>NC_089230.1:37039697-37743953 GCF_963924675.1 Phocoena phocoena | reverse complement strand
TTGTGTTTTTCAGGTTGTTTTATACTATTTCAAAATTTCTGCCTTTGCATAAACCATTCCACAGTCAAGAATGCACTTTCTCATCTTCACTTTATTATCCAAGATTTAGCTCAAATATTTTCTCTTCTCTGATGCTTTCCCCAAGCTCACTCCATCACAGCTCCTTTTCCGTACCCCGCAATGTATTGTCGTTCAGATGAAAACTTTTGTGGTATTTGAGCATCCTTCTACTATTCATTGTTATATGGGGTTCTAATTGTGGGCTTACTCCAGCTTTCATTGATGTTGTGAGCTCCTTGGGGCAGGGTTATGTCACATGCATCTCTTACTTTCCAGCACTATTGCCCAGAGTCTGCTGGTACTGAATAGATTCTCAATAAAAATTCTAAGAAAAAATGACTGATGGAATAAATTAATGAAAGGCTGGGAAAGAGATGTGTAGATGTGTGTTATATGTGTATATATAAGTTTAGCAAGAACATATTTTCCTTGGTTTTCCATTGCAAGTGCTGCTTTGATGCATATTAAATAATTTTTTTATTATCAAACTCCTTATGATATTTTTCTGAACGCTGAAAATGAAAGTAAATCCATTCTTCCTGACTATAAATAAGATGTAATCCTAAGTTGCGACTTTCCAGTAAAACATGCGTAGAAGGTTTGCTAGTAATATCACTGATTTGATTAATGTGCAGACAAGTAAAATGGTTTAGAGATTAATCAGTTTCAAAATTATTTATAAATCTTTACCTTTAATTTGTATTACATGAATATAAGTAAATAGAGAAAACTTGATTATAAACCAAATTACCCCAATGGGTTCTTCATTTAAGACCTTTCACATTTTAGTAGAAATAGTTACTCCACCACTTGTCCCACTATACCTTGTACTTGGAACTCTGAGTAATATTAGGAATTAATAATAAGGATAGGATAAATGGTAGAAAACATCTGGTCAGTGCTTGTTTGTGTTTTGAAGATGGTGAATAGTTAAAAAAAAAGAAAAAAGGAAGAATATAAAGAAAAGAAAGAAAACTACCTACTAATCAAATATAACAGTTTATCAGGAGACATTTTCCTGTCCCAAATAAAGTGTGTTATTGTTTGGTCTTTAAATCCTAAATGTCCAAAGAACTAAAAGATGCTGAAGAGTTAGTTCATTTAATCCTAAATCTGAAGCACTTTAAAGACAAATCAAGAACCAGGGATATGTGCTTTCAACCAAGGGGAAACAAAACACTGTGGAAAAAGAAATTTGCTTTCAGTGGCTTTGTCATTAAACTCAGTGACTATATCTATTGAATATGCCTAAACTTGCCCCTTCCTAGCCTTTTAATTGACTTTTGTCATAAGTGCTCAGTATGTTCAAGTATGAAAAGGTAAATCTTCTACTGAGGTTATTGCATTGGCCATTAGCTATGTACAGCTTTAAAATCTGGAAAAGACTATAGATTTTTCATCTTTTAATCTAACCGACAACAGAATGAGTGGGTTCCCTTCTTCAATCCTTATATTCCCTTCAAGGTTTTACCACCTTGAATGCTAAATTCATGCAGTTGTGAATTGATTTGAAAGGTAAATTATTACCTTGTTGCATTTGCATCAATCCTGGGTTACAGTTTGTACATAAAGAAATAGGAAGAACATAATGATTCTCCATCATTAAGTGGAAGCTAAATAAGCTGCAGAGTTCAGCATCTATGGGGACAGGTTTTAAGTCAGTCTGTTCGATTCATGACTGTGCAATTTCAAGTGCTTTCTGCTGTAGGACTTTGGAGGAACATATGCTTTTCTAGTTTATCTCCAAAAAACTTCCTACACAAGGGCCTTGTTCTCTACCAATGACACTCACTTACCATAAGGCATTTAGTTATAATTGGTTCTCAGGAAAAGTCAATACTTTGAGAGTTAATCCTGGGGAGAGCAAAAGTAAGTCCATTGCTGCAATCCACTCTGTTACATGGAAAGAAGAGGTGCTGTCTTTAAGAATTAGTAGTAGGGCTTGATTTTCCATAAAAGTGTTTTCATCTGTGTTGTCTTTTTGTGGTAAGTTGAAAGTGTTTTGACAAGACTTGATAATCTCTACAACATTTTACAATGAATAAACTAGAGTTGACAACGTAGTATGCTGGTGGTAAAGAGCTCTGATTCTACATTCATGAATTTTCAGTGAATTCAACATTATTTTTTGACTCTCTTATGTGCCAGATGCTCATCTGAATACTGAGGATATGACAGATAAGAAAAGATACACCAGTCCTTCTTCTTATGGAACTTACATTTAATTGATCAGACAGACAATAAACAATATAAACAAATGAACTATGTGGTATTTCAGATGGAGAAGTGCAATGAAAAAATAAAGAACCCAGGGGTTAGGGAATGCTGGTGTGAGTATCGGGGAGAGAATTGGTTTCCATTTTCAATAGGGTGGTCAGGGAAATCCTCTTAAGACACTGAGATTTGTACAAAGACCTGAAGAAGGCAGGACAGTGAGCCATGTTGATTTCTGGGGAACAAGCATTCCCATCAGAGAGAACAGAAATCTCATCACTGTCACTTTCTGAGTGTGAAACTTGGCGCAAAGATTGGCATTTTCTAAACCTTAGTTTCCTCCCCTTTAATATGGGGGCAACTGTAGTATGTACCTACCTCAAGGGATACTGTGAGAATTAAATAAACTATGCATTACAGATATACAATAAACACTGTATATTGTTAGGTATTATTGTGCTGTTACTTGGAAATCTAATTTCTCTTTCAGATCACATTATTTAAAGTCTCTACCTTTTGATTAGTGCCCTGTAGGATTCCTTGAATTAATCAGCTATAGTAGAAAACAATCTGCTCTTTACAGTGGATGTAAATAAATGTTAAATGCTCAAATATTAGATGAGAGAGAAATTGCCCAAAGTTCTCTTTTTCCCTTTTTTAAGGTTTCATTTTACCAGTTACATATATACATAAATGCCAGACTTTTTTTCTCACCCCTATAGTCCCAGTTTCTCAGTCCTTAGAAACAACTACTCTTAATTGGCTAAAATACTCTTAAATGGCTAAAATACTCCTTTAGCCATTTCTTTTGATATTTCCTTCCATATAGTTAAGGAACATGCTTATGTTGCCACTTCTTGATTTTTCAATTTCAGACATTATTAATTTCCCACTGTGATTAATGAGAATTGGGCTCCTTTATGCCATCATATATGTACACTTTTGATCCCTCCCATCTTACCAGTATCGTTACATCATACTTTTGGTCAGATAAGTATTCAGTGGTTGTATTATTGTGACTGTAAAGTGCTATTAACAGCTGCATAATGAATATCTTTCCTTTTTTGGTGCCTTTTCCCTTTAATTCATAATTGTCTTTTTTTGTTCTCAATTTGCTTCATTTGTATACCACTTCACCCCCAGGTACTCCCTTAGAAACATAGATTTCCTTGTGGTATGTTTCAACAATTCCTGTGTCCTCTCAGTTTCTTCTTGGAGATACTTCACTGGAACATTCCAACTAGCCAGTGTTTGGCCTGGCTGCTCTCTAAGTCAGCTTCAAAGCCAACCCCTGTCACCATCACCCCCCCAGAAACCCTCTTTGCTTCCACTCTTCAGTTGGATCCTGTTTCTGGAATCTCATATATTCCTTCTCCTTGTTTTATCCTCTTGTTTTAGTGCAGTAGACATCCAAGGGCTTCCTGGGAAAAGGTGCATGAGAGATAGGGTTTGACACTTTTCATGTCTGAATGTCTGTTCCACTCACAATTAATAGTTACCTGAGTATAGAATTATAGTATGGAAATTTTTTTTAGGATTTTGGAGATATTTCTTTTTCATTTTCTAGTTTCTAGTATTGTTGTTCAAACATCTGATGCCATTCTGATTTTTTAAGAATTAAACATTTCAGGGACTTCTCTGGCAGTCCAGTGGTTAAGACTCCACATTTCCTTTGCAGGTGGCATGGGTTCAATCCCTGGTTGGGGAACTAAGATCCCACGTGCCGTACAGTGCAGCCAAAAAAAAAAAAAAAGGAATTAAACATTTCATTTAATTTGAAACATTTGTGGTATTTATCCATTCATTTGCCAGTAGTTTTATTAATGGGGCAAGATCTTTTCTTTGAATATGAATCCCTGATTGAATTTCCTTGTCAGTCTCATATGAAATAAACACTCCCATAATACATCATCTATAATTTATGTCTCCTTTTTTTTTTTTAAGTGGAGTGAATCCTAGATTTTTCATGTTTCCCACGATCTTCTACCATTGAAGTGTCCATTCCCAATTTTTAACGTCTTTTTAAGCTACTCATAGGACTCTATAATATTTTTAGCTCTTCAGGAAGTAAATCTTTCTTTCTTCTATCATATATGTTTTCAGAGATACCTTATTAATTCTTTCAAGCAACTTTTGAGGACTTACCTTCTGCTAAGCACTATTTTGGGGGCTGGGGTTAACACTCTGAGTGAGAAGGATAAGGCCTCTTAGGGTGCATACATTCTAGTAGTGAGGAACATGAATAAATAATGAGTAAGATGAAAATATCAGGTGTTAAGAACTGTTAGGAAAATAAAATGGAGTGAAGTGATAAGCGAGTACCAGAGGGCTAATTGGATGTTCAAGAAAGACCTCTCTGAAGAGGTAATATTTAAGCTAAGGCATGAATGACAAGAACAGACCAAGCGTGGGACATTCTGGGGAGCACTTACTCCGGGAAGAGGGAGCTCAGGTACAGAGAGAGGGGTGAGCTTGGTGTGTTACAGGACCTGAGAGAAGGCAGTGTGTGTGGAGTGTTGGAATAAACAGGAGACTTGAGGTTCAGAGTTATGCAGGGCCAAATGAAAGCCATGGGATTGGATTTTGTGTTTTACCACCTTGTTTTAAGAGCCTTGGGAAGTCATTGATGGATTTTGTGCTTTACTACCTTGTTTTAAGGGTAGTGGAAAGTCACTGCAGAGTCTTAAGCGGCACAGTGACATGATCTGCTTTATAGTTTTGCAGATTCCTTTAAAATTTTTATGGAAAATGGTGGCAAGAGTAGAGAGCAGGAGAATGTGTGTAGGGGGGCACCTCTTGCTTCTAGACTGAGAGGTGATGTTGGAGTTGGAGAGAAACAAGCAGATTCTGAATAGTTTTCTGGAGTAAGGTTGACAAGCATATTGATGGGAAGAAGATGAGGGGCTGAGGAAGGGGTGAAGCCATAACGACTCCTAGGTGTTTGGCAGGAGACACTGAGTGGATGGTGGGCCCAGTTTCTGACCTTTCCTTATGTCTGTGCTTATCAAGTACAAGTGGTTCTAAGCAGCGTTGCCTTAGTCTTCATCATGTGCAGAGTTTAACGCTAGATAAATATGTACACTATTTACCCAGATCCTCTTTGTATTTCATGACTGATGATTTTTGCCTTTTTCCTGGTTTTAAATATTGTTTGGTTACAATAATTTTTTGACATACAAGAGGAGGAAGAAAAAAATTGCCCCTATTATGCCTCCTGCTCCTTTTTAATTCCTTTCAAGAAAATTCTCCAAGGGAGTACATTGTCTTATTGATGCCAATTTCATTGTCAGAGAGACTGTTACATCCCAGGTTTTAGCACTGACCTGTTATGTGGCAGTCAGTACCGACTTGCTGGACACTGCCTTTTCCACCACGGAGACTGTCTAGCTGTGTATCTTGCTCGGCCTTCAAAAGCGATGCTTTTCTTCCCTCTTCTGATGTGGCTGACACTAGGGCTGAATTCCTAAATCCTAACTTATGACATGATTTTACTGTATTGTATCTTTATCTTAGAAGATTCATAAACTATTTCTAACTTTAATGATTACACTACAAACATTCCAGATTATCTGATTTATCTAAGTAATCTCTTGTCTTTGAATGCCGCATCCTGATTTCCGAAGCATGTCCACCTGTTAACAGTCCTGTCTGGGAAAGGGCAAGATTAGGGGTAAATGGAGATTGTACATCATCATTACTGAATGCATTTAGCAGCCGTGTGAATTAGCATAGTTCCTAATACAGGGCCTGAAAACGCTTGTTTTGGCATGAAATGAAATAATGTATTAGAAACAAAAATATTAATGCAATTTAAAAATATATTGCTCTAGAGACATATTTTTTCATAAGTATTGGTTCTCATTACAATGAGATACAGCAACATTACATTGAAAAAGGTTCATAAAACTTGAATGGTGTATAAAAACATTTTTATTATTTCTTTTGATTTTAAAAATATGTCTACTGTGGAAAATTTTAAAAATATACAGTTTGAAGAAGAAATTAAAAACAGCTTGTAATCTCACTGCCAAAAGACAACTATTACCATTCTTGGGTAATTCTTTGATCTTTTTTTTCTATACATGTATATGTGTGCATACATATTTATATAACAAATATGAAAAAAATTTATGACTACACAAAGTGTTTAAGAATTTGACATCATAATGTTTACACTATTTTATATCCCACTTTTCCATATAATTATAGGTACATTGGAAAATTTGATGACTGCATTATATTTAATATACCATAATAATTTTACCTATTCCCCTACTTAGGGACATTTAGGTTGTTTCCATTATTTTTAGAAACTTGACTTGTTCTGCTATAATAAGTGATGGTGAAATGAATAGTTTTATAAGTATATACTTAACAGCATTTCTGATTTTTCCTTATCATAAATTCTTAAAATGAAATTTGGTTAAAATGTATGAACATGTTAAAGGTTCTTTTATATATTGTCAAATAACTTTCTATATGCATAAAATATAATATACTTTGTTAATTTTTGCTAATTTGGTATGTCTTAAAAATGCTTATTTCAATTTGCCTTCCTTTGGTTATTGGTGAGGTTGAATATTTTATCATATGCATATAAACATATGTATTTCTTCTGTGAATTGCATCCATGTTTTTAATCTGTGTTTCTTATTGGTGTTTTTAATTGGGATATTAATATTTATTTAATTAATTTGTAAGGTAAGTACTTACCTTTCTCATGTTTGTTTAAATTTTTTTTTTCTAATTGAACTCTGCTTTAATTTTTTTTTTTTTTTTTAAATATTTATTTATTTTGGCTGTGTTGGGTCTTCGTTGCTGCCTGCGGGCTTTTTCTAGTTGCAGCGAGTGGGAGCTACTCTTCGTTGCAGTGCGCAGGCTTCTCATTGCAGTGGCTTCTCTTGTTGCAGAGCACAGGCTTTAAGCGCGCAGGCTTCAGTAGTTGTGGCTCGCGGGCTCTAGAGCACAGGCTCAGTAGTTGCAGCGCACGGGCCTAGTTGCTCCGTGGCATGTGGTTCCTCCCGGACCAGGGCTTGAACCCGTGTCCCCTGCGTTGGCAGGCGGATTCTTAACCACTGCGCCACCAGGGAAGCCCCTGCTTATATTTTGTCCAAAACATTCTTGATATAAGACATTTTAAGCTATGTGTAATTAAACTTCTTTGCCTTTTTCTTTATAATTTTATCCCATATTTGAATGCTTAGGAGATTTTTTTTTTTTTTTTTTTTGTGGTATGCGGGCCTCTCACTGTTGTGGCCTGTCCCATTGCGGAGCACAGGCTCCGGACGCGCAGGCTCAGCGGCCATGGCTCACGGGCCCAGCCGCTCTGCGGCATGTGGGATCCTCCCGGACCGGGGCAGGAACCCATGTCCCCTGCATCGGTAGGCGGACTCACAACCACTGCGCCACCAGGGAAGCCCTGCTTAGGAAATTTTAAGGTGTGAACAGTATTACTTGTCTTCTATAGCTTTATTTAAAATTTTAATTCAGTTAGAATATATTTGACATAATTTGGAGATTCTAAGATAGGATTTTATTTTTTTTAATTAGCAAACTTTTCCAGCATCATTCATTGAATAATCTGACCCTTTGTGAAATTGTTGTTGTTTTTATTATTACTATCATTATTATTACCATTATTACATACCAAGGTTATATATATCCCCAGGAAATTTCAGGGCAATCTCATTAGTTATTCTGCTATTCTTTTAATTCTTCTGTATGACCACATTGTTTTAATTGTCAGTGTATACACCTACACTCTCTAGTCAGTTTTCTGATATGTTTAGCTATTCTTTGTGAATTTAGTCTACTAGATAAATGCTAAGATTGCTAATTATTTTTCTCACTGGAATTTCATTATATTCTACTGGAAATTATTGCTGTACTCCTATAAATCTGCTGGCTCATACATATTTTCCACCCCAAGATATGGGATAATTCTCCATTCTTGCAAAATTATTTTTAGATTCCTCTATAAAATCATATTTTACCCATATATGTATCCCATTATTTTTTGCTAGAAAATTTTAGGTCACTTATGATATATAGCTATTTGTATTAGGACTTATCTGATTTCTCCTTTAACTAATTTTGCATATTTATAGGAAAAACACTAATTTTTATAATTTTAATTTGGTCTAGTTTCTTATTGATTTAAATATATATATAGTTTTCATTTCTTTTTCTTGTAGTTCCAGGCATAAAAATTATCTGAAAATATCAGTAATGTTATTTTCTCATTTCTAATACTTCCTATTTCTGTTTCATGTCTGATAGCATTGGTTAAAATTTCTAGAAAGTTATCAAATAACAATGTGAAAAATATTTTTGTTTTGTTTCTGATTTCATCAGAAGTACATATTTTGTATTCTCTTTAAGTATGTTATAGGCTTAGTATTTTTAAAATACCATATTTTTTTCTTCTGTGTCTGTTTTCCTAAAAAGTGTGTTTAAAATGAAGAGTGCATATTAAGATTTATTAAATGACTTTTTAGGTCCCATTGAATTTGTCACTTTATCTTTGACCTGTTACTGTGTTATATTTGATTAGCAGATTTCTAAATATTAAATCATCCTTGCATTACTGGGATATTTCTTACCAGGTCATGGTAGCTGTTGCTTTTAATGTATTGTTGAATTTAGATTACTTGTATTTTATAAGACACATATTCATCTATGATCAGAATTTAAATTGGCATATAGAATATATGAGAAATAGATTCCAGACCAACTGCAATACATTTTTAGTGGCAACAAGCATTCTGTGTTGAGAAATAGTATGAGGTTGCAGGTTTGGTCTGAGAGTGATAGAATGGTGGTAGGCTGTGACAGAGAATACTCTGTAGACTGAAGACTGTATTTGGCTTCTTTTTCTCCTTCATGTCTTGCCCCTCTTCTTTCTCTTCCTTTCACTCATCCTCTTCCTCCTTGTGGACCCATAATGTCCCTCTTCTATCCTTCTCCCTCACGCCTTCCCTTCCTCCCTCCAGTACACGTACATTTCCTTGCCAACCTAACAAACCATTATTCCAGATTTTATTCCAAAACAGCTTCTCTGTGGAAGCTTTTCTTGGCCTCACTAGCAGAGATAACGCTTTCTATACATTCTCCTGTTGTTCCGCAACCCCCACCCTTTTATTCCCTTGCGCGGCTGAAATGGTTTGAGTGGTTTATTTATCTTTCTAGAAGGCGTTGTTCTTCTCATCTTTTAACTTCAAAAGCTTTGAAAAGTGGTAGTGTATACTATTACATGTAATTTTATTGAGAATTTATATTGAATGTTTCCCCCTTCTGGGCATTGGCTTGCTTCTTGAGAACTGAGTTGAACTGTTGGTACTAGAAAGTCATTAGAGTTCTGCCATCAATTCAAGATCAATGGAACTCCATATGAATAATCCAAACATTTTTTCTGAATATGTTTCATGTCTGTTGCTCAGATAGGTGTGTTGTCTATTTATGAAACATGGTTATCTTTTAACAAGTACATAAAATCAGAGGACATAGTTAATCCAAAGTGCAGAATTTCATACTGTATCTTTCATGCTTTGTCCTGCCCCCATCTCATATTAGGGTGTGGGCTAAGTTCCTATAACGAAGAAACCCTGAGATACAGTGCTTTAAGAACACAGAAATTCTTAGTGCTCATGTAGTATTCTCTAAGGGAGTGGCCCAGGTCATTGGCACAGCTCTACTCCTTGTGGTCATTCAGAAACGTAGGTTCCTTTTGCCTTATCTCTCCACCATCAGCTGATGGCAGAGTTACAGTTGGAGCATGAACACCTCAGTATTCTGAGAGTATAGGAAAGACTGAAAAGGGGGCACACCTAGGCCCAGAAATGGCACACATCACTTCTGCTTAACATTCACTTGAGGAGACCTTAGTAACTAACAAGGGAGTGCCTGCCAGGGAGACTTGACAATATAGCTGGGCAGCTGTAGCGCCCCTACTGGTGAAGGACAGTATTTGATGGTGCTCTAACAACCCCCATAGCACATATCTACCCAAAGACTGCGTATTTGACAAGGACAGTTTGAGCCTCAGTCTATTTAAAGAAACCTGTAAAGATAGATGCATGGAAAGTTTATCATTGCCTTTATTTTAGAACTACCAATTAGTTGGAACTTGCAGGAATTAAAATTAATGCTAATATACTGTATCTTGATATGCTTTTGTTGAATCACTTGGGTACAGTCAAAGGTTGAATACTGGTTTTCAAAAAGTGTAACTTGGACTATAAAGATATTTACATTAAAGCTTTTCACCTCATTTTGCATCTTCAATCCCTCTTTTAATGTAGTAAAAAGTTACCTTGGACGCATGGTATTTCCCTAAAAGCATCTAATTTAAAGTGGTATTTTTAGTTAACTTTAGTGTGAATGAAAAGAATTACCAGATATGATTCTGCAGATTTCCATCAAACTCACATTAAGAGATAGCAGGGCTGCGAGCAAGGAAAAGGCCCAACAGGGACCTCTAATAGTGTGCTGAGTAGGCTGGGGCTGGGGATTTCATTCTAAAGAATGAGTCATAAAAATAGAAGCAAGTTTGTGTACATGAAGAATGGTTTCATCTTTTCTAACCACTGAATGGGAACCCAAGGAGGGCAGAAGGAGAAGCAATACAGTGAGTGAAATGAAATGAGCCTGTTTACAGTGAAACCTGAGGTAGTGTATTTAGTTTCATAATTTGGATTGCTCAGGAGGGGACTAGCTTGGCTTTAACTCTGTGAAGAGATATTAGGCATAGAAAATGCATTATCTTTCTTTCTTAAGGAACTGTTCCTGAAGTCTGTTTTGTGTTTTTTATGCCCATTTAAAAATGTTTCCTATTTGTACATTTCATTTATAATGCTTCATGTGGTAATAAAAAATATTGCAGTTCAAAACATGAAATCATATTAGGATAGTTCTCTAGTGACTAATATGACAGAAATATGACATGTTTTATTCTATAAACCAGTATCATGATATACAAAAACATAGACATATTAGATTGTACATAGACTTTCTGTCATACACAAGGGAGCTGGAGTGACCAGGATACTTTTAGATATATTCTGTAGATCTTTAGTAAGGTTTTGTGCTTAAATTCAATATTACTATTACTGTTATTATTATTATTCATAATATTGTTATTAAGATTTAATATACCATATTACTAAAATAGAAGTGACCATATTTAAATTTTAGATTAGCTTTTATTTCATGAATTATATTTGAATTCATGTACAGAATGAATAGACTAAATATGAATGCAATTTTTTTAGAACTTAAAGAGATTGTTAAAACTTTTCATGTTGCTAACATACATAATTGGTGATTTCCACCATCTGTAAGAAGTAATCTCTTCATGTTATTTAATGTTAACTCTTGGTTTAAGTTTTTGCATAGTAAAATATATCATTCATATGTATTTTAAAAATAAGATCATTATATATAATTATTTGGGTAAACTACGGTACAAGGCATTCTGGGGCTTAGGCCATTAATTACAGAAGAAATCACTCCTTTGTATACAGTGTTGAAATAGATAATGTGTGTATCATTTCCATCCTGAAAAAAGTGTTCTCTCACACTACTTTAAAATAAGAGCAATAAATTCAGTTTGGTTTTCAGGGACAATTTGTGAGTCTTTACGTAAAATGAATAGAAGTAAGTAAGTTAGAGGTGCTGTCAATGAATTTGAATGCAAAATATTTTGTATATTATACAAACTGACTTTAATAATAACACAGTGAACCTTATCTTTTAGTCAATATTCAGACCAGGTGTATGTATATGTGTATATGTTTGGGGGAACTTTTTGTTTTTTTAATTGAAGTATAGCTGATTTATAATGTTGTATTAGTTTCTGGTGTACAGCAAAGTGATTCAGTTATACATGTGTGTGTGTGTGTATATATATATATATGTATCTACATATATATATATCCTTTTTTATATATTCTTTCTCAGTATGGTTTATCATAGGATATTGAATATAGTTCTCTGTGCTATATAGTAGGAGGACCTTGTTGTTTATCCATAGCATATATAATAGCTTACATCTACTCACCCCAACCTCCCACTCTACCCCTCCCCCTTGGCAACCACCAGTCTTTTCTCCATGTCCATGATTCTGTTTCTGTTTCATAGATAGGTTCATTTGTGTCATATTTTAGATTCCACATGTAAGTGATATCGTATGGTATTTGTCTTTCTCTTTCTGACTTACTTCACTTAGTATGATAATCTCTAGTTGCATCCATGTTGTTGCTAATGGCATTATTTCATTCTTTTTTATGGCTGAGTAGTATTCCATTGTGTATGCATATATGCACCACATTTCTTTATCCATCATCTGTAGATGGACATTTCGATTGCTTCCATGTCTTGGCTATTGTGAACAGTGCTGCTATGAACATGGGGTGTGTGTATCTTTTTGGATTAGAGTTTTGTCTAGATGTATAGGGGGGATATCTTTAGAAGCTTACTTTTATGTTAACAAAAATGCAAAACACTTTCCCCCAATAAAAAAGTGAGTTTCCTATCATGTCATTGGAGTAAGTGTGTAATTAAAGGTTTGATAGCTAAAATCTTATAGCACAAACTCGTTGCTTATTAATCAGGGTGATTTGTTTAATGGCATTTAAAAAGGGCAACCCGGGCTTCCCTGGTGGTGCAGTGGTTGAGAGTCCGCCTGCCGATGCAGAGGACACGGGTTCGTGCCCCGGTCCGGGAAGATCCCACGTGCCGTGGAGCGGCTGGGCCCGTGAGCCATGGCCGCTGAGCCTGCGCGTCCGGGGCCTGTGCTCCGCAACGGGAGAGGCCACAACAGTGAGAGGCCCGCGTACCGCAAAAACAAATAAATAAATAAATATAAATAAATAAATAAAAAGAGCAACCCAAAGCCTTGTAAAAGTTAAAATGAAAGAGCCATTGTTTAAGGAAGAAGAAAATCAAAACAAAACAAAATATGTAGGTTTAGCTGCACTGTACATGAATGTGTCTCATCACGCTCAGTGAATTTAAAACATACCTAAATCAGTCAGAAACTAAGCTGATGAGACTTTGAGGCTCTTTGCTTTGTCTGGACTGTGTGTGTGTGCGTGTGTGTAGGTGTGTGTATAAACATGAGAATTAAGGAAACAAACATGAGAATTAAGAAGTGATTGGAAAAACTGAATGTAGATAGTGAAAAGATTTTCAAATCAGTGTGTGAGTGTGTGTGTGTGTTTGTGTGTGTGTGTGGGGGGGTCTATATGCTACGGGCTAACCACTTTCCTAAAGGAATCCCTTATACTTTTGATTTTAGTTCAATTAATACCCCAATGCTTTGTCTTAAATATGAGAAATTTAGAAATGAACAGGTAATGACAAAATTGGTTGCTGTTCCTGCATTCTTGTTATTCTGATAATCTGTCCAGATACTTTCTAGAGTAACAATTAACAGACAGTAAAAGTAATTCATTACAAAAATTTCATACCCATTGATAATAATATAAGATAAAGCATTCATTTACTCAGTGTAGAGGCTGATGACTAAGTTGGTGATAACATGGTACCCTGTTGTACTGTAGATTACTATTACAGCTGAGCAGCTGACAGTGTCTCAGTTATACCCTGATCATTTCAGTTGTTTTATCAGTGTTGATATTTCTGTATAATTGATTGTATTAAAAATACAGCTCATTTTGTTGATTATGTATCCCTCTTCTTTATGCCTATTAGATTTCTCATTATCTCAGATACAAGTAGGAACAGTTTTAACCTATCATATTCACAAAGTTTGGTCCAGTTTTAAGTGTCAGAAAGAAGTGATGATGTACTTACAGATCATATTTTTAAAATACCTTATTTGATTTTGTGCCTTTTTATGGATTTACTCACATAGCAATGTGTTAGCATTTTTTAATGCATATTTATCCCCAGGCCCTGTATTCTGGATGCCTTTATTTCTGAACGATGTCAAGAGGTTCCAGTGTGATTTCACTTTTTAATCAGGCTGCAAGGACAGTTGGCCTCTGATAGGATTACAGGGTAGCTTTGTATCAGATATACTTCTGATTAGCAGCTACACAACTTGGCTTCCTAGAGCTTTGGTGTTTATCTCTTATTACTTATTCTAATAGTCTCTCTACAATGACTATATTTTAATCATTTCTGACATTGGTATTGAAAAGGGAAAAAAGATGTTTAGATTAAAATTTTTGTTGTTGATCAGATTTTGTATGTTTTAGTTTTCTCAGAAAGTGTTAGCTTGGAAATAGTTAATGTTTAGCTTCAAAATATTCAAGTATAAATAATTCCTGTGATAGAAAAATGACCGTGGCTATTGAGTTTTAAGAGCAGTTAACAATGAATCTCTAAATGCTACATGTGAGGCAAATATATTTTCTGTGATGCAAGAACAGCCAGTGTTCGAAGGAAGTACAAGAAAGAGACGCTTGGATTGTTGAGCTATAGAATATCATCTTTGTATTAGTTTAGTAGACTAAGTTGGCCTGCCAGTTACAGGCCCTATTAGTTCATCATTGCCTTGTATCTTTAATGAATGTTGTATTTTGCGCACAAAGGCAGGAAAAGCAACCCGAATGCTGGCACTTTCTTTTAGTTTGTCTAGCATAGAGTACTTTCCTAAACTTGTACTTTATGGTGCTGTAGCCACATCAGTCAATGAAGCGTGAAAAATTCAGCTGAGATGGAGTAACGATCAAAAGAAGGAAGTCATATCCTTTTATCCTTGCCAGAAAAAAATGGCAAGGGTATAGGCAGTTCAAAGAAGAGACAGTACAAATGGTTAATAAACAGATGAAACATTTTAAAGTCACTCGTAATAAGACAGGCAGATTAAATCATGTTTATCTACAAAATTAACTAGGACAAAAACATACTCCTCAGTGGTGGTGAAGAATATATATATTAGCTGATGAAAGAAAATATCCACACAACCTTCAAGTGGACAGTTTGGCAGAAATTAATGTAATCTTTAAAATGTTCGTGCTTTTTTTTTTTTTTTTTTTTTTTTTGCGGTACGCAGGCCTCTCACTGTTGTGGCCTCTCCCGTTGTGGAGCACAGGCTCAGCAGCCATGGTTCACGGGCCTAGCCGCTCCGCGGCACGTGGGATCTTCCCGGACCGGGGCACGAACCCGTGTCCCCTGCATCGGCAGGCGGACTCTCAACCACTGCGCCACCAGGGAAGCCCTGTTCGTGCTTTTTGATAAAGGTATTTGTTTTTAGAAACCTTCTCTAAAGGAAAAATATAGTTGATGATTTGTTCATAAACCTATATTAATAGACTACTATGTTCCTCCCACATGATAGCATATTTTTCAGTCATTAAAATAGTTTGGAATAATAAAGAATTGGCGTATGCTCAGTATATAATGTTAAATAAGAAACAAAGACATCAAATATACATACCTTACTATCTAAATCCGGTGAAAAATATATGTACATAGGAAAAAGTGTGGAAGAAAAGTAGAGAATGCTGCCAGACTTATGTTTGTGTCTTGGATTATGAATTTCCTCCCGCAACTGTGTGTTAACTTTTCGGTATAATAATGAAAATTGCATGTAAAAAGAAAAGTGAAAACTAAACTGAAACAAATAAATAGCTGTTTTTCCACCAAGAATATGTTGAATAGAAAAAAGAAGGAAGTAAAGTTAATTTTTGATGGAATTGTCCACAAAAATAGCTCATCAATTTAATAAAAAGGAAAATCAATCAGTTGGTCAGTTCTTTCAGAACAGTAAAACATTTTGTCAGTTGCCCTGGTGAAAGTATTCCTCAATTGACTATATTGACTAGCTGTTTTGCAGTTGTATAGACGTGTTTTTGGAGAAAAAAAATATTGCTGAAAAATACTTAGTCGGGGAAACTTAAACACAGGGCACAGTGGGAGATCCTTAAAAATGAATCCTCTTGCATCATCGAGATTGTATATTGTGATGCAGATTGTATTGATTTACTGTAAATATCTGTGTGAAATTGTTGTTCTCTTCAAGTGAGCATATGTATTACAATCTGTATATTATAAAAGTCAGAATGCACGTTTGCAAAATAACGTTTTAATGAACAACCAAGCTAGTTAGACTATCATGTAGTTATTGGATCATTTTTAGATTTCCTTCTAGCATTACACAGGAATTCATTAACTAATTACATTCTCTCTATTTTCTGTCCCAAGCGGGCATTTAAAAAATGTCTGGGCAGTTCAATATTTCTCCTCTAAGCTGCTTGTAATGATGGTTCTGTGTTTGTGACATTTAGTGGAAATATATTATCTAGGTCTACGCTCAGATATGACATGTGTAGTCCCCATGGTTAAGAAGAAGCGCACTCTTGTCTACTCTAGCTTAAAGTGTTTCGCTTATTCACATAGTTTCTTTACAGTAACATTGACACTTATCTTTATGTGGAACAACCATTTTCAACATTAAAACAAGATGGAAAAATCAGGAATAATTAGTGGAAAGCTGTAACAAAGGGCGTCAATTCTAAAGCAGGTCGTGCTGTATCGTTGTCTGTGTACCTTCAGCTCTTGGTGTCTTCAGTCTTTGGTGTCTTCAGTCTTTACAAGCCCTGGTCGTTGGCACTGTGTTGCCATGCTCTTATCCATTGTAAATATGTTGAAGGTCAAGAGCTCCAAATAATAGAATTTTAGAGGAAAAAGAGATTTAATAAAGACCTTCCATTTCCTTAATGAGGAATGAGAGGTACAAAGAATTTATGGAAATTGCCAAGGTCAGATGTACTTAGTGACAAAAGCAGAATTAGACCTTTGTTCTGTTGCCCTATTATCCATCATTTTCTTCTTCTTTGAGAGGCTGAAAATGAAGCCTCTCAATAGCATGGTGATTAAGACCATGGAATATGGAGCCGTATTTCTTGATTTAAATTCTGGCCCTATTCCTTACTAGCTCTGTGATTTTGGGAAAATGACTTAACCTTGCTTAGTCCATCAGTTTCCTTATTTGTACGACAAGGGGGTAATTGTGAAGATTAAATGAGCGAATATACGTAAGGTGTTTAAAATAGTACCTGGGAGAAATTAAGTGCTCTGTAAGTATATCTTCGTGTAAGTACCAAGAGGAAAAGCAATCTAGACAAAGAGGACACATTATCCCTTATGTATATATGTCATTTTTAATAATATTATATACAGTTTTTGTTTTACTGGTGCCAATTTAATATAAAGGAAATATAGACAACATATCACGAGTTACAAAGATTAACGAAGTTCATGTATGGTAACTTAGTATCTTCAGCCTATATATTTTTTCACATATACCTTCTATTTTTTTTATTGCTTAGAAATACTTTTCAGTTGGAACTTTTTTGAATTAATAGTTTTTAATATGCAGTTTTTTATAACAAAGAGAAAATGTTAAGTCTTACCAGAAAATGTACAGAGAGACCATAAGGAAAAAAAAGTATTGAGCTATGTATAAAACTTGATAGTGCTTGGTTTTTTTTCCTTTATAAATAAACTGGACAATATTGTATTTTTAGTCTTTTGTCTTTCCCTTCAATATCCCTGAGAGATATTAGGTTTGAAGACTTTGTGCCTAATTAGAGGCCAAATGATCCCTCTATATTGACTCCTTTTTTAATGACCTCTATTTGCAGAGAATATTTTGGGGGGAAGTTTTAACTGTTTCTCTTAGGGACTGTCCACACTTGAGAAAGATAGCCTCCAGCTTCACATTTTCTGTGCATGTTTGAAACGGTGTCCGCACCATCATGCAGGCTTCACATTCTTGAGCTATTTTCAGCTCTGGCTGCTTTTAAAACAGAACGGAGAGTGAAACAGCAGCTACAGAAGGATGAGCTGGATCGTGCACTCTCAAGTGTAGACCTGGCCTTAAAGAACAATTTGCTGAATGGCATTGAAAGGAGAAGACCCAGAAGAGATTATTTTCTCTATTTTAATGCTTTCTGAGTGCCTTGAAAGTGATACTTGACCTGTATATCATAAATCCAAACCAGAACATTTTAGAAGAGTCATTTATATCTCAGCTTCTCATGCTTCCATCGCATCCCCTAGTGCATATCATCGTATGATTAGTTGGACTAAGTGCTTCCTAGGGGGCATTGTGAGTTGACATATGTGGAGCTAGTTGATCTGAATGGCATATTCTAAATGAGGTGTCCTGCTTAATTGACTAAGAGTGGTTTCAGGGTGACCATTATATTTTGCCCTTTTCTACCCCAGAATGACTTGAAGACAACTGGGTTCATTCTGTGGAGAGTGAATTTCTTGCTCTGTCCAAATATAGGTTTCTTGGCATTTTTTCCAAGTACCAGAGAGAAGAAAGAAGAATCAACTGTACAACTCATTTGCTAATGGTGACGTGAACAGGCTGTCTCCATGGAAATAGAAGATTGAGTGAATGCAAGGAAGAAAAGGAAAAAAGAATTTTGGGATGGTGGAGAAATTTTCTTTTCCTGCATCTTAAATGAATGTCCAATACATATACCTCGAGTAAGAACTCAAAGGAAAGGCTTATGTCAGGCTTCTTTTTGAAATAATAGTTTGCACAGAGGAGAACATGTTTTCTGTTTGTTTGTTGTTTTGTTTTGTTTTTTGCGTTACGCGGGCCTCTCACTGTCATGGCCTCTTCCGTTGCGGAGCACAGGCTCCGGACGCGCAGGCTCAGCGGCCATGGCTCACAGGCCCAGCCGCTCCGCGGCATGTGGGATCTTCCCGGACTGGGGCACGAACCCGCGTCCCCTGCATCGGCAGGCAGACTCTCAATCGCTGCGCCACCAGGGAAGCCCAGGAGAACATGTTTTTAATAAAAGCACTGAGTCATTAAGTTGAAAATAATATTAAGTCAACTCATGAAAAAGTTGGGAATGTATTAGAGGTTAGGAGGCATATGATTTATGCTGCCTCACCTCCATGTTTTTCCTATTTTAAAACAAATTCTGTTTTATTCTTGAATTTTTAAAAAAACTCAAGACATAAAATTAACGTTATAGGTATTTCCATTTCGTCTGAATTTGGGAGTTGGTACCTGCTATTTTTCTTCTCACTTGTAAACCACAAAGGTAGCATAATTTTATGTGATATATGTGTGGCTGCCATTCATCTATATCTGTTCATTGATAAAAATCTGCCACTCTTCTATGGTTCAGCCTATTTTCTGGTCCATATTAAAGCAATCAGTTTGGATGATTTTGAGCTCAGATGCCAGAAACTCCATCTCATACTGGCTTAAAAAATAGAACAATTATTACCTCACATAAAAAGACATCTATAGGCAGAGTGGGTTCTCTGGTTGGAGTGATTTTGGTTTGAAAATATCATCGAAGATTCAGAGTTTTTCCATCTCTTTTTCTCTGTCATCTTTGCAGTTTGGGTCTTGTCATCAGGATAGTTGCTCTAAGACAACTCCAGCAAAAGCTAAGACAGTGTGTTTTCTACTTATGGTGTCTGTTTAGGGTGAGGGGGATGGGGTAGAAAGAGAGATAGAACATGGAGTATCTTTCAAGTCCTTAAAGGCCTTTCATTTTGTCTGATTGAATCCATCCTGGACCAAAATCAGTAATGGGGAATACCACGAGCTAAGTGGCTAGTGAACCAGCATCAGCATCGAGAGCTGGGGATGCAGTTGATACCTGAGCAAAATGGAATTCTGTAGAAAAGAAGAAAGAAGAATTGGATGTTTGTTAAGTAATAATCAGCGTCCACCTTAGTCAGAAGTCTTATGTATAAAACGATATAGACCACTTCATAGCCATTAGGATGACTATTATCAAAGATGGAATATAGAAAATATTGGCCAAGATTTAGAGAAATTGGAACCCTTGTACATTACTGATGGGAATGTAAAATGGGGCAGCTACTGTGGAACGGTTTGGTAGTTTCTCAAAAAAGTTAAACATAGAGTTAACATGTGATCCAGCAGTTTCACTCCTAGCTATATACCTAAAAGAATTGAAAGCAAGGACTTAAAACGATACTTGCACACCCATGTTCATAGTAGCATTGCTCATAATAGCTAAAAGGTGGAAATAATGTAAGTGTCCATCAACAGATGAATGGATAAACAAAATGTGGTATATAATGCAATGGGATATTATTCATCTACAAAAAGGATTGATGTTCTGATACATGCTATATAGCATGGATGAACTTTGAAAACATTATGCTAAGTGAAATATGCCTGACATAAAAGGACAAATGTTGTATGATTTGTTGTATAAATTATCTAGAATAGGCTAATTCATAGAACAGAAAGTAGAATAGAGGGTACCAGGAGCTGGGGAAAGGGGAAAATGGAGAGTTGTTTAATGGGTATAGGGTTTTTGTTTGGGATGATGAAAAATTTTGGAAGTAGTGGTGAGAGTTACACAACATTGTATATGTGCTTATTAATGCCACCAACTTGTGCATGTATAAATGGTTAAAATGGTAAATTTTATGTTATATCTATGGTTAAAATGGTTAAAATGGTAAATTTTATGTTATGTCTAATTTCTCTTTTGACCACGCAAAAGAGAAACGCAGAATGAACTTGAGATCATGTATTGGTCACTTTAAGAGCTTGTGAATAAGCTTCAAGAATCAAGAAATTAGTTTCTTCACTATTCTCCTTATCCCTGTACACCAAGATAAAGAGGAACCGAATCTGGAGTATTCATCTAATGTCAGCCACCAATACTTAGTACTAATTCCCAAAGACCAACCCTCAAACGTTGGTGTTTATTCCCCATAGAAAACTTGGTTTCTTTAGCCATATAAGGTTGATAAGCTGTCTGACTTCAGCCATTCCTATAAAGCAAACGTTACCACAGTGATAAGCTTCAGCAACAAACACAGGGCAAAAATAAGCTACATCTTTCTGTGAGTTTCTAGTCTTAGTATTTATTCACAAATTTTTTAGTCAACATATTGATAAGTTAGAAGTCCAGGTGTTGAGGGAAATGACAAATCTCTCTTTCTTGCTTTATTTTCTGAATGAAATAAAGAATGGGTACAGATATAAAATAGAGATGAAAGTAACAGCCTTACTGTTGGTCTTCGTAAGTATTTGGTTCCGTCGTAAAGTGGTACTCTGGTAAACTGTATGGTGCAGTGAGGCTTCTACCTAAAACCCAGGTGGCCTCTTAATGACTTTGGAACAGATCTGTGGGCAAGGCCAACTTTTCAGGGCTTAACCAATCTCTAAAAGCCTGGAAGAGAGAGAGAATTTTGTTCTTTCTTTTTTCAGGATGGGGAGAGCTTACCCAGGTGTGCCTAAAAGGTGAAGAAAAATAATGAACTGCCTGTTACTTCTGAACACAGGCAGGTCAAACTGCTTTATGTCCTTGACCCTAACGACACATGAGCAATGGCCTTTAACACATGAATCCCATCTACTAACTGAGTATGGTTTAATGACTGCCAAGACTTGCCCCAGTCAGATTAGCTGCTACTCCTTCCTTGGGGAGGAAAATACTCCTTTTTACACTCATGGAAAGGGCATGGAAAAAGTTCTTGATTGTCATCTAACAGATACAACTTGCACATTCGTAAGGTTGTACAGACCACCATGTGTAGATCTTCCAAGTTTATTTGGCTAACAGGGGCTCTCCATGCCGCTCTTAATTTTCATGCAGTGCTATTCTAAGAGTGAGGGTTCCAGATATCATTGACCTCAGTTTTATCTCCTTGACATTGTTTGAGCTCAGTCTCCTAGTATTTTTTCTGAAATGATGTTGGGGAACAAGCAGAAGGCAAAACGAACTGACATTCTGTGGTGCTAAATAGGAAATAACTAAGTGAATTTCTATCCTTTATATTGGATACAGGACATCTTTACCTGCCTCTGTTTTCAAACAATTTGTATGCAAAAATTTCTAGCTCTTATAATGCTTTCACTGAAGCTTATTCATATAGGACAATAACTTCTCTTAAAAGGGTCTCTCAGCTCAAACTTTTTTTTTTTTTATTGCTTTGAAAACCAAATAAATGTATATTATAGGCTCTTAAAGCACTAAGGGAGGACAGATATCTGGTTGATCCATTCATTTGAAAGGATTAGACAGTTGATGCCTGTAGCTTGAAAGTGACTTGTAAGCCCAATGTCCCACGGCTGGTTAGTGGTAGAACAAAGCTGGGGGTGTGGTTTATTTGTCCCTTTTAGTTGGATTTAGTCAAATATTCAAATAAAAGGCTATGATGAAACCATTACAGTGTAGAGCTATAATATGATAAGATCATACCCAACCATTGGTTTTCATGCCAGTATCATTCTATAAGATTTCTGGCAGGAATTATCCCAGAGGGTGGATGCCCATTTGGCCAGGGCCTCAATTCACAGAAGGCCTGGAATCTAAAATTTAGATGCTTTACCTTAATGTCCTCTGGGTAGCATAAGGATATCGCCTAATATTTTTAGGTTAAAAGTATTAATATGTTAATATATAAAATATTTTTTAAAACCTCTGTTTGGGCATTTTTTCAGTTTTTGATATATAAGGTATGTCATAAATGGACATTGCTGGAGTCTCTCCAGAGTCCTGAGTGGTCTTGTCCATGGCCGTGGGCCACACAGCCTGGAACATGTTGCTCCGTCTCTGTCATTTGATAGCTCTCACTGTCAGAAATTCCAGCTGTCTGAATCCCAGCCTCTGAATCATAACAGGCTTTCAGAATCACTCAGGACTCCAGAATAACTGAACAAATCTAGAAATCATTACCTTGTTGGTAAAACAGAAGAAACAGAAATGGCAGAGAAGAGCACAGGTTGTGAGGATGAGAGAAGATTCTCTGGATGGTGTGCAGATTGGCTGTCGATATTTTTAAAGGACCTGTGAAACCCGAGAAGCATTCAAGGACCGGGATGAGGCACAAGCTACCGAGAAAAGAAAAGCAGAGGAGAAAAAGGAAGAGAGTGGGCGAGAAGTGGAGAAAGAGAACCACTGAGAGGGATAGCAGAGTGGGCTTTCTGAGGAGAGAAAACCCAGAACCCCAGAAAATTCATCATTTATACCCCAGGGTTCTGGGAAGGAATATCCTGTCCTTACATTGGGATTTGTGGATGGGGGAGGCGAGCAGGTAGTGGAGGAGGAGTTCATCTGAATTTAAATCTCCAAGGTCAATCAAAAGCCATGGCAGGGGTTTCCCTGATGGCGCAGTGGTTGGGAGTCTGCCTGCAGATGCAGGGGACACGGGTTCGTGCCCCGGTCCGGGAAGATCCCACATGCCGTGGAGCGGCTGGGCCCTTGAGCCATGGCCACTGAGGCTGCGCATCCGGAGCCTGTGCTCCGCAACGGGAGAGGCCACAGCAGTGAGAGGCCCGCGTACCGCAAAAAAAAAAAAAAAACCATGGCAGCCATCCCAATTCAGCACTTTATACAAGATAAACTTGACTGAAGTATTGTAAATTGTGTTTTGATACCATTGTAATCTATCAGGCAGGCTAAATTGATTGAAAGAAAAAAGATCCTCTTAAGTTACCTCAGAGAAAAAAAAGCCACGTATGTTAGAGAAAAACGCAGAGTGGAAGTGAGTCTTCATAGCCCATGAGGCTCAAGGCATCTTTAAAGATGAATGTGTTTCTCCTGCTCTGGCTCCTTTACCTCCCCACTTCCCCTCCTTTTCCCCTCCTCCCTCTCTCTCATCAACTCTAATTTACTCTCTGTTCACCACCAGGTGACTTCATTTTTCTCTTCTCTGCATCATTTCTGGTCCCTCCAAACTTTGGATTACATGTGGCATTATGTCACCATTAACTCACTACTGACTGGCATCATTTCTTGTTGTTTCCCTTTATACATTTTGAAAACGAAGAATCCAAATGGCTTAGCTCACCCTTTCAGAGCTACATAGGCTGTGTCATACGCTAGACTGTGAGTCAGCTGGCCATTCACCTTGGGGCTGAGTTTTGGGCTACTCACCTGGGGGGCAGGGTGAGTATGAATAGGGTCACAGTGGTATGAAATGTAGATGCCTAGGCAAAGGAGACTGTGATTGCGATAAGGAATTATCCAGGAGAGATCCTTTGGCATCTCTGGTGTGGGTTTAAACTCCACAATGTCTTAAGACAATGGGCACAAATGGAGTAGAACAGAGCTGAGTTGTAGTGCTGTGGAATATAGCGGGTACAACATAGACTCCAGACGTCATTTATAAAAGGCAAGGCCAGACACATAAGAAAGTTGTGTTAGCTGTAAAAGAACAAACAGACGTCTGAAAGCTTGATGAATCTCTACAACATTCGTTCATCTCCCTTATACGACATCAAATCTTAGAAAGGCAGCTGTTCACATTTTTGGGTGCCTGGTAAATCATCTCAAGCTGCTGCGGATTCAATATCATGCATACGACAAAATTAGGCAAGTCAACTGTGTGTTACATGAGTGGCTCATTACGTCTGATGTTCTATTGCATTTGCAGCTGCAGCTGCATCTCAGACACGTAACGTTCACTGATGTTCATGATGATAACACTGAGTCATTAAGGAAATCTTGTATTATGTCTGGTACAGTAGACTTGAGAAGTAAAGAGGTGCAGTGGAGAAGGAACTAAGACTTCTGTGTACCTGCTGAATTGCAGGAGCAGAGCGAGGTGAGCTGCTTATGCTTCTGCCCTTAAGCAACAGAATTCCTGTGAGGCACACAGCTGTATGCGTTTTACAACTGAGAAGACATGTTTAGAGGGGTAAAGTAAATTGTCCAAAGTCGCGTCAGGAATCCAAATTCATTTCATTCCAGAACTTGCGCTCTCCCTTCACGCTACAAATTTGTTCAATTTTTTTTTAATAAGAAATTTTCAAGTTGCTATTTAAATAAATTACTCTTAGCTAGTCAACATTAGCCAGTCGGTGACTCAGACTCAAAATATGCACAAAAGAAAGAAGAGATCTTTCTTTTGTCACATTTGGGAATGTGACCATGCCTGCTGGTTTATTATCTTGAGTGCAGGGTATTATCATCTCCAAGTTATAAGTTGAGGAAATTGAAGTTCTTTGAGGCAAAGTGACTTGCCCAAGGCTATATATTTAGAAAGCTGTGGCTGTAGTCTCTTTTGCAGGCTTCTCTTGCTCAACCCACTACTTCAATGTTAGTTTTCTTAAGTTTAATTCTGACCTCAGCTCTTTCTCTCCTGTATGCTTTTGCAGTGTAGTTTCAGATGTAGTAAGTCGGAAATTTATAACTTTAGATCCCGTCTCTCTCAAATTCCCTACCTAACTTAGATACTTCCTCCTTCATATCCTATGGACTGCTCAGACTCAAAACATGTAATTTGTTATTTTCCATAGTCCCCTATAGGTGCCTCCCACCCTATGTTCTTGTCTCAGTGAATGACCCCAATTTACTAAGCAAGAAATCTTTGTGTCATCCTGCTTGAGTCAGTTACTGCTGACTGCTGACCTCCTGGTATCTCGATATTCATCTCCTTCATCCTTTTCTTTTTTTAATTTGAATTATAGTTAATTTACAATATTATTATTAGTTTCAGATGTGCAACAGTGATTCAGTATTTCCTCCTTCCGCTTCTTATGCCATTTCCTTAGTTTATGCCAGTTCTAAATGGTTGCAGTAGCCTTATTAGTCAGTCTTTCTCAGTGCCCTTAGAGCGGTATTTCATTTGAATAATTTTGATCATGTTGCTTTCTTGCTCGCTAGTTCTTCAGTGGCTCCCCATTGCCCAAAGGATAGCCTATATACTTCTTTGCATAGTACACATAACCCTTCATGACCTGGCCTCTGTATGCCTTTCTAATCTTACCACTGGCCACTCACTCCCACCTTCATGCTGATATAGTAAATTTGAAATACTTGTGGTTCTCCAGACATGCCTGATATTGTTGCAGTTTTCTGACTTTTCCTTTGCTGTTCCCTTGACCTGCTGGTTCACCTAACTATTCATCAAGCTCCCTCTCAAATGCTATTTGAATTTTAAGTTTTTCCTTTTCGTTTTCAGGGCTGCTACTACTCTTCATTCACACTTCCAGTACAGCAGGTGTCTTCGTGTGCTATCATTACACATGGACCTTTACGCCTTCCACTGATAATCTTGAACTGAGATGTGGGCATTCTGCTCTTTGCCATTGGCATCCTTTCTGATGGATCAGGCATCTGTTCTGACTGGTCAGTGCTCATGCCATACAGTTGTTAAATGGTTTTAATATCAACTTCAGCTTACTACCAAGCAGTGTGTGGCAGAGAGAAGGTGCTCAAAATTACCTGTTGATTCTCAAATTAGGAAAGACTGAACGCCTGAGTTACAGCTGGCTTCACAGCTGCATCTCACCCTCTTATTCTCACTGTGTCTGGTCTCACTGCACTGAGCCAGATGGGTCCCTCCAACATTTCCAGCTGGGCTGGTTCTGTACTTTAGCAAAACAAAGAACAAATATATCTCAGAACAAACTCTCACTTACTTGAAGAAAGCTTGCCTGTCTCACTGAGGCTTCATTCTTAACAAACCAATATCCACACAATATTTATTTCTCAAATAGCTTTAAGACCTCACTGCCCAGAGATTGTCCTCTAATCATCTAAATTTCCACTGACAGCACAGGAATGAGAACTAAGAATAGTAAATCACTGGAAGATGGAGTAAGATGGTTGGCTCCTGTGAATTTGAAAGGGCATTGGCTGACATTGAAGCAGGCTTGATGTCACTGGCTCCCTTCACAACCATATCACATTGAACTTGTGATCACTTACACTACTGAGTTAGATAATTCTACTCCACTGATTTTTTTTTTGTGTGTGTGTGTGGTACACGGGCCTCTCACTGTTGTGGCCTCTCCCGTTGCGGAGCACAGGCTCCGGATGCGCAGGCTCAGCGGCCATGGCTCATGGGCCCAGCCGCTCCACGGCATGTGGGATCTTCCCGGACCGGGGCACAAACCCGTGTCCCTTGCATCGGCAGGCAGACTCAACCACTTTGCCACCCGGGAAGCCCTATTCCACTGATTTTTTTTTTTTTTTTTTTGCGGTACGCGGGCCTCTCACTGTTGTGGCCTCTCCTGTTGCGGAGCACAGGCTCCGGATGCGCAGGCCCAGCGGCCCCGGCTCACGGGCCCAGCCGCTCCGCGGCATGTGGGATCCTCCCAGACCGGGGCACGAACCCGTGTCCCCTGCATCGGCAGGCGGACTCTCAACCACTGCGCCACCAGGGAAGCCCTCCACTGATTTTTAAAATGTAAGTGAGGGGCTTTAGTTATGGCCCTGCCCATCATAAAAAAATTTATGCTTCTCATGATCTCATCCTGCATACACCTTTGTTCTCCATCCTGGTTTGGGATTGTCTGCAGTTTGACAAGTGTGCCTTCTCTATCTTTCTTACAAATCACTGATGAAAGTACATAAACAGCAGAGTAAGTCACAGAACCCTATGTTACACCACTTTCCTTCCAACTTCAGATTGATTCATTAATCATTGTTTGCGTGCAAAATGTTTGGGTATAGATTCCTGACTCATGGGGTGCTTTTTACTTCCCCCATCTCATTCGTCTGCCTTGTCCACAAGATATAATTGGAGACTTAATTAAATGCCTTGCTAAAATTAACGAGTACCACGTCTGCAAGTTCACTTAATCTATAATTACCTGCTCTTATTAGATATTCGTCATCATTGTCCTATTGTCATCATCTGTCTTTTGAAGTCAACTTACATATGTAAACCTCAGTCTTAGTTGTTAGCTGGGCCCCCATCCTACATCTCAGAGTTCTCTTTAACTTTGATTAACCTCTAATTCTGTGGCCTGGAACGTCCAGTTTCTCTCCGGGCTTTCTCCTGAGGCCCAGAAGGGCTCACTCGTATGACCTTTGCCTCTGTCTCTCTCAGCTGCCTTCATAAACTCAGATGCAGATTGAAGACCTGATTTCATACATAGTCCACTCCGACTGAACCTTCTGAAAGTATTCAGGTCCCGTAAAGATCTTTGTGCACAGAGGTGGGTCGAAGTACTTATTGTGTTGTCTTCTGGCACAGTGCTGGTGTTGGCACTTGCTTCCCACCTTCTTTCTCATAACTGCCCAGGGCTTCCATTTCTTCTGCTTCCACTCTGCCTGGCAATTCATCTCTCTCTGGTTACCTCCCATAACGTGGATTGCCAAATATTCTGAAGTCTTTAGTGAACAAAAGCCTTGCTATTTACACTCTCTGTGGAGAATGGGTGTTTTATGTGTGTATATATATATAAATAAAATCTTTGTTGCATATCTATTAATTCATTTAATTTGTGAAGAAAATCTGTGAGATAGGTATTGGTCACATTTTGCATGACTAGATTCATGACTACATAAGTTGGCTTTTCTCTTGATCCATGAGGCTGAAATTTGAGTCTGGGCTTGTGACTCAGAGGCACTTATGTAAGCTGTTGAATTAGCCCATCTCTTATCTTGAGTGCAGATTTCTTTTCTTCGTTTATCCTTCCTCCCTTCTTTCCTTCCCTCTTTTCTTCACCTTTTACCCTTTCCTTTTTCACTCTGACTTTCTCCTTTCTCCCCTTTCTCTTCTTCCCTCTCCTCAGTTCCAGGTTGGATATCCAGGAAAGAGGCCCTGGCCTGGGTTTAACCATTACAGGTCAAACCCCCAATTTGGAAATCAGAAGATATGTTCTCTCACTTTTATTTCATATACCT
Source organism: Phocoena phocoena (assembly GCF_963924675.1). Classification (NCBI taxonomy): domain Eukaryota; kingdom Metazoa; phylum Chordata; class Mammalia; order Artiodactyla; family Phocoenidae; genus Phocoena; species Phocoena phocoena. The sequence continues at coordinate 37,715,100 of NC_089230.1, read as the reverse complement.
TCCAACAAATTTTGCATGATGGAAAAGTGTTCTTAGTCTCCCCAGATTAGTTTCTCCTTAAAAAAAAATTCAGCCAAGTATTAGTGATGAGGAAAAGAATCTCCTCTATAGTCGGTTAATCCTCTGAATCTCTCACTCCTTCAGGTTTAGTTTTTGACATGAAAAAATGAGGAAATGAAGCAATTTGGAGAATACTTACTCTAGAAAGTTTGCTGCTTTTAAAGACTTTGGCTTCTTGCCTAATCATGTTTTCATGTCAGAAACTGACCATTCTGTAGTTTCTCTCTTGGCAATACATCTAAAACAAATCTTAGCCCCTAGGCAAATGGATGCCTTAGACTAGTAGGGAACAGCAAAAGGAAAAACATTAGTAATATTTAAAATGGTCCACTCAAGTAAAAGATTGAATATATTTATAATTTTTAGTTTTACATTTGATTTGAGAATTTCTTTGAGAAGATGGAGGAAAATAGCAGCTGAGGGGTCAAAGTTTTGATCTAACAAGTGTTAATATTATATTTTCATCTGGTCCATCACCTCCTTGATTGTCTTCTTTTTAAAATCATGTCTTTTATGTTAATATTATTATCCTTAGTAGTTTTCATAAGTCTCAGTTCATTTTGAGCTGTAATCTAAAATTCTTATAAAGTTTCTGATTTTATTTATGTTCCTTCTTTTGTGCTCCTACCTCTTTGTAGTCATATTTTCATAGTGAATTTATTAGAAAGCAGTCAGTGAATTAGGATTTTTTTTTTTAGTTATTTCACTTTTTTTCTCATTAGGATTGTTTTCAATTAAACAGCTGTATTTGCAGTTTTAGAAACACTTTATTTATTTTAGAACCTCACATGGTGGGATTCAATTTAATATTTCTTGATGTTTTTTGAAATATTTCATAAATTCTAAAATAAGTGGTTCAGTGTACCAGGCATTCCTTTGTTTTAGTTTGTTTTTTCCCAATTTCAATAGGAGATATTCTTATTATTCTGAGATTTCTTTCATTGCCACAAAAATATTTCCTTATGGGTCAGAAGTAAATTTATAGTAGACATTTCCCTTCCTGCTGCCTGTACATATCAGTCATTTTTCTGTAAAGTGAAAATTCACTGAATGTGAAACTTTGAAACATCACACAATTCTCTTTGTGTGTTGCGGGCATATTTCATGTCTTAGAATGGAGACTTTTGTTCATTCCCATATTATAAACAATGAAGTATGATTATAACTGGTCTAAAGTAAGAGTTTCCAAGAGACAATTGATTAATAATTTTAGAGAATTAAGAAGAAGGGAGGTTAAATTGATCTTTACTGGGACACAATCCTTTCTTTACCCTGAGAAATGAAGACTTTAGATGAGGAGGCTGATACTAGTTTTCTTGATATAGTCTTAGTTATGTTAAATGAAATTTTGTCTTAGTTGGCTGTTAGACAAATTTTAGGAAGACTAGAAACTGTATAGAATTATTGGTGCCTCTGTAGAAGCACAGCCTCACATTTATGGTCTGGAAATGTAAAAGGGTGGTGAGTAATTTAAATACTAAAGGACGCAATTTATCAAATGGTAAGTCAGGTGCAAAATAGCCTTGTAAAAAGATGACTCTGTTAAAGGAGGAAGTAAGCCATTTAGTGAAGCCACTATAGGTGCACTTGTGTGCAAGTAGATAATACTACACAAAACAGCCTTACTTGGGTTTAGATGGATTTGTTAGTGGACATGAGTGGGCCCTTAGGAATGGAAGTTTTTGTGTTTATACCGCCTCTGTACATGAGAAGTTGGTACTACCCAATATAACCAAAGTAAAACAGGCCACACACACACAAAAAATCTTTCATTTTATTTTGCTTCAAAAGAGGAATTCCTGCATCTAGAAAGAGATAGGCGGTTCAACTACTTCAATATATACATTGTTGATATTACTATGTTGCATTACTATTTTCATATAAATGTCATTCTGAAAAGTTTGACCTCCCTAATATTGATATTGAAATGGCACTATTTCCAGTAATGAAATTAATTCTAATTAAACATTAGTACAAAATCTGGAAGATGAGGAAGTTTTTAGTGCCATGTTGAATCTTATGATTGCAGAATTAACTCAACAACCCTGTTTGGGGATAATACATTCCAAAATGAGATTTAAAGAAACATCACTTTATTCAGAGGGGTTATATCTGCTTCATATGCATTCTTCAGCCGTATTCAGGAAACAGCTGTCAGATAAATTATAAAGATACATGATAAAAAAACCCAACTCATCTTTTTAATTGATTTGAATCTAGCTTTATCTAGGCAGCATAATGCTCTTCACTGATAGTAGGGTGAATAAACTCTGTGCAGTTACTTAGCAATTCACCACGACTTAAAAATATACAGAGCCTTCATCTATGACTAATAAAGTCTAATGTCCAAAGTGTCAAATTATTGGTAGGAGCTTTTGAAGATCAACTGATAATTAGTCATAATGCTTTGTTCAAATTTAATTTCAAGAAACAAAGGAGGAGACTTGATTACTGGTAGTAATAGCAGTGACTTATGGGAAATTGCTACTGAATAATTTATTGATTCATAGTGACAAAGTTATTATCCTCTGATGGCTGTTCGAACAGCTAATGTGAAACAATGCAACTGATGCCTCTTAGGAAACCCCTGCCGTATTAGCTCTTTCTTAATTGTTGCTTTTATTCCTTGTAGCTGAAATTGGAACACAGATGGAAAAGTCATGACTCCAAACTCTCTTTTGCAGCTGGAGAAAGTGCTTTTCAGTTTTAAATGCCTTCCGAAATAAGAGGGTATAGATTAGTTACCTGAAGAAACAGTAAATAGTAAATGATGAAGAATATCAAGGTTCCTCAGTCTGATGATATGCTTTTGTAATATTCAGGATCAAAGGTTAGCACAGCCTCTTCTCTATGGAAGTACTTGAGAGTGGCCCATAGTATTTCTGTCTACCACAGAAAAAGAGAGAAAGTTGACTCTGGCAGCGATCATTGTCATTTATTTATCTCTCTTTCAAACTTAGCCCTGTCTCTCACTTCATAGCAATTGGCAAGGATTCTCTTGGATTTTGTTCTGCGTACCATGAACTGTCAGGAATACAGTAAGGTTTCAGGATAGGATTCATAAGGTACACCTAATTTTCTTGATATATCAGATACTGGAAATATGCAGAGGATATAATCAAAGTGTCGTAATGTCATTTACCTATTTAATTTTAGACATGGTTAATAAACACTAATTTAGTTGCATTCTGTCAGTGTGATAACTCATGCATTGAAAGTTGTCAACTGGTGATTTTCACATTAAACTGTACAAAGCTATTCCAATCCATTATATGGACTTTTCTCTAAAGACAACAAGAAACAATCAATTAAATGTGTCTGATCTAGGAACTGAACATCGACAACTTTTGTTTTCTCACAGATTTGGTCCATAATGGCAGTTTCTCAAAATGTCAGCAGGTTGTCAGGGTGCAGTGGCAAGTTATCTTTGTATTCCTGTCATCTTCAAATTAATCAAGTGTTTATTATCTGCCCATTTTGTATACAGAACTTGACCATTGTCATAAGCATAGTGAAATAGACTTACTTAGTAGGTCCAGTTGGTTGTTTCTCAGATTACCCTCCTCACACCCTTGCAGTGTTCAGCCTTGCTTTAATGATTTCTCACCATGCACAAGTACATCTTAAATGTGACACTGGATATTTTTCTCCAAAAGAGTTATATATGGGAGTGTATGGGGAAGAGTTTGTAATTAAGTAGTTAATAGGTTTTTCACTCAGTGAACATGTTCATAAATTTGATGTGCATTTGTTTTGACATCTCAGAAATGACATGCTAAATGACTTCTCTTGGTTGTTAATTAGCAAGGCTCAATCTAAAATTTTCATTTAATTTTTTCTCCCCCTCACTTGGATGTAAGCTTAACTGACTGAACTGGAAACAAGAATGAGTGAACAGGTCGGTGGGGGCAACCGGGTTTGACCCGGTTTTGGGGTGTGTCCTGTAAATCTTAATCCATCTGGGCTCAAATAACAGATAGTTATATTTTTTCAGAAATCAATAGTCATGAAATTAATCATATTATTTATATATTTTTGAATAATAAGGGGCTAAATAATATTTTATAACTTCAAAAACCCAGAAATTGGAAAAATTGCCAGGAAAACGCATCCATTCTTTTTCTGAGAAATGTTTGGGTTCCTATCAATAATGGGGAGAGTCCGAGATTTTATCCTACCTTCACGCCAACAAATTAGCCTGCAGGAGTTTCATGGCAGATACTGGCAGGAGACACAGTACTCCTGGTTCAGAGACAAAGACTTTATTACTAGTAGTGCAGCAAGCAGCATGAACTTCATTATCCCTCCAAATACTTTGTGGATAACATGGATGGACACACCCAGGACACACAGTTGGTTTGTGTCACAGCTGAGGAATCTTGAGTTTAGGAAATCTGCATCTTTTATAATGAATACTAAGCAAATCTGCATGAACTTTGTTATGGAGAGTGCTATTATATTGATTATACTGGATGGTAGACAAACCTGCCTTCTCTTCCTGTGGGAGACACTAACTCTATCTTCTCAAGCTGTTTACTATGGGGCAGTTAGTACCTCTGCTCTCAGTATATACAGAAATGAGACCCTTAGAGATCTAGTGCCTAATGTACCTCTTATGTGCTAGGGATTGTGCGAGTTTACGGTAAGAGGAAGACCAGGACAGACAAGACTCTTGATGAGCTTGCATATCTGACTCAGATAAAATGAAGTGAGTAAAAAAAATAAATAAATAAAAAATAAAGTGAGTATATGGAAAACAACACCAGTGGAGATGAATGTGAGCCATTTTTACCAATAAAAATTTCTAAATAGTTTAACCAAGACAAGAATATCTTTAATCCCAGGTTGAATTAATACGTACTGTCATACCATCAAGTTTGAGTGCCATTAATCTTTGACTACATGTTTGAATATATATTTTGATCTCATATTGTTAGTTTAACATGTATATCACATATACACCAAAGCAAGATTGATTTTGGAATTGTTTTCTGCCTTTTCAAACAATATAATTTTTTTCTTGTCAAATTCCTGACATTCCTGGTTGTGACTTTCCTTTAACTGTCTATTTTAAAACTAAAAGTTTTGAAATTCACAGCCTATTATGAAAAAGGATCAGTCTAAATTATTTCTTGAATTATATAGTAATAAATTTATCTGTGTAAAATTTCCCTTCATCTCATTTTTTCTAGGTTACTTAAAAAATTTGTTTGGTCTTCCATACTTTTGCATAATTGTTCAATGACTTTGGTAAACTATATTCTAGTGAAATTATCCACCTTAATTATCACCACTTTCTAAGCACAAGTTAAAAAGCTTAACTTTACCTAAAATATATTCATTACCACATTCTTTTAACCTCACTAGACTTGTCTCACTTCCCAGAGTGTCTGTTTGTGTTAAATGAGGTTTTATATTCAAATTTGACATATGCCCTTTGGTATATTATTATGGAAATTTTTATCTGATGGTAAGATTTTGCATCATACTACTTTATAATAATTTCTCATTTACTCAAAATTATTGAATAGTAAAGTATTCAGGCTTAATAAATATTCTAGTGAAATGAAAATTATTGGCAGATAGCACAATACAACATTTATAATACATTCATAAATTTTCAAAGGACTCAAAGACAAGTATGTTTTAAACTAAAGTTATGATTTTATCTTTCTTTTTCATTGCATCTAGTCTCTTATTATGAAGAATAGTGATTTCTAAATAGTTGTGAAGATGTAAAATATTTGAGCAAATCTTCACTAACTAGTATTTCGTTTACTGTTTGCTTATTTCTACTATTAGTATGGTTACCATCATGTTTTACTTTTAAAAGCTTAAATACAAAATTCTTAGGAAGAAATACTGGTTACTTCTATATTTATTAGCATTTCAAATGAATAAACATTTTAGTGAACCAGGTTTTCCTGTATATAAATATTTCAAATAGATCTAAAGTTAATAAAAATGTGTAATGTCATAGAACTAGAAGAGACCTTGGCAATGGTCTATCCCAACAGCTTTATTTTACAGGTGAGAAAATGGGGGCCCACATAGGTTAACAAATGGATGAGTGGTTTCCCAGATTTTTATTTAAAGTGCTGAGACTATAACCATCTGACAGTTCATTTCTCTTTCATAACCTTATTACACTGATTCTAATATGATGTTAATTGTAAGATGTATTATCATTTCACATATCACTAAGAAAAAAAAGAAAGCTTTCAATAAAACTATGGCAGTTTTATTAATGATAGTTCCACCCAACTCATGAATCCATCACATCTGTCCCTCATTGCTTTGAAACATTTTTGTATCTATTCTGAAAGATTGGGCAAATTTGTCCTTCCTTCAGCGCACAGAATGGCCTGTGAGGCAACCGTTTTGCACGACTATCAGCAACAAACTATAACACGGCTTCATGTAACTGCAGATATCTTTCTTTCTTATGTTACACAGAGCAAGGAAAATCAGTAATTGGGTCATCCTTCCAATGAAGAATATTTTGCTAAAACCAAATTTATTTCCTGTCCTTTGTTGCCATGCAACAGTGTAAACAATAAATTTTTGTTTCAGTGATGAATTGTACTGTAAACATTTTGAAGATATTTTAAACAGCAGTTAAACTCAACCCATATTTTACCAACAAGGCACATGGCTCAGTCAAGACAGTTTGCTTAGCTATGATGAAGAGCAGGTGATTGCAACTATGTAATATCCCTTGTGTTTGTCTTCCCAGCATTTAAAATATCATATCAATTTTAAGAGGCATCTTGATTTCAAAGATGTTAAATGTTAAAAAAAAAAAGTAAAAATCTGAGTCTCAGAATTGATAAAATATGATACCTCTTTAAGATTTGCTAGAAGTATACTTTAGAATATTTTCCTCTTGAATAATATTTTTACAGAATTCTATGATTTTTATACTTTGTCAAATCTGATAGGTTACTTAGTAAATGCTTCTTAACATAAAAAGTTCTAACTTTGTGTTTGGTAGGGTGCTCTGATCTTAGAAAATTTATTTGCATATGATGAATGTCATAAATGACTGTGAATTTTAAAAATTGAGTGTGGTTTATTCTTCATTATTTTTCAAAACTGAAATATATTTTAAAAGAACATGATTTCAGAATCATTAAACCACTCAAAACGGTTCCCACTTTATATACTGTTTATCTGAATTATGTTATTGAATATTCAGTTATAAAGAGTTTGATTGGGTGCTTTTTTTGGGGGGGGGAATACCTTGGTTGGAATGTACTGAGTCTATATAGAGGACAGGAATTTAACTTCAAATAAGTTTTCAGAGTGTTTCTAGCTCACCAAGTCATAATTACTATTTTGACAGTTATGTCTCATAGACGTTTATTTTAATTGCAGATGTTGGCAATTCATTTTGGCATGACAGTCTCTGCCATTGTTATGTTGCCGAATTATGCTTACAGAAACTATGTCAGAAATTCAACATGTGGAGAACAGTAATTAACCTGAAACATCAATTAGCTTTTGTGAATACAGATGTCCTATGAATACACTCTAGTTGTTGTTTTTTTTCTTTGTTAATTAAGTAAAATCTCACTAATCCTGACTATCTCCTCACCTCCTATTTCTACCCTGTCACTATGTCTTCTTGATTTCCTTCCTAAATATGTTTTGGACCTGTCCTCTTTAATTTCCACCATTACTACCCTCATATATCTTTCTATCCTACCTAGCTGTTCCTGGCCAGTTCCCTCAGCTTGCACAAGTGCCTTCAAACAATGCCTCAGTGACCACCCAGACCAGATTAGGTCTTCTTTATGTGTTGCAACAGAAACTTGAACTTGTTTTACATCATTCACTTCACTTCATATTTTAGAATGCAAAGATATTTTTCTTTATTTCAATAGGATGTCTGTGCTGGTCTACAGTGAGCTTCACGAGGGTAGGGATTCTATTTACCACACTATTCTCAGGCAGTGGGACAGCAATTGGCAGAGAATAAGTGTGCGACGGTTACTTGTTTAAAAAAATGAATAACTCTACTACAGTGAATGGGTGATTATTTAATCTGGGCTAAAGTGAAGGTGACTTTTAAAAGAAAATTTCACCATGACCAATACAGTGGTTCTTTTAAATGGCCTTTGAGGAGTTTAACTACACATAGTTTGGAAATGCTTTTAATTAAAAATGTATCTTATCATTTGCAAGTCAGAAACCTTATATATTTGGTTGTGTACTGCCACTTCCTGGCTCTGTGAAGTTGAACAATTAATTAGCTTTCTGAGTCTGCTTCCTGCTCTCTCTGCTCTTAAATATTTCTCTGCCTTGTTATAAAGAGAAAGCAGGTGGGGGTGGGATGTGAACAATAATGGACTGTTTTTAAGGTTTAACTATTTAAGTATGCCAAGCAGATTCGCTGGCAGCCACTTATTTGATTTTTACGATGTCCTTACAAATAATTTACAAAACGCCTTTAAAATGTTATGCACTTCCGATTTTCCACTAATTAAAACTGAATTCCTTAGGATATGTATTTGTTTCATTAACCATCATTTGTTTTGAGGACAGTACATTCAATGTATGCTCTTAAATTTGTAAGTTTTAGCTCACCTGAAGAAGAGCTCATAATGAATATAAAATAACTTTTAAGTTGAGGCTATTTTCTGCTGTCATTTAAAATCCTTAATTAAACCTTTCCGCCCTTTCTTGCAGCTAAAGGGTAGTCAAGTAGATTACAGAGAACATTATTAAACTTAGTACAATGACTATTTTAATAATATAGAAATGTATTCAGCCCAAATGTTGATTAGGCTTTTATCTAGATTGCTATGTTTGTATCTTATATACATAGGTACCACATTATATGCATATTTTTATAAACATATGTTAAGTATAAGAGATAAGTATATAGTTTTCTTTTTTTTTTTTTTTTTTTGCGGTACGCGGGCCTCTCACTGTTGTGGCCTCTCCCGTTGCGGAGCACAGGCTCCGGACGCGCAGGCTCAGCGGCCATGGCTCACGGGCCCAGCCGCTCCGCGACATGTGGGATCTTCCCGGACCGGGGCACGAACCTGTGTCCCCTGCATCGGCAGGCGGACTCTCAACCACTGCGCCACCAGGGAAGCCCTATAGTTTTCTTTTAAAACTTTAAACACTTTTGAAAACGTTTTGATTCTTCCCATGCCATGCTATGCCTTTATCTCATATGCAAATTTAGAGAAGAAGTGTTTGGAGTGCAATGGTCAAACCCCTACCTATTTGGTTAATTAATCTTTATCTTTATCATTTTATAATAATAGTTTACAGGGCTTCCCTGGTGGCGCAGTGGTTGAGAGTCCGCCTGCCGATGCAGGGGACGTGGGTTTGTGCCCCGGTCCCGGAAGATCCCACATTATGTGCCGCGGAGCGGCTGGGCCCGTGAGCCATGGCCGCTGAGCCTGCGCGTGCGGAGCCTGTGCTCCGCGACTGGAGAGGCCACGGCAGTGAGAGGCCCGCGTACCGCAAAAAAAAAAAAAAAAAAAATAGTTAACAGCAATAAGCACCGTCTTACATCTGTATTGCAGTGAAATAGTTACATATCTCCCTCCAAGAACATATTTTCCCAACAGAGCATCAAATGTTTGGCAGACATTTTTCAGTCAATTCATTCTGTGTTTTGGATTAAGTTTATAGTTTAAGTTAATTACATACTAAGTAAGATTAACCATGCGTTTTACCTCCCGGAAGACCTAGAATCATTAGAGCTCCGTGACTCCCTTCCCCCAAATATAGGGAATTATATTTTCTTGCTTAGTAAACCAAGTCTCATATTTTACCTCTAATTATGATAACTAATTGAGGGCTTTTTGTTGCTGAAATGAATAATCTTTTTCCTGTGTCAAAGATATTCTTGAAAGAAATATAGACCTAATGATTGGAATTCAGATATAACATGTACTTTGTAATACATATTAGTTTATATTTTTTGAGACTTGTATGTATGTAATAATATAATTTATGTCACATGTTAGTAAATCCTAGCATTTAATCCTGAATCCACTTCAGTTTGAGTTGAGTTACCAACCTGTTTCCAGCCAAAATTTTATGTTTGAACTGTATTTTCTTTACTCTGAACAGGATGCATTTTTGCTTTTTGTTAAGGTCTTGAGTTCAGCTTTGTCTCTTTTAACTTGTATTTGCTTTTGCACATCCTCTCTTGCAAATTTCTATTAAAGAATCCATTAACCACTGTGCTTTTAGATTAAGGCTACATATGAAAGAGGTTATGTGCTTATTTATTTGCATTATTTGTATTATCCCTAAGTTGAAACCTGTAGGTTTATTAGACATTCCACTCAAGGCTTCAGAAACTACTGAATCCAATATTATAATACCTGCTAGTACAGGCCAGTATGCATAGTTTCATTCCCAATCATGATGGTTAACTTCATGAAAATCTTCATGAAAATATTGTTGCAGAAGCTAAGGTTTGGGGGAATCTCACATGTTCACCAGGATTAAATTGCTCTCCAGTTCATCCAACTTAACTTTCTAACATGCCAGGGGTAGCTGAAAATGGGGTGCATTATAGGAATTGCTTCAAACCAATAAAACATGATTAAACATGAAAACTGAAGTGCCTAAAATCAACCATTTAATTAAGAACTAGAGTATTTTTATTGACAATGCTGGAAATAATTCAGGGAACACTTTGTTATTTTCCAAGTTGTTAGAGTTACTGAAAGAGAAGAGAAAGTAGTGTTATTTCTCTCCTATGATTGAAATTTTTATGATTATAGATTGATCTTCATGAAATATAGTTAATGTCACAATTCTTCCCATGTCCAAAATAAAGATTTTGTAAGATATAGTATGAATCAACACAATAATTACTACATACCTGAGGCCATTCTAAATGAATTATTTCATTTCACCTTTATAATAACCCTCTATTAGTCTGCTCTGGCTGCCATAACAAAATACCACAGACAGGGTGGCTTAAACAACTAAGATTTATTTTCTCATAGTTCTGGAGGCTGCAAGTCTGATATCAGACTACCAGCATGGTTGGTTCCTGATGGGCTCTCTTCCTGGCTTTCAGATGGCTGCCTTCTTGCTGTGTCTTTCCATGGCCTCTTCTTTATGTGCACATGAAGAGAGACAGTGAGCTCTGTGCTGTCTCTTCTTATAAGGACACTAATCTTCTTTGGCCAGAGCCCTGCACCTATGACCTCATTTACCTTTAATTTCTTCTTAGAGGCCCCTTCTTTAAATACAGCCACACTGAGGATAGAGCTTCAACATACAGATTTTGAGGGGATATAAACATTCATTCTGTAACATCCTCCAAAGTAGGTTCTGTTATAATCATCCCCAGTTTACAGAAGAGGCAATTGAGACCAGAGAGTTTGGTGATTTACCAAGTACCACACAAGTGTTAGAGCTAGGATTCAAACCCAGGCTATCTCACTCAAGTGTCATGCCCTTAATCATAGCTGTATCCTCTGCATTAGCCTGAGATTACATAGAAAAGGTACAAAGAAAAGGTGAAAAAGTAGAGATATTCTGTGATATGAAGAAGACATGAAAAAGGGAGACTTAGAGAGTTCAGATGTCTTATTTAAAACAGACTGATAGGACTTGTAAAATTGCTCTAATGTAGAATGAAATTAATCCTGTTTCTAAGTATTCTATGTGGTCTGTCTTTGTTTCTTTTGCTTAGTTTTAAATCAGCCTTCCTCAGAGTAAAGCCTGTAACAGATTTTCAAGCTCACCTTATACTTATTGAATCAGAATCCCTGGGGGAGTGGAATCTTGAGACTACACTTTGAAAGATTTCCCCAAATGCTTCATATGGACTCTAAGGTTTGAGACTCACTGGTCTTCAAGGGACAGACGATTCAGGTTAGAAGACATATGTTGGAAAGTGACCCATGTTTGAGTGAGGTACTGGCCATGTTTAAGTTCTTGCTCAACACAAAAAGGTTGACATGCACCAAGCTCTTTAAAGACAGCTCTCCAAGGAAAATGTATTTAACTTTTAGGTAATCTATTCATACTACCAGTATTTGCTCTTCATGTTTCTCACTGTTTGCCTTGGGTATTTTCCCAGCCCCATGATTTGGCTCCATTTCTTGGTTGCCACTTTGTTAAGTCTTATCTACCGCTCACAAGAAAAGGTGTTATATGCAGAATATCATGTACTGCTTCACTCAGGACAAACTCCCTTTCCTCTTTTCTCTAACTTTGCTATTCCTTATGACCTAGAGGGTGGTAAGTCATCCACATGGCTTAATTTGAGGAATACTGACAGGCTCATCTGACTCAACATTATTTGAGAATTTAATTCCTACCATGGACTACTTACATTGCATGGAGCATTTATCCCAAGATAGACTCCAATCAAAGTTCCACAATCAGTTTTGATTGGGAAACGCTTCAGTTTGGTCTCCATCTTGGAAATAAACAGTGCACATTTAGCATAGTAAACATTCTAAAAACAAAAGGACTAAGTCAATATAGTTAGCCCACGAATATTCAAACTTATTTGATCCCACACCCATATTTTCTGCACAGATGTGCTGACGTTCCAAGGAACTAATGTTCTGTGGACACATTTCAGGACTACTACACTGCATTGGTATATGCTGATTCACTGGTTGAGGCTTCATTTCTCAAACATCTTTTTTATTTTATTTTTTATTTATTTTTTATTTTTTTGTGGTACACAGGCCTCTCACTGTTGTGACTTCTCCCATTGCGGAGCACAGGCTCCGGAAGCGCAGACTCAGCGGCCATGGCTCACGGGCCCAGCCGCTCCGCGGCATGTGGGATCTTCCCAGATCAGGGCACGAACCCATGTCCCCTGCATCGGCAGGCGGATTCTCAACCACTGCGCCACCAGGGAAGCCCCTCAAACATCTTTTTTAAAGATATGAAGAACTTACCTAGGGCAGGGGAAGGGAGAACTTCACTTGTTCTCCTTGTCCAGGGCATATATATTTTGAGACAAGAAGGGAAGCGTGAAAGAACTAGCACTGAAATTTTGGGTGTAACCAGAGTGATTGTGGATGTTCTGAGTTAACTCCAGTATACTTGGAAAGTAGGATTCAAAGGATGGAGAAGATGAAAGGAAAGATGGATGTGAAGATGGGGGATTTGAAGAAAGATTTGTGTCCTTCACATTTTTTTTTGAGCTGCCTGTCAGGAGGGTAGAAAATTGAGATGCAGGTATAGGGATGTGTGTGTGTGTGTGTGTGTGTGTGTGTGTGTGTGCATGCTTACACACTCTTCTGCCTATCTATCTTTAAATTATTAAAGTTAATCATCTCAGGGCTCTAAACTTATGATACCAATGTCATAGTCAGTCCTTTCTAAAACTTCCTAAAATTGTGAAGTTGTTGGACAAGAGAAGACCTAATATCCTGATGTGTGTGAAGACAAGAGTATGGTCATAAATTAGAACCCACAGAACTTTTATTTTTATTTTGTTAGAACCTCTTTTTCTGAAGAAAGACTTTGAAACTTTCTGTAAATTTTTTAAGAGGCAATTTTTTTAATCAATTGAATAAAAGCAAGTGAGGTAGGATTTCATCTCTTTTTCGTTTTCCCATTAGCGCAAAGATACTGGCAAAATGCACGTTTGTCTTAGGTTGTGACCATATTCCTGGCATCCTCTATAGGGTAATATCATTTTGTGAAGTAGATATTAAAGTATATATTCTAAGAACACTTATTGAATTTTAGCTTGAAATCACAAACCATCCATAGAATGTGTGCTTTTAGGCAAAAACTCTAAAAAGAAATTTGAATTCTTTCTAAAAGTTTACAGTAAAACTGAGCATTTGAAGTTTCTCAATATTTGCATGTATGTCCTGGCAATGTACAACCACATAGGAAAGGCCAATCCTAATCTACAGTTTTTCAACTTGGCACATTTTGCTTCTGTGGGAGCCTCCTTTTGGGGCTGTTTCCTTTTCTACTTGTATTCCTTTTCCATATCCCTCTCATGTCTCCACACTGTCACTCTGTTCATCAAAGCCTGCCCTCAGGAAAGGAGCTGATAGGCGACTTCATAATAAGTATTAATAACTGATAAGGCTGAACACATTACAAGAGGAGTTTATTATATTTTATTAATGTTAATCCTTGATTCCAAGTGAATTAAGTTCGCTTTGTAAAATTTCATCCACCAGCAATGTTTAGGAAAAGTAAGCCTGCAGTGGTTTGCTGGAGCCAGCTGGTACTGATTCTCAAGAGCTGACTGTTAAATGTTTATGAATTGTTGTGAGCTGGTTGTTAAACATAGCCATTATTAAAAATTAAATTATATAAATGTATAATTAATTAAATCATATTAAAAACAAAGATTTTACTCCAAACTTATCATGTCCTAATTATGTTAATTATTGTTGTTATTATTATTAAGTAGTTATCTCAATACTACCTGTGCTCTTGAGGACATCTCTGTCTGTTGTATCGGGGGTTGTATAACCGCACATCTTGTCCCAACTTCGCTCAAGTGACATTATATTGTTAGCTTGAAATTGGCCATGATAGATGTATTTACACCTCGGAAATCAGCAAATGCTCCAAATCACAGTTTGGTTTATTGTTTTACTGTTTGTCTGAACTTAAGAAAGTCCTGTAGAAAATGTTAACTTGCTGATTAAACTTAAAGGTGTGGTATAGCTATAGATTTTACACTGCGTAGTAGCACAAAACTTGAGGAAATATTCTCTTAGTATTTGTATACTGTTATTCAGCTCAGCGAAGAAGTCACTCATATCATTATGACACAAATTTTCTTCATTTCACTTTCTCAGTATTCATTAAAGTAAGAGAAAATATCAACAACATTCGTAATGGGAATCTCCTTTCGTAGATTGCAACCATGGATTAGCTACTGTGACGGTTAATGACATGTGTCAAATAGGCTAGGCCGTGGTACCCAGATGTTTGGCCAAACATTCTTCTAGATGTTTCTCTGAAGTTATTTTTAAAATTTATTTATTTTTTAATTTTTAAATTTTCATTTAAAAAAGTTTGGGCTGCACCGTGTAGCATGCGGGATCTTAGTTTCGCAACCAGGGATCGAACCTGTGTCGCCTGCATTGGGAGTGTGGAGTCTTAACCACTGAACCGCCAGGGTGGTCCCTGAAATTATTTTTTAGATGAGATTTAAACCAATAGACTTTGAGTAAAGCAGCTTGCCCTCCCTATGTGGGTGGACCTCATCCAATCAAGTGAAGGTCTTAACAAAAACGGCTGATGTTTCTCAAAGAAGAGGGGGTTCTGTCAGCAGACTGACTTCAAAATGCAGCTCTTCAACTCTTTCTGGGATCTCTACCCTACTGGCCTACCCTGCAGATTTTGCATTTGGCGTCTGCACAATCTTAAGGAGCCAATTTCTTGAAATAAATCTCTCTGTCTCTCATATACCCATATAAATCTCTCTCATCTCTCATATACATGTACATACATGTGTGTGTGTATATATATATATTATATATATATATATAAAATGTACACACATACACACACACACACCCCATTCCATTTCTCTGGAGAACCCTGACTAATACAGCTACTGACTCAAGAGTTTGACCAAACAAAGAATGTGTGTGAAACAATTGGCTATTTGGAATTTGCAATAAATAGTATTGCATATTTAAATATTATCTGTGATTTATGTGCCACGCATTCTGAATATGTCTGACATTTATTGAAAACTTATGTATGCATGTATATGCAAACATTTCTTTTTCTCAGAGATTCACATGTTAAATATTTAGCAGCAAACCAGTGACGAAAGTGTGCATGAGTTCTCTCAATCAGATTGTCTCTGTGTATGTGAGATATGCTAAAAGTTTAGAGCTGCTTGATTTTCATGTTTCCTCAAATGTTTTTCAAAATATTTTTAATATAGGGAAATAAAAACCACCCTTATCCAATATTGTTAACGTTAATTGAAAGACAAATTTTTTGTTTTCTGAGTATGGAACAGCTAATATTAACTGCATTGTGTCTTTTAATGCAAAATTCCAAACATAATTAACTATAGTTTAATTAATATAATATTTTCAGGAAAAATGCTGTTGGAATACTAATACTGCAAAGGCAAAGTTCATGAGTGAGTAACTGCAGGTGTTCAGTTTTTTTTTTTTTTTCGGTACGCGGGCCTCTCAGTGTTGTGGCCTCTCCCGTTGCAGAGCACAGGCTCCGGACGCGCAGGCTCAGCGGCCATGGCTCACGGGCCCAGCCGCTCTGCGGCATGTGGGATCTTCCCGGACCGGGGCACGAACCCGCGTCCCCTGCATTGGCAGGCGGACTCTTAACCACTGTGCCACCAGGGAAGCCCCAGGTGTTCAGTTTTCAAAGCCTCTGAAAACACTTGAACACTGAAACCTATATGGCATTTCATCTCCTGAAGAGAGATATAGTTTGAGTGGATTCTATAGTTGTTTGAAGTATGTAGTTTCATAATGCCCCAGCATTTCAAATTCAAGATTTAATAATCTCTCACCTGCTAAATCATCAAATGCCCTTTCATAACAGGATGCTGTAGTACCTTTCATTTCAGTGGCAGCCATGGGACAATATGGTCTTAAGTCATTGATATTGATAAAGAACCTGCAGAGCACCAGGGAGGGGAAAAAAAGGAAAGAAAGATCCTGCCTGGACTTAATATATGTTTGCTCCTTCAAAAGGCAGGAGAATATTAACTTTAATTTATTCAGTAAGGCATTTTTTTCAACCTGAGGTGTTACAGAATGTGGAAGAGAAAAAGAATAGATATGCAAAATAGTAGGAAGCCCTTTGTATGAATAGTGCTTTCTTAATGTTCAGTTATTGATTTTCTTTGTGTGACTTGACTTTGCAATGAATATGATGGAAAGACAAAATGAAATAAAATTTACCAAAGGGCTGTTTTCTGTGTAATACACGTTTTATAAATTTCTGAAGTATTTAGGTTCGTCTTTACAAGCAGCTTAAAAAGTACACGAAGTCAGTGGCAATAACAGAGTGGCAAAATAAGTACTTAATTTCTAGGCTGGTGATAATAGAGTCCTACTCTATAATGGCTACTTTATAGCACTGACCGGTTTTAAACTGGTCTGATTTTGGGTGCCTCCTTTTTTTTTGCGGTACACGGGCCTCTCACTGTTGTGGCCTCTCCCGTTGCGGAGCACAGGCTCCGGACGCACAGGCTCAGTGGCCATGGCTCACGGGCCCAGCCACTCTGCGGCATGTGGGATCTTCCCGGACTGGGACACGAACCCGTGTCCTCTGCATCGGCAGGCAGACTCTCAACCACTGCACCACCAGGGAAGCCCTGGGTGCCTCCTTTTAAACTAGTCATGGACCTTAAACCCATGCCTAGAGTCAGTGCTACCTGATGCTTGTATATAGCACTGTGAACAGAATGTTTCCCTTGCTATTATTTTATTTTAGAGGCACAAAAACCTGGGATGCAGGAGAGGATAAACAGCCGCCACGGTTCCCTATTTTACACGTGAGAAAGCTGGCTTAGAGTGATGTGGAGCCAGATCTGAACCTAAGGTTTCTTAATTCTCAACCTGATTTCAACCACCCAGAGTCCACATCATCATTGCTTTCCCAACCAAGAATAAGGAAGAATAACGCCGATTGCTTAAATCTTCATATAATACCCACATGCCCATTTTGGCTACTTCTATTCAACTGCCGCAGTTTCAGATGGGACTGAATTATTTAGCTTCGTTACCCACCCAGCCACACTGTTTATCAAATGACTGTAGTAAACAAAAGCAGGGAATTAGCCACATCTGTATCATTACTCAAATCATCATCTTTAAAAGTTGTGGGCTTCCCTGGTGGCGCAGGGGTTGAGAGTCCACCTGCCGATGCAGGGGACGCGGGTTCGTGCCCCGGTTCAGGAAGATCCCACATGCCGCGGAGCAGCTGGGCCCGTGAGCCATGGCTGCTGAGCCTGCGCGTCCGGAGTCTGTGCTCCGCAACGGGAGAGGCCACAACAGTGAGAGACCCGCGTACCGCAAAAAAAAAATAAATAAATAAATAAAAGTTGTAAAAAAAATGTGCTAATATCACTGCAAAATAAACCAGCAAAGAAAAAATACCAGTACGTAGGGGTGGTGTTTGTAGTCAAAGAGCACTTGGATTCTTCTTGACTTCTCGCCAGGACTTGGAATTTGACTGTGGTGGAGTGGTAAGAACGGGCGGGTGTCAGCTGAAGATTTGTTCTGGTTTATCAGTGCGTGCTGCTCTGTGAGGAAGGAAATAAGAATGGATTTTCAGGGCAGAGAGTAAACAGAAATTCTTAGCTTAAATGAGAAATGAAAGCACACAACAGAGACACTCCAAGAGGAAAGGAGACCACAGCATCAGAGGGACTCTTAAAAGTCACCAGTCTGAATGCCCATCTGCAGAGCACTCCCTTCTGTAACAGCCAAGGGAAATGCGCATAGCTTTGGGACACACTTTTCCTTGAGAGACAGCCCTTTCCATTGTTGGACAGCTAAAATTTACATATTTTTTCATACAGTAAAGAAAAATTCTGTCTTCCTATAATGTGTGCCGAATTCTGTGATTCTAGAGTAATGTTCTGGCTCTGGAAACAATCGACAAATGGTTTGTGTATTGATTCATCTTCTCAGTAATAGAGTCAGTATTTACTGAGCAACTGTAATGTGTTAGGAATTATGCCAGATGTGGAGTGTATCTAGCTCTTTTTCTGCAGGAAAATCCTTCAAATATTTGAAGTCCTGTAGCCCTGAAAACATTTATTTTATTTCTCAGATGACATAATTCCATGTCTTTCACTGTTCTGGTTTCTCTCTTCTGCTTGCATATAGTTTGTGAGATGGAAAGGGGAAGATGATTACTGGACATATTGATGATTACTGGACATATCTAATAAGACGGGAAAATTTCTTATTTCATGGACTATGGCATACTTTCTTACTGCAAGAGGTCACATAGTGTGCATCACATATGAGAAACTCTAATTCTGGTATTATCATTTTTTGGTCATTATTCTAAAAATTGCCTACTCTTGATGAATTTTAGTAGTTTATAAATTATTGAGTGCTTTTGTTTCAAGGTGTATGCCTCTTATGCAATGCCCGCTAATTTATCTTAGGGTTTCTGAATTTCAATCTTCATTACAGAGACACTGTCTAAATGTTTCCTTTTTTGTTTTTTTTTTTTAAATCAGAATGAACTTACCCAGCAACTTAATTCTCTTTCATTTCTTAAGAGATTGCCTATTTGAAAAATGTTAATATTTTCAGTTGATAAGCAACTTACATAAGTAGCTCAATGAGTTTTCAAATTCCTCAGCTGTTGAATATTATTTTAAATTTATGCTACGTAGATTTTAAAAAGAAATACCTATGGAAATGAGAAACAGAGAGTTTATGGTCAGGCTATGAAAATAAATCCTTACCTGGATTAAGTCTCATCTGTATGTGTTGTAAATTGTTGGGGAATGAACTGATTTTACACATGACAAGTTTGTTGGGCTTAAATAACTCTGGCGCTTATGGATTTTTGTAGCCCTCTGTCCAAACTTGAAAGTCCCATGTATAATAAACGTTTAGGTTGATATTGTAAACTCCTTGTAGCTTTTTTAGGCTTCACCTTACTAGGTACCTAGTTCTAGCAGTTCTCTGTATACAGCTTTTGGTCAGTTTGGGGGCAGGGAAAGAACAACACGGATTTTGGAATAATGTGCTACTGTCATAATAAATAGTGTCTATTTATAGACTTGGTAGAGCTCACTTTTCTCAATGTATATGAATTATAGTGCATAGGAGTTCAGTCTATGTTGTTTGCTAAGTAATATTTTTCAATTATCTCTTGTTCTGAGAGAATGTATTGGATAGAAATGATAGGAGGTAATTAGAAAACTAATACTTTACTGAATTGGCCTCTTTTTACTTTATTGAAATATAAAGCATAATTTACTTCTAATTATTTTGTTTTAATATTTATTTATTTATTTAGCTAAAGAGTTTTCACCAGCATTATTGAAGGTGGCAGTTTTCTTATAACACTTTTTTTTTTAATGTTGTATTTCTTTTTAATTTATAACTTATTCTTTTTATTTTTATCCAGGTACAGTTGATTTATAATATTACATTAGTTTCAGGTGTATAACATAGTGATTCAAAATTTTTACAGATTAGACTCCATTTAAAATTATTATAAAATATTGGGTATGTTTTTTGTGTTCTACCATATATTATATAGCTTATTTATTTCATACATAGTACTTTGTACCTCTTAATCCCCTACTCTTATCATGTCCCTCCCCTCCCCTTCTCCCCACTGATAACCACTAGTTTGTTCTCTATATCTGTGAGTCACAGATACTTTGTTTTTAAAATTGAAGAAATTTAGACAATTACTCTTACACCTCCTTCAGGGCTACTTAGAGCCACCATAACACAAAGACAACACCATGGCTGGATCCACGACTTGAGTAAAAGGCTAAACCTCCAGAAGGATGCAAAGAAAATGAGCGCCCGTATGGCTGGGAAAAAATTGATGATCTCATATATGGCACTAATTATGTTGACCGGGACGAGTGACTTACAGGGTCTTGGTTCCTCGACTGGAAGACGGGCCTGAGGCTCTGGGGTGGGAGCACTGAGTCCAGGATGCTGGACCACTAGAGAATTCCCAGCCCCAGGGAAGATTAATTGCCGAGAACTCTCACAGGGGCCTCTATCTGAATCCAAGACCCTGCTCCACCCAACTGCCAGCAGCTCCCAGCACTGGATGCCTCATACCAAACAACAAACAAGACAGGAGCACAAACCCACCCATCAGCACACTGACTACCTAAAGTCATATTAAGTTTACAGACACCCCAAACCACACCACCTGACATGGCCCTGCTCACTAGAGGGAAAAGACTCAGCTCCACCCACCAGGGGCACGCACAAGTCCCTTCCATCAGGAAGCCTACACAAGCCACTGGACCAACCTCACTACTAGGGGCAGAGAACAGAAGCAAGAGAAACTACGGCCCTGCAGCCTGGGGAAAGGAGACCTCAAATACTGTAAATCAGACAAAATGAGAAGACAGAGAAATATCTTGCAGGCAAAGGAGCAAGATAAAAGCCCACAAGACCAAATAAATGAAGAGTAAATAGGCAAACTACCTGAAAAAGAATTCAGAGTAATTACAGTAAAGATGATCCAAAATCTTGGAAATAGAATAGAGAAAATACAAGAAACTTTTAACAAGGACCTAGAAGAACTAAAGAGCAAAGAAATGGTAATGAACAACACAATAATTGAAATTAAAAATACTCTAGAAGGATTCAATAGCAGAATAACTGAGGCAGAAGAACGGATAGCAAGCTGGAAGATAGAATGGTGGAAATAACTGCTGCAGAGCAGAATAAAGAAAAAAGAATGAAAAGAATGGAGGGCAGTCTCAGAGGCCTCTGGGACAACATTAAGCACACCACCATTTGAATTATAGGTGTCCCAGAAGAAGAAAAAAAGAAAGGGACTGAGAAAATATTTGAAAAGATTATAGTGCAAACTTCCCCCAGATGGGAAAGGAAATAGTCAGTCAAGTCCAGGAAGCACAGAGAGTCCCATACAGGATAAACCCAAGGAGAGACATGCCAAGACACATATTAATCAAACCAACAGAAATTAAACACACACAAAAAATATTAAAAGCAGCAAGGGAAAAGCAACGAATAACATACAAAGGAATCCCCATAAGGTTAACAGCTGATCTTTCAGCAGAAACTCTACAGCCCAGAAAGGAGTGGCAAGATATATTTAAAGTGATGAAAGGGAAAAACCTACAACCAAGATTACTCTACCCAGCAAGGATCTCATTCAGATTCGATGGAGAAATCAAAATCTTTACAGACAAGCAAAAGTTAAGAGAATTCAGCACCACCAAACCAGCTTTACAACAAATGCTAAAGGAACTTCCCTAGGCAGGAAACAAGAGAATGCAAAGACCTACAAAAACAAACCCAGAACAATTAAGAAAATGGTAATAGGAACATACATTTCAATAATTACCTTAAACGTGAATGGATTAAATGCTCCAACCAAAAGACACAGGCTACCTGAATGGATACAAAAACAAGACCATACATGTGCTGTCTACAAGAGACCCACTTCAGACCTAGGGACACATATAGACTGAAAGTGAGGGGATGGAAAAAGATATTCCATGAAAATGGAAATCAAAAGAAAGCTGGAGTAACAATTCTCACATCAGACAAAATAGACTTCAAAATAAAGACTATTAAAAGAGACAAGAAGGGACACTACATAGTGATCAAGGGATCAATCCAAGAAGAAGATATAACAGTTGTAAATATTTACCATAAGGCAAACCATAAGGCAAATGCTAACAGCCATAAAAGGGGAAATCGACAGTAACACAATAATAGTAGGCTACTTTAACACCCCATTTACACCAATAGATAGATCATCCAAAATGAAAATAAATAAGGAAATACAAGCTTTAAATGACCCATTAGACCAGATGGACTTAATTGATATTTATAGGACATTCCATCCAAAAACAACAGAATACACTTTCTTCTCAAGTGTACACGGAACATTCTGCAGGATAGATCACATCTTGGGTTACAAATCAAGCCTCAGTAAATTTAAAAAAGTCATAATCATTTCAAGCATCTTTTCTGACCACAGTGCTATGAGACTAAATGTTAATTACAGGAAAAAAACTGTAAAAAATACAAACACATGGAAGCTAAACAATACACTACTAAACAAATGAGATCGCTGAAGAAATCAAAGAGGAAATAAAAATAATTGAAGAAATTTACTGTGCCACGGTTAGAACTCAACTAACTTGTCATTAATTCCGGATCAACTGTTAGGTAATTATTATTATTATTTTTTATTACACTGGGCTTATTCTTAGAACATGCTTAGCTTCCTTCAGTAGATAGTGTCTAACTAGAAAGGAAGTATTGCATTATGGCTAAATATGTGGGCACTGGAGTCAGGCAACTTCAGGATCTTTCCTGCTCTGTGATCCAGTCAAATTTAATCCCTTTGCATTTCATTTTCCTTGTCTGTTAATGGGTCTGTAACAATAACTACTTCATAGAGTTATTGAAAGGATTACTAAAATAATATATATACATAGTCATATTAATGATAGCTACCATTATTTCTTTGAGGAAGCAACTTACTGAAATCACCCGTTTAATTTTGATTATGGGAAAAATAAAACAAAGTAGATAATTCTGACAATTAAATAAAGCCTGTGGATGTTTTGTTTTGTGTTAGAGTCGACATCTGTTACTTTTCAATATGAGTTTTTTTTTTTTTTTTCTAAATGTTTGTGAGGTTGCTGCTTGCTTGCTTTGTAGGAAATGAACTTTGGTTTTGTTTTCGTTTTGATAGTCATCATACTTCTGTCTCTAAAGAAAGCCTTTGAGATATTGAACACATAGATCAGATTTTTAATATCCATTCATGATGGGCAGACATATCCATATAAATCTGATCATAATATGAGAGAAATAATTTGGTAAAGCAGACAACACGTTGACTTTTAATATCAAGAATCTTTTAAAATGTGAACAGTGTTAACGTTTTAAATATACAAATGCTTAAGATTAATTGTAACATTGACATTTAAAAATTTTCTTGTCAAGCACCTTTCTATTTGTTTGCGATTAAGTTTGAAAAATGCATTTGATAATTATTTAGGCCATTGGATAGTCTCTTTAGCAGTATTGCGTCCATGTGTTAGGATATCATTTACATTGTTTTAAGTTGTTTTAATAGACCAAAACAGAATGTAGTTTAAGTGAGAAGGATGCTTATTTCTTGAGTAAAAGTCTAGAATAATATACAGGAGGATAGAGCAACTCTGCTTTACAAGGTGCTTCTTCAGTCTTATGGTTCTGCTATTCTTGAGTGTATTTTTCTAATACAAAAATGTGTCTTTATCACTACATTCTCTTTTCAGTTAATGAGATGGGAGGAGGAAGTGGAAGGGCTCAACCATTCTTCCCATGACCTGCAATTTACAGAATAGCTTCTGTCCAGATCCCATTTTCAGACCTTAATCACATGACCACACCTACCTGCAAGGGAGGCTGAGAAATGTAGTCTTAATTGCGAGGCCATGAGCCTAGTTAAAGTTTAGTTCATTTCCATAATTACAGGGAAAAAATGGATGATGGGTATTGTGGGAAAACCAGTGGTAGCTGCCACACTGCGTGGCTGTATAAAATCTGTAAAATTACTTGCCAGATTTCTCCAAAAGGAAATCATTTTTTTCTTCTAAATATTCCTCTCCTTTAGTCTACTTGATCTTGGCAAGCAGCACCAACATCCAGCTAGTCAACACAATAAACAAACCGAAATACCTCCTTATTCCTCATACCCACATCTAATCCACGGCACATTCTGTTGATTCTATCTCATTAACACCGTGTTCACTCTTTTCCTTTCTTCCCATCTGCAGAGATTGTAATATAAGCCATCATCATCATCTTTCTCTTCAACTGTTACAATGGATATTTAAATGGTACTGGGTTTTAAATAGTGTGTCCCTCTAATCCATCTTCCAAAACAATAATGATCTTTCTGAAATTCAAGTATGTTCAGTTTACTCCTCTGTTAAAAGCCCTTTGATGGTTCCTCATGTCTATGCAATAAAGTCCCCAATCCTTAGCTGAACACTTAAAGCTCTCCATGTTCTTACCCCTTCTTTTGGAGTATTTTCCTCCTTATTACTTGTAATCTATACTTCAGCCCTTCTGTTCCAGTTTTCTAACTGTGGCATGCTGATAAAATCTTAGGTGAGTCTGCTCACAAACTTTTCTCTTCCTAGAAAGTCCTTTCCTCCTTGAAGTAAAGCATCTTTAAGGTCAGTCTTAACATTGTCACTCTTATGAAGAGTTTCCTGACTCCTGTGTGACTCCAGGTTTGACTCACTCATTAATGCCTACACTGTCTCCTATATAGTCATTTACAACCAGGATAGTGTTGATCACATTTATGTCATGGAGGCAGAAACAAGGTTAGGACTGTTCAGGTATTTGTATTATAATATCTTTATATTGTACAGATATTAATGTAAATATTGGATTTTTTTTGTATGTTTGTTTATATGTCAGTCACCCCTATTTGACTGATAAGTCCTCAAGAAAAGATTCTGTCCTTTAGTCATAACTGAAGGCTCAGAAATTGACACAGTTTCTCGAATATAGTAGGTATGCAATAAATGCTTCTTTAAAGATCTAAAGATATACTGGCCAATACTAATGGTGGGAAAGCAAATTGGTACAACCACTTTGTATAAGTCTGGCAATGTTTATTACTAAAAGAGAAAGTAGTCTACTGTATAACCCACTAATTTCATTTCTAGTAGTATATACAACGTAAATGCTTGAACATGTTTGCCAAGAGACATGGACAAAAATGTCCATAGAAACATTTGTTTCTAATAGTTGGAGAATGGGGAATAAAGTCCAAGTGTCTATCACTATCATAATGCATAAGGAAATTGTGGGGTATTAATATAGTAGAACTGTATACAGGAAAAGAAATGAATAAACTATAGCTACTTGTAGTAACTTGGGTGACTTTCCGAAACAGAAACAAGCAGAAACAATAAAATCCCCACTGTATGATCCTATTTGTATAAAATTATAAAGCAGAAAATATAGTGACAGAATCAGGGTAGTAGTTTCTTTGGGAGGTGGAGGAGATGGTAGTGACCAGGAAGGAACAAAAAGTCGGGGCTCTGGTTTACTATGTTATGTATCCTGACCTGGTAGTTGGTTGCATGTCTACTTTGTGGTAATTCGTTGAACTGTGTATTTTATACTTCAGCAAAAAAAGTTTAAAACTGAATGACTGATAGGCTAGAGTAAACAGGATTTAGAGTGGGCCAGTTTTTAATTTGTTGCCATGGCTTTCTGAATGGGTGTCCTGGGACGGACCCTGTGAACTTCACCTTCTCTCGAAGAGGTTGAAGAAGATTGATCTATGGTCTGCAAAATTCATTCTAGCTCTGACATCCTGAGCAGAAATTAAAAAGAAGTGAAAGGACTCTATTTCATGTCTTTTTAGAGATGGCCTTATGCATTAGCTCAGGTGAAATTAAAAGGAAAAACCTCCAACTTTTTGTTATGTTCATGCTTAAAACAAGTCAAAGTTCTGAGACACTTTGACGATAGGTAGCCTAAACCATAAATCCATTATCAAGTATTTATATTGCTATTACTTTGATTATCCTACAGATTAATAACTTTCCCAGTTGGTATAGTGGAAGATGTGTACCTCCCTTCCTACAGAATATAAAACACATACTGTGTATGTCTTTATTGCTTATAATCTACAAGTGATTGTCCACGGGACTTTATAGTGAGGATCCACTATAAATAGGAATCAGCAACCTTTATAGTTTCAGTCTTTACAACATTTAAAACTAGGACCAACCACAAACTCCTCCAAATTTGAATAAAGGTGAAATAATTATCCTGTGAATCTAGGTGATGATGACAGTCAACACAGTTAAATCATTTCCAACTATCAGCTCTTACTTTCAAATAAAATTCAAATTGAGATAATTTTACTAATTGGAAAGGAATTCTCAATTATTGGGTATTTTAGAAAAATCAATTTTTGGCCGGAATTATTTGTATAATTATTTTATTCATTACATTTTAAGTGTTTAACATTTTAAGATTTAGCCAGTGTATATTTGGATTTGAATTATCCAGATTACATTGTTATTTTTTTCTTTTTGAATTTTATTTTATTTATTTTTTATACAGCAGGTTCTCATTAGTTATCTATTTTATACATATTAGTGTATATATGTCAATCCCAATCTCCCAATTCACCACCCCCCAACTTTCACCCCGTTGGTGTCCATATGTTTGTTCTCTATATCTGTGTCTCTATTTCTGCCCTGCAAACTGGTTCATCTGTACCATTTTTCTCGGTTCCACATATATGCGTTAATATACGACGTTTTTTTTTCTCTTTCTGACTTACTTCACTCTGTATGACAGTCTCTAGATCCATCCACGCTTCTACAAATGACCCAATTTCATTCCTTTTTATGGCTGAGTAATGATCCACTGTATATATGTACCACATTTTCTTTATCCATTCATCTGTTGATGGACATTTAGGTTGCTTCCATGACCTGGCTATTGTAAATAGTGCTGCAATGAACATTGGGGTGCATGTGTCTTTTTGAATTATGGTTTTCTCTGGGTATATGCCCAGTAGTGGGATTGCTGGGTCATATGGTAATTTTATTTTTAGTTTTTTAAATAAACTCCATACTGTTCTCCATAGTGGCTGTATCAGTTTACATTCCCACCAGCAGTGCAAGAGGGTTCCCATTTCTCCACACCTTCTCCAGCATTTATTGTTTGTAGATTTTCTGATGATGCCCATTCTAAGTGGTGTGAGGTGATACCTCATTGTAGTTTTTATTTGCATTTCTCTAACAATTTGTGATGTTGAGCACCTTTTCATGTGCTTCTTGGCCATCTGTATGTTTTCTCTGGAGAAATGTCTATTTGGGTCTTCTTCCCATTTTTGGATTGGGTTTGTTTTTTTTTTTTTTTGATATTGAGCTGCATGAGCTGTTTATATATTTTGGAGATTAATCCTTTGTCTGTTGATTCATTTGCAAATATTTTCTCCCATTCTGAGGGTTGGCTTTTCATCTTGTTTGTAGTTTCCTTTGCTTTGCAAAAGGTTTTAAGTTACATTAGGTCCCGTTTGTTTACTTTTGTTTTTATTTCCATTACCCTAGGAGGTGTATCAAAAAAAATCTTGCTGTGATTTATGTCAAAGAGTGTTCTTCTTATGTTTTCCTCTAAGAGTTTTATAGTGTCTGGTCTTACATTTAGGTCTCTAATCCATTTTGAGTTTATTTTTGTGTGTGGTGTTAGGGAGTGTTCTAATTTAATTCTTTTACATGTAGCTGTCCAATTTTCCCAGCACCACTTATTGAAGAGACTGTCTTTTCTCCATTGTATATCCTTGCCTCCTTTGTCATAGATTAGTTGACAGTAGGTGTGTGGGTTTACCTCTGGGCTTTCTATCCTGTTCCATTGATCTATATTTCTGTTTTTGTGCCAGTACCATATTGTCTTGATTACTGTAGCTTTGTAGTATAGTCTGAAGTCAGGTTGTTATTTAATCTAATTTTTTCAGCTGTCCTTAATCCTCATAGTAGAATTAGGGATAGAATATGTAACAATCCTGCTTTTTTTTTTATTATTATACTGTATACTCAGTAATTAGATGTCTCTGCTCCTGTAATCTGACTCTGCTCCTATAAGCTACAATATATCTTAAAGGAAAATGTTCTTTAAAATTCTTGAAAGCTAGTGAGATGAAAAATTACTTTTAACTATGAAACCTCTAATTTGAATTCTACAAACATTGCTTCTGTGGTATACTGCTCTGTACAAATCACGTATTAATACACAATTTAGTATTATAAATCTCCTAGAGTAGAGCAGAGAGGAATCTTCCCATTAAATATGTTTGTAATACTTCACCTCTCCTCTTTCAGCCAATCAGGAAATATTAATTGAAAGACTACTCTGCAGACACTTGGAAGGACACAGATTAAGAATAAGGCATGTCTCCCTGTCGTCTCTCAGCAGCCTCTAGTCAGACGTGGATAAGACTCAGAATTAAAAATACCTGGAGAGCAGAGCAGAAGAGTATAGAGTAATGTGCAGAGCAAAGTATAAGGATAATAGAAATACAGGAAGGAGGGTGATTATTGTGTATGGTTACAACCTTAGGTGATTTCAAGAGGAAGATCAGCTCTTAAAAATAACTAGGTGTATTCTGCCTGAGAAGCAGAACAGTCAGAAGTCCTATCGATCTTTCTCTGTCGAGGCTCTCGTATCTGTTCTTACCTTCCCTCTCAGCAGGTGAAGTTACCTCTTAACTCACTGAGACCATGAAAGCTTTCTGGCCTGCGTTCCCTCCTCTAAAACAGTTCAATATAGCATCTTCTTCTTATTTACATCGCCCTGTAGTTTCACATGTTCTTCTCTCTTTCCTGCTTCTCTTTGAGGAGGAAGTAGTACTGTTTTAATTCTTGGTCCCTTTTCTTCCCATTCTAACACCATCCCAGAGTAACCTTTTTAGATTCTTTCATTTCTCACCACTGAAATATTTACATGACACTTTGGGATTTTCAAAAATAATTTGGCTTATTTATATGTTCATTTCATTATGACCTTTACTAGACTCTGCTTGATATTTAGTTAACAGTGGAATTGTAAATATATTCCCAACTATAAGCTCCCTGAAGGCAGCACATATATTTTCATTCTTGTTTTCCCTCATGGTACCTTAGGATATGTATTGTTGGATCAATAAGAGACTGCACATTTGCTCATGTATCATCGTTTCTTTTTTCTACTGTCTTTCTTTTTATTCATTCATCTTTCTGTCCCTTGATTATTCCAAGGATTGCAGGTGGTCTGTAAAAATAATAAAACATTAATATAATGGTAAAAACATAAATATATGGTGAAAATGATCACTCATGTATCTTGAAAAAGATTTTCACTTGATTCTACTAACCCAGCTCACCTTGCCTCTCTTCTATTTAACTTCCTACTTACCAAGCACACCTTCAAAGTGAGCGGTATGATTGCAACCTCCATTTTATCACTGCCCACTCAGTCTTTAAACTCTGTCTAGTCTGCCAGTTTCTGAAAAGCTACACTCCTGAAATTGCTTCCTCCAAGGTCACTTATGAATATGCACTTAAAAATTCAAAACACTTTTATCATATCACATTCTCTTTGCTCTAAGGCATCCAACACTATTCTACACAATTCTTCTTAAATAAATTCCAACACTATTCTACACAATTCTTCTTAAATAAATCAGTTTCTAGCTTGGTGTCACTGAGAGTTGCTGTCCTATCTCTGCTCATTCCTTTAGTTGCTCCATCTCTGTCTCAAGTCCTGGCTGCTCTTCTTTCTCTTGCTTCCTAAGCAGTGGTATCGTGTAAGGCTTAGGCATTTGTGACTTGCCTTCTCCCTCTACTATCTTTCCTTTATGATTTTATTTAATTCCATAGAGAAACTTTATGTCCATGATGGTAGCCAGATTTCTCTTAAGTTCAAGAGCACTATCCAGCAGGACACTGAACAATATTCTTCAGTGTCTGTCTTCCATTCAAGAGTCAACATGTATAAAGTGGAGACCTTTGACTTCCTCTTTAATTTGATAGCATCATTGTTAGACAGTCACCAAGGTTTCCACATTTGGAGACTTTTTTGTGTGTGTCTCCCTTTCCATTTCCTGCCATTTTGAGTCCCATGCTTTCTTTAGATTCCCTTTTCCTTTAATTTCTTCCTTTTCTTCTTTCTTCCCTTTGTACTCACATTAGTGAAGGTCTTTATTCCTTACCTTTCTGTTATAAACATTTCCAATGGGTCTTCCTACATTTTTCTTACTTACTTCAGTCAGGCTTCTATAGATTAAACTTCATGAAATACATGCTTCTTCAAAATTCTTTACTCTCTTACCTACACCAGCAGTTCTCAGTCCTGATTGTCACAGTTATCTAGGCAGGGCCATCTACATAATTTGCAAGACCCTGTGCAAAGTGAAATGTGGAGCCCCTTGTTCAAAGGCAGAAAAAAAGTTCCATTAAAGGAATTAGAATATAAAATTTTTTCTGCTCGCCCATGGTTTCTCAACTTGTCATGATGTTTCTAAAATTTCTTTTTAATGTTGTGCTAAGTAAAGAAAAATTAAAATTTTAAATCATTAGCATGGGTTTTACTAGTCATCTTTATATGGTACAGTGACAGTTTTAAATGCAAATATAAGACCATTTAACTCATATGCAGAAACACTGACATTACACAATTTGTATTTTATGGTTTGTATGTGCCTATATAATTCTTTCTTACCAGAATAAGGGAAATGCTGCAGAAAACTAACTCAGATGCATTTATTTAACTTTCTGATACATTCACATTTTACTAACACTCTCATTTGGCTTGAGATGAATAAGGAAGAACTGAAAGGAAAAGAAACTATAGGTTGCCTTATTATTCTCTTTTCTTCTGTATCATTATTTAGTGTAAATGGTTGGCTAATACAGAGAAGTAGTGTGAATAAGAAGGGTATGACAGGGTCCCTTTATGGTTTCTGTTGCTTAGAATGCCATTGCTTTCTTTCTGCCCTGATGAAAATTCTGGTTCAAGCAGAAAACATGGCCTCTTGGGGGCTATCAGCACTCCCACTTATTCAGGCATAGATGTAGTAAACTTCCTTATGTTTCAGCCTTGCTGAACTTCCATACATTTTGGGTTCACTGGAATTCTGTGTTCATGGGCCCTAGTGAACACTGTATATGAAAGGAGTGACAAAAATTGGCTGCAGATGAAAGATTAATGATACAATTATTAAGAATTTCATGGTGGCTACAGCAGAGTGTTAAACTAAGGCTGGGGCCCCTACAAGCGTGGAGCCCCGTGAGACTGCATAGGTCTCATGCCCGTAAAGCTGGTGCTGTACGTGTGGATCGTTTTAAAAATAGTCTCCAATCCCAGCCTCTGGGAATCAGAATCTCTAGAGTGGGTCCTAGACACGTGTATTTGAAATTAACAACAACAACAACTTCACAAGTGATTTTGTGAGCTGATGTAAAAGTCCATATTCCCTCAGGCGAGCACTGAAAGATCTTTATAATCAATTCCTTAATTTTATCACACTACTCCCTACTTTGAGCCCTTGTCTGTGACCCAGTAGGACTATTTGATGTCTCTGGTTTATAGTTCCTCTTTTGGCTTACCCTGGATTACTCTCACCATTATCCCCAATTTTAATGCTCATTTTCTCCTCACTACTCATGAGAATTGTACCATTTTTTTTCTCAAACACTTATCAAAGCCTAAGTTCTCTATAAAATCTTCCTCCACTACTCCAATCCATGGTGAACCCTCCCTTTCCTTCGTTTTTATAGGTCTTATGTTCTAGGCCATTTATTTTATGTGCAATATTCTACAGAGGGCCATTACTTACCCTTTTATGTGCATGTTCTTTCTTCCTCCCTCGATTCAATGTGTCTTGAGCACCTGGTCTTCTTTTGAGGTTTAAATTGGCCATGCTAGGGTCTAAGAATTACTATTGTTCCTAGAAAATCTTAAAGAATAAATGACTCTAACAAATAAGGTAGCTTCTGTTTCTAAATTTGATTGGACCAAAGTACTTTTGAGATAGGAATTTTTACTCATAATTAATTTTTTTCAGTCTCCATAACAGCAGTTTTAAAATTAATTATTTTCTGAAATTTAAATAAAATCATTGAAACTCATATGAAATGTGATGCCTTAGGGGTGCTGTCACAAGTCTCTACAAGAGTTGTTAAATCTATTTTCTACAGTGTTTTCCCCCCCTACAGATGACATTTGAGTAGTTTTCCTAAGACAGAATTTTCAAACAAACTTAAGAAGCTCTTTTCAATGATTTCAAAAGATAACTTCATCAGGCTTGTTTCTGTAAACTTGATTTGAAGCAAGGAGAAACAGATATAATTGGAATAGTTTTCTTTTATCTTTCTTGGTGTTTAGATGAAATCAAGTGGCAGGAACCTTATGGAACAATATAGAGGAAACTTAGGCAGTAATGTTTTTCCTGGGGAAGAAGTGAGAAGTTATGAAGATGTGTCCAAGTGGTTCTCTTACAATTTCTGTAATTACTATCACAGCCATTAGGTTATAAAGTGATTTTTAAAAGTAAGGAATGTTCCTCCCAAGCAAACACACACATATGCATGCATGTGGTAGTCTTATGATAAATTAATTAAAACCATCTCATCTTTTGATAAATTGTCAGCATATCTAGGTAATGTCTAAGGCTTCCTTCCAGTTTAAAAAGTTATTTTATGATTCTATGATTGTGTAAGTGCAGGAGTAGATTTTTTAAAGCTTAGTCCTAAGGGAAATCTTATTACATGTTATTTAGAAGAAAGGTGTGTTTTTTTTTTTAAGACAACTATATTGTAATACTATATCAAATTTAGAAGAATAAGCTATATTTTTATATATCAGTTATCTAATGTCATTTAATCATATAAATAAAATATCTCTTGAGTTCTAGTAGAGTTAATACAGGATTCTCTTCTAATTCAAATATTAAATTTAATTGTCCAGCCCTGTAGGTTGTGCTACATTTATAATCACCAAAAGAATCCTGGAGGTTCTTTTGTGCTTTTTCTCTTAGGCCATTTAGGGAGACAGGTGGACAGTCATCCTAGCTATGGCTCTGCTTTTGTTCATCCTTTCTTTAGGGAGAAAAATAGACAAGAAAAAGAGTAAAAAGAAATGCATCCTTGCCGTGGCATTTTATGACATTTCCACATTTGAACATCTGGAAAGCCTAGTATGACAGTTACAACCAAATTGACAAAGCTGCTGACTGCATCGACTATCACACAAAAATATATAAGCACTAAAAGCACCACTTTAATTCCGAAAAGCTCAATAGAGTTTCTCCCCATTTTGGCCTTGAAGATAGAAAGGGAAGCCACGTTTATTTTGAAGATGCATTCTGAATATTGTACATCACATGCATTGGAAAACAACAGTTCCAAAGGAAAGAACATGCATTATAGGAAAAGAGAAGAGAGCAGCTGTAGAACTGGCTCTAATTGCAGATCCTGGATGGATTTGGTAATCAAATGACTACTCTGCATATTTACTCAGAGTAAAATAGCAAAACATTAATTACTCCTATTATTGCTTTTATCTATGAAGATGTAGAACAAAATAACTGCATAAAACATTTTAAGAACAGAAATCTAAAGGAAAATAAAATTTGTGTATGGAAATATCTGCAGTGGTGATAAAAAGATGTCACAGGAAGAAATGAGCCCTGAAATAAAATGCTGACATAAATAAAATAAAAGTTATCTACCTACAATATGCTATTATTTAAAGAAGTTACAAAATGAGATAATACAATAAAGATAACATTTTCAGTGTTTAAAAGAAGACAACGTTTACAGTGTGTCTTAGTCTGTTAGGACTGCCGTAACAAAATGCCACAGCCTCGGTGGCTTATAAGCAACAGAAATTTATTTCTCACAGTTCTGAAAAGCCCAAGATCAGGATGCCAGCTTGGCCACCTTCTGGTGAGGTTCCTCTTCCTGGTTCATAGTCAGCACCTTTTTTGTGTATCTGCACATCGTGGAAAGGACTAGTTGACTCTGTGAAATCTCTTTTATAAAAGCACTAATCCCGTTCATGAATGCTCCACCCTCATGACCTAATCACTCCTAAAGGCCTTACCTTCTAACACCATTACATTGGGGGTTAGGATTCCAACATGTGAAATTAGAGGGGCACAAACATTCAGACTATAGCACAGTGAAATAACTTGGTTAATTGGCAGGAATTAAACAAGACTTCTGGTGATAAGGTTAATTATGCTAAAGTATTGTTATTTGTGTGGCAATAAATTTTATGATTTACATCTAATTGTGTCTAAAATTTAATGAGCTATGTTCCAGGGAGCAATGATGGGAACAAAATGAATTGATTTTATAGAACATGGTCTTTAATACTATTATTCTAGAAGAAATAACTCTTTAATTCACCAGTCTTCTGAAATGAAAATCTGTTCATTAAAAATGGACATTCTTTTATCATTGCTAGAATCTGGAGATTGGATCCCAGTTAAGTTCTAGAGAATCACAATTAGCTCAGTGACCACAATATACTACCACCACCACCAAAAAGTAGCCAATTCTTGATGTCAAGGAGCAACAGACCACCACTACCACCACCATTATCGTTACCACAAAAGACTTTGCTATTCTGACACTAGGTTCTTGGAGATGTGTGTTATATTGATGTTTCAATAAGAATGTTTTAGTATAATGGCTATGGACCTTGAGAAGCCCTGTGTCTAGTCCCTGCCCCATTCCTCAGAATCACCTTCACCTCCTAAACTATTCTAGAAATCATGCTTTGAGCTAGAGTAAATTTATCATTAAATCCAACTTAACTCTCATTGGAACTATTTTGATTTCCAGAAAAGGTTTTGACTTGTCCAGGATTTCCCTGTTGATAAGAGGCACAATTGGATCTTGAATCTAGGTATTCCCAAGCCAAATATTCATTTATTCTTCTAACTGAATTTGAACACTTTCTTTTAAAATTTGAGATTTAGACAACTCTTGGAGAATTAATTGCTCCAGTTGATTTAATAAACCCATTAAGAATACACCATTGCATATGAAAATAAGGATGCTATTTCCTAAAAACTGGTCAGTCACCACCCAAGGACTAAGAAATGTTTGGTAGTGCCTTAAGTTCACCTTATGAAGACTCAACTATTGATAAATATAGACAAAAAATATATACATTCCTTTGACGCATTGACTCATAGCTAGAGGTGGCATTAGGTGGTAAACTCTGTTAATGGCTAACGTGATACTCATTTCCACTGTCTTCATTCTTACTTGAACCCAATTTGTTTTGGTGGTAATGTGCCCAACACAAGCAGTGGATTGTTATCTGCTTCAGTTAATCCTGACATTTTTTCCCCTAATTTGTACAGCCTTATTTGCATCCACTGGTGTCCATGTGACCCAGTGTGGCTGCTGGAAGGCTTTCTCAAGGAGTGTTTGTTTTCTAGAAGAAAGGGGTCAGATGTGGCCAACGCTGTCGTTTCTGATTGCCTGTCTAGTGCCTTAAGCATGGGTCTGATGCACAGAGCTTCTTGAGAATCCCAGAAAACTCAGACCTGATATTTTTGAGTTGCTGAACTAGTAACAGCCACCATCTATGTCCACCTAGTCTTCTTTTGTGAGAAAAATAAACCCTTACTTGTTTAAGCTACTGTTAGCTGGGTTTTCTGTTGCTTATAGCCAAAAGCATTCCTAACTAAAATCACACAGCTTAGAATTGAATAAGCTCATTTCCAACACTAGGGGAAGAGAAAAAGAGAAAGGATAAAGGCTATGAGGACATACTCCAAAGATTGTTTTGATTTTTGAGAAGTTTATTTGAGCACTTTGTGCTTCACTGTGATTGCACTTAAAATTCCTCAGTCAAGTATCCAGAGATGGGACAGTCTGCAGATGCCATGAAACCAGAACTCATTTACAAGGGCAGCTGTTAAAGGATATGTAACTTCTTTTCTAAGGCAGACTCAGAGGATGACCTGCATTTACCGACTATTACAGACCTACCTGATACAGAGTAGCTGGGAGAAGCAGTCCATCTACAGAATCATGGAAAATCATGAAAGTTGTCTAACTCAGACAGGCTCTGCTGGATATATTAGGACTAACATAGTAGAAGTTAGTGAAGGAAGAGTGAGCATTAGCTGTGCAGAATTGACCCACATGGAAGGTTAGTTCTTAGAGGAGCCGTTGTTACCAAATCAAACTGAAGTCTGTGCCTCACAGCAAAACCAATTTACCGATGCCAGGTTGTGGTGAAGGAAAGTACAGCGTTTATTGCAGGGCCCAGCAAGGAATACTGTTACCCGAAAATTGGGTTTGCTCCTTGGTTGGTGTCAAGCCAAAAGACCCAACCAATCAAAAATTCGGAAGAAGGAAGGATTTATTACTTCCAGCAAGTAAGGAGGACACCAGATATCTTTCCCGAAGCAGTGTCTCCCCAAACAGCAAAATGGGTGATGTTTTAAGCTAAGGGTACATGCATATTCATGAGGGGGGCTTGAGCAGAGGGGAATTCAGCATAGAATTGGGGCAAAGATTGACAGAGTCCAAGCTTTAGTTGCTTGAAGTCAAGAAGGTCAACATCATCATTGCGTCCTCCATGTGGGTGGGGGGCTTTGTTCCTGCAAACCTCAAAGACTGTCAGAGTGTTATGTGTATCCTTTGAGGAGGAGCTAGGATTCTGTTTTATTGACGAACTGTTGTTTCTTGGCTACTTTTCCTTTGTTCCTACATTCTCACACTGCCCTTAAGATCATTAGTTATTGAGACCTGATCAAGGGCAAGTATTGTGGCCAGGCCTAGATCACACAATGACTTAGACCAAAAATGGCTTGTCTTATGTCAAGAAAGTCAGGCCTAGTTCTCTTTCTCTGGAGACCCTCTACCTTATCTGCTTACAGTACAGGCAGCTCATGATCAAAAGACCCAGACTCCTCAGTGGTTTCCGGGGGAGTGTTTTTTAAAGGCAACATTTGGGGGTATGGGCTGCAGGAATCATGACTTTCTTCTGATTGGTTGGTGGTGAGGTAACAGGGTGGTGATTCAGGAATCTCAGTCATCAACCTTCTGGTTCCAACCAGTCTGGGGTCTAGTGCTTGTGTTAAGAATATAGTCACCATCCTCCACCTGGGTGGAAGGGAGTTGGTCTTAGTTTCTGAAGAACAGCTCAAGGATATCCATCAGATTGTTACGTATATCCCCTGAGGAGCAACTAGAACTCTGTTTTATAGCATAACTATTGTCATTACTTTTCTTGTTTAACTGCTTTTCCTTTGTTTCTGCATACTCTCACTTCTCTAATTAGTAACCGCTTGTGCCTGCTCTTTGGAACTCAGGGAACATCTAGGAGACTAAAACCTTTTGCTACAAGCAAGAAACGGGGGACACAGAGGAGCTTTTGTACGGAGAGGGCCCCACAGGATCCTGTTGGTTTCACAGCTGTCAATCTGCCTAGAATATCCAAAGAATATCGTAAAGTCCAGCCATGTATCAGGAAATAAAATTTTGGTGGCTAGGATAAAGCAGAAGTAGATTCCAGGAAGTAGGCAGTGGTTCTAGGATATCAGTTGAGCCTTGTAGCTATAGTTCATTTTCAGAGCAGATCACCAGGCAGACGGGAAATTTAAACAAGTGTCTAGGTATTGGTTTGAAGCATCTGTGAGGATCTAGGCAGACTGTTAAGATTTGGACCAAGAGAGTTTGGAGTCTAGATAAGTCTCCTGTCTTGATGAAGTCATGGAGTGTCAATCAGGAAACTGAACCAGAGCCCAAAGATATAGTTATTTGAGGAGAGTGATAGTGGTGGTTCTGGTGGGTCTTAGCATATAAGTACCCATTGTTCAACAAGTCATAGAAGATATTAATACACAGAGGCAAATGAACTCCTGCACACTCCTCAAGCTGAGATTTGTAACACCAGAGGGGCCATTTCTGTATCCTCATAACCTGTTTTCTGTGGGGAGTGCATTCCATGAAATGGAGATGCTAACTCAGCACTACTTGTGGTAGTTTGTGCGTAGGTTATTGGCTTTCATACATTTTAAAATGTGACCCATGGGTAGACATTATATGGAATAACAAGACATACATTAGAAATGAAGCAGGAATTGTATGGCCAATAGTTTACCGTGAATGAAGCACTATGATATTTTCATCTTATTCAATTTTATTATATTCGAAAAAAAAGATCTTGATCAAGAAAATTGATTTCATGACCCACAAATAGGTCAGGACCTACAGTTTGTAAAGTCTGGCTTAGTTCCTATGAAGATTCATTCTAGATGTCCAGTATCACCGTTCTCTCTTGGGTTTTCTTCAGTTCCTCAAATTAGGACTCCTCTAACCACTGTTTCTTCCAGCAACTGTCCACACAAGTGTTGTCCTAGGCTTGTAGGCTCCAGTATGTCCTTGGTGCCTTTCATAATGCCAGGAGGCTTTCACCAGTCCTGAACTTCCTGAAGATCTTTACCTAATTGGTCCTTAGCCATTTTCTGGAAGGAACCTCGAGCCATCATAACACAGGCATGTTGACAACCAGTGCTACTGATTTCTGCTAGCAGGTCTAGCCTCCATTTGTCTGTCATTATGGGCCCAAACCGCTTACCAGAACACGAAATAAGTGGCAAAAAAAAAAAAAAAAAAAAAAAACAGAATAGCAAGAGAAATATACACTGCAGAAAATGATCCCCCCAGGATAAAGTTGCAGAGCCCTATTGGCTGAGAGTGTCAGCAGCCTGGTGCTCATGGGCTGAAAGTTAGTTTCATCTGCTAGGCTAGCCACCATTGGCTGAAATTATGCAAAAGCACTTAACACACACAAAAAACATTCACATAAGCTGGGCACTACATGGATTACATTTATACATACATATGTAGTTTTTTAGGAAGGTATTTCAGAGTCTAATGTTAAAATTAGTCAACGCAGCAGTTTTAAGCGGAATGTTTATTTGATCTGCCCTGCTGTTACATAACTTCTGGGATCAACATCTCCAGGCATTGTTTTACTCTGCTTCAGATTTCAGAAAGGAGTGTGGATAAGGAATTGAGAAATTCGCTTGTGATTTTCTTTTTGCTACCAAATTTTAGACAAGGACCCATGAAGTGTTGCTGGGTGCTCCTCTTCCCAAGCACTTCTTTGGGAGGAGTTCTTAGAAGAGCTGTCTCCCCAGTGGCTTCATAGTCTGAAATATGTTACTGATTAGCACATGAGAAATTATTTTTCTGTTTAGGAATTGAAACAAAAACTGAGCACGTTGGAACAGAATGTTCATTTACCTTCTAAATCAGTGCAGTAAGAATAACTAAAATAATGACTAATGTTAATAGAAAGGATATAATATCAAAGAGATTTAATAACTAATTGAAAAACCAGTGATGAGTGCTTTCCTGCATATAATTCTAGAGAGTGAAGAATTTCTTTAAGAGCAAGATAAAATAAGGTTAAAAAAACTATTGTAAAAGTATGTGTCCCTGGAGTAAAGTTCTGAATTATACTAATCAGATACTGTTTAGGGATCTCATAGTCTAAGTTATATTCTTTGAGTTTTCACTGTGACAGAAGA
Source organism: Phocoena phocoena (assembly GCF_963924675.1). Taxonomy (NCBI): domain Eukaryota; kingdom Metazoa; phylum Chordata; class Mammalia; order Artiodactyla; family Phocoenidae; genus Phocoena; species Phocoena phocoena. Next base: position 37,675,275 of record NC_089230.1, on the reverse strand, counting down.
CTGAATTTTGCCCTGGAGCTCAGTATTATTTTCTGCCATGTGTTAATTTCTTGCATGAATGCCTTATTTACCTTCATTTAGACTATGCTGCAGGTGGATTATGAGCAGTACTTATTGCTGGTACTTTTGTTGGCCAAAGCTAAAGGACAGCTCAGGGATTTGCCTGGCTTGAGGGTTTTATGACTGTGAAGGCGATTTTGAGGTGTGATTTGTCATTGTAGAAGAAGACTGGCTTCTTAAATATTATCCTATGGGCAATGGTTTAAATTCATAAACTTTCTCAGTAGCTTCAGAACAGTTGATGTGTATTTTAAAGGCCCTACTTTTTATTTAAGACTAAATTGTAACCACAACTTCGTTCATTCCTGCAGGTATGCTTATTTATATAATAACTGAGTCAAGTACTCTTACAAAGCCATTGTTAGGTTTTAGCTGCTATGTTGATACTTTTTTTTTTTTCTCTCTTAAAGCAGCCAAGTCATTTCATGTTATTCAATCCCATATGCCTTACAGAATTTATGGCCATAAAGTTTACAGTGTGGTTTGCTTTAATTCAAATGCATTTACTTTGGTAGTTTCAGTAATTAGATGTTTCCATCAGGGATAGTTGGAAAGGAATACAGTTGACAAACTATTATAAAAGGGTGACAGCCACTGGGCTTATAAAAGAGCCCAGAGTTACCTCTGAGCTATAATTAGTAAGTGTGCACGACACATCTAGATTTTTCTAAGGTGCTTATCACCTATTGAATATGCCTATTACTCTTTGCTCAAATACTTGTGAATTGGGATAGATACCTACAGCTTGCTTTCACCCTAGGTAGTAAAAGGGTGCTTTAAAAGATATTTCTTTTTCTTTTTTTTTTTTGCGGTACGCGGGCCTCTCACTGTTGTGGCCTCTCCTGTTGCGGAGCACAGGCTCCGGACGCGCAGGCTCAGCGGCCATGGCTCATGGGCCCAGTCGCTCCGCGGCATGTGGGATCTTCCCGGACCGGGGCACGAACCCGTGTCCCCTGCATCGGCAGGCGGACTCTCAACCACTGCGCCACCAGGGAAGCCCTAAAAGATATTTCTTATGACTTGCGTGATTGTTTGAGTCCTTCAAGAAAAATGTTGATGCAGAGATATGATAAAACTTATCTTTAAGAATCCTAGTATTCTTCTGGAGGTGATTCTTATTTCTGGAGGTGATTTTTTATGTCCCCTTGTAGAAAGGGGACATGCTTTGGAGTAAGTAGTTTGGGCTCAATTCTTTTTCCCCCAGTTTTACTGAGATATAATTGACATATAACATTATGTAAGTTTAAGGTGTTGATTTGATACATTTATATATGGAAAAATGATTACCACCATGGCACTAGGTCATACTTCCATCCTGTCACATAGTTACCATTTCTTTTTTTGTGGTGAAGACATTTAAGATATACTCTCTTACAGTATTATTAGCTCTAGCTATAATCACTGTGCTGTACCTTAAAGTCCCAGCATTTATTAATCTCATAACTGGAAGTTTGTACCCTTTGACCAGGATCTCCCTATTTCCCCACGCCACCCCTACACCACCCACCCCTGTTAACTGCTATTCAGCTCTTTGCTTCTCTGAGTTTGGGTTTTTCAGATTCCACATATCAATGAGATCATACAGTATTTAAGTGTCTTTCTCTGTCTGGCTTATTTCACTTATCATAATGCCCTCAAGGCCCATCGTTGTCACAAACAGAAGAATTTTTGTCTTTCTCATGGTTGAGTAATGTTTCATTGTATGAAATTACAATGAAATACTACAGTGAAATACTATAATGAAACATATAATGAAATGTATACATATATATCGTATATATATATATACGATATATATGTATATACTCTGCCTCTAAACTCAGCCTCAGTGTTCTAATTTGTAAAATGGAAATAATGCCCACCTCACTGGTTTGTTGGGAAGGTTTCAGTAGAAAATATATGGAGTGGGTATGACTCAAAGTGGGTATGCTATAACTATTAGTCTTTCCCCATGAAAAGAGTCAATGTTATTTTAATAATTATCTCTACCTCATTGAAAATTAGACTTTAATATAACTTAGCTTCATTGGTTATCCCACTGTTCTAGGTATGCACATAAACTGAATAGCTGGAAGAGTAATTTGGAGATGCTTCAGGGAGGTCATAATATTTCAGCTTGATAATACCATTTTCATACATTTATCAAATGCTTAATGTTGTAATAGCATTAAAGAAAAAAACCCAAACACAGACAAACACTCTTTTCACAGGGCTGTGTTACTGGACATCATTGAATTTAAGTATTAATATTTACCTGTCAAATATCTTTGAGTAACTTCTTAGATAAATATTTGTAGGCACTAATTGATTCCAAAGGGATTCTTTGAAGCTCGCTCTAAAGTCCTATGGGATAACTCAAGTTCTTTCAAAATTTCCTGGGCCTGAAGCAAAAAAAACAAAAAGCAAGTGTCAGTCCTTTCTTCTTTTCCCATACTCATGTGTTCTAGCTTTTCACTTATGAAGTTCCTTTTTCCCAATTTCTGATGCAAGCAGCCTTATTATCATCCCACCTCTGTCCCAGTTCATTCTTATCATGGTAGGATTCTGAATTCAATCACTTCCAGAATGGTAGACACTCTGGCTTAGACTGTGATTGAATTTCAAATTAAATCACTTCCAGCATGGTACTCTGGCTTAGACTGTGAGAATTATGAGATTCCCACTTTAACCCCTAATTAGACTTTAGACCTTTTCCTCCTACCTCAAAAGATAACCCCCAGCCTTCTCCCTAAGTCCGAACTCTGTCCTTGTGGCACCTTGCCCCCTCCAATAGCCTTATGTTTTTGTCTCTTATTCCTCAGTGAAGTTGCCTAGAATCATATCTTCATAGTCACAAAGCCTTACCAAGTCTCCTTGGGGCTACTACTGTAGCCTTATCCCATGTCCTAATCTTATAGATGCTTAATAAAGAAGCATATGCCTACCCCAGATCCACTCAGTCTCAGTAGCAAATACTTCAATAAGGAAAAACATAAAACCTGAGAAATTAGCCTCTTGTTTAATAAGGTACATACTTTTGGATGAAGAGAAACTATGAAGCAATCACTTTGATTTGCTCTCTATGCAGATACAGTGCAGTAAATAGCAACTTGTCTGGGTTATTTGCCATACCTTGTATCTTCAAAACTTTTTCACTGAACTCTTAAATTTAGGTCATAGTTCAAGATTTGGACAGAACTTTGCTTCACCTTGTTGGGGTTTTTTATGTGTATATTTCTGCCACCCTGAAATTTAAGGGATAAGAGCAGTGTCACATATATTTTAGAAACTGTCACATCACACATGCACACAAATGTATGTATAAATTTTATATGTGGAAACCTCAAGATTTATGGACCATATTTTCAATATTTGTGCAAAGTTAAAAAGAATGGGTGAAATAGTGGTGTTTCATTAATTGAGGATATTGTTAATGCTTAAGATGATAAAGTGCTCACATTGAACTCTAGTTTCTTTCTTCCTCACTTATTTGATCCTGGGTCAGTATAACTGCTTATATTTGAGAAAACAGTTACTTTGCTAAAACCCCCTGTTCTGATGGTCTGTCCTATTAAACTTACTAATAATGGTATTGATGACCTAAAGCTAACACAGTGTAGAACTTTATCTTCAACATCTGCAGTTCTCCGTTTCTGGGTTGCCGGGGCATCTTCGGGGTCAAGAGTGCTCTAGCTACTTGCACTGCTGAGACTTCTGGTGTATTGGAAAATAAAGAGATGTCTACCATTCTTACTATAATTATGGTGTATTGAGTATTTTCATGTGAACACCCCGGTTTATTCCATCGTTTCAGTGTATCTGTGACCATGTGGTAAAACTAAAATAGAGGTTCCATGCAAGTCTAAATCTGAGGTCCTTTGAGAAGGTGAGGCCCAGGCTAAATGGCTCTCTCGCTCCCCTCAATGTTAGGCCTGGCACCCCAGCTTCTTGCACAGTGATTGTGTGACTGAATATGTAACCTTTGATTTCTACTGTTTCCGCAAATCTGCGTGTATCTCTGAGGTCAGCTTGGAAACTGCATAACTGCCGCCCTATCTTGGCGCATGCTGTTTTAGTGTGTGCGACTCACTTCCCTTCCTTCTCTGCCTCCTTGTGTTCAGCAAGTAAACCTTCATGACTTGTGTTGCCATGAGCGATCCTTGCCAGTGAACTATTTCTACACAACAGTTGAATTTCGGAGATAATTAATCAATTGTGTCAAGCTGAAACTTTTAATCACATATAATTCAAGCAAGAGTAAACCGTTTGTAGAATGTTTAACCCTGATTCCTGTTGGGTAAGTCATAAAGAAATCCATTATGAATGACTGAGCCTTAAGCACAATTTTACCCTTAAATTATTAGACTGTAATTTATGATAACATCTGTTTTGGATACCGTGTCATTTCTTTAAACTGCATATTTTCCTTATGTCAGTATCAAGTTCATTCACTTTTTCTTGGCATTGGAGAATAATGTATAATTAGCAACAGTTATTTGAAAATCTGTAACCACCTGTATAGTCTTATTTGCATAATAAAAAGGTAGGGTTATCAGCTACACAACAGCCTTGCTGTGTTCTTGTAGGTTAATGAGGAATTTAGCTGGTGAGCAAAGAAAAATAAAGTCTTTCTCTTGGAATTAAAAAGAACCTACACTTAAATAATGAGTTTAAGAATGAACCCCTATAATTTCTGAGGCATGCATCACTAATTTCCCTGAAATTCTATTTGTTGTCTATGCTTTTCCCTTAAATGTTGACTGTATAAAGTACTGTTAAAATGTATTTCTTTGAAATACTTTAATGTGCACGATGAGGTAGATGTGCTTTAAATGAAATTAACACTTTAGTTTTTAAATCTAATTTTACAGGGAGCGTCAAAACTCTCACTGTGTTAATAAAATTATCACTATGGAAATTTTACAATGTGTTTTCCTTAAGGAACTTGAAGTCTTTTCACCATTTTCAGATGATTTGCCCTAAAAAAATTAACTCTGTCACTTAGCATCTGATGATTATGTCATTGATTGTATTGGGCAAAGAAAAACAACGGGAATTAAGGGCAACCTGCCGAATTGCCACTGGCTCTAAAGAACAAGCTAACTGTGATAGAGTAAAACCTGGAAATTCTGTAATAACCTGACAAATTGTTTAGATTACTAAGAAATCTCTATGTAGATTTATTTCCTTTTTTCCTCCCCTTTCTTGATGTTTGGTAGAAGTTCAAGCCAACCGTGCTTGTGTTCTGGTATCAAAGGAAGAGTAGTGGCATCAATCAAAGCCATTGATTTGAGTCCCTCCCTACTGGGAAATGATCATTCAAGGGCCAACCTTGGAGGTTATTATACCTAAGAAAGAAGACTTTTCATGCTGGAGTCTTTACTAAGTTCTTGTATATCTTGTCTCTCCAAGCTTGTTTTCTTACACTCAAGAACAGAATGGAATCTCAGACCTTGAGAGTAACCTTTACTTGGACCACAGTGCCTTTAGGGGTCAGTATCCTGATTGATGTGAAAAGGCGAAATAGCTGCATTATTCAGTTATTCCAACTCTCTGTCTTCAAGGTCAGAGCTCTAATCTAGGAAGCATGTTATCGCTAATATATATCAAGGTTTACACAGTACTTGGACTTTTTCTTCCAGCTTAAACTGAACATATGTGTCTGTGTTTATCCATGAAAAGCCAGGTTACATGAAAAGAAATTCACATGAGGAGAAAGATAATGGCATTTCAAATATTTTTGTGTAAACTAACTTGTGTTGGTTCCTCTCAAATACTCTTTCATGTTTCTTCTTCTTACTCTCTCTGTATACCACTAGAATACTATTTAGATCCTATGTTGCAGGAAGCTTTATTCCAAGATACTCTTCAGGACTTAAGAGCATATATCTGGCATCATCTACTTCTCTTAGTCATAGCGAGAAAACCACAGTCATGAGTTGGTAGGGCTTCAAGAGCTCTTTATTTGCCCCCAAGCATTCCCTTTCCATGTCTACCACAGCTCCCAGAGGCTAAGTCCAAATTCTCCCAGGTCTCTCTCTGGCTTGTATTCTTTGTTGGGTATCACACTGCCTTGTCCTTTTCTGATCTTCCACCTCAGCATTTGAGCCCTTTTGTACCCAGGAGCTGAACTTTCTGATCAGGGAACAGGGAACAGGAGAATGCATTAAGAACTTTTCCAGTGAAGCAATCTGGAAGCAGAGAAGAAAACAGTGATTTAGGGGAAGTCTGATCAGAGATCTGTGATCTGTGATCTAGGAGCCATACTGGGTGGGGAAAGTGAGGAGGGAAGAGAGAGAGAAGGGGAAAGAAAAGACAGAGTTGATGAAACATAGCAATATTAATTCAATCAACATATTAAACAAACATTCATTGTATGACACATTTGTGGTTTTAGAGTAGAATAGATATAGCTGAATCTCAAGGAGATTGAAGATATTGAAGAATTAAAAAAAAAGAAAAGTTAAAAACTTGGTATGGCTATGTAAATGTAGAACTGATCATATTAATTAATGAGAACTGTTTATCATTTGTAGCTAATTGTCATGCCACCGACTAATGATTATGGATATCATGAATGCAGTTTATTTGATTGTTACATTAAACTCTGTTCATAACATACTCAATCTGCTTCAACTTTCATGCTCGATTACTCAGAACTTAAATATGTAGAGCAGTTTGCATGAGACGCCATTCATTTTTTCAAATTCTTCATTACTAAAATAACTAGGTAAAGAGTACTGATGAAAGCTGCAGAACATCAACTGTGTAGTCATGTTATCCCTTTAAAATTACAGTTGAGTTAAATTTAAACTTTTGTATTTAAAAGTATTATTTCATTCACAAACTTGATTATAAGTAAATATAAATTGCGGATGTATTTCTTTAAATATATTTGGATGGTTCACTTGAAGGAGGCAAGGAAGGAAAGAAGGAAGGAAGGGGAAAACCAGTATTTGATTCTTGTTTTATGAGTAGCAATAATTATTCTGGAAGATTGATGAGTTTGAACACAGGAATATCCCTTCCCTTGCCCACCAGCTCCTGCCCCAGTGCCATCTCCAAGTTTTTACTCTGCTCCAGCAGGAAATAGAATACAAACAGAAGATCCAGTAATATATTACATTGCACAGATTTATTTGATGACAGCTCTAAACTCCCTTCGTCCATCAATCAACATATCCTATTGGCTCTACCTTCAAAATATTTCCCAGAACCAACTGCTGCTCTCTGTATGCACAGCACTTGGTGCAAGCCACTCCCTTTGTTTTTCTCCCAGATTTCTGCAGAGAAAAGATTTCTGCCGCTGTTTCCAGGCTTTCTTTCTACTGTCTGTCTTCCACAGTGTAGAAGTGATCTTTTCGAAACATGATCAGATCATGCCATGCATTTGATGAGAACCCCCGGTGGCTTCTAATTATACATAACTCTTCTCTGTGGCCTACAAGATCCTACAAGACTTTGCCCCTGCATTCTGATCTCACCTCTTAACATTCCCTGTCACTCACTCCAGTCCAACCAGGTGGTCTTGGCCCTTCTTGCCATGTGAACTTACCAGTTGTCGTTCCGTTTGATTAGAATATTCTTACCCTAGACCTTTATTTTGACTCTATTCTCTATTCAAATATCTTCTCCTGAGAAGGCCTTTGGAAAGCACCCGATCTATCATAGCACGCTCTATTCCACCAGCCTGTATCACTTACCTTATTTTAGTTTTCTTTAAAGCATTTGCCACTGGCTGATATTATATATTTCGTCATCTATGCATTTGTCTTGAGTAAAAGCTTCTTGAAAGCAGGGGTGTAGGCTGAATTGTTTACCTTATCCTCAGAGCTGACAAGAATGCCTCTTGTGTAATCAGTGCATCAGTAAATATTTGTGGAGCAAGTGAATGAATGCTTATTCTTCATAAAGCCGAAGAATAGAAACTGTTACAAATGAGAAAAGAAATTCCACATGGCCAGTAGCTTCCTTGGCGGTTGTTGGCCATTGTTCTTGAGTGTGTGGCTTATGTTAATGAGGCATTTTCTCTGAGACCTACCCCAGAAAAGCTTTCACTGCTAAACCACTGTACTCACTTTACAATGCTTATTTTCAGAAAGTGGTTGTTGGAAAGACAATTACTTATATGTCCTTGAACATGATATTCTTTTAGTTTCTGTTGTAATTGCCAAATGGGTATATTTATACTCCTCTGCAAGTGAAGAAACAGATTCTCCAGTTCAAATTGGGTTTTGTGTTTCTTAAACCTGTTAGCATCATGCAGAGAGCAGAAGTATATTAATAGAACTATGAAAATACTTGCTACCTCACTGTCTAACTCCGGTTTCAAGTGACTACAGTGGCCAGGGAAATGAGAATTCTTTTTTCCAAAAGACATATTGTCTTAGCTCAGGTGGCTATAATAAGACACATGAAACTAGGTGGTATATAAACAACAGAATTTATTTCTTACAGTTCTGGAGGCTGGGACATTCAAGATCAAGGTGCTGGCTGATTTGGTGTCTTGTGAGGACTCACTTCCTGGCTCACAAATGGCCATCCTCTTGCTGTGGACACATGTCATATGGTGGAAGAGGCAAGGGAACTCCCTGCGGTCTCTTTTATAAGTGCACTAGCATCATTCATGAGGTCTCCACCTGCAGGACCCAATTACCTCCCAAAGGCTCCACCCCTAATACCATCACATTGCGGCGGGGGGTGGGGGTGGGGGTGTAGGATTTCAACATATGAATTTTGGGGGCGGGCACACATTCAGTCTGTAGCATATATCTTTCTTGATCTATCTTTTACCCCTTACTTTTTATATTATGGGGATGGATGAAACATAAAACGCAGTTCATAGGAGTTGTGGAAATCCAGGAACTGAGAACATGTGCTTTTCTAAAGAGATAAACACTGCAGCTGTTTGTACTAAATCTGTGGTAAATCACCCAGCTGATTATTGTCATGTGAGTTTGCTGTGTTGCAAGACTAAGTTATTTAAAAAATAAACTGGAAATATTAGGTAAAAATTCTTTATTTTAATGCAGGCATCTAATGCTACTTTTTAAGAAAACAATTGCAAGCCTATACCATGCAGCAGGTTAAGTTAAAGACACCTGTGAGCTACGATTGGCTTATGGCCGTCATTTCACAATCTCTGAATGAGATCTCCTGGATATGCATCCCCACCATCGCGTATGTGCTTGATAAGCCCTTGCAGTTGTCACTTACCTTGTGGCAGGACCACTCCTCTTCCAGATTTTCTCTATTCCTTTTCCCTGAAGCACACAGCAAGGTCTTCATTACTAGGTGGGCTTTTCTAAGAGGCTCTGACTTTCTATATTCAGAGTGCTTAGCTGGATCTGGTGGGCACAGATGGAGGTCCTGCCTCAAGTGTATGCCATTCTTGAAATGAGGGCTTTAGATGATTAAAACTCCAGGGTCCTCCTAAGGTGGCTATTTGAATAGCTCTTCTCCTCCCACCCTGACGCCTTGATGTGCTCTCCCCTATTCCAGTGCTTGGGGCACAGGCAATTGCCATGTGTACTTGTTAGGTGGAAGCAGCATTCCAGCCTTGCTAGGTGAAAGTTTATATATCATTATACATGAGAGGCCCACACTAGGGGCTAGAACCTTTTACTGCATGGACAGTCCTTAGATTTTCTTTCTAGATAAGTGAGCACCCTCACAGTGGACCTCTCTGATAAGTGTTGCTGAGGGTGGGTTATTCTAGCCCTCATTTATTCTGTTTCAGGGATTGCCACCCTAGATAACAATGTCAAAATCTTTTGGAGTCAACGCAGAGAGAAATATGTCTTGAACTCTAGTTTGTATTTCAAAAATGAAAAAAATAATTTGTGACTAACATCACCTAGCTTGACTGTCTTTTCCAAACACTGCCCCGGTGTTATTAGAGGCACATGCCGTGGCCTATGCAAAGCCGGAGATGTGTGTGTGTCTTTATCCTTGTACAGTTCTGTAGCCTGCAATTGTAGTCATTGCTCTTGGTGATCGGACATGCACGTTGGCAACTCTGGAAGTAACATTCTAATAAAGAAGACAAAGCAGAAGAAAAAAGACATAGTGCCATAAATGCACCGAGTTCCCTCCTGTGTCTCATTTTCTACAACAAGTCTTAAAACTGTACATAAAGCCTTCCTTGTCGTATACTACTATTATTCTTGATTCATTAAATACTTTTGCGGCTGTAAGCAAACTTGTTTAAAGCTCACATGCTCATAGACCAGAAAAGCACTTTAGAAGAAATGTGAGCAATCAAAGCACACTTGCCAGCATCTTATTATTGGTATTTTTCAGCATAATGCAGTTTCTGTTCTAGTCTACTCCCCTTTCTGGACATTTTTATGTCTGTAGGCATATACAAATGAAATCACTAATAGAATTCTTATTATGTCAGCACTAGGGCTATATTTACTTGCTAGAATATTCGTAATATTAGGTGCCTTGTGAAAACCATTTTAGTTTTATGACTGAGATTGTTTTGGAGAAATGATGGTTTGAATCAAGAATGACCACTGCTACTTACCATTTGTGGGATGATATAACCTCTTTTCTCTGTTTGACAACAGATAAGGATTCATTTAACTCATGTTTAAAGAACTTTTCCCATTTTCTACACCTTCTTGTATTATTGTGTTAATATTGATAACTGTCGGTGTTGAACTTCTGCAGTTAAAGACCGAAATGATACTTCACAAGCTTTACACCAATCCAGATATTAGGGAAAGTGAATGTGATTGCAAACCGTCCTCTTGCCCATCCTTAACACACAGTGTCCTATCCTGTCCTATCCTATCCCATTCCATTCTCTCTACACGCATGCATGCACGCACAAACGTATGAGTGAACCTTTGAAAGTACTGTTTGCACAATCCTGACACAAAATTTCTGCAAGAACAATTGTCCAAGAAGAAACTGGTTCTTGAACCTTTACACTAAGTTAGGAATCCCATTTGAGTACATATTTAAACTCTCCAACACCTGTTGGACCAGCAGGCTAGCTTACGTTAAAGTTCTGCAGGTCACAACTAGTCTATTAAATGGAAATAGAAATATAGATTCTTTAGAGAGATACAAAGGAAGAAAGGATATTATGATAGTATGTGAGTTCATTTTAAATAGGTAGTGAATACAAAAAAATAATGAGAGTGCTCTTCCTGAAAGGATGATTAGATTTATAATCTTTGAAGTTACATAGAAGGAAATGGAAGGAACACATTAAAAGTTTCCTGGTCCTCATAATTGCATTCTGTCTCAGCAACAGGGTGTTTTAGACTATGCATTATTACACAGGAAACAAACAAACTGAAAAGAAAACTTTACCTTTAATTGGTTACCCCAGGAGCTATAAACTTTGTCTTTATTGAGTGATACATATATTGAAATCTTACTCTTGTTATTAAAATGAGGGGTTTAGTTATCTTCCCAATAAATATAAGAATATGTTTATGCATATTTATTGTGTATGTGTTTACATGTGTGTATATGAAATTGGCAATCAGATCCACTATAACTCTTTTTCTTGTTAATTAGAAATTAGACATGTTTCTCAGAAATTGGCTAACTAATACTATTTATGGTTATATTATTGCCCAGCATTCAATTGCTATATATATATTATCTATACATATAATATATATTTAATAATTATGTATAATCACAAAGCCACATTACACCTAACATGTATGTATGTACATATGATATGTATATGTATATGTGTATGTATATGTATATTTGAACACAACTCAAATGTTATTAGAATGCTTCTACTTGTTACAGGGAAGTTTTGAGAGAAAAAGCCATTGTGCGGAGAGGTAGCATAGAGTAGTAATTTGGATCCTGGCTTTGAATCCTGGCTTTATCCCTTATCAGCTGTTTGACTTTGGACAAGTTGCCTCACCTCTCAGTTATCATATGAGTTTAATAATTGCACTGATATTACAGTGTCTTTATGAGGATTAAATAAATTAGTACTTATAAAATGCTTAGAATAGAGCCAGCTACATAGTAAATTTGATAGATAGATAGATAAGTAGATAGACAGGTAGGAACAGAAGGTAAAAAAAGAAAGCAGATATTCAAGGAACCTTCCATTATGCCAATTTTCAAGTTCCAATAATAGCTTTCCAAAATATTCCATCTGAATTCTAAGAAGGCACTCAATATTGTTGATTAAATATTTAAATTATGTTTGTCATAGCTAGTTGTGTATTCATTTTTAGATAGGTCAAATTTATGAGGCAGCAAAGTTGTAATATTATGTGTGGTGTGTACAGTTTTATAGTGCATTTGGACCCCTTGTATAATCAACATGTACATTCATTTATGTCCATTGTATAGGACTAGGAATATACTGATGATATTTTAAATTATTATACAGGCCTAACATTGTTCTGTCCTCGCCTTTATAGCATATTGTTGATCATACCTCTGATTTATTTGAAAAACAAATCTTTGTTCAGGAACACAATATCCAATTACAGAATTACTCCTAGGGGAAAATACAAGCTGTTTCATGGTGTGATTTCCAAGAATGCATTGTGGTGTGAAGTAGAAATTACCTACATCAATTTTGCTTTCTTTTATTTATTAGAAAACCATCTCTGCCTTCAAGTTTTACCTTCTTTGTTCTGGTAGCCTAGAATTTAGTACATAAGTCAGCATTTCATCATCCTTATACAGCTGTCCATTTATCCCTTGATCGTTCTTTTGCTTTTCTTGAACCTCCTCTAGTTTCATCAGATTTAATTAGTATCAATTTCCAGTATCAGCAACATTGGGTTGCTTTATACGGCTGTATGAATGGCCTCTGATGGCCTTAATGTAAATCCTAGTCATCCCAGCTCAGATGTAGAAAAACTTTACTTGAAAGTGGTCTCTGGGGCCTCCCTGGTGGCGCAGTGGTTGAGAGTCCGCCTGCCGATGCAGGGGACATGGGTTCGAGCCCTGGTCCGTGAAGATCCCACATGCCGCGGAGCGGCTGGGCCCGTGAGCCATGGCCGCTGAGCCTGCGCGTCCGGAGCCTGTCCTCCGCAACGGGAGAGGCCACAACAGTGAGAGGCCCGCGTAGCGCAAAAAAAAAAAAAATAAAAGGGGTCTCTGCTATAAAGACATAAGTTCCCTTTCATCTCTATATCATATCTCAATTTCCTCATTTCATTACAGAAAGGACATGGAGGTGTAGAAAGGGCATATATAAAAAGTTCCCAAAATGATTAAGGGTCGAAAAATAACTCTGAAGCGAAAATGTCAAATGAATTTGGAGTGTTGCCCAGCCATTTCCCTGCCTCCGCCTTCAGCCAGTATCCATCAGTTCCCCTTACCCCGTCTGGAAGCTCAGCTTCACTCCTGTTCCTGGAACCAGGCCAGCCCACATTGAAAACTCAATGAGCCCTGCAGCCGTTTCTTACCTAACAGATCGACACTAAACATGTTTCGTGGTCCTGTTGTCTGGGCTTTTGTTTTATTCCCTCCCTCATGTTCTCACCTTGTACCTAACACCGGTCTACTATCTTTTCGTCTAATTTTAAGTCCTTGCTTAAATTTATTGCCCAGGTAACCGCTTTTCCCCCCTGGATTTTATTGTTTATTTTTATTGCGTCCCTGTTTTCTGCTGCCAGTCTAGCTTTTATGCAGAATATCTGTGTGTCTTTAGCTTCCACTTCACTCAGTGTTTGGAGTATCTTGATGGTTTGTGTGGTCTTTTTTTGAGAGATCCGTCCGCCCCTTGCCCCTGCAACACGCTGATGTGAGATCCTTCTCTGTTCCGTCCTCATCACCTATGTAGTTATTGAATCCAGAAATGTCCTAAGATAATCCAAGATGCCAAAAAATCAAAGCTGGACCTATAACTTGGACTTGGTTGTCAAGAAGTGGAGACAGTAAGTTTGTCAGTAATAGGGGACTTTTAGTTTACAGTGAATTGCAAGATATGGTATCTTACAGCATTTGGAGATTCATTTGTTTAAGGGATTAGAACTCAAAATTTAGGCTTGGGAATCATCACTTACCCTATCATGCTAAGCCCCTTACTCCGTGGTCAAAACCCTCTGTGGTCTCCAGTTCTACCATCATTTTGTTCACAGTTCTTATCAGAGTATTCAAGACTGTCTGTAATCAGTATTCATTCCTTTAAACCCCCGCATGCTTCATTCCCCTACTAATATCCTGTGATCTAGTAAAACTACAGTACTGCTTTATTTCCAGAATCTCTCACAATAGCTACTTTGGTGCCTTTGTTCAGTTTGTTGCATATACTTGGAATTATGCCCTCATTTCTATCAGAATACTATCTAGCTTTTGAGGCAGATTTCAAGCGCCGCTTTGTCTATGATTCATTTCCTCTCTTCTCCAATCAGATGTGAGCTCTTCCTCCTATGAGTTCACATAATAATTTGTTTTGGCATCTTTTATTGAATCTATTCTTAAATTTTGTCTTGTATGATTGGTATACAATAAAACTCAGTCTAATTAATTAGAGGGACTCAAAACATTCTTCAGTGCTAAAATGCTTAAAATGTTAGCACACATTTTTGGGAGATTAATACTCTAAGTATAGGCAAGCCCAAGTAAACTAATTGGCTCGTAGTTCTCAAGGAAGAGCTGGCTGCTAAAAACACCCCTTCCTGATCTTGGCTATGGTTTTGGTCCCTAAAAGTTTAAACATCAATGGGAATGATTCTGGGTCCTGTGGTTGGCTGGGATTTCCAGGACAGTGATGGCAATTTCAGGAGGCTTCTCTTTGGTTAATTCCCCCTTTGTCAGCCTGACCCAGGGAACTCTGGCTGGGAGAACCCTGGGAATGCAGGGAAACCCTCTGCTTTCTTATTATCTGAAACTCAGTTGCTTATCGTCTTCTGAGTAGTTTTCTTCCTCTCCACGTTTACTCAGTCACCACCCACCCCCCCAAGAAGAGAAGAGCTTTAATTCTAACCAAGTTTTCCCCTACTAGCTTGAGGAAGGAGCCTAGGCAATGTGTAGGAGACAATTGCAATTATTTAACATAGTAGCTTTATTTACTGTGAAGGTACCTTTTCATAGGATTTTACTACATGTGTATGGTATGCTTCACAGGGCCAGGGGGTTATCTTTGTAACCCATCAACAGGTAGCACAATGCCTGGATACACTTTGTGGTCAATAGTTTGTTACTTGGATTGAAGCTGAGACTGACTGAGCTCTCCAAGCGGGAGAGTTTATAGATGGTGGATGTTCTTAGGAAGAAGTATAGGAACAGTTAGTGATGTCAAAGAAGCAAGATACCACAGTTGACTGTTTCTGTAGCAAAACTACCAAACATAGTTGAGCACGTCACTTAACTTTGAGCCTCAAGATCTTCATCTTTTCAATGTTGATAGTAATGCCTACCCCAGAAGGCTGTTTCTCACCCCACAAATATTTATTGATCACCTGTCATGTTCCAAGTGCTGGGTCTTAGGAGTATTTCAGTGAAAATCACAGACATGGTTCTAGATCTTATGAAATTTTTCAGTGTGAAATAGGATTATTATTTTATGCTTTAACTATTAAAATATTAAGGACATGGTTTATATAAATATTACAAAAATCCCTCCAGTCCAAAAGAATTTTTTAAAAAATCCTCTTTCAGGAATGATCATTATAGGACGATCTGTATTATATTCCCTTTCACCAAGCCCCACAAAGTTATTTGTCCAGCTAGAAGTAAACACGGGGCTGCTCTTATGTGTGATTGGAATAGGCAGCACTTTGGCTGTATGTTTTGAGAAGCACTGGGGTACCTTCCTTATAATTTCCCTCAAATAACTGCCTTATCTACCTACTCTGCTCCACTATCAGAAGTACATTGTGTGTGTGTATTTTAAGCCATTGTGACTCAGAGTTTTTTTTTTTGAAATAGCAAATACTCTTCAAGGGATAAAACACATTAAATTATTATCAGTTATGACTATAATTTGTTTCTCTGATTCTTATCTTTGTGGCACCTAGCTGAGACCACGGGGCAGCCAGATAGTAATGCGCTAAGCATTGGGATGGGGGGACAAACACCACTTCTGTACTTAAAAACTTAAAAGTTACACTCTTGGGCTTCCCTGGTGGCGCAGTGGTTGAGAGTCCACCTGCCGATGCAGGGGACACGGGTTCGTGCCCCGGTCCGGGAAGATCCCACGTGCCACGGAGCGGCTGGGCCCGTGAGCCATGGCCGCTGAGCCTGCGCGTCCGGAGCATGTGCTCCGCAACGAGACAGGTCACAGCAGTGAGAGGCCCGCGTACTGCAAAAAAAAAAAAAAAAAAAAGTTACCCTCTTTTTACTCTACTACTATCTGTTTTGTTTTGTGTTGCCTTGTCTTATCAGCAATTTCAGCTTTAATGTCCTCATTCGTGTTTGAAGTACACTTGGTCAGAAATGGGGCTGGGAGAATCTTAACTGTGGCTTTTCACTTCCACCAAAAGGTCTATGTGGAGCACAGAAGTTTAACATGGCCAGTGTATCATCAGCCATGTTACACACGATGACAATAAGTGTCTGTCTATATATATGAATATATGTATACTATATACATCAATATATATGTGGGAATTACATATATATATGTATACATATACATATACATATGTATAAAATTAGTTCCTAGTTCATACTTCCTACTTATAAGCAAAATATCAAAATATAGGATCTGGGCGCTTTTCTCTTTTTTATTGAGCCAACTCTCTGAATATGAACAAACCACCTTGAGCTACTGAAAGTTCTGTACCGGTTGTGCTTAATCTCCGTAGCATCACAGCACTTTACTAATTGTGCCTATAAAGTGACTCTCTGAGGGCTCACTTAAGAAGAGGACAAGAAGATTCAGGTGCCTCTCAGGTTGTAAAATGATGAATTCTGGATGCACATTTTCAACAGATGGACGTGGCATTATGAAGGCAGCCACCAACGGCAGCAGGTGGAAGAGGCAGCAGGAAAGCAATGCCACTTGCAGGAACACTTGACATTAATTACACCTGTTGGAATTCTCGACCAACCCTTTGTTTTCAAATGTGTTCTGAATATAATCGCTGTGAGGCGAGAAGGAAAAAAAGATGCTGAGCAAAAAAGCGAGTGGGTGAAGCTTCTCTGTCTTACGCCCTCCAATTAATCACATATGCAAAAAAGGAGGCAGGGGCACAATTATAGTGATTCTGATGATTCCATCTGGGGGTGAGCAGGGCATTTATTTAGTTTTATTTTATATTTTTAAAAATTTATTTTATTGAAGTATAGTTGATTTACAATGTTGTGTTAATTTCTGCTGTACAGCAGTGATTCAGTTATACATATGTATATATATACATTCTTTTTCATATTCTTTTCCATTATGGTTTACCACAGGATATGGTATATAGTTCCCTGTGCTATACAGTTGGACCCTGTTTGCTTATCCATTATGTATATAATAGTTTGCATCTGCTAATCCCAAACTCCTAATCCATCCCTCCCCCCTGCCCCTCCTTGGAAACCACAAGTATGAGCTGGACGATTTGAAAATTGAATGTCTGAAGCTGGAGAATGTATTGAGTACATTAAATTAAATGTGTTCCTTGGTATCTGAAGAGATTAAATATATACATTTTTCTTTTTGTATTATCTGAACACATTTAAAAATACTTTGGGGGACCATTTGATGATATTTTTAATGCTTAAGATTCTTCATTTATTTGTGCTTATGGAATTGGATCCTAGCTTCCCCACTAGGCTGTGCCCTTGTCAGTCAGCACATCCTGCATCTTTGCTGCATTGTGGCTCACACTGAAGCTTCCTTCAAGATAAAATGATGACCCTTTGCCTAAAACAGCTCGGGTGCTTCTTGTCTTTACTCTCACCTTTCTTTCTCTCTGGAATGCCCTTGTTAGCTTCTCAACTTTCAGCTCATCGTGAAATGTCAAATCAAGGGTTAAATCTGCAGGGGAGCATTCAGTGATTGAGGAGCCTTCCTCCTCCCAAAGTCATAGGACCTGCAAGTTCATCTGTATCATGTCTGGCACCTTGCAAGGTCCTGGGTCTGCCTCTCCCCCTGTCTCCTGGACTGAGGACTCCACAAGGAGAGCCCCATTTCTACTCTTCTGTAAGTCTCCTCCTTCTCTCCTAGCTCTTGGTCTCTCACTTAATAGTGTCTGAATAGATGTAGTTTGAATAAAGATTGGACTGCCTTCATCTGTAGGTGAAATACCACTGCAAAGTAATTTTAAGGGTATCTAAATATCTTCTGAAAAAATAAGATATGGCTTTCAAAATTATCAGTTGTCTTCAGGTTTTGCTCACTTTTCAGTGAGGCTTACCATGATTACTACTCTATTAAAAATAGCAGCCATTCCCATTCCCCCTTACTTTAAAGATCTATGCATGGTGAAAATTTTGCTAGTTAGGTATGAAATGATGTGAAGTAGAACATATATTTTCGTAAGTAGGAGGGGCAGAGTTAAAAAGAGAGGTGTGTTGAAATGAAGGAAAAAGATAATAAAATGGAAATGAATATAATGGTGAAGAAATGGGTATGGGTTAACAACGTATTCAGCTGCAAGTATACAGAAACATAACTAATGATAGAGGTTGAATTTTTTTCACAAACAAGACCACTGGCACACATTTATGCATGCATAAATGATGGCATGGCATGGTTGCATCAGCTCAAAAAATGTCAAAGCCAGCATCTGTGCAGTTTCTTTTTGTTTTGTTTTGTTTTTCCCTCATGATTTCAATATACCTGCCAAAGTTCCAGATAGTAGGCCCATATTCAAAAGGTAATGGAGGAAAGAGAGTTGCACAAGGACCTTTACCCTGTTTCTCAGGAAAGCCAAAGCTTTACCAAAGTCCACCTCTACGTATTTGCCAATGTCTAGAGGGGTAGATTAGTGTCACATGGATGCAAAGGAAGCTAGAGAAAAGGAAGATTTTGCTTTCTCAGACTCTGTAGTGGAGGGAAGAAAAAGAAAAAGAGATTTGGAGTGGGTTTGGGGCTACCCAACCAGCAGTGTCTGCCACAAAGATAACAGGTAGATAAAATGAATTGACCAAAGGGGAAAAAAAAATTGAAAGAAGACATTAACTTATGGAGGGATATGTGAGAAAAATGAAAAATTCCATCATATGATGAAATAATATGTATCCATAAAACGTCTTATATATCCACCTATATCTATCAAATATGTAATATCACAAACAAAATGTCTAGTGATAAGAAATCAGGTATGTACATTACACTACTCATATAATTTAAAACACAAAACAATACTGATTCTTTTAATGGATCTGCTTAGGTATAAAAGTATAAATAGCAGACTGAAAGCTACACACCAAATTCTGCATAGTTTTTGCCTTCCTTGGGAAAGAAGAGGTTAATGGATCTGGGGAGAGTTGAATGGGACTTAACCTTTATTTGCGAAGTTTCTCATCTATTATTTTTAAAAAATGTATGGCAGTTGTGTATACAGAGGTTTGTTGTATATGCTACCTTTTAATGCATTGTTAAGAAAAACAAAAGAAACAAATGAGAGTTGAAATTTAGTTATTTTACTGAAAGTAAATTTAAAGGAACATAACCTGAAAATACCATTTTCATTTTATGGGGGCCTCTCATTGCCACAAAGCCTAGGACACAGAAACATAATTTATCACAGGAAACAATACCGAATGAGTAGGAAGAGCCCAAATCAGCCCTTACTTTTTTAACTAACTCTCTTTGAAATTCAGTTCTCTCCTTTGCGAGATGAGGATTATGTGTTAGGTTTATTTTTCTCTCCATTCTTTAGCAATATTGATCTTTTAAAGGATGTTAGTCATTTTGTAATAAGACATGGTTTAAAAAATATTTACTGTTTAGTAATAAGCTGTGGTTGTCATAGGTTTTATAAAGCATTAAATGATTCATTTATTTGATTCATATTTATTAAGTACCTACTATATGCCGGAAGCTGTTTTAGCATTGGAAATTGGTACAAACAAAGAAAAACTCCTTGTTCTGATGAAGATAATTTTCTAGTTGGGGAGACAGATAATAAGCACATACAGGGTATTTAAGTGGTGTTAAATCCAAAAAGCAAAAATGTATCAGGATTGGAGACCACTCAGGACAGGATGACAATAAAGCTAATGCTAAGATAGATGAGGTTTCTCTGACAAGGCAACATTTAGCACAGGAAGAATATAAAAGTAGAATATTTTCCCGAGTAATATTTGTCAGGGGTGATTTTAATCATATACATGTGTCATATATTATATATGTTAATGATACTGATTTTAATCAGTATCCCTGTATTTTAATACGGGATTGTATGTGCTTCATTGGAGTTCGCTCTTTCATATTGCACAGACAGTCCTTCTCTTACAAGTATTCCTGTCCAGTTGGGATGGGCACACACTCTACTTTCTAGTCAATCTCTTTGTGTCTGTTTGGATGGAAACCTGTGGTTTGATCCTTACACATTTAACATTCGAGGCTGATATTCCTGAAGCACTATGGTGAATATATCTCTTTTAGGAAAGCTTGTTGCCCTCATCACGTCTATCTTAAGCAATCATTGGATATATAGTGTTGGCTGGTAGGGTTTGGAGGGTTTTCTTACCAGTTGTCTCCTGCCTCCTGGATGAGTGAAATGTAAGGAGATCCAGACAGATTATATGTCCCTTTTTTACTGGAAATTTTAGTTCTTGTGTATATAGACGAATATTGTTGGGAGTTGATATATTCCTAGAAAGGCCTTTAAAAGGTTAAAAAAGGGCTTTAAAAGTTAATTATATTCTGGAATGGTCTGGAAAACGAATAAAAATTATTATCCAGATTTGATCAATGTGAATTTTTAGTATGTTTTTGATTTTAGGTCATCACAGAACTCAAGGCATTCTTGTGACAAATAGCATAGTGGAAGGTTAATTGCAAAATGAAAAGGTCTTAATTTACTGTGAAAATTGGCAATAGGAACTAATGTTTAACATCTGAGTAACCGAGAATACTGCCACTTGGCCCAGTGTCTGGAACATGGATATTATTGAATGATTGAAAGAAAACATACGTAATTGAGCCTTGGGACTCTTTGGATGTTGTAGAAGTCTCCATAAGACACAAGAGCATGACGTGAGCTTGGAGTAAGTCCCCCTTGACCTATTAAGATTGGCACAGCTTTTTTCCTACTTAGAAAATATCCATCAGTGTTAAAAGCCACAGACCTTTTTATAAGCCTATATCATTTACTTTTTAACTTCTAGATAGAAGTCCTAGTTAGAAGTCCCTGCTGTGCAGATAACAGGGCTGTAGATTTTTGCCTATCATAGATAGACACATGGTTGTTGTGAGGTCTGCATAGATGATCAAATATGCTTAGAATTCAGTGCTTAGAATAGTGCCTGATATATGGTAAGCACACAGTATCTACAAAATTTATATTATTAATCGAATAAAGCAGGGACTTAATACTATCAACATCAGAGATCAATATATCTTATAACTTTTATATTTGCTGCCAGATTTTCTTTGCCCCTCAGATACCAAAACAAATATTGTCTGTTTGAAAAATCTAACATTTAGAAAATTGACCCAGCAGAGTTCTGGCTTCACCTATAAGCTCTTCTCTTTGCTGAAGTGTAATTTGAGCAGAAGGCTATTCTCTCCCCAATACATCATTGCTGCTGGAAACCATGAAGTCTAACTTCACCATCAGAACCTACTGTTTTCTGTCTCTGCATACATGTAATTAAACTATACATACCCCTAAAAGCTAGTGACTATTATTGGTGGTTAAAGACAGCAAGTCACGTAATATACTGTATCCCTGAAAGAATGAGAGACAGGCTAGGATTTGGCATACTAAGTGAATTTTGGGAGGAGAAGGCCCCGAGAGAGGGAGGAGGAAACACTAAAAGAGCAGAAGAAAACGCACTGAACCTTGTCTAGCCTACATCTTTCTTGTGTCTGGAGCAAGGCCTGGGCTGTCTCCATAGAAGAGAAGGTTACCAGTTACCAATGGATGATTCAAGCTGAAGATTTCTAGACTTTACATTCAAGAGTAAACATTAAAATTTATCACCGTAGCAGAACTACAGTTTGCTTCCTGGGTTCCTAGGTATTCATAAGTCCAGATTCACAGTTTTTCGTCACAAATACTGTGAGTTGTTTCATGATATTTATATGTCCAGCTATTTTGTTAGATTCTTAGCCAGAAATATTTGAAGAATTATTAAAGGATAGGACTTTCCTTATATAACTCAACATTGTGATAGCTTCAGAGCCCTAAAACAAACAAAAAAAACTATGTAGAACAAAGAAATCCCCCAAACCTATTTTTTTTTTTAAAGAAAGGAGGCTTATCCTAAAAATCTAGGTAGGAAAACAATTTCATGGAAAATTTTGATATTATGGCTAAAAGCCACAAAACTTTAACATTGTAAGAAAAAAGAAAGAAAAGTGAAAGTAGAAGTGCTTTCATATAAATGATGAAAATGAATCTGTAATACCTATCCATTCATCTATAGAGAATGTTATTAGATTAGAATGAGAACATCCTCATAAAGACAGGAAATTGAATAGGTACGTTATGAAGCATTACAAGATGCACACAAAATGGTTTGGATCCTCTACGGCTGCCTGAGGTGAATGCCATCATAACTTCGAAAATTAGCGAAACTGTAATTCTTCCCAAAAGGATATTTTCTCTTGAAGATGAGAAAAAGTCAGGAAATAAGGTCTTCTTTGGATGAAACTTTGCAGTAGGCTTTATTGATTCTTGCTGTGTTTCTTTTTCCTTTAGATTAAAACTATGTCTCTTCAGGGGGAAATGACTATATCTGTTAAAACAAAAATTAACATGGTTTTTCCAGGTGTCTTCTTTTAGTGGTTTCGATAGAGGCTATGAAGTTTTCAATGGAGACTGTAGACTGTATATATAAGTATCAGATTCTGTGAATAACAGGGGACAAAAACCCAATGTCAAAATGTAAGCCTACTATATTGGTGCATTGGTTTGGGAGTTTTCTGCTTCTGTAAGCAAAAAGGTTGGCCACTGAACTGAAGAATGTGCTTTTCAGAGTAATCAGTTCTTGCCAGGGCAAGGTCAGCTGACTTAGAGGTAAGAGAATGCAGTTGAGGTGGAGTGCATCAGCGAGGACCCTTGAAAGGGAAGTGATATTAGGGTGGACATTATCTTCTATTTTCTAACAGAGAATTCTAATAGGACTTACAGAAGACTAAGTTTATTGCCTGCACACCTCTTATTAACATTTTGTCTTGATCCTCAGAGAGTATGTCCTGCAGAAGCTAAGAGAAGATGAAGCACTTGTAATGCTTATAATAATGAAATGTTGGTGTGCCTGACCTCTGCAGCTACCCATCATTAGAGAATTAATTTTCTGGACCCAAATCCATTTATTTCCTCATTTTAGCTTAGGCTTAGTTATTAAGAAGAAGAGAGAGGAAAACTTTAAACCTGGAAGCAGAAATAAAGTTATTAACCAGTCTTACCAACAACCCGTTCTACATAATGCAGAAAACATTGAACTACTCCTTAGATATTCCTTCTATAAGGTTAAATAATAGATAAAATAGAGTAATGCACTTCTAAGAAGTAACAAATGGTGAATAAACTGAGTTTCGAAGAAATATTATAATACATTTTTTAAAAGAATAGAAATGCTCAGGGAATCCACTACTCAATTTATGTTTTCCTTTTTCACCTGAATGTGAAAAAGGAGTACCGAATTGTCTTATTTCCATGTGGATACGAAAGTGCATAAATGAACCACAACACAGCTAATAAAACATATTCTCATGTACAAGGAGAGCATTCTGAAGCACTAAAACTTAATAATGAATTAAAAAATAATTTTATAGAAAGAATTTTTAGAAAGGTTACTGGTCTATGCACTGTTTATTAGTCAGATTTCTCCAGAGAAACAGAACCAATAAGACATGTATATACAAATATATACATGTATATATATTTGAAAGGGATTCATTATAAGGATTGGCTTACGTGATTATGCGGGTTGGTGAGTTCAAAATCTGCAGTGTGGGCTGGCAGGCTGGAGACCCAGGATAGCCAATGGTGCAGTTATAATCCACCAGCCGTTTGCTGGAGAATTCCCTCTTACTGTAGAAGCCATTCTGTTTGTTCTGTTCAGGCCTTCACCTGATTGGATGAGGATCACCCGCATATGGAGAACATTCTGCACTACCCAAATTCACTGATTTAAATGTTAATCTCATTCAAAACCACCCTCCAGTTAATGCCTGAAATTAACCATCATCACCATGTATTTGCAAATGATGAAGAATTAGGATGTACCACCTTGTTACCCAACTGCATTGGAAGCAAAATTTTCTACAAGAGGAATGAGTTAAAAATCAAAGCATATAAAGTATATAAAGATGTGAGTTTTCCTCCTTTCCATCGTTCAGTGTCATTTAGCTTCTAAGGATTTAGAAGAATAGTTAAGGAGGTGTCAAGGACTGTGATGGTGCTCCCTCCTCTCTATCTACTGGACCATTTTGGTCTGACTTTTTCTAGTTTAGAACAATCAAAAAACAGATATGGACCTGGGATAGTAATATTTCGTTCATAAATGTGTTTTGATATGAACATTAATGTTGACTTAAAATCAGGACAGTCAGCTTTCTGTTAGTGATTCAAAAATTGAAAAGAGATAAAACTACCTCAAGCCTAGGAGGACTATATATGTAAGGGATACATTTTAATCAAATGATTCTCTTTATCAAGAGGAAGGCTATAACTCAGTAGTGGAGTTGTGAGGTATATCTCATTGAGAAAAAATATGCTAACTAACATGTAAGATGAATTTTCCTGCTAATTAACTGTATCTTATCCAAAACTCTTTCTCCAGCAGTTAATTAAATGAAAACCAGAGAGTCTTTTTTCTGTTATCCTGGTCATGTTTGTATTTCAGACATCCTTGGGTAGTTGGAGGAAGAATAATAATGGGTTACGTAGATAGTTTTCCTAAATTCAGAATGTATGTCCCTTGCATAGAAAAGAAAAATAGTATCATTCATATTTCTCTGTCAGACACTTGATTCATTTGTTTTCCTTTTATCTTAACTCCTGCTGGATAAAAACATGTGTTTATATTTGAATGTATTTGAACAAATTCTCAAATTTCACAAATGGACAGTATTTTGTAGGGAACTTTTACAGAGTGTAGCTCATGTATTTTGAGGAAGAACATGCAATGCTAAATGGAATGACAAGCAAATACAAAAATGTGTGTATCAATTTAAAATGTAAAATGCTACTTTTCACTAATATTTATCGGGTTTTTTGGTATTATCATTAAAAATACACTTCCTTTTACTTAAATCTCCACTATACATTCATTTAAAAAGCACACGTTGTAGAAATTTTTTGTTTGTTGGTTTATGTTGAATGCATACCAAATAAGATCTTGAATTTACTTGTTCTGTTGCAATTGGGCTATGTTGATTTTCTCATATTATATTCAGATGAATAAAGTGAAGAATCCCAGAAGCCTGCTGGACTCCAAATAATTTGTTTTTCAGTGGTGGTTAAAGTAGAAATTAAATGAATTACTGTTATGTATACCAATTTCCCTATTAAATTATGGGTCTGTAAAGCATTAGAATTTGCACCTATACAGCACTCTAGAGTTGTCAATTAAACTTCATACTTTGGGGCAAAATGCAAATAAAGTTGTACAGCCTGTTAACAATTATTAATATTATATCCGTGCAAATCCAAGCGTCAAAACAGTGAATGTTAGTCCTAACCACCCGTGTTGATACATAGTGTCAAATATGTAACTTGTAGTAGTCTCCCAGAAAATGAATGCATTATTGAACAACTTAATTAAAACCAAAATGAAAAATGACATGAGAATTTTTTTTCCTGTTTGGTTTTTAATTTCTAAATTTCAAATATGCATGTGCCTGTGTATGAGTAAGGAAACACACATATTACACATACTCATATACATTTTTAAGGCTTGTTCTCAACTGAATGACTTGCTTCTGTAGGGCAGAGTTTGTTGTCAATAAATTCAAGAGTTCAAGATTTATCAGGCCAATTAGCTTCATGGTTAAATAACTATGGACTGATTGCTTTCTCTATCAAAGATGACACATTTTTATTTTTTTAAACTTCATCACAAAGCATATGTATGTAACTGATTAGGACTTTATAGGTACAGCAAAACATTGCATTTTAGCAAAGATTTAAATATGGACTGAACCCTGCCCTCTCCTTTGAAGATATACTCAGATGAAACAAATATAATTATTTATTACTTCCAAACGTAAATTCTGAGCAATCATGTTTTTGACTGTTACCCAATATTATAATAATATAAGAAGTTATTTCATATTCTCCATCTCTCTGCCTTTTATTTTTTTTAAAGAAGG
The DNA here is from genome assembly GCF_963924675.1 of Phocoena phocoena. Lineage (NCBI taxonomy): Eukaryota > Metazoa > Chordata > Mammalia > Artiodactyla > Phocoenidae > Phocoena > Phocoena phocoena. The sequence goes on along the minus strand of NC_089230.1, from coordinate 37,648,856 downwards.
ATCAAACATGAATTCTGATAGGCGGCAAGCAATGCCAAACTTTCAGAAAAGCTTATGTATTTTAAAAATATTATTTAAAATACAAATTTAAAACCTTGTCATTAGAAAACTATAATTTTAAAGTATATTTTGTAAGTTCTAGCAAGGTGATGGCATTTATCATCAAGTGATGGGGCTCCAATCTTTCAGGCCAGTGTGTGTGGGCAGTATGGGTGTACACGTGTGCACAGTGTATTTCTGACCTAAATTATCTCCTGCTCTACAAGACAGGCTTTAAGATTTCTTGGGCTTCAGTGGTATTCTGAAGCATTTGAAAATCTTTAGTTCTGTTAGACACTAAATGATGTCAGAACCCAAATCCTCTGTAAATGCATTAGTTTATGTCATCCAACATTCCAGAGACTTATCTCTTTAGCTATCTCATTGGTTTCCATTTAAGAAGGTCAGCTTACCTAACTAGGACCAAATACAAATACTGTTAAAAAATAAAATCCCATTGTACCATGTTGTTTTGTTCTTCATCTGTGCCCTGGGTCAAGTTTTGGTCCTCAGCGCCCCATGCCTTTTGGAAAGATCAGTTAATTCAAAGAGTTGCTTTATGGAATGAGGTTTTAGTTCTCGGTATCTCCTTCAAACCCTTCTGAGCTCACCCTGGTTAAAATTGGGTAATTGGGAAAAGACAATAAAACCTGAGCAGAGGAATAAGCTCTTGTTTGTGTGTATGTTTTTTTTTCTCTCTCTCTCTGTAAATTAAATGTCATCCAATTATCTCTTACAGCTATCTACAGAATTGTTCGTTAGTCAACATTATGATACAGGTATTAGACACTGATTGGTCTAATTAGTTTTGTGAATACTTGCATATTCGGAGAGCAGTGAATAAATTGGGAATATTTTTGAATTTGATGTTCTTATAGACTGTTTGTATCCTTTGGAGATGCTTCGATATTCGCTCTTAAGTTTTTTATATGTTTCACTATAGAAGCCAGAATGCTTCTTGCTAATAATAACATTTATAATAATAAGTACTTTATTATTCTAGTAACATCACCAAAAGTAAAGTAGGTTTTCTAGGCATCTCCCAAAATACATGCCTTTTTTAAAGATTGGAGGCTGTGAAGCTGTTAATGAGATAAGGAAGGGGCATTTTCTAAAAGTGACAAGTTATTTTAATCAAAAAGGTCATGCATGTCAGGTAACATTATTGTTTCTTGAAGTGTCTCGACTCTGCCTAAGTCAGTGAAAATTAAGATTTCAATTATACTTCACTAATGGCTGGGACAGAGGTTGAGTGAAGTAGAAGTTTAAAACCTAAGCATTACTGAAATGTCTTCTTGATTTACTGGTATCACTGCTAAGTACTCCGTAAATGCCAGCATTTTACACTGTGTCACTAATGCACAAGAATAATGCCGTGTTAGAATTACAAAACAGAAGGCATTCTGCAGTCTGAGCAGCAGAGTTAACTTCCAAATGAGATTTGAATACTAAAGTGAATGTCATCTTTGAGAAGGAAAGGCTTTTGAATGATCAAGTCAGTTCTGTTTAATTATTTAAGTGATGCTTCAGGGATACTTATGCTGTGTAGAACTTCTGACCCTTCAGTGGACTTTCATAATGCTGAATTGGGAGCCAAGAAGAATGGAGTAAAAGAGAGATGCTGGGATTAGGTTCTGTGCTTCTTAAAGTTACCTTTTTTGTCTGCTTATCCTTCCCTCCCTTCATATATCTTTTCATACAAGTGGTGGGTGCCAAGTGAACAGGGGAGAGACTTTACTGGGGAAGAACCCTTTATTATATGAGTCCTATAATACGTATGCAAATGTTTTAATTTAAGTATATAGTTTAACCAGTGCTAAAGAAATGGTGTCATCTATTAGTGGGGGTTACACCTAGACTAGAACAGTCCTGATCATTTAGAGAGCGTTTTGACCAGAAAAACAAGATGTTTTCTGGGTGAGGGGGGCATGCAGAATACATGCTGAGTTCAGGCTTAACATAGGTAAAGTGAGACCTTCCTGTTGGCCACTCTCTGGTCCCAGTCACTTCGGCTCCATCAAATATGGAAATTCAGCATAATGTCCTCAGGAGAGGGAGGACAAGTATACTCCTATACAGCCCGTGGAGTTTTAGCTTATAATTTGTATCTCTTATAGGAATTCACTGGTGCTTCATCCAATGGCAGAAGGACACAGGAAGGTGAAATATTGTCCAAACCTGCTTGTTGAAATTAATTAATGAAAAGACAGCACTGGGTGTTGAGAGAGGACTGAATCAAATGGAGAGGGTTAAGTCCAAAACACCATAATTTTCCTGAGGGGCGCGTGTGTGTGCGTGTGTGTGTGTGTGTGTGTGTGTGTGTGTGTGAGAGAGAGAGAGAGAGAGAGAGAGAGAGAGAAGAAGAAGGAGGAGGAGGGGGAGGGGGAGGAGGAGGAGAAGAAAAAGGGAAGGAGGAAGAGGAGGAGGAAGGAGAAGAAGGAGAAAGGAAGAACGAGGGAGAGAGAGAACAAAAGTGAGAGCTAGACCAAGCAGACAGAGGGAGCAGATGGTAGGGAGGGGATGTTTGTTTTGGGGCATCCAGATCAGTGTGTCTTACTTGGTTCATATTTATTGAAGTTGGTCAGGATCAGAGTGGTCTGGGGGTGCTGATTACAAATGTGGGGAGTCCTGGAGCAATGCAATATATAAAGGGTCAAGTTAAAACTATATAACCCTCTTGAGAAGCAGAAACATTTTCTTTAGGATAGGTCTATCAAAAATGTAAATGCCATGTGACCTAACTTTTTTTTTTTTTCTGGAAAAAAATCTCCAGGTTTCTGTCCACCATGTAGGCTGACGTTTGCAGAGCTGTTGCTGGCTCTGACTTGAGTGCTAGGGATGCAAAGATGCAGAAATGGCCAGAGCCTGGTCAACCTTCAGAGGAGCTGACACCCTAGGGATTCCTGGACTATAAAATTATGTGCTTGTATTATTGTCGTATTTATACCTTTCAGACTAAAATGAATACTGTGGTAGACTTAACCAAATTTTGTAGACACACAAAGAGGGTGGGATTTCTTAATTCTGAGGGTGTTGAAGGATTTATAGATGTAACTTTCAGGTTGACTATTAAGGAGAGATTAACTGTATAGGGTTTAGATGAGAAGGAATCAGGTTATGCCGTTTCAGGTTGTGGACACTGCATGAGGAGTGGCAAGGTTGCTGATTCCATTTCACTTGTGCCTTTGTATGACCTTCATGTAGATGGGAGTGGGAGGGGGAGTAGATGGGTTTGGGGCTGCTGGAGATGGAAATATAAAAGCATACTAAGAATTGGATTTAAGGGCCCAAATTAAGCTAAGGAACTTGAACATGATTTATAAATAGTGGGATCCATTAAATATATTTTAAACCAGAGGTAACCGTTACTGTTCTGATGGAACCGTCTTTAGACATAAGAGAATTATGGACAGGTAGCAGGAGACAAGTTAGTAGGCTATTGCAGTAATCCAATTAAAAAACAGAAGTGCCTGACCAAGGGTTATCAATGTGGAAATGCAGTAGAAACAATGCAGTTGGACCTCAATATATTCCCAAATTGAAAGGAACATCCTTCTTCCCATTCTCCCTTTTTCTCTCCCTCCCTTATTGTTTCCCTTCTTCCTTTCCTCCATTCCTCCTTTTTTCTTTTTCATTTACATGCTGTTACTCAGTGTCTGCTGCTTGCCAGGCCACGGGAGTGGGGAAGGGCACGGGTCAGAGAGAATGCCACAGGCCCTGGCGTGGCGCAGTAGTAGGGCTGTTAACTGTGACAGGGAACAATATTAGAAAAGAAACAGTTTTGCAGCAGGGAATAAAATGACTTTGAATTTGGGCAGATTGATTTGGAAATGCCTGTGGGACTTTTTTATAGAGATATCCAGTAAAGAGCTGAATAGCTCCCTGACATTACCGTGGCCTGTGGAATGAATGGTCTCCCTGATGAGCCCATGAACTCCTATCACTAGGAAAGGACATGACTTGGCCAGATGGCCTTGGGCCAGATGTGTTAGATGGAACTCTGATGAGAGATTATTAGCGATCTTGAACCAAATGGGATATGATGTCCTCCGAACCCTACAAATCTATAAGACTGTGGAGAGACATGCGCGCGTGCATGTGTGTGTGTGTGTGTGTGTGTGTGTGTGTGTATGTGTGAGATTGGGAGAGAGAGAGAGGGAGAAGGACACACACACACTCCTTAGCTTCTTTTTCTTGTCTCTGACCATATCTGGTATCACAAGCATTATTACATTTGTTGATGTTTGCCATGTCACTTTTCTTCTTAACTTCTGCAGTGAATGGTGACTGGACTCTGAAGGATATTCTAATATTCCCTATTTTCCCACTAGCCACTTACTTCTTGTCTAATTAACAGATATTCATGGTATTTTCTGCAGCCTAAATATCATTTACTACTTATATTCTTAACCAAATTAGGGTAAATAGTTGAGAATATATTTTCCATTGACAATATTAAGTGTTAGGATAGTCTGTTATAAATTAAGACTCTGGATATGTAGTTATTCTTGATTTCTTTTTTGTAAATTTGCTATTAGTAAGAAGCAAGGGTAAACAATATTTTGGCAGAGATTCTCCATTCTCTCAAGTGCAGTCTCAGGTTTATTGGTGTTATCGTTGCTGCTGCTGCTGTTGTGGTTATTGTTACTCCTATTCATTCTTTAGTCCCTGCTTTTTAAATAGTCACTTTGTTAAAATTTATATATATATTTGTATGGACTTCCAAGGCTTTGGAAACTGTGTGAAATGGTATGCTATTCATAACTTCAACATATGTATAAATACAATTGACATCTTACATGAGTCTAAAATATGGCACTCACGCTGTAACATCGAAAAAAGAAAAATGATATTGGGTCTGCTATCTTATTTTTAGTTTGTACATAGACTTCTGAAACTGTCTCCTACACATGAAAATTAATTTTAAATCCTGTGAGATTTTACTGGATTAGGCTTGGTTTAAGCAATGTAAAAGCTTAGGTAAGCTGTTACTACCATTCACTTATCTTTTATGAATTCAATAGATGAGCTAAGATTTAAAATTTTGACCTAGAGGCTTGTGTTGCATTATTCAGTTCTCACAGTTTTGTGAAATGAATCACTTTGGTCATTACTGATTTGTAGCAGTTGATACATGTATTGATTAAGATAAATACAAATGGCTTTTTATAATAACAAAATGACAGTGAGTTAACACTTAACAAATAAGATAAAAAAGCTAAAAATTTAAAAGAATTAACACTATTGATGTATAAATTGGAAAGAAAACTTATGGAGAAAAATCTGGCAAAATGTGTCAAAATTAAAATTAAATGAGAAAATTTTTTGACTCAATGATCCGACCTGAAGGAATCTAAGCAAATTAATGTACAGGTGACCTAATACGTATGTACAAGGATTTTTTTTTTTTTTTTTTTTTTTTTTTGCGGTACGCGGGCCTCTCAGTGTTGTGGCCTCTCCCGTTGAGGAGCACAGGCTCCGGACGCGCAGGCTCAGCGGCCATGGCTCACGGGCCCAGCTGCTCTGCGGCACGTGGGATCTTCCCGGACCGGGGCACAAACCCGTGTCCCCTGCATCGGCAGGCGGACTCTCAACCACTGCGCCACCAGGGAAGCCCTGTACAAGGATCTTGATTGCACCATAAGTTCCACTGGTAAAAAACTGTATCAAGATAATTGGTAAATAGGAGAGAATATAAACAAACAAAAAGTTGAAATTCTATAAAGTTGAACAATGAGTTAGTTCTACATGTACTGACCTGGAAAATTTCATAACATTCTTTTGCATGAAAATAAACACAATATAAATGGAGTGATCCCATTTATAAATATATTTATATGCATTCAAAGTCTGGAAAGACATGCTCCATCTGGGAAGACGTTCCTGAAAAAAAAAATGATGTTTAACCGAAACCAGAAAGGGAAGGAAGAATTAACCAGGGAAAATGATTTAAGGCTGAGGAAATAACATCGAAGAAAGCCTACAGGCCAGAGTGATTTAATGTATTCAAGGAAAAAATACATTAAGAAAGTTAGGTATGAATAAACTGTAGACTGTAAGAGAGATTTACCTTTGGGTTTGGTGTTATACATGCAAATATGCTTTCTATTGTATACATTTCTATTTTTGTTAATGAAGATGTTCCCATTAAAACACAAATAATTTAAAAACTAGCTTAAATGATCACAAACAGAGAAAAAGTTAATGAAACACTTTAAGTAGGAAACAAAAAAAGAAAAAGACGAAGTTGGGAGCAATTAAGCTGAAGCATAAAACAAAAAGATAACATTATATATATTAAGCTGAATGGAAGAAGAGGAAGCAGAGGAATAGGTGATTTTAGAAGATGAAGGTACTTCTTTTAAATAGGCTCATATAGAAACATTAAATAAAGCAACAGTGTAAATCTCTTAAAATTATACTGCTATTGTAGAAACGCCCACAGGACTATTTGTATCAACATAGCTGCGAAACATTTAGCACATTTAGCAGACCTTCTTTACAGTGAGACCGTAAGGCTTCAGCTGCCCAGGTGGGTATCTTGGGGCAAAAGCATTCCCCATGGTCTATGTTAGTGTTTCCCTTTCCCCATTGCTCTCAGTCCCGATAATATTCCCTGTAAATTCCTTCCAAAATATGAGCCAGCTCTACAGGGGTCTAGACCTTGACTCCATCTTAGAATCTCTAGGAGAGATTTAAAAACATTTCAAGCTCAGGCCCCACTTGATAAATGATAATATTAAACCATTATGTCTGGTGCTGGGACCCAGATAGCAGATGTTTTAATGCTCCTGGGTGATTTTCATGTGCAGCTGGGGCTGGAATATCACCGCTTTAGGCAAGTTTAGCCTATTGACACCTTCAGTGCATAAACAAAGTGGGCTGCCAGTAAACTCGGAGGACAGCATGTTCAAATGGGTTGTTTCAAAGAACTGAGTCAAGAATTAAGAATAAGGGGTCTCAAAATTCATTAACTGGTTTGGTGGTAAGGTTGTCTGGGATGTGGCTGTTTCAAAGGTGATATATGAAAACTGAAGATACAGAGACACTTTAGCTATAAAATATAGGAGAGATATAAGATTAAGAAAACATGAGGGGCTTCCCTGGTGGCACAGTGGTTGAGAGTCCGCCTGCCGATGCAGGGGACACGGGTTCGTGCCCCGGTCCGGGAAGATCTCACATGCCGCGGAGCGGCTGGGCCCGTGAGCCATGGCCACTGAGCCTGTGCGTCCGGAGCCTGTGCTCCGCAACGGGAGAGGCCGCAACAGTGAGAGGCCCGTGTACCGCAAAAAAGAAAAAAAAGAAAACATGAAATATATTAAAGATAAACTTCTAGGACTCCATTTTCTCATCTTTTAAATGAGGATATAACTACTTCATGGAGTTGGGACAGTTAAATGAGAATGTTTATATAAGCAAAGTGCAAAGTGTAGTTCACTCATAGTTCAGAGGCTTAATAAACAGAACGAGAAATAATGAAGTAGAGAATCAGTCTCTTTCATATTGTACTTTTCAAATATAGCTTCAACTCTTGATACCCATCAGGCATGTTTATTTTCCCTTTGGTGGACACTGAAGGGCTTTTGTTCACAGTACAGAGCCCAAAACAGTAGGTAGACAGTGTCCGGATTATCTTGGACAGGTAGAGGAGTAATGCTCTTTCAGACTTTTGGAAGGTATTCGAATTTCCCTAATGGTATGTCTGTGGGATGCATGTATATTAGTCTCCTGTTGCTGTATAACAAGTCCCCACAAACTTAGTGCCAGTTGGAGGAGGTCATCAAGAAGACGTGACCTGAGTTGACCACAAGCCGGACTCGGGCAATCGGAGGCACCTCATCCCTTCCCCTGTCCTTGGAATGTATGCTCCGGCCACCATTCCCACACTAGGAACTGTTCCAGGGATGTAGCCTTGAGAGAGTAAAGTTTGTTGAGACCACCTGGACTTCGTAGGTAGCTGAACCCCATTAAAGCCTCTATATAAACTTTTACGATTCTGGCAGGTGGGTGTGGAGATTTACTTGTCTTGTGGCCGCCCGAGACAACCTCCCATGTAAGTTCCTTTGCTTAGTAAATCTGCCACCTGCCAATCTGGAGTGACCTGCCTCTTTCTTCAGTTTCTCCTTACCCTCGCTGTATGGGGGATGGTTTACAAGCCCACAGTGCCTTAAAACACCTGTTTATTAGCTCACAGTCCTGTAGATGAGAAGACTGGGCTGATGAGGCTGGTTTCACAAGGCTAAAATCTCTGCTTAGGGTCTCACAAGGCTAAAATCGAGGTGTCAGCTGGGCCACATTACCATCTGAACTCGGGGTCCTCTTCCAAGCTCACACGATTGTGGCGGAGTTTAGTTCCTGGCACTTACAGGGCTGAGATTTTTCTTTCCTTTCTGGCTGCTCTCAGCTTTTAGAGGCAATCTGCATTCCCTATCAGGTGGTCCTCTCCATCTTTGAAGCCAGCGACAGAGAATTTCCCTCTCATGCTTCGAATCTCTGACTTGATGTCTCCATGCAGATTTAAAGGGCTCATGTGATTGGATAAGGCCCACTGAAGAGAGGCATGCTTGCTTAAAGTCAGCTGAACCAAATAACCTCATCACAGGAGCGAGGCCCATCATATCACAGGTGTCTCTCATACCAGAGACGGAGATGATTTGACAAGGGTGTGGGTCATGGAGAATCATCTTAGAAAGCCGCCTACCCCCATGTATAAAAGGTGTGCGTGGACGGCGTCATTTGTTAACGTTGTGGTTTAAGGCAAGGAGTGAGGAGCGCCGTCAAGATTTTGCTTTTTCGGTGAGTAATATTTTTCTTTTGGTATTACTGTAGAGGGGAGATCTGCCTCAGTGTAGCTCCTACAGGAAAAATAGGGGGAAAACATAGAGATTAATTCATAAATTAAAAATATAAACCTTTTGCTTATGATTTTAGTATCTCGCAAAGGCCATGTGCTCTTATTTTTTATTTTCTTCCTTTTCATTCTTAATAAGTAAAATTTCTCGTACAATTTCATCTCATGACAAATATGATAAAAATACAAACCGAAAATAAACGTTCCTAAAGCAACTACATTCTACAAATGAAAATTGACACACATTTGGTTTTTTGGAGGTTGTGCCTTGGTACTTTCAGCTGCATTGTGTGTATTTGTTTGTGCGAGTTCCAGGGATTTACCACTGAACAAGGAAAGCCTCAGCTTGCAGTCTCCTAAAGCTGTAAAACCGCTCAACGCTGCTTTAAGTACTTGGCTGCTTCCTTAATAATTCCCTGTAACTCTTTAAAAAATGTGTTTGTAACCAGGAAACATTGTTTAGGTTTGAGCCAATTTTCTATTTCTCAGAACCCAACTAAGGAAATACATCTTCTAGTTGTTTTCCAAAAATTATAGCTGAATGGGTGAATGGGTATTACTGATAATGCACTGCCTTGTTTGGCTGATACAATCTTGCTGAGGAACATAAAAACAAATCCTGGCATTCTTTGGAAGATTTCTGCATAACTTGTCTTAAAACTGAATTAATTGTGATAGATATTTGAACAATTAATGTGTGTGTGTTTATTTGCTGATAATGGAAGGAAGATCCTTGGAAGATTTTTCATTTATTTGGTTCAAATCTGTGTGCTCTAGTTTTACTCACTAGTATACTTTTAGGAGAAGTGAACATATATAAAGGTAATATAAATTGTCATCATGCTATTATTGTATAGTGGACTTTAAACTGTACTCCCTGGGGTTATATGAGGATTTCTCACTGGTATATAGACTCAGAGCTTTGAGGATACCCACCTCCCCCAATTCCCCATCTGCCCCACCCCCCAAAATTGTGAGAGAAAATTTGGTTGTATTGACAGGTGGAATGGCTCTAATGACTGGGTAACAAATCCATTTGCAAGTCAGGTGGTTTACAGTTCTCTGTTTAAGCTAAATTGCAGAAGGGCCTAATTGAATTGTCAGCCAATATATGATTAAAATAATTTTTGATGTAAGATCACTGACTTTTGGCATGTAACTGAGAAGGAGTTCAAGGATTTGAGTGACATTGCTATAATAAATGAGTTTCTTCCATTTCCATCTATTCTTGTGAACAAAGAATCTCCACAGTTATAGTAATAAAGATAAAACAAACTAAAAATATGGGAGAAAATTGATGCTGTCTCCTTTTAACAATAAGTAATAGTCACCCATGGAATACATGAAATAAATGGAAAAAAGCCAAACTATTCATCTCATTAAGAGATTAACTTCTAGTAATTGTGATCTTTGTTTAGTACTTATTCATCGCAACTTTAGATACGTTTGTTTTGGTAACTGTGCTCTTCAAATAATTTTCATTATAACTCAATCCAGAAGAAAATTGTTTTACACTTAGTCATAGGGTCATGAGGAAATTTTTTAAAAAGTCATTTTTACATATTTTTATTACAGAGAAATATCAATACAAAGACTTTCATGCATAAAACTTATTAATTAGGATAAAATTCAGTGGGGATAGAAATATGGGTTCAAAAGGAAATAGGAGTGAAATAAAACTTCCAGCTGTAAATAATATCTTGTTCATGTCATTCTCTCTAGTATTTAGATAACTTTGGATTTACTACAAGAATTATGTAAATTTTATTCCAAAACATTCATCTTTTTAGTGTGCCACAGCTTATATCTCTTGCTATTTAAACTTGCCACGAAAAAATTAAATGTCAAAGTCTGTGAGGGGTACATGGTTTTATAAAATTACCTGAAAAGGGTACATTAAGTTTGAAGACCATGGCTGTTGTGGAGAGGACTCTCCATGAAACGATCAGCTTTTTCAATGCTGTAATAAGGGATTTAGTGAAGGGACTAAGGCCCCAGCTGGCTCTGACATTGACATCAGCTGTCCTTTCTCTGAACTCCTGTGGCTCTCACTACTCATCCCAAACATTTGATGCTTGTTATGTGTCTGCTGTTGACTCAGAAAATTTTGATCATATGTTAGACTGGATATTAGTTACACTTTGGACAAGCCCTCAATACACCATCAAAACAACCCAATCCAAAAATAGGTAGAATACCTAAATAGACATTTCTCCAAAGGAGATATACAGATTGCCAGTAAAACACATGAAAGGATGCTCAACATCACTAACTAAGCATTAGAGAAATGGAAATCAAAGCTACAGTGAGGTATCACTTCACACGGGTCAGCATGGCCATCATCAAAAAATCTACAAACAATAAATGCTGGAGAGGGTGTGGAGAAAAGGGGAACCCTCTCGCACTGTTGGTGGGAATGTAAACTGATACAGCCACTATGGAGAACAGTATGAGGTTCCTTTCAAAAACTAAAAATAGAATTACCATATGACCCAGCAATCCCACTACTGAGCATATACCCTGAGAAAACCATAATTCAAAAAGAGTCATGTACCACAATGTTCATTGCAGCTCTATTTACAATAGCCAGGATATGGAAGCAACCTAAGTGTCCATCGACAGATGAATGGATGAAGATGTGGCACATATATACAAGGAAATACTATTCAGCCATAAGAAGAAACAAAATTGAGTTATTTGTAGCGAGGTGGATGGATTTGGAGTCTGTCATACAGAGTGAAGTAAGACAAAAAGAGAAAAATGAATACCGTATGCTAAAACATATATGGAATCTGAAAAAAAGAATGGTTCTGAAGAACCTAAGGGCAAGACAGGAATGAAGATGCTGATGTAGAGAATGGACTTGAGGACACGGGGAGGGGGAAGGCTAAGCTGGGACAAAGTGAGAGAGTGGCATTGACATGTATACACTACCAAATGTAAAATAGATAGCTAGTGGGAAGCAGCCGCATAGCACAGGGAGATCAGCTCGGTGCTTTGTGACCACCTAGAGGGCTGGGATAGGGAGGGTGGGAGAGAGATGCAAGGGGGAGGGGATATGGCGATATATGTATACGTATAGCTGCTTCACTTTGTTATGCAGTAGAAACTAACACAGCAATCTAAGGCAATTATACTCCAATAAAGACATTAAAAAAAAGTAATAATATTGGTTGTGGACTAGAAGAGAGGCTTGGAAAGATCTTGAGAAGGATAGAGAAAAAAACCTGGAGCTTGTGTGGATTTCAAAGGAAAAGGAAGATACAGTGCCATGTAATGCTTAGCAATTAAAATGGGGAATGAATTTGTCCACTGGAGTTTTTTTAACTTAAAATATTTCCAAGGTCATAAAAAAAAATCAAAGGGTAAAGGGAGGAAAAAGCCTCACTTTCTGCAGGTTGGATAGATTAAAAAAAAGATTTGGGGGTGGCCTTTTGTGGTTAGTTCTGTCATTTTATACAGTGGCTGATGTCCAGTTCTGTAGCTTCCCAGCTTTGAGAATCCAGACAAATTGCATAAACTCTCTAAGCATTTTGTCCTTATCTGGTGAAACGGTGATAATAATACATCTATCCTAAGGGTATTTTGTAAGTATAAATAGGATAAATTACATAAACTTAGCATACTCTATGGCACATAAAAACTCACTTAACAGTTGTGACATGTTGTTATTAACTTTCTTAATAGGGTTCTTAAGGCACAAGGGAATTCCCCTATTTCTATCCACATCATCGTCTGCCATTGCTATACTGTGCTAATTAATCTAATTCATTTCATTATAATCAGTGATAATACAACTGGGATATGAAAAGCTCATTTTGATAGTTATAAGGGAATCAATATGGTAACAGCTATTCATTTCAGCAGTTTGACCAACATTAGATGAAGATCAACCGTAGTCTATAAGTTAAAACTTTTATAAAACATGTTGATATATTTAAATGTTTTGTTCTTTAATAACTGCAAAGGACAGTTTGTTTTCAGGCCTCAAGATGTGTATGGGTATAACCCATAAAGTAGCTTTCATTGGCATCCAATTTGCTTACTTGCTATCCTTAAAAAATATTAAACATTGACTCTTACTGTTGATAATACTAATACCACAGATTAAATGAGAGCCAACCAGGTAGTTATTGTGACAGTCATTGCTCGTTGAGTGAGCCACGTCCAGTGTGCATTATTCCCAGAGTTACATCGCTTGTAAACTTTATTTATGACTCATATAAGGGTTTATGTTCCAATGTTTTTCCAAAGGACATCCTTTATGTCCATGTGCCTGCCCTCAGTTATACTGGTAACTGTCCATTTTGTATTAAGGATCACACTGGAAGTAGTTTTTGTCATATTTCTGAATTATGAAAGAATTTCATCCCTTTTCCAGTAGAACGGTGCTGCAGCTGAGATATATTATGGCTGTGCTGTAAGCTAATTGCAGTAAAAATCATAATTTGGGTGACCTTTCATAGTATTAAAGTAGCTAATAAAACTCACTTTGTCTTTGGCCGTATGGAGATTACAGGTATACAACCAGATTGACCGCAGTCATCTCTGCTTCTTCCCCAGAGAGGGTTCAAATTGTTGGGAAGGTTTCTGTTGAGACTAGAATGAGTTTGTCCTTGGGCAATAGTGGCTCTAGATTTGGCGTTTCTGCCTACAGGGCTCCCTCATATAAATTTCAGTTTGGAGAAGGGAGGGGGACAAAGAAACTAATCTTTTTCCTTCAGATTCTGAAACAGCATCCACCAACCTGCTCAGTGTACCTCTGGGGACCCTGAATAGTGCATAGAAAAGCTGTTTTGTTTTTGTTTGTTTTGGAAATCAATTTGCTTCTTAACTTCCTCAAATATTTACTGCAGTGGAAGGAAAGAAAATTTGTTTCCTCTCAATTTTGCCTTGGGGAGGAAACATTTCTGTGCTCTCTAGCCCAAAAGAAAGGGTAGGTATTAGTGTGTCTGATCTAGACATAATTTACCACTTTATCGTAGGTCATGCTTAGCTGCTCTGTAAGCGCATATTTTCCCCAGTGACATCTTCCCCAGGGGTCAGTCAGCTTTCCACTTACACCAAGGAGCCAAGCATAATCCAGTTACAACAGAACTGTCCTCTTACCACCTCCCTCACCCAGCCTCCAAGGGACTGCACCCAAAAAAGCTCCAGAAGTCTTCATCTTGTCTGTAGCCTTAATTAAAAACAGCATGTTTTTTTTTAAAAAACATTAATTTTTGATTTACTGTTAATTGTGATTTCCCTCTATATACATTAAATATCTACACCTTTACAGATATGTGTGTCATATGTGTGTACCTGTGTTACTTTTTGTAGAAATAATTTAAAACCGATGAGCTACATTAGTCTGCCTTGTTATCTTAACATGGTCCTGAGAAACTTTACATTTTCCGTCACTCTATGTTATGGCATATTTGTGACGGCTAAATGTTATGCCCACTTTTTAGGTGAAAGCCCAACATAATGAAGGACCAGCTTGATAAAGAGTTCAAATTCTGACTTTTTTTAAAGTGTAAATTTAGTTTTTAGTTCTCTAAATAAAAAGCACAAGATGGGGAAGGGATCTTGGTTAGTTCTCTTCACTTTTGGTGAATGTTTACCATGTGCCAGGCGCTGTTGGCAAGGCTGGGAACCCAAAAGAAAGAAAGGCAAGAACCCCATCCTCAAGGACGTCACAGTCTACTGGGGGAGACTAGTTAAAGAGAATGGCCCGAGAGAGGTAGGCATCACAGACACCAAGGATGAGGGTGAGCAAGCCAAGTGACTAAAGGTGACAAAATAGTGAACTCACTATTTTAAACATGATGCAATTTAAATGTGATCAGAAATGAATGAGTAGTCAGATGAATTGGCCCTTTTCTGAAGCAGTGAACTCCATCAGATGGAAGTCCAAAGTAGCTATGTGTTGTTTTTTTTTAACATCTTTATTGGGGTATAATTGCTTTACAATGGTGTGTTAGTTTCTGCTTTATAACAAAGTGAATCAGTTATACATAGACATGTTCCCATATCTCTTCCATCTTGCATCTGCCTCCCTCCCACCCTCCCTATCCTACCCCTCCAGGCGGTCACAAAGCACCGAGCTGATATCCCTGTGCTATGCAGCTGCTTCCCACTAGCTATCTACCTCACATTTGGTAGTGTATGTATGTCCATGCCTCTCTTTCGCTTTGTCACAGCTCATCCTTCCCCCTCCCCATATTCTCAAGTCCATTCTCCAGTAGGTCTGTGTCTTTATTCCTGTCTTACCCCTAGGTTCTTCATGACATTTTTTTCCTTAAATTCTATATATATGTGTTATCATACGGTATTTGTCTTTCTCTTTTTGACTTCACTCTGTATGATAGACTCTAGGTCTATCCACCTCATTACACATAGCTCAATTTCGTTTCTTTTTATGGCTGAGTAATATTCCATTGTATATATATGTGCCACATCTTCTTTATCCATTCATCCGATGATGGGCACTTAGGTTGTTTCCATCTCTGGGCTATTGTAAGTAGAGCTGCAATGAACATTTTGGTACATGACTCTTTTTGAATTATGTTTATAATTATATGCCCAGTAGTGGGATTGCTGGGTCATATGGTAGTTCTATTTGTAGTTTTTTAAGGAACCTCCATACTGTTCTCCATAGTGGCTGAACCAATTCACATTCCCACCAGCAGTGCAGGAGTGTTCCCTTTTCTCCACACCCTCTCCAGCATTTATTGTTTCTAGATGTTTTGATGATGGCCATTCTGACTGGTGTGAGATGATATCTCATTGTAGTTTTGATTTGCATTTCCCTAATGATTAGTGATGTTGAGCATTCTCTCATGTGTTTGTTGGCAGTCTGTATATCTTCTTTGGAGAAATGTCTATTTAGGTCTCCTGCCCATTTTTGGATTGGGTTGTTTGTTTTCTTGTTATTGAGCTGCATGAGCTGCTTGTAAATTTTGGAAATTAATCCTTTGTCAGTTGCTTCATTTGCAAATATTTTCTCCCATTCTGAGGGTTGTCTTTTGGTCTTGTTTATGGTTTCCTTTGCTGTGCAAAAGCTTTGAAGTTTCATTAGGTCCCATTTGTTTATTTTTGTTTTTATTTCCATTTCTCTAGGAGGTGGGTCAAAAGGATCTTGCTGTGATTTATGTCATAGAGTGTTCAGCCTATGTTTTCCTCTAAGAGTTCGATAGTTTCTGGCCTTACATTTAGGTCTTTAATCCATTTTGAGCTTATTTTTGTGTATGGTGTTAGGGAGTGATCTAATCTCATACTTTTACATGTACCTGTGTAGCCGTGTTTTTTAAATTATAAGCCTCTCTTGAGGATTTTCTTGGTAGATGCTTTAATAGTTATTAAATCTCTCAAAGGTTGGTTACAAAAAAAAACTGGAAGTCTCCAATACAGGCGCTTGGCTGAGTATACATTGTCTCTGCTATTCATTATTATTGTTGTCATTGTTATTTTAACAAAGCATTAATAAAGTTTATGGTTGGAGTCAAGTACCAAACATACTCAAATGAATTTGTTTTGATTCTTCAAATTAGTGTATAATCTTGATAAATGGGAAGATTTTACTTTTAATTACAATCTTCATGAATCAGTGAGATCTAGGTGTAAAATCTAAAAGCTTGTATCTTAACGATATTTGAAGCAAAAGAGGGTGTATGAGAAGGGAAAACAATCAACATATATAATATAGGTGTCTTTCATTAAATGTTCAGTTATTTGTAATCCTTCCTTTCTTCCTTTTTCCTCCCTCCCTCCATCTTTCTCTCTGTGTGTCTGTCCCTTTGTCTGTCTCTATCTCTCTGTCTTACCTGCATTGACTTGTATTCTTTTCTACTGAAAGAGAGAATAAATCTCAGGTCGATTAATAAGGGTAAATAGTAAACAAAACTTTTTTTCCTAGTAAGGCCCTCAGGCCTTTGTCATTAATGTTGACTGTAGCCCACTGTTCTCAAATTTCAAGTCAACACTTTGCCATTGTACTCTTAAATAATAGGTTATTTTCCAATCTAGAAAATGGTTTCCTTGGTAGTTGGAAATTAAAGTTAGCTAACAAGCTTGTAATATATTAGTATTAATGTGCAAAGAAGAACACACGATAGCAAATTTTGTGTTCTACTTTTAAATGCTTAAAATTCAAAAGTTACATTTTCTTAAAGAATTTCAAGTTATCAACTAGTAAAGTCTTAAATATAATCTTTCCCACATTTTGGTGATTAATACCTTTTCCTTATTTATGTCTGGGATATCTGAAAATACTTTGCACTTATTGACATTATGGATTGTTTCTCTAAACTTGATGATTTGAGATTAGCACATGTGAGACATTCCTTAAAATGTGTGTATTGTCAAGTCTTTGAAACTCTTTTGTTTCATAAAAGAAAGATGTTCTGATTAAGAGATTCTTTGAACTTCGTTTCGGCATATGGCTACTTAGTTTGACAGATAATTTTACCTTACTAAAATGGTAAAGTACCTTTGAATCTTTTTTGAATGGAAATGGAGCATTTTCATTGTGAACATGTTTTGGTAATGTCAGTTGAATGAGTTGTTTAGAAATACAGACTTGTATTTTGTTCCAAATTTTATTTTGTTCTTGAAAGGCTATTGGATATTTGATGTAATTGAGCTATGCATCCCTGATGCATAGCAACTTTCAGCATGTGGCAACCATTTTGTCAACTGTATCAATAAATCTAATATGTGTGATCAGAAGATAGAGGTCTAATAAGGCATTTGAACAAATTCTGTTTTAGGCTGATGTGCTTTTAATAACTCTAGCTTTCATAGATAAAGTGCATGAAATACAATCTATCTTAAGCATTTTCTCATGCAATATTCCTGTGACTGTTCTCTATGAACATGGCCAAATGGAACTAGCCTATACAACGTGTTTTATCTAACGCATTACTACCCATTTATGGCTGCAGCATGTGGTAGGAATCCAGAAACATCAGGTCTGCTGTTCTGATAACATTCAAGTGGACTCCAGGTGATAGGCATGGCCAACTGTCTTGGCCCAGTGCCAATTCACAATGGTCCTATCAACCAGCACCCCTTAGCAGATTACTCTGGAGCAGTGAATGATCTTACATGGAACAAGAAAGGATTCTACAAAGTAGGTATTTTTGAGTAGTTCTCTCTGTGAACTAGAATGTGTCAGTAGCTGCAGTTCTCTGTGGAAAGAATAATTTGCTTTTTAGCCTCTTTGGTTTTTTTCAAATGGGATGTTGAAAACAGTTGTATACAGATCCCCTAGTTCCTCATCCCACTCCCTTTGTACTCTATACCTCAGTTAAGTTTCTTTTTCTCTTTTTGTTTTTTTTTGATCAAGTGCAATTTTGTGTTAATAAAAATATGGGTTTCCCTTCTTAAATAACTCACATTGGCTTGATTTTGATACTTTGCTGTAACAAAGACATACAGGGGGCAAAAAGGCAACTTACCAAAGAATAAAATGTGTTGGTATAAACAGATTATTTAATACTGGATCTTTCAGTTATACGTTCTCCTTTTACTTAGAAGAAATCCCCCAGAGAAAAGAATAGGTATCTATATATTCTTATTGAGAATCTTTATGTACCATATTAAATAATAAAGATTAATAAGCACATATAGGCAGTGTCATGTAAAACAATGAAAAATATGTCCTCTTTTTGTGCTGAACCGTGGCTCTTGCCAGTTTGGTTCTCTAAAGCAACTGGAACTGGAGAAAGAAAGCTATGCTGTATTGTATGTCTTAAAAATGAAACACTTAAAAACAGAAACCACAACAGCCTCAAAATTAGGGGCAAATCTAGACCCTGAAATCAAGACATTTTTGGTAAGATCAGCATTTGACAAAATAAGAATTAGCTGCAATTAAAGCTGCATTGAAGGAGCAACATAGGTACGATTGGTAAATCCAGGATTAATTCTTATGTGGAGCTGACAGTGACATCAATTGGAAGGTATTTCAAAGAGACGTGGTCAGATTGAACACTTCTTGTTTTTTTGAGGAATTTATTGTCAGAATATATAAAACGTAAAACTGTTCATACTACAAGACAATTATACTCAGGGCTATAAAAACGGTAACAGTTATTGTCACTAACTGAAGGCAGTTTAAGAAGTGTGTTCATCTCCTGGCCCAAACCCCGGATCAGGAACTACCGTTGTTCCTGATTGGTTTGAATTAATACTAGATCGCCTCCTAAACTACATGGTGGTACCAGAATCGGACTTGCTCCACAGTTATTTCTTTTCATCTTAAATTTGCTTTTAGTTTACATTTTTCAAACTTAAATACCACCGATTTCAGACATTCTCTTCAGTATTCAAGACTTTATAGCTTTAATTTTATTTTAATAAGCTTAAGCATTTGCTTGATTTTTAGGAGCTAGGCATAGGCTCCTAAAGTAAATAGTTCATTAATTTTTATGTCGGCCTTGGTGCTATTTACACGCATACAAATGAAATGAAACTACCCTAGGGAACTTGTAAAGGGTCGGTTTCAAATCCATGAATTAATGCAAATGGTAAGGTTTCATCATTTGGGTATAAGCTATAAGCTTTGGAGAATGGAGAATAAGCAATCAAGGTAAAATAGCCCTAGTGCCTGCATTATTTATGAAAATGGGATCCTGGCATTTATATTCTAAGGTCCTGTTACAGGAGTTAGAGCTACCTATCTGTGCAGGTGTGCTCTAAAGGTCAGTGTGTCTAGGATCAGCAGTACATGTGAGAGTAACTATTCTGCATCTTTATTCGGAGTAAATCCACAGGGTTTTTGTTTGACCTACTGTATTTCTAATGTTTATTGCTACCGTATCTGATAGCCCTACAGGTTGAGAGGAATCCTATTTCATCCATTCTAAGGTGTCATCAATTCAAAGATGCATTATTATGTTCAGTAAGCCACTAAGAAAGGAAAAGTACTTCCAATTAAAGTATGACTTTTCGTAACTGAAGATTCATCCCAATTTCAACCATGTGAAAATATGAAAGATAAAAAGTCACCTTAGAGTTGTTGGATTACGGTACTACTTTTATTTTGTCAAAAGTGCTTGCTGGTTTGGGGGTAAGGCTTACACATTACTCTCAGAGGGCTGTCTGTTAGATGTAGACATTCCCTTTGGGGAATGAGAGGCCAGAGACTGTCTCTCTCCCATTAGCACATTAGAGAGAGGAATGTGGGGCTCTTAGAGCTTTATGTGGCAGGGTGCTTGGGATTTCTGCCTCTGTATCTATGTCATATATTTGATTGCTGCCATTGAGCTTTAGTAAGATACAAATAGGTATAAGAGCACTTCAGCAGTGTTTCACATACTATTATTTATTAATATAGTTCTTTAATTCTAAATTTCCTTAAATTAAAAAAAAAAAGCAGTGCAGGCATTCTTAGTAGAATGCCATAATGAGATATATTTCTGGAACCTGGTTAATGAACAAAACCAGCAAAAACCCTGCTCTGCTTAACATCTCATTCTATTCCAAAAAGCTACTTCCTTAGCAACGTCAAAGTGACAACTGATGGCTTGGTAAGGATATGGCAACAAGGAATAACTTCTCCATGTTTAAGAGACTCAGAATTTCAATTTTTGCCGCACATACAACTACTTCGTTAATTAAAGCAAGAAGTCCACAGAAAAATGTAGTGTCCCAAACATGAATTTTAATAAATGCAAATGAGCCCAAAGTGAGAATAATCAGCTGAAGTTCCGGGATAGAATATTTGTCTACTATTTACCTTGGAATTCATCAGCTTTTACTCAGCTATACCGGAAGCCTCGGGAGAAGATGAAAAAACAAAATTATTCCAGGAATTTGGCAACTAACAAATATACTCCATAAATACTTTGGATTTTAATGTGGGGAACAATATAAATTCCATGAAGCCAGACAAAGAAAGGAAACAGCCTTGTCATCTCTTTTCCATTTTATTTCAACTCCATGGATACTGGCTTATTATTCCCCCATGTGTCTAGGAATCTGAGTTTTAAAATTATCTACTAAAAAATTCTCTGTAGGATTTTTTAGCCATTAAATATCAAGATAGCATGTTATTCTCACCAGGTAATGGGTTGCACGTTTTACCCAAACAGGCCTGAATCGCCCGTAGATTTATTGGTAGGCTAAATCCTGTTATCTGTTTTTGTCGTTTATGAGGAAAGGAGTACAAAATTACACCAGAAAGACAAAACAATTGTTGCTAGTTAGCGGCATTGCTGTGAGGTGTCCCTTGTCTCAATATAGTGTGAGTCCTTGGTTAATTGTTTTTCTGCTCTAATAAACTGTAAACTCTGTAAAGATAAACTACTTGTTCGTCATTGAAGTAAATCACCAGCCCTTAGCACAAAGCCTGGCACATAATAGATGATCAAAACATTGAAACATCACATGGTTTGGTTTCAATAGCACTGACATGCGATAAAACATCTTTTCCGAATGATCTAGACCTGGTCACATTGGAGATGCCATCTAGTGATGCTGAGGAAGTCCCATTATAATCTGTTTTGTTGCTTTTGAAGTAACTTTGTTTTGTAAATTTTATTTTTCCTTCATTTTTATTCATTAAAGGGAATGGCTTTTGAGTGTAATATTAGAGATTAGACTATTTAACTAATTTTTAAAACTGTGACTAACTAAAGCTGTGTCTACATAGAGAAAGTGAAAAAGGAAATGGGCAATTTTGGAGTAGACCTGAGCTAGTAAGATCAATTAAATGAGAAATGCAGTTATCCAGAACTATTAATATAATTGATCTAACTCATTTTCATATGAATACTTTTGACAGTCACAAACAGGACAAAGTAACATGCTGTTTCTTAAATTGACATCTGCCTACATAGCAGAGTCTTATACACTGTTTTTCACTTATAGACATCATGTTTTTTTTTAAAAATGTATTTTCTAAAAATACTCCATTAATGTTCCAACTAAATAAATGCATATGCACACATGGATAGGGGTGTCAACTCTTTAGGAAATGAATGAGAATTTAGGGGCCAGAGTGACAGATTTTAAAGACTGTTGCTTAGAAAGATGAACAATGACTCACGCCCTTAAAAGTCAAGTGAATTCTAAAAGGAATCAGTAGAAGTACTGATTTATACCACTCATACCCCTTTCTAAGTAGAATGTTTAAGATGTTCTTTTAGGTGCTGATTATACTATATATGCAAGTATGAACGCATATTGCAAATAAGGGTTAGTCACTCAAAGGAAAAAACATTATTTACCATGTAGTAATTATGATCAGGTTGGTATTTCCACATTGAAACATAATGATTGTTGGTTTGAATACAATTGTATGCAATTTGAATATTTATTGGACCCCAGGATTGCATTAGAGTGCTACACAACAGTGATACAAAGACAAATTCACGTCCCGAAAGATTCTAGTTAAAGGACATGTCTTTGTATTTAACTTCTCCCCAAAGTTAATACACAACAATGATAACCAAGTTCCATCTATCATTACTTCTGTGTTCTGCTTCCAAACAGTAACACACTTTGGGGCACCCTCTGAGTTAGGTGCTCCACCTGTATATGATACCTGAATATTATGGACATTCCAAGATTGTAATATGTGTTGGGGGACAGAGGATAAACACTAAAAAAGGTAATAATATAAGGTAGCATAATTTGAGTCAGATGAATAGTCTATGAAGAAATAGAACTTTGTGTTGGTGCTGGATCACTGAAGAAGTAACAACCACGTCTACCTCTTTGTTTTTAATTTACTCTCCTCTTTTTTTTTTTTTTTCTTACCACCCACTTAATTCACACTTTTATTTTTTCCTGAATTATTTTTTAAAAATGTTATCCCAGCCCATAATCCATCTTGCATATTATCACACAATGAGTCTTTATTTATAGATATGCTTTGGCCCTAGAGTTTAAGTTCTACCTGTGTAACTGTGGCATTTAAGGTAGTTCAGAACCTGGCCTGGCTGCAGTACTCATTCTCATTTACCTTTGCTTCATCCAGAAGTGCTAAATTTCTTTTCTGCTTATTGCAAAAAAGAATTCGAGTTATCACGAAAACAACTTAGCGAGAGAATTGACAACCTTTGCAGTGTTATACTGTGTTTGAACTTGCAAATCCACTGAGAATGAGACAGGCCTTCGGATGGATTATAAATAGGCTTTGGCAGGCTTTGAACTGCCCACACTGCGCTCTAAGATTTGAGCAGCGCTCTGCTGGCATGCTGAACCAACTTAAGCTCTGATGTGAGTTATAAAGAACACAAGGATGAGTGGCTCTGTTTGGAGCACTGTGTTAGCCAAATAGGTAAAATAATTCATGGTTAGACTTTCTCCTCACATTCCTTTCAGAATTATTCTGATATCCTCTCTTGACCCAAAGCAGGTAAATTCCACTCTTCTTGATGGAAATGACCTTTTACTATTTAAAAGAACAACTTGAGGTTCCAAGATTTATTTCATTGTCAGTCATCTATGAAAAGGTGATAATATCACAGATATAAATAGAGATCCAGAATCACGCTTTCATACTTATTAATTGATGGCATAAGTTTGTGGACACTTACACATGTTATGGTTTCTAAAAAGCACTCACAATAATGTGGAATGATCTTACATTTTCAAAATTAATATTCTTGCCATGGCTATATATACATAAATGTAATGTTAATATGTACTCAACATTAAAGAATCCAAATACCATCTTTGGTAGTACCACCATCTCCTACCACTTGATGTTCTCATCTTTGGTAATACCAGACTTGAACTTCTATTGAACTTTCTGATAGAATGCAATTGTTTACTGAACACTTTTCTGTGAATCACCTAATATGTGTCTGATACTGTTTTACTAATTGGGTGTCTTATCTCTATGGACATTGATAAGACATGTGACCAAGACCAGGCAGGTTTGGCAAAGTAAGTGGGAATGACCCAAAATATACTCTGTAGGGCCAAGCAGATGAAGTGTGGGGGGAAGATAAATGCCCACAGCCTAGGCCTGTGGACTTTCAGTGGTGCAGAGAAGTGACCAAAAACAGTGTACAAGGGGCACAGCATCCTCAGAGCAGCGGTACAGCTTCAGGGGCTCTAAATGAGGCAGCAGGGATCCCAGTGGGTCTATGTCCTTCAGCAGTGGGACATACAGTGATGTCTAGATGTCAATGAGACAGGCGATCACTATCAGGCTTTGGCCAGAGCTCTAGACTTCAAAGACGGCATGCAGAACTAGACTGGAAATGGAGATAGGAAATTCTAATACTGACTAGAGCTGAAAGTTCATGGAGAAAATGTGGATGGACTTTTGTCAGCAAGTCCATAATTTGTGTGGAGTAAAACACTGAGTTAATTCCAGAGCATGTAATAACATCTGCTAATTATTTTCTTAGTCCCTAACTTTATTAGGTAAATGATTTTCCAAACTGGTGACATGAGCCACTTTTAATATCTTGGAATGTTTCCACGCTCTGCCCATCTCAAGTCTCCTGTGGGGGCCAGCCGGGTGGTTTAGCTGCGGTTCTGTTCAGATGCGTGAAGAACCAATTAGAATATGTCCTTTTATTCTAAGACATCTGGTTATATGATCTTCAGTGAAGAGAACTGAAGCCCAAGAACATTCAGATATGTGTTTGAGAAAGAAAAGCACCTACTTGAGTAGCTACTTGCCAGCAATAAAAATCAAAGAAGGAGGGAAGTTCAAAAAGAGGAAAGAAAAGGAAAAAGGAAGCAAGCAGAAAAGGGAGAGGGAACGAAAGAACTGAAATTGATCAACGATTCTGCAGTCAAAGGTCAACAAAGATTGAAAGAATGTTCAGGAAAACAGAATAACATTCCCACCTGTCTAATTTAGACAAATGAATTCTTCTCTAAATAGTCTTGCTAATAATTTTTTGCAAAAAAATGTATGGAATGACTACAAATATTTGCAGACATCTAAAATATACTACTATAAATGTGTTTTTCTTAGAAACCAGTTAACACGTTTAAGCTTTATTTAAATATAATATATGTGTATTATATAGTGTTTTATAGTGCTTTATGTATGTATCTTATATATGCCATATGCTATGTCATAGTCATTTAATGTAATATGTCCCCTAGTATTAAGTATTGAAATACTTAATATCTGTGTTCGTCTCAAATATCATTGCCTTTTTTTTTTTTTTTTTTTTTTTTTTTGCGGTATGCGGGCCTCTCACTGCTGTGGCCGCTCCCGTTGCGGAGCACAGGCTCCGGACGCGCAGGCTCAGCGGCCATGGCTCATGGGCCCAGCCGCTCTGCGGCATGTGGGATCTTCCCGGACCGGGGCACGAACCCGTGTCCCCTGCATCGGCAGGCGGACTGTCAACCACTGGGCCACCAGGGAAACCCTCATTGCCTTTTTATCTATTATTTTTGCACCAAGTCTGGCAAAATGCTTACTTTATTTGGAGATATAATAGTCATTAAAATAACAAAAGTAGGACTATAGTCCTGTATATTTCTATTGTTAACTCCAACCGTTTGTTTCCTTGCAGGGAATTCCTAATCGAGTCTATTAACATATGATACATAATTCTAGTTCTTACAGTCTGGTATGGTTTTAACAGTGTGACAACAGGACAAGGTTCAGGAGATATGGTTTTTGGTACTATATATTTATGAAGCCATTTCAACCACTTGGACATTCTGTCACCAATCCCATCAATCCCTCCTGACTCATAACTGTTCCCTTTTCATTCCTGCTGTCACTCCTTGAGACAAGCCTTTGTCATCTCATGGCGAAGACTCCTGTGATAGACTCTCCTATCAGTTCCCCAATTTCTTTCCCCGCTCATCCATGCTAATACTCCAACAAGGTCAATCTGTTCCAAATGCTGCTCTTATGTGTTGTTTGTGTAGAATTTACTTTAGATCCTGCTTCTGTCTGTATGCTGTAAAAGCCTAACAGTGTTTAAGGAGGAAACTCTGAGATACTCCCTAGAGGAGGGTTGGTTGAGATTTTTAAAAAGGAGGTGCACTTTTTGCAGGGACTTTCAGAACAAGTAGAATTTACACAGGAACATATTCCAGGGAAGAATAATGTCTTAGGTTTTATTTATGTTCAGGTCACGTCTGAGAATGCTAACCACTCTGAGAATATAGATTAAAGTTAAAATACACACATCACGAATTGTGATTGGTTGATCATGATATCAATTCACTGAGTCATAACCACATTTTTCAAAATGAAACTGCAGAAAATATCAAAATAGAACAGAATAAGATATTTTAGAATAAAAGATTTAACAAGTGTAATGCCTGTTTTGTGAAACTTTAGTTTCATGTTTTAAAAATCTTATTTGTTCTTCATAAAGTGTATTTTTGGTGGCCTATTGTTAAAAATGTGTGAAAGCCACTAATTTAAAGCATGTGGGCATTTCCCCCCCTACTTGGTTACTGGCATAGCTGTTGGTTGGAGTTTAGTAAATACTTAGATTTTATCACAGTTATTTTGCAATATGTGCTTTTTAAAGTAAGATTTGAATGTATTTATATTGAATCTATATATATTTTTACACAGAGTGCGTCTCTGAATTTATCATAGAATAAGTGGGAAATTGAATTTGTTTTACAGATTTACATTTATAGGCAGTTTGGAATGTACTCATTCTCTCTCCCACTGTACCTGTTCCCCTCCCCCCTTTTCTTTCCTGACTACTAATTACTGAAATGCTAAGCACTTACATAGTATCTGATTTAGTCCTCTCCCCCTGAGGTGTTTATTATTATTCCCATTTTACAGATGGGGCTAGTAAGGCTTTAGAGACTTGACAGTAGCTTTTCTAAGGTTACCCCATTAGTATGTGAACCAGCTGGAAGTTGAACCAGGCAGTTTGACTCTAGAGCCTGTCATCTTTACTGACTTTTTTTTTTTTTTTTTCAGATTCAAAAGACCAGGTTGGGTCAGTATACCAACGCTTTTTGAATCTATTTGCCCCGAGCACAGGGAACACAGGGAAGGAGGGCACTGGAGGGTCTCCATTCCACTGACTTGCACTCTACCCAGCCAACTCCATGTCCTCATGTATCTGGGGCTTTGAGTTTGGGGATTATAGGTTAAAAAGGGAAAGAAATGAATAGAGAAAAAATATTGAAAGGGAGTTGTGCACCTGATAATTCAATAAAGAGCAAATAGACAATGGCACATAGAACCATATCCTGTTTAAAACCCTCATCCACCATGTCCTGCTGGCCACGCTGACCCAGCGATGACCCATGAGTCAATCCAGGGCAGAAGGTACAGCTAGGGTGAAGAATACTGGGTTTTGTTGTTTTTTGAAACTCGAGCTCTCCAACGGCTTTGCTTTGGTCAGATGCTTTGAATGGTGTCAACTGGGAAATGTGATCTTTCATCTCACGCCTGCTCATCTTTCCTCCACACTCTGCGTGGCCACTGCCTGCCTTCCCAGGGTATGTTTACAAGCTTCACTTCCTTTTTTTCTTAACAACTAAAGACCAGAACTGGTGTACAAACCAGACAAAATGTAAACACTTTTGTTCAAAGGGAGCCAGGTAATCGTAGGTCATGACTTCTTTCAAAAATAGAACTCTATATTATGTACGTCTCTTTGTAAAATATTTGAGAATCACAGTGAATGCAAAAGGCATTGTCATATCTTTTATTCCCTAAAGAACTCAGTCTGCCCCAGGGCCCTTTGGGTAGGAGAGGAAATGGCCTGTGTGAAGCAGTTCCAGAGAATCAGCACAAATCCCATTATGAGGCCTTAGAGATGACCAGCCTTAAGCCAGTTATTTAGAAGTCGCAGGGACTGTGGCAAAGTGTATTTGCTGGGATGCGTGTTTATAAAAACTCATGCTGATCCTCTTGCTTCTAAAGGAGATGTTCAATGACTAGAAAGTGGGTCATGCTTTAAATCTCGCGTTTGTCATCCTGAAAAGTGACCCTGCTAAAAGGCAGTCTTGGCAACATTAAAATTGACACTTGACCAGCCGGATCAGGTGAACTCATTAATGCAGGCCCACTGAACAATAACAGGGGCGATCCTCAGACGGACGCTTTGAGGGCCTAGCCTGTGTATGTAACTGCCAACGAATGGGCACGTTGGCATGTGGCCAGTCACTGTGGCTTTTCTTGGAGAAAAGGTGATAAGCTTGTCATGAGACTCAGGCATGTGCTTTAAGATGGTTTTCCATATTTCTGCACACAAAAGAAAAGTTTATATTAAAATTTAAAAGAATTAAAATACATTCCTGGACTCTACCAGATATGCCAAACTTAATACTCATGATCACAGACTTACTCTGAACACTTGTAATCCTGAAATGCAAAGCTTTCTTTCCCGTCTCTGGTTTAATTTGAGGTGCCTATTTCTCATATTCTCTCGCCTCTTGTCTCTCGCCTCTTGTCTGTCTCTCTAAAGATTGCCCAATCTACTTATTTATCTAGCTGTCTAGCAGCCTTACATTTTCAACTGATATTGAGAACTTATGTTTTGCATGCATATGTGGTAAGCAGTCATCAGAGCTGATTATTGCATTCTAAAGAAGATCTAAGTCTTGAGTAGTCTGCTTTATTGTTTACCCTATCACAAAATGGGTGCGTCGTTCACAAATCCACAGCAGCAATGCTAGGCAGCAGCTTAAGAGGACCTGCCACTCCACACCTTGCAACGCCCTTCCCTCACCCTCTGCATTGAGACCTGCGGATTGTTCTTTTGCCAAATGGGTACTCCTGACTTTCACTATATTTCCACACTTCTTTATACCTCTGATAACAGAAATTAGCTTATGGTTAGGTGCGGTTGCTTTATGTGCAGACTTTCCTAATTCTAGTTAGTTGCTTTGGTTTTTTAATAAAACAAATAGGGATGCTGTGAATAAATCCAGGCAATGCATGGTACTGAGTAGGCTTTCAAACTACTTTCCCAGTGCTTTTTGGAAAGGGTCCATTTTGTTGTCTGCAGTCTCTGTATGTCTGTCTCTCTCTCTCTCCCTCTTTCTCTCCCTGTGTCTCTCCCCGCCTCTTCCTCTCTCACACCCGCTTCTGCACACAAACTGCGAGCATTTGCCCATAAATCTTTCACTCTGTTTCACTAACAGTTAATGTGTCCTAACAAGTAGCATGTGTAATTTAAAGGGGATGGTGTGCTTTTTATACCCCTTCTCAATATTCAGTAATTTAAGATCAGAGTCATAAGGTATTAGCAGTACTATATAAATGTATACTCATTTACTTGTTGTCTCATGGCAGTTTTCAAAGTATGATTTGTGGATCTTTCAGGGAATCGGGAAGGTCAAACTCTTCCTAATAATACTGAGACATAATTTACCGTTTTCACTTTGTTGACACGTGTACTGATGGTGCAGAAAGTAGTGATAATATGGTCACCTTAGCGTGAATCAAGGCAGTGGCACCAAACTGTACCAGCCATTGTGTTCTTTATCACTATGCATTCACAGTGCTTGTAGTTTTTTTTTTAAAAAGGTGTTTCACTTAAATCTTTGAAGCAGTAAAAATTATAAATTTTGTTAATCCTTAACCCTTGAGTAAACATCTTTTTAATATTATGTGTGACGAAATAGGAAGCATGCATAAAGCACTTTGTGTACTGAAGTATGATTGTTGTCTTGAGGAAAAACACTTGTGCAGTTGTTTGAGTTGCAAACTGAACGAGATTTTTTTTCCATGTAATCACTTTTACTTGAAAAACAATTGACAAACTGATTATTTAGACTTGGGTATTTTCAAACATTTTCTTGGAAAAGGACAAAGTGAGTTTGTCACTTCAAGGAAGACGACTGACAGTATTTGTTGTCAATGATAAACTTGAGTTTTCAGTTTTGGAAAATGAGTCTCTGCCATCAGTTTAGCACCTTCCCAGTATATGAAGGCTCTTCTGATGCGATGGATGATGACATTAATAAGTATGACTTTTAAATATTGTTTAATGAAATGAGTCATCTTTTAGAAAATCTGCATAATTCAGCAAACCATTATTTTCCAATTACTAGTACAGGATATTACAAAATTGTTCATGGACAAAAAAGTCCATTCAAAGTGTGAGATATGACAACTGATTTTAATGTTACAAAAGTGTTATTTAATATAGTTTCAGATCCACATTGCAACTTAACCTTTAAAGAACTACAGCTTTTAATTTTTGGTGTAGTATCAAAGAATATTCAAAGGCTATTCTAATGTTCCTCTTTTTCCAGCTACATGTCTGTGAAGCTAGATTTTCTACACATTCTTCAAACAAAATGGCATAGGGAATGGAGAATGAAATATGAGAATCAAACTTTCTTTCATTAAAACCTGCCACTTTAAGATAGGCAAAATATACTTCTTGCCTATTTTAATTTAGGAAGACAGTTATTTTTCATAAATATATTAATATATAATAGGTTTATTTTATTAAATACATGTTTAAAATTTTCTAACTTCTGATATGGTAAATATTAATATATATATAATCTACATAAACCACTTCTGGATCCTCAGTGTTTTTTTTGTTTTTTTGTTTTTACAGTGTAAAGGGGTTCTGAGACCACATAATTTTGAACACCTGGTGTAACATTTTCATATTGAAGTAACTGATTTATTTTCAACATATAAAATTATAAAGCATGATAATGGAGATTACTCAATCAGCAAAGAAATTAAGTTGATTTAACAGAAATATAAAATTTAACAGAAATATACAAAGTCAGGTAGTCTTCTATGGAAGGTAATACCTTGCCATAGTCTAACTATACAAAATCTCTTGAAAAAAATGTCCTCATCCAATGTAGAGCACAAGCTACTTAATACGTTTCCCCTTTTCGTTCCCAAGTCAGGGTGCATCAGAGAAATAAGACCGGCCTCTAAAGTATACCATGGTCTTAATTTTTAAGTGAACATCCCAAGTTTTGATTCAGCCTCTTACAGAGCCCAAACTACACAATCTGTTCCTTTAAAATTTCAAGGAAGTACAGTTTCTTTGGCGAGAGACAAGACATTTCCATCTGAACATCTGGGTGGACCACTCCCATTTCTCATTGAGAGCTTGCTGTCTGAAGAATTGAAGGAATCAAAGACTTCGTAAAATGACCTTACTCTCCCTGAGCACAGATCAAAGTAGCACCTGGGAACTTAACTGACAACCGTCTAACCTACTCTCCTTACTGGTGGTCAAAGTAAAGTGTGAAATAGTAACTGAATGATCATCACTTCAGTAGTTCATAGCTATGGCCTTGGTGAATTTTTATATTTTTCTTCATATTTTAATGTTGTAGGTGACATAGCTATTTTGTATGCTTTCATTGTAGATTTAAGAGGATCCCAGGGACAAATCATTGAGAAAGTAGGTTGTGTCATACTAGAGCTCTTTAGAGTCATAATTACACCTTAGTGTCGTAGCTAAGAGTTTTACCTGGACTCAAACATTAGCTATGACACCTACTGGGGGCAAGTTGCTTATCCTTTCTTAGCCTCAATTCCCTCACCTGTAAAGTAGGAATAATAATAGTTTGTACATATAGGGGCTTTTTGAAGATTAAAGTTTGTGTGTGCTTATAGTAGTTACTGGAGCATAAGGGATTAGTCAAATTTAGTTAGCAGAGTTATTGCTATAGTGATACCATTTATTATGATGATTCTTTCTGTTCTTAGAAATTGTGTTTAAAAAATGGAAAATGGCTGCAACTGTGTTTTTTTTCTTTTTCAGTTTTGTGTCATACAGTTTTAATCATCGGGTTGATTATCATAATTTCTTTTATTTGCATATAATTTTTGTTGACCTACCTACTGATACATTTTTAAGGAGTAATCCCTAATCCCTAATCCCACTTTTTTCTTTCTTTCTTTCTTTTTTCCTTAACTCTAATACATTGGTTACATTCTTTTTGATCAGATTCTGCTTATAAGGCTGTATGGCTACTGCTCTCACCAAGTTCTTAATGACTACCTGTTTGCTGAATCCCAAAATGACTTTGATTTTGATTCAGAACCTTTTGGCTTCCCTCTGCCCATTGTTGATCATCTCTTCCTCCTTTGGTCCTTATGTCGGATGAAATCTTTCTCCACTCATACTCACCCAACCCTTGATGATATTTTCTGGAACCTCAACTGAAGTCACCTTTCATTACTGTTTTATACACTGTATTTCAGTGATACCATCATCTGTGCTTTTATTTTGAATGATCATAAAGTATTTATTCCCCAATCTACATTTTCTGCCCCAACTTCTCCTATTTTTAACAGAAGGCTTAGTCTCCATCTGAGTATCATCCGTTCACCTCATAGTCAACATGTGTAAAACCTAAATCATTATCTCCCCCTTCCTCATCCTTGTTTTATACCTCAGTCTTGTGGCATCAACATGTACTGAGCCTCCCAAACTTAGTTCATCTTTGATCTAACACTCTCTAAATGCCCTCAGGTTTCATGGGTCATCAATTTTTAGAGACTGAATTCTTATACTTCATGGCTATATCTCACATCAGTCTCCCTCTCTTTTTCCATTGGCCCTGCTTTAGCTTAGCCTTTGTCATATTTTAATTAAAGAGGTGTACAACCTTTCTAACTAGTATGTTCCTCTTACCAGACTCTTGCCATTCAAGTTCAAAATCGACACTACTTGCTTCAGGGTATAATTCTTGGTGGCCTGATCAGATCACTCCTGCTTTTTTTTGTTGTTTTGCTTTGTTTTTAAATCAGTCTCAGTTGGCTCCCCATTACAAACAGGACAGAATTCAAACCTGTGACAAATTCTTTGACCAGCTGAGCCCAGGCTTACCTGTCAGCTTCATAACCTACTTTTCCTTCTATTCATATAGGCAACCTATCCTTTTTATTTGTTTTTAAACAATTTATTGAAGTATATGTAATTCACATGACATAAAATGTACATAATTAAAGTACATTATCTGATACGTTTTGACATATATATGCAAAATTGGAACAATGACCACAATGAACATAGGGAACCTACCCATCACTTCCAAAAGTTTCCTTGTGTTCCTTTGCTCTCCTACCCTCTCATCTCTCCAATCCCCACCCCTGGATAACAACTGATATCCTTCCTGCAACTATACAGAGTTTCCACTTCTAGAATTTTATACAAATGGAATCATATGGTATTACTTCTACTTTTGTCTGGGTTCTTTCAACATAATGATGTTATTGAGATCCATTGGTATGTTGTTGTGCATATTAACAGTTCATTCCTTTTCAAAGCTGAATAATATTCTATTTTACGGATATACCACAATTTGTCTATCCATTTACCTGTTGATGGACATTTGGGTTGTTTCCAGGTTGGGGATTTCAAAAACTAAGCTTCTGTGAGTATCTGTATACAATTATTTTTATGGATATATGCTTTCCTTTCTCTTTCTCTTGAATAAAGGAGTGGTGGGCTGGGCCATATAATAGTTATGTTTTACTTTTTATGAAATTGTCATACTGCTCTCTAAAATGTTTGCAGCATTTACATTCCCAGCATTTACATTCCTAGCATTTACATTCTCAGCAGTGCATGAGAGTTCTAGGTACCCTGACTCCTCACCAACACTTGAAATGTTCAGTCTTCTTTTTAGCCAGTTAAACAAGTGTATAGTGGTATCTTATTGTGGTTTCATTTGCATTTCCCTAATGACTAATGATGTTGAATATCTTTTATGTGTTACTTGCTGTATACCTTATTTGGTGAATTGCCTGTTCAAATCTTTTGTCCATTTTTAATTGGAAATTTTATTCTGAAACTGAGTGTTCATATATTCTGCATACAAGTCTTCTATGAAACATGCCTTTGCACGATACTGAATCTTTTCATTCTCTGAATAGTGTTTGAAGAACAAGTATTTAACTTTATGAAGTATAATTGATCAATTTTTTTCTTATATAGACTGTTCTTTTGTTGACTATTCAAGAAACCTTTGCCTAGCCCAGAATCACAAAGATTTTATCCTGTGCTTTTGTCTAGAAGTCTTTTGGTTCTAAGATTTACATAGATATGCGCATCTGTTTCATATAATTAAGATAGGAAAAATCTAAGATGAGGTAAGGTGAAGAGTTAGTGAATGAGTTGTTTTCTTTGTAAATTCAAGTTTCATTAGTAACAACCATATTTAAAGCAGGCACCCCTGATAATTTGTGTAGTGGGCAGACTAATAGTCCCCCACAAGCTGTCCAATTTCTAATCTCCAGAACCTGTATATATGTTACCATATATGCCAAGGGAGAATTTACAGATGTGATGAAGATTCTAGAACTTGAGATGGGAAAATTATTCTGTGGGCCCAGTCTAATCACATGAGTCCTTAAGGACAGAGAACCTTTCTCAGCTAAGGTCAGAGAGAGATGAAGTCACAGAAAAAGGATTAGAGAGATGTGACCTTGCTGCCTTTTAAGATAGAAGGGCCTCAAATCAATGAATGCAGATGGCTTTTAGAAGCTGGAAAAGGCAAGGAAAGGGATTCTCCCCTGGTTTCCAAAAAGAATGCAGTCTGCTGACACCTTTATTATAGTCTATGAGATCTTTGTTGGTCTTCTGACCTATAGAACTACAAGGTAATAAATTCGTATTTTTTAAGCCACTAAATTTGTGGGAATTTGCTACAGCAGCTCTAGACAACTAATGTAATTTGTATATCCTCCTTTCTAATCTGTTTTTTCCATTAAGCAAAAATCCACTTATTTTTCTTAGTAAATTTTTCCTTTTTTAAATAATAGAGAACTATAAAATAAATACTCATTGTATGAAAATTAGAGAACAGGGATAAAAATTTAAACAAAATAGACCCATGACTATCCTACCACCTAGAGATAATGTCTACCTACAAATATATTATAACAAAAATGGCAATGTACAAAGTATATGGTATTGTAACCTGCTCTTTTCACTCAGTAACATGTTATGATCATCTTTCTATGTCAGTAACATTTCTACAGGTTTTCCCAGCAAGTCTTCTAATGTTGGACATTGACATTGTTTACAATTTTCTGCTATTATAAAAACTATATACATTTGTTGCTTTTAATATTAGAAGTTTGTCTTCCTTCCTTCCTATAGTTTGTTAACTGATTAAAAATATATATTTATTAAAATATTCCAGAAAATTTTTAAAGTACAGATAAGAAAATAAGTTACCTCTGGCTTTTGTAATCATTTGGACGTCAGACATCTTAGGTTTTTATTTTAGAGCATATATTTACATAAAAAAGTTTTAGTGTTATTTAACAAATATTTGTATGTCATTATCTTCAAAGACTACATATTATTTAACAATATAAACATCCCATTATTTGTTTAACATACCTCCTAATGGACACATTTTTCCATTTTTGATATTTTAAGTATTCCTGAAATCAAGTCTTATGTACACATTTTTACACTTTATCTGATTATTTTCTTAAGATAAAAATTTTAGAGGTAAATTTCCTTTTCCAATGGAATGTGCAATTAGAAGGAATTGGATTTGTATTACCAGATTGTCCTCAAGGAAGTTTTAATTTGGATCATGAATAGCAGAGTATGGAAGGCATATGCTGTCTGCTTGCTCAAATACCATTTCTCCCATTTTCTTTGCCTATAGAATGTGTATTGGCAGCTCAGGGAAAGGGATGCTTATCCTTTTTTTTTTTTTTTTTTTGCGGTACTTGGGCCTCTCGCTGTTGTGGCCTCTCCCGTTGCGGAGCACAGGCTCCAGACGCGCAGGCTCAGCAGCCATGGCTCACGGGCCCAGTCACTCCGCGGCATGTGGGATCTTCCCGGACCGGGGCACGAACCCGTGTCCCCTGCATCGGCAGGCGGACTCTCAACCACTGCGCCACCAGGGAAGCCCGCTTATCCTTTCTTGAGGGTAAATTCTGATTGGTATAAGCCAACCATGGTTACATGTTTAATCCCCTTGCATTTATCAGTGACTTTTAGAGATGGGACTGTAACCCAGTTTTGGCCAAAATCTTCTTTAAAAAAAGTGTTTATTTTTTTCTCTTAAAAAGAGATACAGTGAACTCCTTCCCTCCCCAAGTACATTATATTAATGAATATTTCTGATAGTTTTTGTAGGGTTTTAAGTTTTAATCCCTCATTCTTTAAAATTTTTAAATTGAATCCTGGCTTCTTAAATTCTATCACCATGAAGTCACACAGCATGCCTCATGCTTGAGAGGATCTTATTGGATCATTTCATAGTTCATTAAAAGAACTGCATTTTAAATGGTTCAGCTGAGAAAAAAACCACCATGAGGTGCTGCAAAGCTGTTCTGTAAGTTTAGTAGAACTACCCAGGCCTCTGGTTAGCCGTAAAATCATTAGCTGTGACTGGGTCGTTAGTAATGATAACATCTCCTCTGATACATACATCAGTCCAAAGATGTTCAGTTTGTTTTACCCTGTGCATCTCATAGAAGAGTCAGTATTTATGAGGTCTTCTCTTGAGAGGGTACCACTCCAGGTATGCTTTTAATCATCCGCCTAAGTACACTGGGGGACGGTCTACCATCTATAGTGACCAGAACTACTGTGGATTGATGTGATTACTGAATTTCGTTCCTGGAATAAACCTCGCAGACATTCTGTCTGTCTGTCTGTCTGTCTGTCTGTCTGTCTGTCTCTCTCTCTCTCTCATCGCTACCCCCCGACCTGCAATGGACCCCGCCCCCTCTCAGTGTGCAATAACTCTATACCACTAAAGTTCTAGTCAACATTTTGTATCTTTCTGATTATTTGTAAA
This sequence comes from Phocoena phocoena, assembly GCF_963924675.1. Taxonomy (NCBI): domain Eukaryota; kingdom Metazoa; phylum Chordata; class Mammalia; order Artiodactyla; family Phocoenidae; genus Phocoena; species Phocoena phocoena. The sequence goes on along the minus strand of NC_089230.1, from coordinate 37,612,300 downwards.
TCTAAGATTTTTTTCTTTCCAGATATTTTCAACTTTGATCTGTTGATTCAGTGATCAACTTATAGAGCAAATTGAAAAATTTACAAATCTACATAAAAACTGTTTAGATCTTTTCCAATTTTTACATTTTAAGTTTTATTTAAAATTTTATATCTTAAAAATTTAAGGCAATAGTTTGGGGAATATTACTTACTATTTAATAAATGGAGTAAAAGCTGCCGACATCAGACCTCTCTTGACAGAATTTACATGTGCAAAAGAAACCAAATATTCCCTTGTAGTTGTTAATGAAAGGCCAAGGAATCATGCATGGGCAGGTTTTGTTGAAAAAATTGCAAAATTAAAAGCCTTGAGGAAATTTGTTAAAGCTTCAAGGCATTGTACTGTCGAGAACTAGTTAATTATAAACATAATTGACTTGCTGAAATTAAAAAAATAAAAATCTATTTATATGCAGTGTTTGAACCTTGATTAACTTGGCAGTTTAGTGCATGCTTTCCCCCCAGAAGCAGTGATCAGTGTTTGGTCAAAATACTGTATAGATTGCTGTATGAATTCATGCCACAGTACACAATGTTAATCAGTTTTGAAGAAGCTGAAATTATATTTTTAAGTTGGCATTGAAATAAATTGCTTTGCTCAGCTTTCTTCCCTTAAATAATATTGCTTTCTGAGGCTACTTCCCTGGACCACAGGCCTCTTCTCTATGCATACTTAGGCACCTCAGCAACAGCCACAACCATCATTCAACCATAGAGATGACTTTTTCTGCTTTTAATTCTTATTGGGGTGTAGTCGATTTACAATGTTGTGTTAGTTTCAGGTGTACAGCCAAGTGAATCGGTTATACATATACATAAACATATATCCACTCTTATTTAGATTCTTTTCCCATAGAGGCCATTACAGAGTATTGAGTAGTGTTCCCTGTGCTATACAGCAGGTCCTTATTAGTTTTCTATTTTATATATAGTAGTGTGTATATGTCAATCCCAATCTCCCAATTTATCCCCGCCCCTTACCCCCTGGTAACCGTAAGTTTTCTACATCTGTAACTGTTTGTTTTGTGGATAAGTTCATTTGTACCCTTTTTTCAGATTCCACATAGAAGCAATATCATATGATATTTGTCCTTCTCTGTCTGCCTTACTTCACTCAGTATGACAATCTCTAGGTCCATCCGTGTTGCTGCAAATGGCATTATTTTGTTCTTTTTTATGGCTGAGTAGTATTCCATTGTATATATGTACTACATCTTCTTTATCCATTCCTCTGTTGATGGACATTTAGTTTGCTTCCATGTCCTGTCTATTGGAAATAGTGCTGCAGTGAACATTGGGGTGCGTGTATCTTTTCGAATTATGGTTTTCTCTGGATATATACCCAGGAGTGGGATTGCAGGATCACATGTAGCTCTATTTTTAGTTTTTTGGGGAACCTACATACTGTTTTCCGTAGTGACTGCACCAATTTACATTCCCACCAACAGTGTAGGAGGGTTCCCTTTTCTCTGCACCCTCTCCAGCATTCATTCTTTGTAGATTTTTTGATGATGGCCATTCTGACTGGTGTGAGGTGATACCTCATTGTAGTTTTGATTTGCATTTCACTATAGAGATAACTTAATCGCATCTGTTTTGTTCCAGGTATAGTTTAAAATTCTTCACATACCTTTTCTCTTATAGTCCCTACAGCATCTGTGTGAGGTTGGTTCTTTTATTATTTCTATTTTACAAATTAAATGACCAGAAATCAGAGATCTTAATTAATTTGCCTGCCTAAGGTACACATTGGAGCCGGTATTTGAATCCAGGTCTGTACTGCTGCAGACGCCCAGTGCTTTTATCAGTTAAATGACACTGCTAGACTTTCAGCATGCCTGTCAAAACATCATACCTACCCTCTCTGGTACAGTTTCTCATCATAAAATGTAACCAATTAGTGGCATGAGCTTTTGTCTTAACATTCCCACTTCAATGGGAATATTACAAATACAGCAATGTGATATTTTACACTTTTATACTTTTACATTTTTATGCGTTTACAATGTGATATTAAAGTGAAATTGCCTTGATGTTTTCAGAGAGTAATTCCTGTCTCCCTCACTATGGAGGTGAAAAGAAAGCATATTGAGGTAAATATTTTTTGGCATTTGAATCATGAAAATCTCTGAATTTTTTTTTGTCGTCTTCGTTTTTGATCTTGAAGGTCAGTTTACATTGTCAGGTTTGGAAATGTAAGGTTATTTTCTAAGTCCTTATGCATAGTCTATTTTCCGGAGTAATAAACTCGTCTTGGTCACCTTTTACCTAATGCCATCATTTTTGTAGGGCGAACAAAGGGTATTTTAGTAAAATGGGTCATCTTATAGGTGATCATGGATCATCTTATAGAAAGGATAAAGACGAGATCAATTTCAATATTAGGGTGTCTACTTGGAGGGAACTGTAATCATATTAGAGATACTATATCTAGAAAGTCACTCTGATGAAAATCAATGTTCAATGGAAGCTAATAAAATATGATTTATTAGTGCCTTTTTTATTAGTGAACTTGAATAGTCTAGCTGCTGTAGAAGATAGATATCTTATTGCTTATTCAGTCTTTCTCTTTAATACTGTTATTCACTTCAGCTTGAAATAATATCAGTACTTTGAGTGATCTCTCTGTTCCTCTTCATAATATTCAAACAGAGAAGGCAGCAGGAAGCAGAGAGGATATTTCTTTCCCCTGAGATCCTGTGAAGTATACATCTGTACTTAGGCTGTCTATACTTACTCTTTGTGTTTGCAAAAGCCAGTGTGAAAATGGGTCACTCACTCTTGGTGAAGGAGAAATATTCTTCCTGCCAAAATTAATGGATATAATATCATTGCTCAGTGTCCTTTGCATATCAATATTAGAATAGAGTTTTGAAACTTTTATTGGATCCATTCTCTTAGCATCATTTCTCCCTGTGTAAGTTATCCAGAATTGGAGATCAGGGACAACTCTCCCTGGTGTCCTAACTTTTGTGTGTTTGCATCTTCAGAATAGGCTAAAGTGGAAGTAACATAAAAACTGAGTTTCCTGCCCCAACTTCTATATGTTTCAGGATAGGATTTGGTATATATTATATTGTTATGTAAAGTCAGTATTAAATCTTTTGAAGGAAAATAAGAACCAACATAAAAACATTTATCTTGTATTGACTATTAAATGAGTTAACGAATTAAGTGTATTCATTCAGCCAGTATTTGTTGAGCACCTACTATATTCTGGATACAGTTTAAGTCCTGAAGATAAGGCATTAAAAAAAAAACAACCAAAAAACAATGTTTCCTCTCATAAGCTTAAAGTCTAGTCCAAATTATATATTTTATGTCATTTCAATTTGTTTAACATAAATTTCCCATATTACATTTCTTAATACATCAATATTATATGCTGTGAGTATTATCCTCTCAAATCATCAGCAATTTTCTCTTCTAAAAGTGAGCCAGAAAGAAATGCAATTTGTATACTCACTTAGTTTACATTTCCTATGGATTTTTTTTTGTGGTACGCGGGCCTCTCACTGTTGTGGCTTTTCCTGCTGCGGAGCACAGGCTCTGGACGTGCAGACCCAGCGGCTGTGGCTCACGGGCCCAGCCATTCTGCGGCATGTGGGATCCTGCTGGACCGGGGCACGAACCTGTGTCCCCTGCAGCGACAGGCGGACTCTCAACCACTGCACCACCAGGGAAGCCCTCTATGGAATTTTGAATTACATAAAGGCTTATTTTTTTTAACTGAAGTATAATTGATATACAGCATGTTAGTTTCAGGTGCACAACATAATGATTTGGCATTTGAATATGTGTTGAAATGATATGAAGATTTGTTTTAAAAAGAAAAAAATTTTTACATTTTTTTGCCTTATAAAAGCTATAAAAGCATATTTTGTATGCCTTTGCTGAGACATTAATTCAGGAATTCCCTCCCTCCCCCCATTTTTTACTGCCTTTAATTACATCATCTAGGTTTACATGAGATTCTAAGTTAATTGAACACATGTAAAATCTAGTCATTTCATGATCATACTCCTTAACTGTGTAGATATAAAAAAAAATGAGTTCCAAATTCTAGTGGTTTTTGACATTTTTGACCATTTATTTATTTTCGAAATGAAGTAAAATAAGGATAAATGACAACTTATTCTCCTTTTCCAATTAAAAGCGCGGGTTAGAAAAGCCAAGTTCAGTAAGCTAAAGATGAGTTATCTACAAATGAGCCTACTTGGAAACAGATTAGCAATTTAAATGACTAAGTTAATAAGATCCAATTATAGCTAATTTGCCCATCCTTTCTTTCCCTTGCCCTCCCACAGTCTTCAGAGGGTGAGTGCCTTGCATGAATTCCTGGAAGCAGTGGGGAGGTTTGTAGGGCAGGAAAGTTTGTAAGGGAAACACACAGTCACATTTATTACACCTGCTGCAGGTGTATGGGCTCTGCTGCCCATACATACAAACGTGTATATTTGTAATTTTTTAGGTAAAATATATGTGTATGTATACACACGCATGTATATATTTATGTATGTGTATCATGTAAAGCGTGTATGTATTACGTGTGTATAATGTATAGTATATATACATGTGTATTATATGTGTGTATATCATGTAACCTGCGTGTGTGTATACGTGCGTACGCACATACATAACTATATGCCAAATGATAGTATGATCTCTTGCTTTCCTATCTCTCCTCTGTGGCTCACATTTTCCTAAAGACTCCTTCAGTTCACACTTTTCCCAGTTTGTTGGCATCCTGCATATTCTACTTTATTGATTTGGTAATCCCCTTCTTCCTTGCAGCTGCTAAATCCTCTTACTCTGCGCCTTAACTTTTTTTGAAAATGTACTTTGTTCATTTTTATGGCAACATATATATCTCTGAAATGTTAACTTATTGATGTTAATAACACATCATTGTTATGTTATTTAAGATTGTTGGTGTTATCAGTAAAAATATACTGAAAAGAATTTGAGATTCTAGAGATCTTCTCATTGTTGCAGGATAGATTAACTTTACATTTTCTTCATTACCTCTGCTAAAATACCATTTTGCCAAGCACTGTGTGGCTCAAAAAAGATACTTATATGTTTAAATCAGCTTTGAAAGTGAGAAGTTCCAGGATGTAAAGCCAAATAGTTAAGAGATTTGGGCTAGGCATTATTGAGAAAAATGAACAAATGTGGTTTCTAGAGTTTAGAAGCAAGCTCTATTAATAGAGTACCGCATGAGATAAGGAGAGGAAAGAATCGATACAGAAAAGCGATCTGAAATTAATGTTTAGGGAGGGGTGCAGTAGAACACATGATATCGTTAAGAATTGCTAGGAAACAAAATATGTTTCAAATTAAAAAATAAAAATGAGATTACGTAGCATAGTCTGAAGTCAGGGAGCCTGATTCCTCCAGCTCCGTCTTTCTTTCTCAAGATTACTTTGGCTATTTGGGGTCTTTTGTGTTTCCCTACAAATTGTGAAATTTTTTGTTCTAGTTCTGTGAAAAATGCCATTGGTAGTTTGGTGGGGATTGCATTGAATCTGTAGATTGCTTTGGGTGGCATAGTCATTTTCACAATGTTGATACTTCCAATCCAAGAACATGGTATATCTCTCCATCTGTGTGCATCATTTTTAATTTCTTTCATCAGTGTATTATAATTTTCTGCATACAGATCTTTTGTCTCCTTAGGTAGGTTTATTCCTAGGTATTTTATTATTTTTTGTTGCAGTGGTAAATGAGAGTGTTTCCATAATTTCTGTTTCAGATTTTTTATCATTAGTATATAGGAATGCAAGAGATTTCTGTGTATTAATTTTGTATCCTGCTACTTTACCAAATTCATTGATTAGCTCTAGTAGTTTTCTGGTAGCATCTTCAGGATTCTCTATATATAGTATCATGTCATCTGCAAACAGTGAGAGTTTTACTTCTTCTTTTCTAATTTGGATTCCTTTTATTTCTTTTTCTTCTCTGATGGCTGTGGCTGAAACTTCCAAAACTATGTTGAATAATAGTGGTGAGAGTGGGCAACCTTGTCTTCTTCCTGATCTTAGTGGAAATGGTTTTAGTTTTTCACCATTGAGAACGATGTTGGCTGTGGGTTTGTCATATATGGCCTTTATTATGTTGAGGTAAGTTCCCTCTATGCCTACTTTCTGGAGGGTTTTTATTATAAATTGGTATTGAATTTGGTCAAAAGCTTTTTCTGCATCTATTGAGATGATCATATGATTTTTATCCTTCAGTTTGTTAATATGGTGTATCACAATGATTGATTTGCATATATTGAAGAATCCTTGCATTCCTGGGATAAACCCCACTTGTTCATGGTGTATGATGCTTTTAATGTGCTGTTGGATTCTGCTTGTTAGTACTTTGAGGATTTTTGCATCTATGTTCATCAGATCAGGCTCCCCGACTTCAAACTACAAAGCTACAATAATCAAGACATATGGTACTGGCATAAAAACAGAAATATAGATAAATGAAACAGGATAGAAAGCTCAGAGATAAACCCACGCACCTGTGGTTACCTTATCTCTGATAAAGGAGGCAAGAATATACAACGGAGAAAAGATAGCCTCTTCAATAAGTGGTGCTGGGAAAATTGGACCGCTACATGTAAGATAATGAAATTAGAACACTCCCTAACACCATACACAAAAATAAACTCAAAATGGATTAAAGACCTAAATGTAAGGCCAGACACTATCAAACTCTTAGAGGAAAACATAGGCAGAACAGTCTATGACATAAATCACAGCAAGATCCTTTTTGACCCACCTCCTAGAGAAAGGGAAATAAAAAAAATAAACAAGTGGGACCTAATGAAACTTAAAAGCTTTTGCACAGCGAAGGAAACTGTAAACAAGATGAAAAGACAACCCTCAGAATGGGAGAAAATATTTTCAAACAAAGCAACTGACAAAGGATTACTCTCCAAAATATACAAGCAGCTCATGCAGCTCAATATCCAAAAAACAAACAACCCAATCCAAAAATGGGCAGAAGACCTAAATAGACATTTCTCCAAAGAAAATATACAGATTGCCAACAAACACATGAAAGGATGCTCAATATCACTAATCATTAGAGAAATGCGAATCAAAATTACAATGAGGTATCACCTCACACCAGTCAGAATGGCCATCATCAAAAAATCTACAAACAATAAATGCTGGAGAGGGTGTGGAGAAAAGGGAACCCTCTTGCACTGTTGGTGGGAATGTAAATTGATACAGCCACTATGGAGAACAGTATGGAGGTTCCTTAAAAAACTAAAAATTAGAACTACCATATGACCCAGCAATCCCACTACTGGGCATATACCCTGAGAAAACTGTAATTCAAATAGAGTCATGTACCACAGTGTTCACTGCAGCACTATTTACAGTAGCTAGGACATGAATGCAACCTAAGTGTCCATCGACAGATGAATGGATAAAGAAGATATGGCACATATATACAACAGAATATTACTCAGCCATAAAAGGAAACAAAATTGAGTTATTTGTAGTGAGGCGGATAGACCTAGAGTCTGTAATACAGAGTGAAGTAAGTCAGAAAGAGAAAATCAAATAGCATATGCTAACACATATATATGTAATCTAAAAAAAAAATGTTTCTGAAGTAAAGGACACAGATGTAGAGAATGGACTTGAGGACATGGGGAGGGAATGGGTAAGCTAGGAGGAAGTTAGAGAGTAGCATGGACATATATACACTACCAAATGTAAAATAGCTGACTAGTGAGAAGCAGTTGCATAGCACAGGGAGATCAGCTCAGTGCTTTGTGTCCACCTAGAGGCATGGGATAGGGAGGGTGGGAGGGAGACGCAAAAGGGAGGGGATATGGCGATATATGTATACGTATAGCTGTTTCACTGTGTTATACAGCAGAAACTAACACCATTGTAAAGCAGTTATACTCCAATAAAGATGTAAAAAAAATGAGATTATGGGATACAATTAGTTTTTAAAAATGGGATAGTGATGATTTGTTGATGAGAGAAACTATGTCCTGCACTCAGACACTGTCCAGGTTACTTTTGGTGTAAGAGATGAGTTTCCAGTTTTTTTTTTTTTTTTTTTTTTAGCATGATGTATCAATTGTTTCAGTCAGTAGGTTATATTCCCCTGATTCAGGAAGTAATAAATACATCATCTAATATGTATATTAAATCAAGCTTATCAGGTTAGCCCTCAAAAAGTTTACTAGATATGATAGTTTATACATGTAGATCCCTTACATTTTAACACTATCATGTGGCTTTTATAAAGTGATATGTAATGAATTAGAATGCACAGAGTGAGCTGTAGAAAACCCACCTGCTCAACGTGGGCGTCTCCCACTACTGTGTTGCATAGTTGAAACAAGTCCTCTTGTGCTGGAGAGTGCATCTTTTAAAAATAAGGAAGAGGAAAAATTAAACATTTAACAAATTAATGCAAGGAGATATATGAATAACATATGGACTTGTTTAATATACATCCATTGACTTATTTTTATACTCAAATGATCAATTTTAGAAAAAACAGGCTTTAAGATGATCAATTGTTTATATGATGTTATACATGATTATTGGACAATCACTGTGAACATTAAAAAAAATCACAACTCTGCCATTTCAACATAGTGCTTTTCCTAATTATTCAAGTGTATTTTATGATTCATTACTTGTATGCTTCCATTTTCTAAATGGCCCGTGTTCAGGATGAGCTGTCTTGAATCTGTGTGTATAGAAGATCTAGAGTACAGGAAATGGGTTTTGCTTTAACTAATCCAAGGCCAATTTTTTGGTAGGGATTTTGCTTCCAATTTACTAACACCCATTTTTCTCTCTCTCCTCTGTTTGTTTCTGAGGTTAAGGATTTGAGGTAGCCATTATTTTTTCCTGTGCTTGCCTCACAGATCCTAAGAAGTGTTGATTGGCTAGGGCAGGCAGTAGATGCAATTGGACATTCAGATCTGTGATACCTGAAGATCTGTTCTTGTCTCAACCAGAGTAGTCACAACTCTGGGGAAACGGTGATGTCACACAGCAAAGAGAACCCTCTCCCCAGGTTCTTAGCCACAAAGTCAGGATACGAAGCAACATATAAATGAGTGTCATCTTTTTTTCATTTTACCTTTTTTATTAAGGTCAGTCCCTCAAATGTATCGTTAATTGGGAAAATAATGCCTTTGTGTTTATGTTTCTCTAACATTCTCATAACCAATTTAGTGGATCCTAGGGAAGCTTATTTCTATAGTAACTCAGTTGACTGTTCCCAGTAACTCCTTACAAAGACTACGTTTTTCTTCCCTTTCCCTTTATAATTAGAAAACTGTAACATTTACCAATGTGTACAAAGTGTGTCTCATCTGTGAATAACCCTAGTCATTTGGAGTAAGCTTGTAAAGGAAGGGCAAATCCAGGGCATCTGTGCCACTACCCCCCTCTCCTGCTTGTAGCAGGCACTCATCATTAGTCACTGCTTTCTTTCCCCTCTGAACCGTACAGATGTCACAGTTGTTCTTGACCTTGTGTTCAGGCAGTCACTACTGATCAGTGTTGCACTATTGATCAGAAAAGGCTGTTTCATGTCCCTTTTCTGTAAACATGTTAAACATTCTCTTCCCGAAACAAAACTAAACACTGAGCACCCTTGCACTTCGGATACTGTCCATTAATCTCTCCCTTCCTTAGCTCAGCTGCTTGAAGGAGCATCTACACTAGCTCTCCCAGCCTCCTAACTTCATACTCACTGCTTGGGCCAGTGTGGCCCACCTTCTGTGTCCAGTGCCCTAGTGCAACTGTGCTGCGGTTTCAGGTCAACCTGAGGCCATCCTGCCATTCAGCTCTTATCATTCCGCCACTGCATTTGTCCATGAAACTCTCTTCCTCAGCTCCTTCCTACTGTCCTTTCTGTTTCTCTTCCTGCTTCTCTTCTGACGACTTATGAGCTGCTCACTCCTTAAAGTTGTTTCTCTGGGAAGCCTTTGCCCCACTGTGGATCTCACTTTCTAGATGTCTGTCAATCTCTCTGTTTTCATTATTACTCAGAGTTTGAAGATTCTTAAGTCTATATACCCCCTAACTTAGCCTCCTCTGTGACATTTATTTAGTCTTGTATGTCAGAGTTCCTGGTGGCCATATCTTCTCAGATAACCCCCAGGAAACTCCTGTGACATTTATCCCTCCTCTAGTCTGCCTTTCGGAGAATCCCATCCTCAACCAGTCAAATCCTCCTGGTTTGCAGGAGACAGGTATTGGCCATCACTCTCACACATCTTCAGCTCAACTGAATCAGCTGTCAATTTTCAGATGAGCTCCAGAGCTTCACTCTGTTCCCCCTTTCCATTTCTTGTCCCCACTGCCCTGTCAAGGTTTATAACCTCCTAACTAGTTTCTCAACTTCTCATTCGATTGCCCTTACACTTCTCACTTCAGGTAAAGAAAAATATATCTGAAATGAAAATACAACCATGACATTCACCTAATCAAAATCTTTAAATGCCTCCCCAGTACCTGTAAAATAAAGGCCAATCTCCTTAGCATAGAACAAAGAGCCCCTCATGATCCAATTCTCACCTAACTGTATCTTATCTAGAACGCCCTGTCCTATTTGGCCAATCTGACTTAATACATCTTCTATGATTCTATATATGCCTCACCAGCTCTATGAAACCTCCTCTGAGGTCTCAGTCTAACCTAATAAAATCATCTTCTCTGAACCTCTGAACCTGGCTTTTTTTTTTTTTCTCACAGTAGGTTGCATCATACACGTAAGTTAAGGTGGGGGGTGAAATGCGACCTGACCTGTCTTATCCAGTCAGTGTTCAAGAGCCTGAGAGAGTGATGGTTAGCACGTGGAGTCACAGTAAGTGACACCAGTTTGGAAAGACAGGGAAGCACATGGCCAGTTCTTCATATTTTTCAAAGTTGTAGATCAAATAAAGATTTAGTTCACAGCCAGCAAACATTTGTTTGTACATACTGTGTGCCAGATCTTAACTTAGATGCTTTTAGGTATATTGTCATGTTTGAAACCTCAGAAAAACAAAATCAACCTTTGTTTAAAGAAATGAGATTTTTATATTAAAGTAGAATTGATCAAACATGCAGGCAAATAGGGATTCTTTAAAATCTTCTGTCTCCCCATTCATTTAATAATTTAATATTAAGAGACTGCTGACGATCCAGTTGTTTTCACAAAACTTGTTTTCGTTGCTTCCTGGTCTTACTCAGCGGTTCTCAAAATGTTGAATGCAAAATCATTAGGACGGTGATGGTGTGCAAGATGTTGTGTACTGGATTTCGTGGATGATTTAAGGAATTTACAAGGATAATTTTGTCTTTGTGTACCAAGTGTGCATTCTTTAGAAACTGATCTCAAGATGGGATGCCAACTAAAATATAACTCTGTTAGCTGTGAGAATTAGCTTTAGGGCAGACAACTTCACAGATATTATACAGGATGTCCCTGGAGTGCATGGACATACTCTCCTGTTGTTCTGTATCTTTAGAGCCAACTTAGTAAGTGTTCAATAAATCTTTGTTCAACTGAACTGAAGTGGAGGTCAGTCAATGCTACTAGGACCCGAAATGGAGAAGAGCCCCCTGTTCCCTTTCCTTGATTGTTAACCACACAATGATTCTTGCACTGTTTCTAGTTGGGGGACTCTTATTCCTCAAGAGGAACCAGCCAGGTTCTCTAGTGTGTGTGGTGACAGAGCTGACAGAGGGAGGGCCAGAGTGAAAAGAACCAGCGCTTTTACAGTCTTCTTCTGGAAGAAACGAAAACAAAAGATGAAGCTGCGCTATGTCTGAGGGTTATGGTGAGGGTGGAGGTGGTACGGAGTTAGCTGTGGATGGATTTACAGATAGTAACAAAGACTCATGAAGCACAAATATAATGCCAAATATTTAGGATTCTAGGTGACCCGTATGACTATACTGGTAGATATGTTTCAGTACAACAAGAGAGAGCCAGGAAGTAATCACTCCACTATGATCTTCACTAATCTGCCTAAGTAGCGTGTTGATCCCATCTTTTTAAGGGTCTTTAGGAAGAGATTGATGGTTATCTGCCTCGAGTTCTAAAATTTCATCTACTGAAAGTAGTATCTTCTTATATACCTTTAGTTTGTTGTTGTCATTTTTACTATTTGATAAAGTAGGTAGGTAGATAAATAAATCATTCATTTTGGAGCCTTTATTAAAAGCCTAGGGTGAAAGGCACTATTTTTTAAATTTAAGGGTGGGGACTGCACAGCAATATAAAATTGATCAGTGTTGCCATATTGGTGTAATAGTGAAATAACATTTTTAACATCATTTGATTTTCCCAATTAAAAAATAATAAAATCTTACAAAATAATAGAACACTCAAAGGCAAGATTGTTTTTTCTGAAACATGTCTGTTTAGCTGTTCCTTCATTGTATCGTCATGGCTACAAACCAATGAAGGTTATACAGCAATAGTATAAAAATACTTCCTTTCAGGTAATGACTGTTTGCCTAGTGCCCTATTTTTGTATATAATACTTTGTGTTAGTTTTTTCTCTAGAAAAAAAAATCAATAAAATGTCATTGATTAACAACACACAGCCTACATGTTTTAGTAAACTGAAGCGCTTTGCCTATTGCTGGCATGATAGACCCTCTTTAATATAAAATCCTGCGTCAAAGGAAAGCGTGTTTCTCATTCTTTTATCAACAATGTAGAGAATAAAGAGGGAAGTGATTCACGATATAAAAAGTTCAAAAACATTGGAAATCACCTGCAGCATTAGCCATTTACAAGTATACAGGAGACAGCATAGTGTCTGGTTTCAGGGACTTGAAAAAGGATGAAGTTGAGTGTTCTATTATGTAGAGTTAAATGTGTCGCATCAATGCCTTAAGATAACTTCAATGATTATGTAAAAACCAGTTAAGTTTTGAAAAACCTGTTAGAACATATCTCGGTAAAGAGTATTTTGCCCTTCTCATGTTAGTTATAACACTTAAAAGATATTTAAGATAAATTAGTGATACACAAGTAGGTGGAAGAAGGCCAACCATTGTGTTTCAAGCAGCTGCTTACTCAGAGCCCTTGGACGTCAATTGTATCACGGTTATAAACGTACTTCCTAACTAGCATCCAGTGTAAAATAATCTGAGAATTGGTTAACAAGGGTTAAATCACATTTGGGACATTGAAAGGAAAACTGATGAACAGATTGTTAATGGCTGATTCCATTTTCACTAGGAGAACATCATCCCATCAGAAGAAAGAAAGCCCTTTTGCATTATTAAAAGCCTGTTCTGTAACACTGTTGGGAATTTGGTTGGGTCATGAATGCTGGCAGGTTGTCAGGGAAACAGGAATAATGCAACTGTGAATGCATAGTCTTCTTGTAAAATGGCTTTAGCATTGCTATTTTTTTTTTTTTTTTGCATTGAAAGTAACTTTTAATGTTACTCATAGTTGCCCTAGAAACAAGAGGTGCAGCTCCAAGCGCAGGGTCACAGGAGGAACATCAGGTTTTGGTCAGGAAGCAGAAACAGGATAAAGCAATAGGTTTAGTCTAGAGCCTTTATTAGCGTTTACGCAGGAAAGGTAAGACAGGGCAGGGTAACTGACTAAGGATTGGCTTGTTTGAATAATTTCAGTAGGTTATATAAGGGTGGTCCCTAGTTGCTTAGTGCCTGGCCCTGGGATGATTAAGACAAAGGGATGTTGCCTCCTAGGGTGCAGGGAACAGAGGAGGTACGGTTCTCTGTTGATTCGTTTGCATATCAAAGACACGTTTCCTGAGTCAAGCATTGCTACTTTTGATTGTCTAATGGCTGTTGTGGAATTTCTAAAAGTAATGTTAACGGGGAAGAACATATTTTTCTAGTTTAATTACATATGGCTCTCTGTTGATACAGTAGTAATAAAAATATTTCTCAAGATAAAGAGTATTATGCTTACAATCCAAAAGGAAAATATTTTTTTCACAACTGAAGTTTGAAATTTGTGTTTTGATAATTAACAGCATGTATTATGTATTCTTTTTTGATAATGGTATTACCCATTATCATATGATGATCTGAGTTTTCTAGTAGTTGTTTGAGGGTTTGTGTTAAAGTCCGCCATAGTCACATTCTCAGGGCCCCTTTTTCTAATCACTGCTGTTTAGAGAGAGGCCTGGGAGAGCCTACATCCAATGTATTTTCTCCGAGAAAAGCCGACTTTCTGATAGCATGATTGGACTCCCAATAGTAATGGCAAATACGTAAAGATGAACATCTTGTGGTGCATTATCACAAATCTTTATGATTCAAATCTACAGAAATGCAAGAAAAAGGGACAGTAATAAAACCTGAAGTGAGAGAGTGCTGTAAAATGGTTCACACATTAGGATTTGATCTTTCCCAAACCAAACCAATAATCTGAGCATAAACAGTTAAATGTTTACATTATGGGTCCAAGAGCATTGCACATGAGCTCAGAAAGCCCTGATATTACATTATAGCATGTTTTGTAGTTACAGCAAATTGGTCTTGAGGAACACCTGTTTTCCTCAGCTCGCTTAAGCAGACCTTCAATATCTCTAATACTTGTAGAATAAATGTATGATCTTCATCTTCTCTTGGAATTTGGGACCCTGCATCAACTCCCCTCAAAATAATTCCTAGCTCTCCTCCAGTTTCCCTGTATCTTATTTCTTCAGATATGTGTGCTCCTCTTGTCTAGACACCCCGCTTACTATGTGATTCTGTGCAGGGGGCTTCATCCATATGTCCTTTTGCTTTATCTGTGACTTGGTCTAAATAATAGTGGCAGATGCACAAAAGTGCTTAATAACTACTAGCTAGTGTTCTTATTATCATTCTCAATTACGCGGTTGATTCATGCGCTTCTGCCCCAAATGCCCCACATCCCTCTTGCCACCATTCAAACCCTGCTGTACTTTTAAGTAACTAGTAGAAGATTTCTATCTAACATTGTGCACAAGAAATTCAAGACCATATCTTTGATGGTATTTATCAAGACTGGAAACTCACTGTATTTTAGTATTTCTTGTGAAGTGGAAATAATGTGTGGGGTTCCCCTTGTGATAGCAGAGAGGGACAGGCCAAGAATCCAAAAGCAATTTGTCAACCAAGAGTATGTTATGGCAGTATTGGAGGGAAAATAACAAGGGTGCTAGAAATGCATTTTGAAAAGCATGTCCTTGTGATGATGTAAAAACAGCTTAGAATTACTTGGTACTGAAAGAATAAATAATGGTTATTGTCTCTTAAGACTGATATTATGTGGATACTGTGTAATTAGGAATTCTCTATTATACCTCAGACCACATGTTATATCCTTATATCATTGATCCGATAACCACAAAACCCACATTGTATCTGGCAGGCAGGAGTCTTCTTAAGGCCAGATCTTCAGGTAGGATATCTCTTAGAGTATAGATGTTGCAAACATGATCTTGACTTTACCTGTTATCCTCCTGTTTACAGACTTGCATG
Source organism: Phocoena phocoena (assembly GCF_963924675.1). NCBI lineage: Eukaryota > Metazoa > Chordata > Mammalia > Artiodactyla > Phocoenidae > Phocoena > Phocoena phocoena. The sequence goes on along the minus strand of NC_089230.1, from coordinate 37,596,783 downwards.
GCCTTTGAGTTATGTACTTTGGTTTGAAACACATATTATTTTCCCATTAGACTCAGCTAACGGTATTTTCACTTGTTTTCCTCCCCTTTCCCCCTTGCTTAGGTTTAAGGGAGATTGATTGTAGATTCTCCTAGTTACCAGTCCCACTACAACTTCTCTACAGTCTAGTCTAAATATTTTTATAGTGTTTGTTTAAGAGTGAAAATATATGCCTTTACATCCAGCCTAAGGGGGCAGTTTCTTTAGAAAGAAGAACCTTTTTCACTCTGAATACAACGGATACTTATCTTTTACTGCAGGAACTAAATGAGCAATTCATCAACTAATTTCTTATATATATATATCTATTTTGGTTCCTTTACCAACAAAATATTTTACAAGCTCAACAGCAGTAAAAGGAATTCCTGACCTTGCCTGTTTTTGAAAGACTGGGAAGTTAAACTATACCCCAGAGCAATCAGGCATCAAAATCGTTTCTTTTCTACTTCAAAAGTGTGTATGTGTTTTTTTTAAATTGCTAATAAAAGCATTACAAAGATTAGCTTTTGAAGTAGTGAGCCCCTTTCATTTATTTTCCTTCTAGTATTCCCTCTGCCTCCAGCTAAAATTTAGAACCTTAAAAATGTTGCTCTTCAGTGCTAATTTCAGTTGATGTTCTATCAAAGTGCATTTGGATTATCAAAGCTTCGTTTTTATCTTGCAGCTCAGTATTCCTGAGAGAACACTAGTCAGGTTAGAATTGACAAGCCTGTGTCTGGTCCTTTCAAGCTAGAATATGCTCCCTTCCCTACGGTGGACCTGTCTACCTGGGCTGGTTAACTCCCCTGCAGCCATGCAGGGACAGGTGCGCCCACGTGGTGATGATAAGGGAGGCTGTGCTCACTTCCAAAAGGCAAAAGAGCAGCTTTAGCCCTTGACACAATGGAAGAGAGAAATAATCAGCAGGGAGAGACACAGAATGATATAAGTAGAGTCCCAAAACTCCGGAAATTTGGAAACTTTTTGCTGTATTATTACCTAAAGAAGGAGGCTTAATTTTTAATTTTTTTTTTGGTTCTTTTAATGACTTCTGACATGGAAAAATTTGGAGGTTAATCTTTCCAGTGACAATATAAGTCCATTGTTTTTCTCTTCTCAAATGTCATAAGTTAGCACCAGTGAATTTTGCTTTCATAATATTTCATGGATGCCATTTTTTCTGAGTCCCAGTAGTTACTGGCTCCTGAAAACTTGTGTAATTTGGGATTTCTTAGAAGTTGTCTCCTTCTGAAGAAAAATTCTAACACATTAAATTTAATCATGGAGTGAAATCAGATTAAACCAGTGTTACCTCCCGAGTGCACCCAAATAACATCTTGAGGCAGATTTGGAAACTGTATGATCTTACTTAAAGGCTTTGTTGATCCTTGGATGTCACACTATAGTAACATTTATCCAAAGACTAGAATAGTCAACTGGATTTTGGAATTCTATAATTTTCTGGGATTATGATAAGATGAGTAAATACCTGTAGAGTGATGGGAGCAAAAGTAAACCTTAAAGGTCTAAGAACAGTGGTAGTACAACAAAGGGAAGCAACTGGTATGAACCCTGTGTTCAAGGAGCGTGGAAGTATATGAAAGGTCCCCTACTGAGTAGAAGTTAGAAGGATCATATGGAGGTACTTTTAAGTATTTTGTAAAAGTCAGGGTCATATGATTTCCCTGAGTTGTCTGGTGAGGCCTGATTCTTTGAGTGTGTCTCCTGAAGGAACAAGAATCATGTGCTTGCTTGAATTGAGGACAGTGAAAATGGGATTTTAAGAGATCTCTTTTCTTTTTGATCTTAATCAACCAAGCTTACCACAAACTTCACGTTAATTTAGGTGAGGCTGAAATATGGTGGGTACTTTAGTGAAATAGATCACAATTCAGCTGATGGAGAAGTTTCATTTTTACTTGATTTTTGGTCATTATAGACTAACTTCCACTTGGAACTGACCAGGATACTTAAACTACATACTCTCAAAAGGAAATATGACACCCAAGAATGATGGATCTAAGTATTGGCAAATTTAATAACTTTATATTTTATACTGTAAGATTTGAGGTAAAATCACTGGTGGACCCCAAATCCAGAACATATTAATAATGAACTTTCTACTCTCCCTCCTCCCTCTCCTCCTTCCCCACACTCTCCTCCTCTTCACACACACACACACACACACACACACACACACACACACACACACACACACACCCCCCTATGAATTTCGTTTATAGTTCCTATGCCATAACTGGCTTAGATGAGGAGAGATTCAGAGGCAATTTCTCTTGATATATATATAACTTAAATGCACCCAGGAAATTTCATGTTAATGGGTAGTACATAAGATCTTGGCACCTTTATTTAGGACTGTGTACACATTGATACTTTCTAGCTTCATCAAAAATAAATGAATAGAAGAGTTCAATACTTTATAGTTGTTGCACTTAGAATCCAGGGTGTTTAACCAGCACTGTCTTCCCTGCCTCAGATCTCTGACAAGTTGAAATCAAAGTCTCCTCTCAAACAAGCTTTCATGGTTATGAAGAAGAGTTGAGAGCCTTTTATTCTCATTTATATTGTTTCTCATACAAAAAGGGCATTCATAAGTTGTTTTAAACATCTGTTAAAGTTTTTAAGTATTGATGCATGCTTATTTTAAAAATACAAACAAGGTTGCTAAATATTACCAATAACATAAAAATATAATATTAGAAATACCAGCATCTAGAGATATCTCTGTAGATAGGCCAATGTGTAGGTTCTATTGCAGCATAGGATCATACTGTTTTAATTACTGTGGCTTTATAATATTTCCTAATATGTGATAGGGCAAGTAGCCCTCAACAGTCTTCTATTTCAAATATCAAGGCTGTTTCAAGTGTTTCTTGGAATTACAGAAAAAACAAAAATAAAAACAATTTCTCTTTGATTACTGGCACTGCATTATATGCTCATATGTTTGCATGTATGTATATATATTTATATGAAATATATCTGTAATATTGGTCATTTATTCAGTTGTTCTTGTACATCTTCATATAGACCGGATGGATTTCTTAAGTTAATCCTACGTATGTTCTGTTTGGGGTTGCTGTCATTGACATACTTTTTGGTTTTGCTTATATTTAATTATTCATTTACTTATTTATTCAATTAATAGCTGTTGAGTGCCTTTCAGAAATTGAGCATGCAATTGTAGAGAAGAGAAAAATCTTTCTCTTTAGTTAAGGAAAGTGATTGCTTTTTACATGTTAATTATGAAACCCGTGCTTTGCTGAAATTTTATCTTTTTAAAAATAGGTTTTCAATTTTTTTCTCTTAGCCTTTATATTTACCTAACTCACTATCTGCCAAAAAAAAGTTTGTCATTATTTTTTATCTTTTATTTCTTTCTGTTGCCTAGTTGCAATGACCAATATTTCCTCAACAACTGTGATATTAGTGGACATCCTTACTGTAACAGGAAGGCTTCCTGTTATTCATAAGGCATGACTCTGGCTTTTGTTTTGAGTATATAAAACACATATATATACATCTCCAGCCTTACCTTCCCCTCCAACACATATACATATAGCACACATCTGTTTATGATCTGGATTAAGTATGCATTTTTTCCTACTTTAAAAGAGGTTTGGGGCTTCCCTGGTGGCGCAGTGATTGAGAGTCCGCCTGCCGATGCAGGGGACACGGGTTCGTGCCCCGGTCCAAGAAGATCCCACATGCTTGCGTACAGCAAAAAAAAAAAAAAAAAAAAAAAAAGTTTGTTTTTTTCTCTTTATCAGGACCTAGCTGAGGGCTAACCTCTAAATACATGTCATTTATTAACAAATTTCCTAGTGGGGGATCATCCCTAAAATTTTTAAATGAGCTTCACTCGATCATGTTTTATTCTTTTAATATATTGTGTTGAGTATATTTGCTATTTTATTTTTGAATTTCATTAATACTCATAAAGGTGATGTTTTTATAGTTCTCTAATACCTTACTCTCTGCCTTTATATTTATTATATAGTCCTTCTGTTTTCCTGAAGTTCATTTCGTAGTTCTTCTCAAAATTCCGAAGTTGAATACATTATACAGTTATTTTAATTCTTATTTGTTTAAAAATGTGTTTAAGGCTATTAATTTTCTTCTGTATACTGCTTTAGTTACATCTCATAGGTTTTGAATGTAGAGTTTTCTCGATTTCCTCTTTGCCAGAATTATCTCAGACATAATTTTTGTATCATAGATATTTTGATCTTTGTTGATTTCTGATTTATCATTACTTATTACTATTCTGATTTATAAATGTATGCTAATATAATAATATTTACCAATCATCAAATTCTGTGCTAAGCTTTGCTTCATGACATCATTGACTGCTCCCCAGACATCTGTGATGCAGCTGTTTTCAGATAGAGACTGTGAGACTCCCTATATGGCATTTGTGGTTAAGCACATGGATGTATCAGGGCTAAGCTTCCTGGGTTTAAATCTATAAATCCATGTTACCAGGAACAAATTGATTAACATCACTAATCTCAGTGTTGTCATCTCTAAAAAGGGTATGAAAGTGGTACTTACTTTAATGAGATGAAAATCACATGATATAATGCAAGTAAGTAATTGCCATAGAAACTATTATTAATATTAACGTTATTATTACATTTGTCCAAGGTCATAGAGACAATTACTGGCAGCAAGGACCGGAGTCTGATTCTAATGTTCAAGGCCTTACACTCTATGTTGTACCACTACTACTGGATTCCATTTCCAGTTCTCTATTTTGTGTACTTTGATTCATTTAGATAGTTCACAAATTGGGAGGTGAATTTGTAATTGTGCATTAACAGGCCACATTTCAGGAAGTCATGTGAATATATTTTTGATTGAGCTACTGTTATAAGAGCATACTCTAGTTTACTGTTATTTCAGTATCTATTATGCCTTCATTAGCCTTTGATTCATAAATGTAAGCACCACTCCTGTCAGTATTAACAACTGTGAATGGCTTATGCCTTTAATGGTAATTATCTGCATATCATCTCATACTATTGTTAGAGCATCGCTGCCTTGTGGGCATAGGAACTGAAACAATAAAGGAGACTTCTGCCTTTTAAAACTGTGTTGGATAAGCAGAAATTGTGAAAACTTGAGGCCAAATTGAGTTTGCTCAACCTAAATGCAAATACTTACATTTTGTTAATTTTATTCTATTGACAATTTTTTGGATTTGTTATTCAACATTTTAGCACTGCTTTCTTGCTTTGAAATGCAAACATTATTTCAAGTAGATTAGTCTCATACCAGCTTAAATGAAGTAAGATGTTATTACAGTTCAGAGGTGAAAATCCCTGTATTTGTGACTTGAGCTTGTTCATTTGACTGTTTTGCAAAAAAAATGTTTCCACTGGACAACATAAAATAACATTTTTGTGGCTATTAATAAGAAATGTTGGCTCTCAGATCTATGTGGAGAATGAATATAAAGGGAAAGAGAACAACATGAATACGTTCATCACTTTCACAATCTTTCAAATTGGGATAAAGATCAAGTCATTGAAGTATAATATATGAAGTATAAGTGTGTGTGTGTGTATATGTATATACATTTATTTTGTAAAACTAAGTTACCTTTTTATCTCTCAGTAAGTATTCATTGATATGATTCCCCAAAGACTAATTTGTGTTCTGAATATTGGCTCTTTTATTAGTTGGTTAAATCATCTGCAATAATAAGGTGTCCATGCTTTTCCTCACTTGGACAAACAGGAAAAAATATATTCTTGCTATTTCTCAATTCTAAATAAATTAGAATCAACGAAATTTTGTTTTCACCATGTGAATGCTATTTGGAAATTCCATGGTGGTAATGGAAGAGACTGCTTTGATTATATTGTGCTTACAACTAGAAAGGAAAGCTTGGATCCACTTGTGGCTTAATGAGAGTGGGCCAGTGTGTGTGTTAATTGAAACAGAAGGGCACTTCCCTTGTCCCCCAGTATATGCTTGTACCCTTACTAATGAACTCGGGAACACAGTGAGCCCCTGCTCACCAAGTTGTTGGCCCCAGTGTTGGAAGTCAGAATAGAGAGGAGCATATTCAGAGAAACTTACAAGGATGGCACTTGGCAGAGATAGTGATACCTCTACTGACTGGACATATGGTTCCTAAAGCTCTAAAGCATATGACAACAGAACCGAATTGGTGAGTGGCCCAGTTGCTTGCTGCCCAGGGCTCCAAAACATCACTGCAGTAGTTAGAAAATACAAGCTCAGTTAATTTATAATTCCTCATGTTACTCTTTACATAACTTGGGAAATGTAAATTAGTTTCAATATTCACTTCAATCATGGTAGGGAAAAATATCCCAAAACCCATTTCTGAAGAGTATATTTACTGCTTGTCTATCCCTGCTCATTTAGTGGTGCATCTGTACGCCTTGCACTAATTCTGAGACCTTAAAACTCACAAGCAACTGAAATTGGCAGTTTCAGCCCACAGAAATCTTATGCATGGTATAGAGCTAGTTAACAGGAATAAATTGTATACTCAATTTTCTAAAGTTTTAAGCTTTTCAAAAACTGTTCAGTCACGATGAACTTCTAAAATGAACTGAAATACCTAGAGTGTCCAAATGAAAACGAGAAAAACTGTATTTTGAAAAAGGTTTTGTAATCATATCCATGCAAATTAGACTTCTCCTTTTGAGAGGAATTTTTCATTCAGTTTGGATGAATGGGAGAAAAGCCTGTGAAATGAAGTTAATTCCAAATAGAATAACTTGCTTTGATGTATTTAGCACATATAATAATTCCCTTATTTTGATGAAGAATTAAACATTTTTAATAGAAAAATGTTTTTTACCCACCTCTACTAAAATATTAGGCAGATCGCTAAAGGAGACTTATTTGAAGGCATGCTAATTTAGAAACCTTTCCAGCTGTCCACCATCTAAATTCTAGCCTATATGACAGCAACTAGTCTAAAATTTGTATTTTCTACAGATTTCAAAGCCCACTTAAAAAGGTGAAAAAAATCCAACTTTGCTTATAAACTCACAATGTACAAGGTGTTCTAGAGCCTTTTGGCAGTCAAGATCCATTTTGAGAATATTTAAAATAATACCTCTTAGAACATGCTACAACACTTGTCAGACCAAACAACCAGAGGGTAGCTGAGATCATATGTCTTCAGAATTGTGTCTTTTAAATATTACGGAGTTTAAAGAAGATTTCTAGCAGATTGTCTTATATTCTTTGAATGCTCAGCTCTCAGACAAATCTATTTTGAGTATCTAGGATGTACAGGACACTGTATCAGGCACTGATGATATAAGAAGGAACGAGGTGTCCTTCGCTTGAAGACAGTGCCTTTGGGGTGTTGTACAACAGTGGATCATACACATTATTGAACTCTGACTTCCCTGGTAAATGGAAAATAAGACAGCCTATGGTTTACTGCAAAAGTCAGGAAATGTAACTAGTTCTCTGCTCATCATATAGATAAATATTCTAGACATAAAACTCTGATTTGCCATGGGATGGTAGAAAGAGACTTGGATTGGCAATCAACACCCTGCTTTCTGTCCTTTATCTGTCACCTGTAATCCTTAGCAGATCACTTATTTTTTAGTCTTAGCATCTTGAATTACAAAGGAAGAAGTTAATATCTCTAGGGCTCCTTGTAAAACGTTAGATTCTGATTTTTTTTTCCACTTTATAATTAACCAGCAGAGTTACAACTCATTTTTTACATAGTAGGCTTTCGCAAGGTGTCCAGGTATTTTAAATAGACACCATTTATGATGAAATTTACTTTAGAAGCGAAGCAAAAGTAGTCATTTCAACCATTGCAAAGTTCCAAGGCACCTGCAAGAGAAGGCAGTAAAATTCCTCAAATATAAAAAAAGTGGGTTCCCACAGACAAGGGGTTGGGATATTCTGAACCACATTCTCATTGCTCTTGCATCTCAGAAAATGTCCAGTTTACTTCAGGACCTTCCATTTGAAGTAGTGCTACCCTCAATAACTGCTACTGCTTGGATACGGATGCTTCTTTGATTATGAGAACTAAGTGACCAGCCCCCGAGACCAGAAGTTCCCCTTGGAACCCATTCATCTCACTGCTGTGTCGGATGCACATTTGCTGTGATTTCCGCACACTCCTGGGGCTCCGGGCTCTTATAAGGCTCTCTCAGTGCTCTTTCCTCATTCCTTGCGCATTAAGCAAGGTCATTTGCCTAGACAGAATTTAAATGGTAGTTTTTGATCTCCTACTTTGCAGGTCAGTTGCTTTGGCAGAGTACTAATGTTTCTCCTGAGTTCTGATCAGTGCTGATCAATGATACAGTGTGATCTGTATTTTCTGCATCATCCTCCAATTATCACTGAAAGATGTTAAGGGTGGAATTTTCTTACCTGCAGTAGAGAATGAAATCAGAAGAATACTTCCTTTTAATCAGTAGAGCTGAAGTTGAATACAAACATCACTGTAAGAGAAAGAAGTAAGTCTTTCGCTCTTCACCCCACCTTGACTCCTTCAAGCAGCCTAAACTGGGTTTTCTGATTCTTTGGAAGAGTTAGAAGCTTTGCCTTTGTGCCTAGAATTATCCAGCTGAGTTAATTTTGTGGGCTTATCAAAAAATTGTCTCTCCATTAATGAAGCTCTCTTCGTGGCAGAGTCAGATTTATATATAGTTATTTCTTTAAGTCAAAAACATCCTGCTAGAATATATATTATATATATAATATATATATTCTAGTATGTTCTAGTATATTCTAATATATATTCTAATAAGCTTCTGATTCATTTTTTAAAGTTCTCTGTTCTGATATCATCCTTGCAATTCATTGGAGCTGAATAAATGCAGTTTGAATGAATGAGTGAATGAATGAAAGAATGGCATGCCCTCTTGCCATGGAAATGTGGAAGGGTTTTATGGAATTTATGTAGTAACATAGAGATAAGAACTTCTTGGCTTTATAATTGTAGTTTATATTAAACACATTCATGGGAGAGGAAATCTTTATAGATGGGGTTATGAAAACACAGTTTTTACTCTCTTGTTTAGAAAACAGTCTGTGTCTGCCCTTTTATAAGAGATCAGTGAAATCCTCAAAATTAAGCCCTTAATGCTTATCACATAGAAAACAAAGACTGTAGCCTAGTAACCTTTGTCTGCATCAGAGGATTAGAAATGAGGCTAAGTGGTGATTCATGGAGACAGTGATTATGTGTTTTCAGCTTATTCCAATGTATAAATGATATTTAAAGTATGTTCTGTAATTTGAAATTGATACATTATGGTTTGAAAACGTTACTAGCAGTAATCCTTATCAATCTCTGACCCTTACAGTAAATATCCAATGTTTAACTTAATGGCTTAATGATCTTTTGATATAGTATTACAGACTTGTGTGAGTTTAAATGGAAATCATTATGAAATCCACAAACTTGGGAACTTCTCTAGGCAGGAAACACAAGAGAAGGAAAAGATCTACAATAACAAACCCAAACAATTAAGAAAATGGTAATAGGAACATACATATTGATAACTACCTTAAATGTAAATGGATTAAATGCTCCAACCAAAAGACATAGACTGGCTGAATGGATACAAAAACAAGACCCATATATGTGCTGTCTACAAAAGACCCACTTCAGTCCTAGGGACACATACAGACTGAAAGTGAGGGGATGGAAAAAGGTATTATATGCAAATGGAAATCAAAAGAAAGCTGGAGTAGAAGTTCTGATATGAGGCAAAATAGACTTTAAAATAAAGACTGTTACAAGAGAAAAGAAGCACACTACCTAAAGATCAACAGATCAATCCGAGAAGAAGATATAACGATTGTAAATATTTATGCACCCAACATAGGAGCACCTCAATACATAAGGCAAATACTATCAGCCATAAAAGGGATTATCAACAGTAACACAATCATAGTAGGGGACTTTAACACCCCACTTTCACCAATGGACATCATCTAAAATGGAAATAAATAAGGAAACACAAACTTTAAATGAAACATTAAACAAGATGGACTTAATTGATATTTATAGGACATTCCATCCAAAAACAACAGAATACATTTTCTTCTCAAGTGCTCATGGAACATTCTCCAGGGCACATCATATCTTGGAGTACAAAGAAACCGTTGGTAAATTTAAGAAAATTGAAATCGTATCAAGTATCTATTCTGACCACAATGCTATGAGACTAGATATCAATTACAGGAAAAAATCTGTAAAAAATACAAACACATGGAGGCTGAATAATACACTAGTAAATAACCAAGAGATCACCGAAGAAATCAAAGAGTAAATCAAAAAATACTTAGAAACAAATGACAATGAAAACATGATGACCCAAAACCTATGGGATTCAGCAAAAGCAGTTCTAAGATGGAAGTTGATAGCAATACAATCCTACCTTAAGAAACAAGAAACATCTCAAATAAACAACCTAACCCTACACCTAAAGCAATTAGAGAAATAAGAACAAAAAAACCCTCAAAGTTAGAAGGAAAGAAATCATAAAGATCAGATCAGAAATAAATGAAAAAGAAATGAAAGAAATGATAGCAAAGATCAATAAAACTAAAAGCTGGTTCTTTCAGAAAATAAAAAAAACTGATAAACCACTAGCCAGACTCATCAAGAAAAAAAGGGGGAAAATTCACGTCAATAGAATTAGAAATGAAAAAGGAGAAGTAACAACTGACACTGCAGAAATACAAAGGATCATGAGAGATTACTACAAGCAACCCTATGCCAATAAAATGGACAACCTGGAAGAAATGGACAAATTCTTAGAAAAGCACAACCTTCCAAGACTGAACCAGGAAGAAATAGAAAACATAAACAGACCAATCACAAGCACTGAAATTGAGACTGTGATTACAAATCTTCCGACAAACAAAAGCCCAGGACCGGGTGGCTTCACAGGCGAATTCTATCAAACGTTTAGAGAAGAGCTAACACCTATCCTTCTCAAACTCTTCCAAAATATAGCAGAGTGAGGAACACTCCCAAACTCATTCTATGAGGCCACCATCACCCTGATACCAAAACCAGACAAAGATGTCACAAAGAAACAAAACAACAGGCCAATATCACTGGTGAACATAGATGCAAAAATCCTCAATACAATACTAGCAAACAGAATCCAACAGCACATAAAAAGGATCATACACCATGATCAAGTGGGATTTATCCCAGGAATGCAAGGATTCTTCAATGTATGCAAATCAATCAATGTGATACACCATATTAACAAAATGAAGGAGAAAAACCATATGATCATCTCAATAGATGCAGAAAAAGCTTTCAACAAAATTCGTCACCCATTTATGATAAAAACCCTCCAGAAAGTTGGCACAGAGGGAACTTACCTCAACATAATAAAGGCCATATATGACAAACCCACAGCCAACATCGTTCTCAGTGGTGAAAAACTGAAACGATTTCCTCTAAGATCAGAAACAAGACAAGGATATCCACTCTCACCACTATTATTCAACATAGTTTTGGAAGTTTTAGCCACAGCAATCAGAGAAGAAAAATAAATAAAAAGAATCCAAATTGGAAAAGAAGTAAAACTGTCACTGTTTGCAGATGACATGATACTATACATAGAGAATCCTAAAGATGCTACCAGAAAACTACTAGAGCTAATCAATGAATTTGGTAGTATAGCAGGATACAAAATTAATGCACAGAAATCTCTTGCATTCCTAAACACTAATGATGAAAAATCTGAAAGAGGAATTAAGGAAACACTCTCATTTACCATTGCAACCAAAAGAGTAAAATACCTAGGAATAAACCTACCTAAGGAGACAGAAGACCTGTTTGCAGAAAACTGTAAGACACTGATGGAAGAAATTAAAGATGATACACACAGATGGAGAGATATACCATGTTCTTGGACTGGGAGAATCAACATTGTGAAAATGACTATACTACCCAAAGCAATCTACAGATTCAATGCAATCTCCATCAAACTACCAATGGCATTTTTCACAGAACTAGAACAACAAATCTCATGGTTCGTATGGAAACAGAAAAGATCCCGAATAGCCAAAGCAACCTTGAGAAAGAAAAACGGAGCTGGAGGAATCAGGCTCCTAGACTACAGTAATCAAGACTCTATGGTACTGGCAAAAGACAGAAATATAGATCAATGGAACAGGATAGAAAGCCCAGAGATAAACCCAAGCACATGTGGTCACCTTATTTTTGATAAAGGAGGCAAGAATATACAATGGAGAAAAGAAAATCTCTTCAATAAGTGGTGCCTGAAAAACTGGGCAGGTACTTGTAAGAGAATGAAATTAGAACACTCCCTAACACCATACACAAAAATAAACTCAAAATGTATTAAAGACCTAAATGTAAGGCCAGACACTGTAAAACTCTTGGAGGAAAACATAGGCAGAACACTCTGACATAAATCACAGGAAGATCCTTTTTGACCCACTTCCTAGAGAAATGGAAATAAAAACAAAAATAAACAAATGGGACCTAATGAAACTTAAAAGCTTTTGCATAGCAAAGGAAACCATGAGCAAGATGAAAAGACAACCCTCAGAATGGGAGAAAATATTTGCAATCCAAGCAACTGACAAAGGATTAATCTCCAAAATATACAAGCAGCTCATGCAGCTTAATAAAAAAAAAAAAAAAAAAAAACCCAATGGGCAGAAGACCTAAATAGACATTTCTTCAAAGAATATATACAGATTGCCAACAAACACATGAAAGGATGCTCCATATCACTAAGCATTAGAGAAATGCAAATTAAAACTACAGTGAGGTATCACCTTACACCAGTCAGAATGGCCATCATCAAAAAATCTACAAACCATAAATGCTGGAGAGGGTGTGGAGAAAAGAGAACCCTCTTGCACTGTTGGTGAGAATGTAAATTGATACAGCCACTATGGAGAACAGTATGGAGGTTCCTTAAAAAACTACAAATAGAACTACCATATGACCCAGCAATCCCACTACTAGGCATATACCCTGAGAAAACCAAAATTCAAAAAGAGTCATATACCACAATGTTCATTGCAGCTCTATTTTCAATAACCAGGACATGGAAGCAACCTAAGTGTCCATCGACAGAAAAATGGATAAAGACAATGTGGCACATACATACAATGGAATATTACTCAGCTGTAAAAAGAAATGAAATTGAGTTATTTGCAGTGAGGTGGATGGACCTAGAATCTGTCATACAGAGTGAAGTAGGTCAGAAAGGGAAGAACAAATACCGTGTGCTAACACATATATATGGAATCTAAAAAAATATATTAAAAAGGTTCTGAAGAACCTAGGGGCAGGACAGGGATAAGGATGCATATGTAGAGAATGGACTTGAGGACGTGGGGAGAGCGAAGGGTATGCTGGGATGAAGTGAGAGAGTGGCATGGACATATATACACTACCATATGTGAAACAGGAGGTAGGTAGTGGGAAGCAGCCACGTAGCACAGGGAGATCAGCTCGGTACCTTGTGACCACCTAGAGGGGTCATATAGGGAGGATGGGTGGGAGGTGCAAGAGGGAGGAGATATGGGGATATATGTATATGTATAGCTGATTCACTTTGTTATAAAGCAGAAACTAACACACCATTGTAAAGCAATTATACTCCAATAAAGCTGTTAAAAAAAAAAGTAAAAAAAAGAATTGGGTCTGTCTGGAAATTGACACTTGTAAATTTTTTGTGAGTCTGTATTTTAGCCGTCAAGTACAGAATAAATTAACTAATTAGCAAGTATTCTAATAGTAACTACTCAGCTCCAAAGAGTGAAAAGAAAGGTATTTCACATTTTTTTCTGCAGGTTTTTAGGAATTTGTATTCAATAATAGGTCTAGTAAAACCTAATTTCAATTGTGAGCTTAAATCTATTACAGTGAAGTTATTATCTTACAATCAATCTTTTTACACACATGTACAGTGTCCTAATACACAAATAATATTTCTTTTTGAAGTGATTTAAAAGAAAAATGATCCTACTTAAGTCAGTCATTTATCTGAGTCCTTGGAGAAAATGATACTGTTTTACAAATTGTATTCCTAGAATGCGAACAAGTATTCATAATGAAACAAGTTCTGTAAATGTTTAAAAACTTCTCAGAGAGTCACAGTACACGTTAACTCATTTAGCTCTCTGAAAAGTTCTCCAACAAAGAAACTTTCAGCTTCCTTAACCCAGAGTTTTCCAAACTCTCTTGACCACTTGACCCTCTTTGATTCTGCACAAGCCCTTTGAACATTTCTTATGATAGTAGTTTTCAGAGGAGGAGAATTTGAATTAAATGATAAAAAGTTTATCTTACACATTTTATTTGTTTAGTTTTTTTCCCTAATTGTTTGGTAGAGAAAAAAGTGCTCTTCAAATATAAGGAGAGTGTTTCTGTTTTTCTTTAAAGACTATATTTCAGAGCACTTTTAGGTTTATAGCAAAATTGAGAGGCAGGTGCAGAGATTTCCCATACACTCCTTGCCCTCTCCCCACATGCAACCGGCTCCGTCATCGACATCCCTCATCAGAGTGGTTACAGCTGACTGAGGTACCGTAAATATCCATAATTATCTGTAGTTTACCTTAGGATTCACTCTTGGTGATGTACATTCCATGAGTTTGGACAAATATATGAGGTGTTCATTATTAGGGTATTATAGCATATTTTCACTGCACTAAAAATAGAAGGGTATTATTTTATTCAACTTTGTGCCATGAACACAGCTTCCAAATAAAAACACTTTATGGAGAGAGAGAGAGGAAAGGAGGGAGGAAGAAATGGAGATAAAGGTAATTTGTGGATCAGATAGTCACTGAACCATTAAATATATTTCAAACCCTGGCTGTAGCAGTGTTTCTCAAGATACGATCCCTGGACCAGCAGCCTGAAAATCACCGGGGGTCTTGTTAAAAATGCAGAATTCCAGACCTATGGAATCAAACTCTGGGGATGGTCCCCAGTGAGCTGAGTTTCCATCAGTTGTTCAGGTGATTCTGATGGGTGTTCATATTGGAGCTGGGAGAAGAGATTCTGCTCCCTGAGCATGGGAGTGCAGACTTTGAGTTCTCAGGCTTCTCCTTGTGATGAGTGGGCTCTACAACCTGATCTTTGAAGTGCTTGCTACAAAGCTGTCAAGGAGTAGAGTAGGGTAGTTCCGGGGTGTCTGTCATGATGATAAAGGGTGTATCAAGCTATTCAAAATGCCATCCCTGCTTTATAAAAAGCTCTGATGTCAGACGAGAGAGCTCATATGACCAATCTTAGGTTTAGAGCAAAAGGCCAATATCTGTCCTTCTTCCACTTCCTCATGAGATACTTTCTGGTTAACCCTTTATAGTCTGGTTTCTGTCATGGAAGGCCTTTAGGCAAGTACAGTTTGTGACTTGGGAGGTCTTTGCATTTGTCTTCTGACATATTTTCCTTCTAGGAGGACTGTGAGTGCACCACTCCATAGTCAGATCCCCGCCCTAAAAACAGGCTGTATTTGCAACAGCTGGTGTGTATGTGTACGTTTACATATATATCATCTCCAAATCCCATGTATTTGATCTTTTGTTGAAAGTTCATCTAAGCTAACTTTTCATGTATTGACAATAATCTGGGGAGAGTAAAATGTAGATTAGAATAAAATGGGGAAAATCTAGAGTACAAATGTATAGGTAGAAAGCAAGGAGCACAGTCTTAATAAGGTGTGTTGTCATGGGCCCCACAGTATCACACCTAGGAAAGCAATATAGGAAATAGAGCTTCTTTCCCAGCAATCAGGTGGTGCTTTAAGAGGCTCTGCTGTAAATCCAGGCAACCCATTTGTCAACCCCTTTTAAAGACTCAGTGAGTGATATTAGCTCTGGCACCCAAGATATTTTGGTTAGTGACCAATTCCTTCCTTAAGCAGAGAGCAGGAGCAGTGTGTAAAATACCTGTCTGATTCTTGGCACCGGATTTAACAGAGGTAAAGAGAGAGTGAAGACCTTTGATCAGCCTGTCTCTTGGCACCCAGAAATATTTACCTTATTGCTATATAAACAATCAAATCAGTGGCTTGCCTAGGAAGGGGTGTTACTTCTCATTTTGGTAGACCCCCAAAACACTTCTCCCAGATCTCAGGATCCCAGGCCTGTGAATCAAATATGAGGTAGGTCCAGCTGCATTTGACTTTGTGCTGGATGATTAAGCACTTTCAGATTGAGGTGGCTGTGAATATCAGTTGTCAGTTACATTGCTTTAGTCTTGGGCATCCTTGATATCTTTGTAAGATGCACATCAGACTTTCTGACACACTTGTCTCAGTAGCTTTCAATGTCATCTTCTGCCCCTTCTGCCCAATCAGAGCGCTTCTACACCATCCGTCTATAGTCTGTGGATGCTTTTTTCTGAAGGGGGATATTTCCCTTCATTTAAAAATATTAAATACTGGGCTTCCCTGGTGGCGCAGTGGTTGAGAGTCCGCCTGCCAATGCAGGGGACACGGGTTCGTGCCCCGATCTGGGAAGATCCCACATGCCGCGGAGCGGCTGGGCCCGTGAGCCATGGCTGCTGAGCCTGCGCGTCCGGAGCCTGTGCTCCGCAACGGGAGAGGCCACAACAGTGAGAGGACCGTGTACCGCAAAAAAAAAAAAAAAAAAAAAAAAATT
Organism: Phocoena phocoena; assembly: GCF_963924675.1. Lineage (NCBI taxonomy): Eukaryota > Metazoa > Chordata > Mammalia > Artiodactyla > Phocoenidae > Phocoena > Phocoena phocoena. The sequence continues at coordinate 37,580,097 of NC_089230.1, read as the reverse complement.
AAATATTAAGAATATTAAGCCACACTCTAACTGTGGGAATCAAACTACTTTTATGGCCTATACTGTTCTTACTTTTACCTCTTTTATTTTCATAAACAAACCTGATGCCTGAATTGCTTCTTTTGTAGAGCTAAAGAAAATTTCTTTTATAGATTGTACTTCCATTGGCCAGATATTACCATTTTTTGGACTGTTTTCCTACCTTGTTTTCCGTGTACACACTAACACCATTTACATGTTTTAATATGAAACTCAGTTGGGTATTCTACTAGTTTTGCCTAATAACTCTTCATTGTATGTTTTCTCATATATTGAAAAATCTCGGTGATTGAAAAGTCTTCACTTTCTCTGTCATCTCTACCATATGGATGCAGTTCATTGTTAATTGATGTTCCTAATGATGTCTCTGAAATGCTGTGTGATCCGAAAGAGCCTGATGAATTATCAAAGAATAGATTACATTTAGTAATATCTGTGTTTATAAACTCTTTGTAAGTCATATTAAATGTACTAAATAGCATATTTGGTAAGTAAATGATACAGCCATATACAATTAGAGACTTGGCAGGGTCCTCAGTTCCTATTAGTGTTCAAGACCTTTGTGGATTTGTGCAGGTTTGATGACTACTTGGATTATAAATGTTACAAAGATAATTAACAAACAATAAATTGTTTTTTTAAAAAAATAACATTAAGCACATTTTTGAAATCTTGAAATTCCAGATAATGAATTGATTTTTGCTAAAGAAAATATCTAAGATTGATAAGTTTCCTTGAATTATCTCTAATATTTGCACTGATATAGACAAGAAAAAGAGACTGTCTGGAACTGTGTGGTACTTAATTCACTGTTACTTTGCAGGAAAAAAAGCAACTAAGTAGGCGTATACAATTAAATATAGATGTCTACTAATTCTTCAACAAAAGTTATAAATTTTCATTCATTATGAAGACAAGAATACATAGGACAATATATTTATGTGGTAGGAAACAAATACAGGTGTCTAAAACTTAGGAAAACATTGGAAGAAGGGTCAGAAAAGACGTGAGAAACATTCAGATTAGACTAATGTATCCTTCTGTAGCTGAAAAATACAAATTCTTTATGTTTCTAATTAACTTATGCCAAAGTGAGATTTCTAAATTCAGGAAAATATATTGGAATGGTCATTCAGGATATTACAAAAAGAGAAAATGACTTACAGTTTGAGGACTGAGTTTTGGGTCAAAAAATGGATTGACCCTTTCATCACTCCTTACACATTTAAAAAATTGTAATGGGCCCAACTTCCATTACAACTTCATCTTCAAGCTCTTTTACTTCATGGCATGGTAACATTCACTGGGGAGTGTTGAAAGGATGTGAAAAAAGATAGGTGGGACGGGAAAAATAGTGTGGGTAGTATGTATCTTCTGAGATGCAGGAAAATGAAAGTGAAGGAGAAAAGGAGGGAGGGTATGTGATGAATGAAAACACTTGTATTACCTGGTATCTTGACAAAGAAATATAAAGAAAAATTGACTATTTGAGTTACTGATTCTATCTTGATGTGCTCATGAGGAGACCCTCCTTAGAAGAGGAAGTGAGTGTGTGGGTGCTAGTTGGATGGGGTGGGAGAAGACATTCCAGAAGGGGATAGTGCATGAGAAAAGTGGAGACATAATAGCCTGTGATTTATGGGAACCAAAGCAGTTGGAATACCTCAAGTTGAGAAGGTAAAGTAGGCACAGAGGCCATGCCACAAAAGCGCCTGGGCTCGTTATAGACATGGTATGGAGTTCGGACTTTCCAGTATTCAGTGGGGAGCCAGTGTAGGATTTTGAATAGGGGAAACATGTGGTCAGATTTTTGTTTGGAGAAAATGTATTCTGATAGAATTATATTGGGAAGGGAAAGAGACCTGGGCTAGAATTACAGCATTGAAAGCAATCTTGTAGATGGGAGAAGCAGCTCTTAGGGTGACTGGGATGGTCCCATTAATGTACTAAATTAGAAGAGAGACAAGACAGAGCCTGGAGATCACCTACTTTGTGTGTACACAAACAGGTTTCTGTATAATTGATATGAAGAGAATGAGGAAGATTTAAATATTTCAGGAAGAATTTTCTGCACTGACTACTGTTAAGACTGTATCAGTAAACATTCCTTTCTGACTGATCAGTCTTTCCTTCTAGTAGTGGGAGAAAAAAATGCCAGCATCTACACAAGACTGACATTTACTTTTGAGAATGTGCAAGAGAATAAAATGCCTTCTGGGCTCTAAATTCTTGGGGATATTTCTGAGTCTCTGTGATGTTTATCAGTTAATTGAAAGCTATTTTCATTTTTGATATGAAGAAGAATTGGGAAGTTCAGCTGTCAATAGTAAAATAAACAAAGGGAAAGCAATGTGTTTTGGAGACATATGGCAAACTAGTTAATGCTGTTATAGTAATTTTCCTAAGTGTATCTCTCAATCACATTAGGTCTCTATTCTGGACTTTACTGATCATTAAAAGCTGAAACACTTAGTGAATTGAGCATGATTTATAGTATGAATTTATCAAATGTTCTTGAAGAGAGTAAGCAGGACCTGTTTGAAAGCATATTTTTATTGTGCTTATTGTTTAGACTCTAGTTCCATTCATAAGATGACACAATTTTTAAAGCACACTTAATTATATTCAATATTGACTTCTGAGTTGTCATGGCCTTGGCAGTTTTTGAGTCAATTCTCTGTATTTTATTTTCATAATTGTAGAATCCCAATATTTAAAATTAAAAGGAAGGACTTTTACGTCACTCATTTGAGTCATATTCTAATTCACACATGGCCTAGCATAGTTTCTTGCATATAGCAGGTGTTACAAAATGAACATTAAATGATTCTGAAAAGTGGGGCCTTCTGCATTCTCAACTGAAAACAATGTATGGAAATATTCCCCAGTATATACCCCAAAATGCAAGGGGGGCTCAGGAGGTTCCAGATCTCTCCCAGCTATTTCAGAGCTCCACTGGGATTCAGAAGAGTACTGGGGGCATAGTCAGTAAATGTAGCTGCTTCACCTATCTACCCATCAAAGCCTCCATCCACCCCACAGTCAGAATATGTTAAATAATATGCCAAACGAATTAGCACTAATTCGGGACTAATTAATTTGGGACTGAAGAATGAAGTGTTATCCTTGATTTCACTGAAGGTGTAGATTTTTGGACCATTCATGCATAGAAGCAGTAATTATAATGATGATGAGTCTTGCCAACGAAGAAGTTGATGGTGGTAGCTTACTAATGGAACATAGAAAAAGGGGATTTCACTTAGTGTAACTGATCAGGGCACTGGATGAGGTAGGTGTCTACAGAAGAAGGAAAATACATGATCTTGCCTTCAGTGAAGTTAAAGAGAAGACCTTGGGTCACATCTTCCAGTTGCTTAATGAGCAGTATCTGCACCACCCTTCCCACATTTTAGCATACTCACTACATTATGGAGAAAGGTGGGTCAGCAGATACCCTTCATCCTGGCTTGGGGCTCGGTGGGTTTCCTTGGAAAACTCTACCGGACAGAGAGATTGGCAAATGGAGTTCATTTTGTGTTCTCTAACCTGACATTCCCCAGTCAATGTAGTTAACTAAGTTAAATTATGTTCACTTTGTGCCCTGGCCCTTAGCACAAAGAAGACAAACTAACTTTATCTTCACAATCATTTGTATTCCTCGGCTTAGGTAGGGCTATTCATTCACTTAAATCCAATACTTAAATATAATTCATTCAAAAACATTGCAGTTTTTCCTATCATTCTAAAAGTTGAGTGCTTCAAATGACACAAAGTCTAAAAGTTAGGACCAGGATTGTGTAAAATCAATTGTACCTATTGAATCAGCAAGAGGTTTTAGGAATTTTGCAGATGATTCAGGTCTTAAAATACTTTTATCCTTTTTGTAGGGAGAAAGAGAAATAGGTGTGTGTCAAAAATAACTTAAGGATATGCCTTTGAAGTAATCTGTTTTAACAGGTTAAATTTATAGCACATAATAGTTGTCAATAGAAATTCATTTTATTTTACAGGCTATTTAAATTAAGTGAATTCCTGTGGCTAAAGGCTTGTGTTTTGCACATGCATTTGAACAGATACTATTTTAATGATAGTCATGGTGAACTTTATAGACATTTTTTGTCTTCTGAAACACTCCCTTGGAGCCTCTCTGTGTGCATTAGGATTAATAAGATAATGTCTCCCAGGTGCTTAGAGCTTTTTGGAGAAAGGGAATGAAGCTTTGTGTTAAAATGATTATTACTGACTTCAAAGACAGCTATATGAGAGTTCAGAAAGAACATTTTTTTATTAATAGCAACTCATAAATGTCAGTGAGAAATAGCATTGCGTGATGTTACAAATGGTCGTTTATTCATTAACAAGCCAGCCATCTTCTTTTCTTTCTCCATTTGCTCTCTTGGGGAAGAAACTAGGAGTTCGTGCTACCAAGACACAGGATGGGATGCCATGAAGGGGACCAAAATGATTTTGTCAAAATGGTTAAGTTCATTTAGGGGAATGAAATGACTTTAGCCTTGGCCTCCCTGGAAGCATTGGTTTAATGGTACTCAGTAAAAGACCAAAAGTAGATAAAGATTACAGAATTTAGCTTCTTACAGGTATAAGGGAAGTAGAAGTGGTGACACTAATGGAGAAACCTCAAAACAGTCAAAAGTGGCCCATGACAATAAGTCACTCCCAACTCCTACTGACTCCTTGGGGGGGTGGATTATAGTCTACATCTCTCTAAGGCATATTTAAAATGTGGCAGTAATAACCATTTCAGTAATTTTCTTTGTATAGTGCTTTGAACTTTACAGAACTTTCACACCTAATTTTAATACCCAGAACATCTCTATGAGAGGGTACTGTTTGGTCCATTTTAAAGATGAAGAATCTGAGGCTCAAATAATTTAATTCTTTTTCCAGATATATGCAGTTTGTAAGAGACACAGGTGGGGTTTGAACCCAGATTTTCTAATTCCAGTGGGGTGCTCGTCCCAGTACACAATTATAGGAGAGTCACTCATGCTGAAACAAGTAGTAACGTGAGGCTGTGGAACTATGTCGTTGATCTAGCAACAGAGTCATGTTTATTCTGTTTATTTTCACCAACTTCTTCCTGATAGCAGTTCCTAAACCTTGAGTTTACAAGAAAGTCTTCCTTTCCAAGTGTAATTCAGCTACCTTTGAGACATACTGACTCAATGGTACTCCATTGTTTTATTCTGAAGTCATTCATAGAAAAATGTTTTAAATTATTGTTATTTTATCTTGAAGATACTGTTGTGGGAAGTGTTGAATTACATTTGTCATGTGTTCTAAATGATTTACATACCTTCCCTAGACAGAAGATGCAATCAGGTTCTCTTTGAGGTGACTATTAGGTTTACAGTACCTTTTCAATGAGAAAAAAAAAGATTTTTTCCCCCGCATGTATTTTCAGATGCTAAATTCTTTAAACACCAGCTGTATGTTAATAATGGGTAACATTAAGGGGTGTATTCTCATTTTCACAGCTTAACTTGTTTGAATATTTTGCCCTTTAGAGCATGAAGTATTATAAAAAAAAATGACCCTTACAAATAAAAGGGTAAAACTAAATAAAATTTCACAAAGGAAACAATATACACAAACCCATGCCATGTGTGATCACTTCAGTTCGTATGTAGCAGTGAAATGTCCACCCTCCATGACCATCCATTGGTGAATGGAGTGGTAAACGTGGTAAAATCATACAATAATGTGCAAGAGTGAAAAGGGACTCATGACAACCGTATTTTATCAACATGCTTGAATGTTATGTAAGTTTTAGTAAAAATAGAAAATTTCACAAGAATACGTAAACTGCTAAACTCTGTAGTTTCAAAGATATATACAAAACATACATATACAAAAAACACATACAAAACAATAATGTATGCATTTTTATAGGTGAATATAAGTATACAAAGAAGGTGGTTTGGGTGAATAGATATTAAATACATAAAGTATCCATGGACTCGAAAATGCAGACATAAAGGGAACACAAAAAGAGAATCCTTTTTTTTAACGTATGATGATATTGTGTCATTAATTGAGGTTTATACTTGACTGAATATACAGTCCTCTGCACATAATTTGTGGGCAATACCCAAGTCTAAACATGGATATTTGATTCATAAACAGTAAGGCTGAGTCTATGTAACCATACTAATAGCAGGTTGCGTAAGTATTTTCATTATCATCTTTTAAAACAACAGGTCTTAACCAGAAAGTGACAAGCCATGGGTTTATTGATTTCAGAAAAGAGGATTAGAATTACACGTTAATACTTCATGCCTAACCCCCAAACTACTTTGTATTTTGCAGTCAGATGATCCAGGCCCTTTTGCAAGTACTTCACAAATGTGAAAAAGCATCCCTACTAGGAAAACAATGTGGAAGAGCATAGATTTTACACACACACACACACACACACACACGTATTTGTTTTGCTTGAATGCTTTTTTAATGTTAGAAAGCAAATGTTCCTGGAGAGTAGAAACTAATTTTATATAGAATGTTTATTAAACGATTAACCAAAAGAAACACAATTTTTGATAAAGGATAGCCTAATACAAAAGTTACAGAAGTTAATATAACATAACAATTAGTAAAACACTTTTGCTGAAAAGTACAAAAATATAAGCTAGACAAGCTGTACAAAAATAATAAGCTCTTTATACAAGAAACTGTTATAGATGGCAGAATATGGTAAATGCCCAAAATGTATAGAGGCATCCAAAGAATGGTAAAGACCATCTTCAGTTAACATGAGGATGAAGAAAGTCAGGAAAGATATCTTGTAATAGAGGACATGTGTGAGATGGCCTTCCCACCTGGGGCTTAACTCCTTTGATTACTCTCGGACTCCAGAGGTCTGAATGTAGGAAAGAGAAAAGGATAAGCAAGGGAAGACTCAGAAATTGGAAGCGAGACAAATGGTAAAGGGATGAGGGTAAAGGGATGAGGGCAAAGCGATGGAGGGAAGGTGGGGAGGGAGTGAGGGAGGAGGAGAGGGGAGAGAAGCAGAAGTTGAATGAATAAGGTGGGGGAAGGAGTAATAATGATTAGCTTCTTAAATTTAACATCTGGGTTGCTGGCCAGCCTGTGTATGATATCCAATCGCAGGTAAAAACGCCAAAAACCAGGGGAAAAAGCTGGCAGCTTAAGATGTGAGGTGGAATAATGGTTGAAATCCAGAGACTGAATATTTTTATCATTACCTCTTTTTTTTTTGTCTCTGACGTCAGCATTTCATTGGTCACTAAACATGCCTGTCCTAGACCAGAACTCTTGACAATGGGCCGTTTGCTACACCTGGATAGGTGTAGGCAGAATTGTTAAAGTATTGAGTTCCTGAAGTTCTTGTCAATGCCAATTTATGATCCTGGCAGCTCCGGAAGGAGAGGCAGCATTGTTATTTTTTTTTAAACAATGCTCACTGCTTGATCCTTTGTGTGCTCTTAATACACAGTGAAGAGAAAAACATAATTCAAAAACAGTCATGTACCGTAGTGTTCATTGCAGCTCTATTTACAATAGCCAGGACATGGAAGCAACCTAAGTGTCCATTGACAGACGAATGGATAAAGAAGATGTGGCACATATATACAGTGGAATATTACTCAGCCATAGAAAGAAATGAAATTGAGTTATTTGTAGTAAGGTGGATGGACCTAGAGTCTGTCATACAGAGTGAAGTAAGTCAGAAAGAGAAAAACAAATACCATATGCTAACATATATATGGAATCTAAAAAAATATATATATGGTTCTGAAGAACCTAGGGGCAGGACAGGAATAAAGATGCAGATGTAGAGAATGGACTTGAGGACATGGGGAGGGGGAAGGGTAAGCTGGGACGAAGTGAGAGAGTGGCATGGACATATATACACTACCAAATGTAAAACAGATAGCTAGTGGGAAGCAGCGGCATAGCACAGGGAGATCGGGAGATCAGCTCGGTGCTTTGTGACCACCTAGAGGGGTGGGATAAGGAGGGCGGGAGGGAGGGAGATGCAGAGGGAAGAGATATGGTGATATATGTATAGCTGATTCATTTTGTTATAAAGCAGAAACTAACACACACCATTGTAAAGCAATTATACTGCAATAAAGATGTTAAAAAAAAAAAAAAGAGGAACTTAGGGGCAGCAACCTGATTAGAAGTGGGGGCTAGAGAACTTGTTCGAAGCTTTATATATAAAGCCAGGACATGGCTTTTTATGGAGATTGCCTGTATAGACTTGGAGCAATAAATAGAGCCTTTCACCATGCTTAAAAAAAAAAAAAAATATATATATATATATATATACAATGAAGAACAGTTTTCTAAGGAGTGGCTTGTTTTTCATTCACAGAGATGGTCTCCTCTCTGTGGTAAGGTTTGAAGTAGGTTCAGGGATGAGCTTATGAGAGTGTATCTAAAGGGCTTGAGGAGGAAAATATGTCCAAGAATCATAAATGTTAATCTGGATTAGTCTAGCAGTTATGAGATTCTAGAACAGTGAGTTTAGTGTTAGAACTGTTATCCTTCCAGATTTCAGAGTCTGTAAGGATGGAGAAAACCGTGAGACTGATGCTTACAAATGTAAGATTACTGGAGAATGATACAGTGTTTAAAAGGAAGGAAAGAGTTATAATAAACTGATGGCATGAATAGAAATAAGTATTTATATTTGGTAAGGTATTTTAGATATATTATCTCTGTTGTCTTCACAAGAGCACTCCAAAGAGAAGTTAAGCTTTGACAGCCACTGGGATTTGGACAGAATCACATCAAATACAGGTGGGGAGATAGGTATCAAGGCACTTCTGAGCCAAAGCTTGTTTTTCCTGTAACTTCACCTTGCCTCTTAAGATAAAAGTTACAGAAAGAATACAGGTGGGTGATCAAGTAAGGAATTTCTGCTATCTCAGTGGACTGGTCACCTGTAGAGGAGGCCTGGGGGTGTCAGATAGGACAGAGCTTGATGAAAATGAGGATTTGTGTCTCAAGTTATGACAACAGCAACCTTAGGGAAACAGCACTGAGCATTTGACCAAGGGGGGCTTTGCAGTAGAGGAGAAACATGTCCAGGAACACAAGTTTCAGTTTATAAACTTCACTCAAACAGTGCTTATTAAAAATTGGTGAATATGGTACAAGAATACTACTGGGTTCTTCTAATCATGCTCATAATGTTATTGGCATAAATGATCCAGCTACCATAGTTAACCTAGACATAGGAGAAATCTAAAATACCAATATGGACTGTCTTTATTCCATTGGTAACAATCAGCAAACATTTCAGGTACTCTCTGCCCAGAACTTCCGGCAATAGCAGTCTCTGAGTTTTGGACAGCTTCCTCCTTTCCCCCTCACCTAGCCACAGGGTCGGAATGCCTGACTTCCTCTGTAAGCAAACCTGATTCCCTGTGATGCAGATCCCTGGTCACAGAGGTCAAGGAGGGAATGGGCTGTTTACCTACAGCGGGCACCTCCTAGAAACACACACTCACCCACACAACACACCAGGCTTTCCTCTCAGGCTCTGAGAAGCAGGATGGGAGATGTGGGAAAGGGATCCTTGTTGCATTCAGGTCCTTGGATCAAATGAGTGGCTCCATCACAGTCCTTCCCATGGCTTGATTATAGGAACCAGCAGTTTTCCCCTCTGTGCCGTTGAGTTTATGTCACTTTTTTTTTTTTTTTTTTTCTGTACATGGGTCTCTCACTGTTGCGGCCTCTCCTGTCGCGGAGCACAGGCTCCGGACGCGCAGGCTCAGTGGCCATGGCTCACAGGCCCAGCCGCTCTGCAGCATGTGGGATCTTCCCAGACCGGGGCACGAACCCGTGTCCCCTGCATCGGCAGGCGGACTTTCAACCACTGCGCCACCAGGGAAGCCCCGGGTTTATGTCACTTTTGATTAAAAGTGTCCTAAGATAATGACCAAAGAATTTTCTTAATGGAATATTTCAATATAATTCAAAGGTAAATAGTCTTTATTAATTTGTCATTGGATATTAGTTTTTAGCTATCATGAATAATTTCCAAATTTAAATTCAGGTGAGATATGTTTCAAATATGATTTGACCTAGATTGTCTTATATATTGCCCATTTAAAAAAAATCCTGCCACCTGAACAGTTTTCTTTCTTCATAGGGAGGTAAGAGAAATAACTTTTCTAAATTTCACAAAGGTTTCAGTATGCCTTTCCCCCTAAAATACTGCTGCATTTAGTTGCTATCTTATGAAATTACAAAAAACAGCATAAAAAGAATGCATAATTTAAAAGGGAAAGCACTGTGTTTTCACTATTAAATGAGTAATATTTTATTTTCAGTTACTAGCACCCTGGGAATCTTTTAAATAAAAACAATAATTGTATCATAGACTGAAAAACCTATTGGTTTTACAAGATTGAAGTTCAAAATGGGCAGCTGATTTGAGAATTAGGCGGAGTATATTTAGTTGTTGCTTGTTTTTTCTAATTATCCACTACCGTTTTACACCCAGCAAGACAATTTACCTTTGAGCGAACTCCTCTCTTAGTCTTCAGAGACTAGACATTTAGGAAAACTGGGAACAAGGGTCTCCTTAGTTTAGTCATGGCAGCTCTGGGTGGAATCCCTGATAATTGGGTAATCATGCAACTCTAGAATAGCACAGCACAGTTAATCACTATGACCTTCAAGCCCAGGAAGAATCTGAAAATGTTTGCAGTGTATAAGGCATGTTCTCTCATTTAGACTGACTAAAAAACTCACGTTTACTATTCTGTAATTTATTGAAATTAACCAAAATGTGAATCCTTTTCATCTATTTTAGAATATAAATGCCAGGAAATGAGATATTTTAAAAGGAAAGGCAAAGGGAATAGCCACAAGTACCTTAAAATGTGATCTAATATGGCAAGATTTGACCAGTATGGTTGAAATTGTCTTCCGTTTTTCTCTTAACTCCTTTCCTGGTTAATACATTTTCTGCTATCTGCATAAAGCAGGATAACTAAGTGTAGCATTTGCTGTGCTCTGATTTCGCATGTCTGCTCTACTGATTTCAGGTGAGCTGATCCATTGCCCACATTTCTGCAAGTACAGGACAGATCCCATGCCTAAACACAATCTTGCAGTAGATTTGACTGAGCAATGCAGGGTAATAAAAGTAATGAGGCCATTGAAATCCCTTTAGCTTTGTGCTGATGTCTGGAAACTGTCATTTATTTTGTAGTGCCTTTAATTGAGAAGTTTTTTTTTTTTTAATTCTACACAGTAATTGGTACTCCATTTTTTTTCTCATATTAAAGAATAATAAAGCTGTGTATCTTGTTTCCTGACTGTTAACAAGCATTGATAGTTTGTGATTTCATGTAAAATTTTATTTGCATTCATTTCTTTTGGTATTATTGTCACAAAAAACTTAAAGATCCTCTTTGGTACAGCCAAAGAAAGGATAAAGGCTAGTTCTTGTGACAGTTGTATGGGTGGAAGATTGAAAACTCACCTCCTTCAACTCAGTGATGTTTCTTTCCTCCTTTGCAGTACATAATACAGACTATCTAAATATAGGTGAATAATAAATATGCATCATTAATAATTAATAGGATTGTAACAAAACACAGTATCAGCATAATCCTCTAAGACATTGATAGGTACACGTTGCCTGTTTAAATAATGGCGTGAAAGGCGTGGTGCTCTCAGATATGGATTTGCCATAGTAAATGAGTTTTTGTTACTGTAGATATTTTGTCCTACATACCCAGTTATCAATGATCGCCTCCATGCCTCTCAAAGGGCAGCAGAAGCAGGAAAAGAATAATTGCCACTCTTCATGGAGCCAGCTTATTGATGAGGTGGACACAAGTAATATTTTTAGCCTGCTGGCTGTCCATCTGTAAGCAGTTTCCTAGAGCTGTCACTTCTCCTTTCTCTGGAAACTGTTATGGCTTTGTCTGCCCAAGGAAAATAATGAGATCCATCTATCAAGAAAAAAAAAACAATAGACCCTATACCTTCCAATTAATTTGTTTTCACCTATGTTTACCTATGTGCATTCAGTAAACTATCCATCATGTTATATGCACATGGAGAAGTGCATTTTTCAAAAGGTTGAATCCATTAACCCTTTTTCTAACTAAATATATAGGCATCTCTTCCAGCTAAATCAGAGACTTGTAAAAATCAATCCTTTCAGAGAGCTCATAAACACTCGCTCTGTCTTTCCCATGCCTACCCAGCGCTGATAAATCTGCAAGCTTAATATGAACCAAACAGGCTGTTCTCATTCATCCCTCCAAACTAAGTGTATGTTTCTCCTTAAATGCATCTTTGATTTTAATGCCACTCTGTTTCAGAAATTGACATGGAATGAGCAACTTAAATCAGCAGCTTCAACTTGACTTTTTCTTTTTGTTAACAACAATTTAGTGGAAAATGATAGTGTATCTCAAGAGTCAAATGGCATCTTTTTTCTCCTCCCTTAAACAGTATATGTTTTTTCCAAATAAAAGACACTAAAGCAAAATGACTTGGGCAGTAATTTGTTCATAGGATTTTGGTGACATTTATAAACTATTTGAGCTTTACTGCTGCCTTGTTGCTGGCAAGATGCTTCAATAGTGAAAGTGGTCCTGGAATTAAGTAACCTCCTCTTTTTTTGTCCATCTGTACCGTCAAAGTAGACAGCCACCATTAAAGAAACACTTATAAAATGCTTTAAAATCGTGAAGGATTGTGGCAGCACGTACTGAAAGCCCCCAGTTTAAAAACAACCTGTGTTCCAAGAATTCATTTGTTAAGAGAGTTGTTTGAAATATAGAACCTCAAATCTTCAATATGGTGGTAAAATTCCTAGCTTAATGCCCTAGGACTGTGGCATATCATAGATTTAAGAATATGGAGTAACTTACCTGGATCTTCTTTAACTTGACACCATTTCCTTAGAGATACAAGGAAAGTGAGAGAATTAGGGATTTGCTCACAAGACAGTTGCAAAGAAAAACACTGTTATATAACTGGTTGTTAAAAGAGAAATACAATGAAATTAGATAATAGGTACATTTCTACCTAGAAAGCTGGTGCTTAGGAGGAAAACGGGTTTCTTTTGAGGAACATGAAGGGAATAATTATGTTTAGAAATTTAAAAGAAAACTAGAAATATTGGGTGACTATAAAGGTTGAAAGGACTGTTCTTTGTGCAATCTAATTTTTGGTTTGTTTTTTCCTGGTCCTAGGCATAAAACTAGGTTATAATTATAATTTTGATAGAATATGGGAAGAGAAGGCATGAACAAAGAAAGCAAAAGGGAGGAGTAGGTAAAGGGAGACTAAAATCTGCACGAACTAAAAAGTTGATGGAGAAGGAAGAATGCATCAGGAGGGGAGAATGAAAGTGCATTGCGATATTATTTAGCAAGTTGGTTAAGGATGTGGGCTCTACAGCTGGGCTTTATGCCACTTCCTAGCTCGGAGAGCTTGGGTGATGAGTTTCTTAGACTTGCCTTTGTTTATGACTCTGTTTCTTCATTGTAAAACACATACTATTATGTACCTCATAGGCTTGTGAGGATTGCCTAGCACATAGTACGCCCTCAATAAATTGTAGTTATTATAAGGGTCACCATCTAATTTATAATCTAACCAGGAGATCAGCAAACAACCCCTGGACCAAATCAAGCTACCTGTTTTTGTATGGCTCATGAGCTAAGAATGGTTTTTGTGTTTTTAAATAATTGGAAAAATCAAAAGAATATTTTGTGATACTAAAACTGAACTTCATATATAATTTTAATGTATCCATAAATAAAGTTTTATTGGAACATAGCCACCTCCTTTAGTTTATATATTGTCTGTGGCTACTTTTGTGCTGTATTGGCAGAGTTTCATTGCCATCTGGCCTACATAGCCTAAAATACTTGCACCCAGGCCCTTTACAGGAAAAGTTTGGCAACGCTGGTCTAAACCTGGATGTATCTGAGAGTGAATGAGGGTACTATTAATATTAATTTGGGGCAACAGGCATGAACCTAGCCAACCAGTAAGTAAGGTCACCTTCAATACATTTATTACGTGCAATAAGAAATAAACATGTGAGAATTGTGGGTGGGGATAAAACTGATGAAAAGAGAGCATATTTTATGCAAGTGATTTCAACTAGGGTAATTTATTAAAGTGTAAATCTTACTGTTTCTCTCCTATTAAATCCATCAACTGTTCCAAGTAGAATAGTATCCACACTCAGTCTGTACAAGGACTTATGTAATCTGGTCCCTACTTACCTCTTGGACATGTTAACTAAAATTTCAGAAATGGTGCTTACTTGGGATTTAAGACTACAGCCTGGGAGACATAGGTTTGAGAAGCACTTGACCGCCAGACTACAAAATGGGGGAGACTTACAAAGGCAAAACCTTCAAGGTTACAGTTAGTTACATAAGTTGTTTATCAGGAATTATAATTGGAGATGGCAAGAAATATGGGTGCTTGTTAAATAAGGATTGGTTGGCGTCCGAAATGGTTGCATAGTTACAAGGGGGAACAACCTTATGTCTTCAACCTTATGAAGACATAAGATTGCAGCTTTGTTTTAAAAATGTCTGGAGTTAGGTGTGGTTCACAGAAAGCTCACGTTCTCGGTGGTGCAGGGGCATGTTTGAGACCAGGTCCTCAATCGCCTGACTTTATTTTTGTATGCTTGAACTATGATTGCTCCATTATAATTTCAATTTGTCATCAGACACCTTTTCCAACAGCTTTCCCCTTTGTTCACTGTGTGCCGTCACACTCACATTTCTTTTCCAGTAAAATAACAAGCTAGTCACTATCTTATGGCCTTTGCAATGCTCTCTGCCTGGAATACTCTGTCCCAGACCTCTGCAAGTCTGGCCCTTCACCCTATGCAGCGCCATCTAACCTGGCATCATCCTCCATTCCGTTATTTCATTTTGGCTTTTCAGAGTGTCACTATCAGAAACCTGCTTCAGAAGCTCCATGATAGCAGGGATTTGTCCTGTCTTCCTGGCCTTTGTGGCTTGCTCCTGTGCCTGCCACAGCTCCTGGCATAGACTGGGGGCTCAGTCTATGTGAATGCATCCTCCTGGCTCTGTTTGCATTGTTGCCACTACTTCTGTGCTGACCATATAAGTGGTTCCACCCACCGCTTTTTCTCATCCTTCGGCTCTAGATGAATAGTTTGGCATTCACACAAGGTTTAGTCCAAGTCACTAGCCTATATGGACTCTCTGGGCACAGAGTATCTCTTTGGTTGCTTTGTTTTGGCCATTTTCATATTTTGCTGCCTTCTCTATGCTAATCTATGTATAGATCTCAGCAGTCCTTTTCTGTCATGGTGCTTCCAGAGACTGGCCTTATTTGTTCATGATTTATATCCCTCACAGAATAGAGAGGAGCATAGCACCTTGTAAAAGAAGTAGCTTCCTTTGAGCTTATGCTGCACTGTTTTCAATTTTTTTTGGTCTATAACAGTTTCCAAGATTAAGGTGTAAACTACTTGTAGGCAGAGGCCATAACTTTTCAACTGTATTTCTTTGTATCCATCACAACATTGGAGCAGGCAGGGACATGTGCTCAAGGAATATACATGAATGAATGAAGTATGGTTAACTCCTCATTACTTTCTGGGCTAATGGAATAAACATCAGGGAAAACAGTCATAATAGATGAAAATAATTTGGCTTTCAGACATTCTTTGACCCTTCCAACCCAGCCCGTATGCCCATCACAAGTTTCTCTTGTTTGCATTTTTGTTGGGTTGGTGTTCAGTTTGTACTGTCAGAGTCATGGAAGCCAGCCTTACATCATAGGAGCCTCTGTGCAGTTGTTAGCAGTCGACTGTGGAACTTGAGAAAAGAGGGGAAAAACTGTTCCCCGTTTCTTGGTTTGCAAACTAGCCCCTGTACACAGAGGGTAAGGAGAGACCTAAGAAAGAGGCAGACTACTCCGGGTTAGGAGGTGACAATTTTAATAAACAAGGGATTTTACTTACGAGGCTTGTCTTGGGCGGCTGCAAGAGGAGTAGATTTCTGATCCCGCCCCCCAGAATCTTAAAACTTTCTATAGAGGCCTTAACTGGGTTCCGTTCATATACCATCCAGGTAGTCTCTACAACACCTTATTCTCCTAAGGGTGTGTCCTTGAACAGTTCCTACTGTGGGAATGGTGGGCGGAGCATTTGTTCCAAGGGCAGGGTTGGGGGCGAAGAGCCTCTGATTACGTGGTGCTGCTCCCCGGTCAGCCAGAGGTCCTCTTGATGATTTCCACCAACCCTGTTCTCCCCATGCCCACTCCCATTGAGGCTATGTAGAAAAGAGGAAAAGCAGAAAGAAATGCAGTCGGAATAGTGAAGTCTCCTCCAACTCTGGCAGAGGCAAGAAGAAAGCCTGTCGTTCATTTTCTGAACATTTAGAAATGCACCAAACTTCAGAGCTTCCCAGAGAGAACTGTATACCACTCACCAGAGTGTAAGTTGCCCAAGAGGAAGTATGTCTCCCTTATTTAACATATAATTTGCTATAAATCCAGTGCCTAGGACAATAGGGAGTTAACAACTACTTACTGCACGAAAGAATGGCTTTCTGATTACTCATCCAGTTAAGTTTAGTAGACTGTGTAGGTAAAAATTAAAAATTTATCTTCAATGTTTAATTATAAAATTCTTCAAAGCAGAGTGTTAAAGTTATGAGACTAAACAATGGAAGAATTAGACAATATGCCACACAGGGTTCTCTCTGGGATGTTCAAATGCTTTGGCATGAAAATATCCATCTGCTAAAACCAAAATGTCATCCAGCAATGGAAAAATGCCGCAATACAAGAAAAGACTTGCAAAAAAGAGCATTGCTATAGTGATTAATGAAAATATGGCTTTTTTATTGTAAGTACATGCAGTTTAGGAGAAAGCTTTCAGCATATAAAACACTTTGAAAATAAAAGTTCCTGTGATTTGATTAAAGAGCTCCAAACTTTGAAAGATAGTAAATAATGCAGTACTTAGAAAATTGCTTTAAATATTTATTTCCCTGATTGGCTAAGATTGTTCACAAATTGCTACACGTTTTAGGTGTTGATAAAACAAGTCTTAATAGCACATGCATCTTGAAGACAAGTAGAAATCCAACATTTTTTTTTTTTAATGGGGGGGAATAGTCTCAACAGGTAATGCCATTTATAATGTTTATGTCAATGTCAATGTTTATAATGACTGGTTCTTAAACAGTTTAAAATGTTATTATATTTTCACTAACCTTCATAGCTATTTTATGGGGATGGTAGAAGCAAGACAGCCTTTCAAAACTCTCTCAAAAAGTCTTTAATCTTTCTCCCTTTCTGTCAAAAAATTAGATAACGCATGTAATTCTGTACTGGGGGGACTCCATTAACTGAGATGTAATTTAAATGAAGAAAATCTTTTTACACTATTATTGTCTTCTATGAAAAGGCAAGCAAGCTTGGTTTTCAAAGAAAGTAAATGGAGAATTTTTCAAATATGCCTTCCCTTCCTACTCTTGGGATCCTTTCATGTTTTAATAGTCTTTTTTTTAAGGTGATTTAAATATTAGGAGATGTACTATACCCAGACACTGTGTACAGACTATTCATACTGCTCATATCACTTAGCAACCTTAGACAATAAGAGCTATTGCCAAAGAGATCTATTAGAAAAATCTCAGAAGTGAGTTCATAAATACACAGTATCAAAGATTGTTTTCAGATCTTTTACAAATAATATGCATTCAGTTAAGAAAATTTAGAAATGTTGTCTGTAGTTAATCCAAGCCTTTTAAAAAAGTGCTCTTCATTGGTTAATCAGGATTAAACTGAGTGAAGTGGGGCTAGAAACAAGAGGGTGGAAAAAATAAAGTATCGCTATGGACGTTTCGACATAAACAGTACAGAGATTGGAACACCTTTGGCAGTAGAACACAGTTACACTTATTCTACCGACCAAATAAAACTACCATTATAATTTAACAATGGTTCTTTCCAACCTGTTACCCCAAATAGCTTTGTCTATTATAGTGATATGTAAATAAAAATATAAGCATAAACATAAATGTGAAATTTGCTAACCTATTTTTTTTTCATTTAAGTTTGTGACCTAAAATGTTTCCATATTGTACATAGTCTTTAAGATCAAGACTGTAAGATCAAGGTCCTGTTAGTTTTAGCATATCCTTCTAATAGGGAAAATACCATATATTGTTAGGTAATCCTCCTACTGTAGGGCATTTCCTTTTCCCTGCATTTTATTGCTATTATAAATATTGGGACAATGGATAGTTTTGTGTCTGTGTATGTGTGTATTTCTCCAAAATATCGTGTATTTTCCTTAGGGTAGAATGAGTTTCAGGAGTAGCTTATTTTTAATGATCCCCCCTATGGCTTTTGATACATAATTCCAATTTATATTCTAAAAGAACTTGTAGTATAGGATAGTTAACACTGGGTTCTTATGTGCCAGGGACTCTTGTGAAAAAATGTTTACGTTAATTAGCATACTTAATTCTCTCAACAGTCCTTAAGATATATGGTATTATTGTTCTCTATACAAAAAGAAATTGAAGAATTGAATTTGAAGAAATTGTACCCCTGAGACGTTAATTAACTTGTCCAAGGATGCACCGTTAGTAAGTGGTAATAAGAGTACCAGTTTCTAGGCCTTCCTTGATATAGGACAAAATATATTACAATTTATTTTTAGAAAGGTAATGGGCAAAATAATAGCTTTATGTTGTTTAACTATCATTTATTTCCTTAGTGACAAGACAGCTAATTTTTTCCTTTCATGTTTTTGTTTTTTTGTTTCTTTTTCCCTACTGGATTAGTTACTTATCTCATGGGGTTGTTGTGGGGAATAAAATTAATATTTGTGAAGGACTCCCAGTGTCAAGCATGGTCATAGCTCTGTTCAATGAACAGTGGCTTTTAATGTCATTTTTAGCTAGCTACTGAGGGAAGTAAGGCAAAAATTCAAAACCATGTATCTAGTTCCCTATTTTTTTGTTATACAACTGGTTTTCTTATTAAAAGGAAAACAGTCTTTAGTAGATTTATTTTATATGCAATTGCTCCTGAAATTAAACTAATGTATAGCTAAATGTAATTACTGGCATAGAATAGAGAATTGTAAACTTTTTTGATCTTTCATCACTGGCAATAAAATATATTTTAGCACACACTACAAATATAGTTGTAGTTATTTATACTGTACTAACATGTATTTATAAACATATACAAGGGACTTATAAAAATAAACAGGTTGAATATGAAATACATAGAATTTTATATCTGAATTCATGTTTTAAATCAGTTTATCTTTTCAAATGTCACAAAATATTTGTGTTTTTGCTAAAAATTATAAATATATTTCATAAGAGCCGTATCAGATATGGTTAGATATTATCATTTTTACTTTGTATTCTGACAAGCAAGGAACTTCTACCAGATCAGTTTTTTAAAATTATTTGCTTTCACTTGCTTTACTTATATTGCTTTCAATCTGTGTGTTTCTTTGCAGGAATATTTTAGGCCATTTTTGCAGGTGGGGTTAGTTAAACTAGAAAGTGAAATATCCAAATCCATCTCTCCCAGCACCAATGAATGGAAAGACGTCAAAATATTCTAGACTTTAAGAACTTCACTCTTCCCTCAAGATACCTCTAGGAGGTGACATTTGACATCCGTACCAGGGAAAAGGCTAATTTAGATGTAAATATTTTAAATATACATACATTTAAATAAATAGTGGAGACCATGGGGGAAATGTGTAGTGTTTAAACAACTTGCAATTTAATAAAATATCTGTATACCTTATTTCATACGTTTAAAAACATGAGCTTCAGTAGGTATTATATATGGTTGAGGTGGCAGAATCGTTGAGGTGTGGGAGCCCAGGTTTGGGCCAAAGGCTTTAAATGAGGTTAAGAAGATGTCAGTAGTTCATGTCAAACTGTAGAGGATGGATGCTGATGCAGATTCTGGACGGTTCGGACTTCTGTTGCCACGTGGCCCTTGAGCACATCACAGACCAAGGTTTCAGTCTAATCTCTGGCATTTAGAAGATGTATATTACCTTGGCAGGTTTTAAGCCTTAGTTTTCATATGTGCACAAATGGAGGTGTCTTCCTCATGGGGCTACAAGAAAATACTAAACTATATGAGTAGATTGTTTAGAGCAGATCCTAGCGTGTAGTAAGTGCTCAGCCATCATTGTTGTTGCTGTATCCACCATGGTGTGGAGTCACACTGCCTGGGTTCAGACCCCTACACTCCACAAGGAACACACATGAACCTGGAGGCCAGCACTTAACCTTTCTATGCTTCATTTTCCTCACCTGTAAAGTGGCAATAATCATGATACCTACTTTACAGGGTTGTTATGACAGTAAAATTCAACAAGAGTACTTAGAAGTGCCTGCCACTCACTTAGTAAAGGCTAAATACATGTTTGCTGTTGTATTATCACTGTTTTCATAACTTCCAGTGTTAACCGTCTGGGAAGAAAAACATTGTCTTACCTGGTTTATCATAGACTCTCTTCTCACTCTCTGGTTACACATGATGGTATTCACGATATTACACCCAGAACTTGGTTGTTTGTATTCAATTATCTGTCTGCTTATGACTAATTAGCAATCTCTGGGTATTAATATGGAGGTTTGTCCATATCCTCAATGCTTAGTAGCTCCTGGTCCTGAGTCGGCTGTCTTTTTCAGTGAACAGAAAAGTGAGACGGTTTTGGAAAGTAAACCATGTAAATCCAGCGGACTGACTTTTATGTGTTCTTATTTTCTCCCTTCCCTCCGGCACTTTCACTCACAATCTTATACAGCACACGGTCTTTCATTATTTCTGCAAAAGTGAAGATCTTCACAGTATTTCCTTTAAATTTCTAATCTTTCACCCCCTGCTCTTTCTTCATCTCTCCTCGTCGTTCCTCTCAGGCAAACCCACACACCTGCACACACATGAACCCTCAAACTGAAAAGCTCAAGTGACTGCAACTGGCTGCCCCCTTGCAGCCTGCGTGCACACCAGCGCCTCCTTGCTCTGCCACTGCTTATACGTTGTTTCTGTCTTACTCACATGTCATGTTACACGGAGTTCCACATTCTTTTTTTACTTGAAATCCATACTCTTAAGTTCTTAAATACCAAGGGCATAGTTTAAAAAGCTTTCGTATTTTCTCTTAATACAATGACGTGAATGTGTGTATGTATATAGGTATGTATACCTAATTTACCTAAGCACACATCTGCATATATGTAACTTCTCGAGCATATGTGAAAATGAGAGTATGGGTGAATGTCTAGAGGGGAGGAGTATAGCATAGGAAGCTAGGAAGAATGAACTTCAGTTACATATGACTTAGCTTTGGACCGTTCACACCCTGAACCATCTCAGCTCTTTGACCGCCTTCTCCAGGTCTCAGTACCCAGGGGTATGAAGTGTTTGCCCTATCAAGAAGTATGTATAAGGGCGTGACCCCTTACTTTGTTGCTATCACTTTCTTAGAATGTTGTTTTTCTGAGTTATAGGTATATTGGGGACCTGCAGATAATTATTTTTATTTTCCTGTGTCCTGAGCCATGTTATCACCATGGCACCACTTTGGCTCTCCTCCGCCGTGGCCGCGTCTCTTTTCCTGTTTGGCTGTGGCTCCTGATTGCTCTGGCAGGAATATGCGCAGCTTTAGCTAATTAATTGCTTCGACAGAGCAGTAAAATGTACTTACCTAGAGTGCACTTCCAGCAGGCACTATGGGTTTATTAGAAAAGAGTTATGGATCTTGATTCATAGTTCATATATGCATATGCACGTTTGCATTAGAATGTTTTATAAATAGTATGCTAATAACCCCTCAGCAACAACAGGTCCTAAGACCATTATAAACTTGAGAACTAGAAACAGCAGGGCTTAATTGTAAAAATGAAAGGATAACATATGATTTAGCCATATGTGTTTATATGTAAAAAGCCTGTTACTTAGAATGGGTTTCCTTTTGCTTCTGTAACCACTTTAATAAGCAAGAAAGCATATCATCCTCCGAGTGCAAAGTGCATTGTAAGGATCCTGTCTCAAAACACAGTGATGCAGCCTGAAAGTGTATTTCCACTGTGCTGCGTTTTTGTTTGTGTTAAAAGCAGCAAATCCTCGGACTCCCAGCTTGAGGATATCTTGAATACAATATGGCCTTTATTTGTCAATATAAGCCAGCTTTCTTGGGCCAGAAGAGAAGATCCTCTCTTTGGCTGATTTGTGAAACGTGACAGAGGCATCTTGTAATGGACATTTTCCATGAGCATAATATGGCCGGTTTCTCCCTATATTTTTAATCTACCTTCTTGTCAGCTATGCAGCTCCTTTCAGCCTCTTCCAAGTTCTTCTCTCTGGAGTCTGAGGTGAACCGACAGAGCAGGTTGGACTTCAGTGCGATAGCTGGGCATTCTTCCTAAAACAGACCCAGCATGGGTACTATTATTTTTGAATCCTGTCTCTCTCCTGCTCCACCCTCTGTAAGGGAAACAGTGGTGGTATGGGTAGCATGATACCTAGCCACTTTGTGAAGACCGTTTTCCTAAGTCTCTCTGTTTCTGTCCCTTTTGTTCCTGCCCTTCCTCTCTAATCCACAGTCTTTCCTTTTTCAACCACAGTCCATTATGGGAAACCTTGATTCTCACTGTACTTCACTTGGGTGTACTCATTATAGCAACAGAACAGATGCTAGAAATAGAAGTCTGAGGGTGAGATACCTAATTATCAAATTACAATGTCTCTCTAAAATGAAACAGAACGTAAAAACACTTTGTACTGAGCTGTAATCGTTGGACATTTACCCAAGCGAAGCTTTCATGCAGTTGTTTTTTGTGTAGCAAGGCCTTGCATTATACTCAATTTCTCTGTGTGGTACAGTGGGAAAGCGTGAATTCTTGATTTCAAATCTCTGTTCTGCTGCTGACTAGCTGCATTTCTTCTTCTTTTCTTTGAAATGTAACTTTGTATTTAAAGTGTACAATATAATGATTTGATATACGTATATATTGTGAAATGATTGCCACAATAGATTCAGTTAACATCCATCACCTTATATAGTTACAGACTATGTTTTTCTTGTGATGAGAACTTTAAGATCTATTTTCTCAGCACTTTTCACATATAAAATACCATTGTTAACTATAGTCACCATGCTGTATAGTAATCCTCAGAACTTACATATCTTGTACCTGGAAGTTTGTATCTTTTGACCACCTTCATTCACTTGCCCCACCTCTTACCCCCTGCCTCTGGCACTACCAATCTGTTCAGTTTCTATGAGGTTTTTTATTTTTTTTTTCCTTTTTGATTCCACATGTAAGTGAGTTCATACAGCATTTGTCTTTGTCTGACTTATTTTACTTAGCATAATTCCCTCTAGGTCCATCCATGTTGCTGCAAATGGCAGAATTTCCTTTCCTATGGCTGCATAATATTCCTCTGTGTGTGTGTGTGTGTGTGTGTGTGTGTGTGTGTGTGTGTGTTGGACACTTAGGTTGCTTTCATGTCTTAGCTATTGTAAATATTCTTCAATGAACTTTTTTTTGAGATAGGGATTTTGGTTTTTTTTGTTTGTTTTTTGTTTGTTTGTTTCAGCTATATACCCAGAAGTAGAATTGCTGGATCATACGGTAGTTCAGTTTTTTAATTTTTTGAGCAACCTCTGTAATGTTCTACACATGCGTTTCTTCTTGAAGATATCAGTTCCTCAGTTATAATCTTAAAATACTGATAGTGATATCTACCTCACAGAGCTAGTGTGTGGATTAAATTAAATCCATCCACTTATCCAAATATTTATTGGAAACTATTTTCTGGCAGGCATACAAGTGCCAGATGTAACAATTAGGAGCGAAAAATCTAGTTGGGGAATGGACACACAAAGAACAATAGCAGTGTGTACCACACACTGTTCTAAATCCTTGTGGCCCGACTCATGCAATCCAGAATAATCCAGAATCCAGAAGTGCATGACGTAGGCATTATTATTCTCAATTTATAAGTGGTGACACTGAGGTATGTGGGTTTTAGTGACCTACTCAAGTTTATATAGTAGGTGGAAGATTAAGAATACGAACCTAAGCTGTCTGGCTCTACCACTCAACCTCTTAAGCATTCTATTAATAATAAAAATAATTAGAACGAAATGCATGAGAAAGTAAGAGAAAGGCAGTTCCTTACAGCAGCACTTGAGTTTGAGAGGATGATGTAATTTACAAGATACACAGTAGGTATTCAGTACAGTTTAGTCTCTCTACTCGATTTTTGGTAGCTTGAGTTTGAGATTTCATGCAACATTTTGTATGTCAATGAAACTTAGACTTAAAATAACTTAGCCAATCCTGTCTCAGCCAGTTATTATAAGAGACCACTCCGTGAGCTTAGCTTTCATTCTTTCATCACATCAGGGCTAGAATTGCACATTTCAGTAATGTACTCCAGGCCCGTGCATGCTTCATCTTTGCTCACTGTGGGGAGCTCTCGGAGGACCCACAGGGCTGGCAGCGCGATTAGGTGGTGGATGTGGGCAGTGCTGAAGAATATTTTTCAGTCTGAGGAAAAACATTTTCTGGCCCACTGAGCTTTTGGACTTATTCTGAAGGATAAGTTGATTTAACTATAAATTTGAAAGCAGCAAGTCACCTGTTGTTCTCTGAGGGACAGCTCAGCTGGCAATCCAGAAAGGAAGAAAGGTGGAAGCCTTCCCTAAGTAGGGGCCTTCTAGAGATGAGAAGTGGGTGGTGGGTGCTCTAACCCATGTCATCTGGTCCCCAGGGTCTGGGGGTGAAGTGACACAACTTGGAACATCACAGAGTAGAAACAGTGGTCTCTTAGTCATGCTTTGCTGTTGCAGTGACTCCTCAAATTTATTTTAGCTCCTGTCAACAGAGAGCACAACTTTTGTTTTTTCTGTTTCCTTTTAAAATTTGATTACATATGGGGAGCACTACATTTGGAAAACAATCTTGGCTGAGTGTTTCTTACATCTCAGGAATTCTGAGGAGCCATTCTGCAAATGCAGTCGACCACCACATCATCTGTCTCTATTTTAGAGCATATGGAATTTCATCTTTATCACTCAGGTTCTATTACATTTTATTACCTCTTTTTAACAGTGTATCTTAGAAATTGTTCACAGCTCAATTCCAGAGCTCAGTTTTGCTAGTGACCTAGCAGAATTTTCACATATGAACATATGTTCTTTAGAATTGTTGTCTAAAAATTCCTGAGCTCTAGAAATTTGGGAGTGAGGCTGTGATACTGGCCCCTCGGTAATGAAGGTCATCTGCTTGGGGCAACGGGCCAGTTAGTTTGGCTGTTGCAGTCACTCCAGTCGAGAGCGTGTAAAATCAACCCGGATTCAAGTCATTCAGGAAAGCACCTTCGTTCCATTTTTATAACCGGGTGTGAATTTTCAATTGTGTAGTCCAGAGGAGCGCAGAAGGAAGACTGGCTCTGGCATGGAAGCGGCTCCTGGTGTCTGATTAGACAGGTGGCCTGCAGCACGTCCAGTTGGGTCTGCGGCTTGCTCAGTCCCAACTTTCCCGTGGAGAGATGGCTCAAGGGTGGGGGAATGGATGAGAGCCACGTGTAGAGGTGATATTGCTATTTTTACTGAGTCCTGCTAGCAGATGCCACCTGCCTTAAACAAGGGCATCACGGATGGCTGTGGTACCTCAGCAGCCCTCTAGGAGGCATCCTTCCCCTCTGGCACTCATATCAGATTCCAGATGGTCTCTTGTGAAGCTGACCTCAGATTCCATGCCAGGCTAAGCTGTGACCAGTCATGGTTGTGTCTGTCATTTATAACATTTTCTGCATACTAACAGGTGTCAGTTCCCTCGTAAAAATGACATTGAGTCGTTTTTATTTTAACATAATAAATCAGTTGCTACTTATATTTTACCTTCAGCTACACCACTGCGAGAACATGTCTTTCCTTTGAAGCTAAAAGCCTCTGTCTCATTTCTGTCTTCTCACCTGTAGCGGCCACAACGCTCACTGCTTTCCTTCAGCTGGGCCACTTGTGAGCTTTTGTTTTATTGATTTGTACTGTCACGGAGGGGAAATTTTCCCCTTACGCCTTTCAAGTTCTTCTGGCTGGACTAATAATCAATTTGACACAAGACACATTAACAGGAGAAAAAAACAATTGAATTTGTATGCACAGAGGTCTCACAAAGATGGGGCCCCTGAAGTGACCAAAGCAGGCTGTTTATATATTATTTTTGGACAAAGAAACAATTATTTGTGAAGATTATCAAAGGGGCTTGTGCCTGAGGTAATAGACGAATGAAGGAGTGACTAAGGTTGTTTATACAGCTTTCTTAGCCTTGAATTCCCTAACTCTGGTGGTAAGGATGCTTTCTGTCCTCCAGGTATAGGGAGGATATTTTCACATGAGAGATTTATTTCCCACTTTCAGGGGAAAGCAGGATGGGGGCGGGGGTCAGAATGTTTTTCTGTAATTTCCCCCACCAGCTATTTCTCAAGTAACTTTAGTTCAAAATAATCAATATGCCATTGTGGCATATCTGGGAGCAGCCTGCTCTGAGCCCTAGCATTATATATAGTTTCGATGACTAATGAACTTGTTTTTGTCCAGAGTGTAACATCCAGGCCCTCGTTCCTTCCTAATTCTCCTAAGGCTGTCATCTTTATTCTGGCTTTTCTGGGCCTCTGACCACGAGCCAGAGGCCGTGTATAATCCTGTGTGTGATGCGTTGACTTCTAACCTGTCCTAAACTGCTTGACCTTGTTTTCACTCCAGCTTTGTATTGCTCAGACCTGGAGATGTTTCTTCATTCTGGATCTGAGTGGACTTTTTATAGAGACCTCACCAACCAGTATGGATTGGTCTCCCTCCCGTGTCCTACCCTAGCCTGCCGTTAGCAGTACTAAGAATCCTTGGCATTTATCTCCTGGTCTCTCATCCTGAGTGGTGGTCCTGGAGTGGGATAGTACTGGAGAAGGCTCCAGAGCCATACTGCTCGAGTTTGGCTTCCTGCGTTGTCCGTTCCTCCAAGCCCAATCTGGGTATATCACACGTGGGTTCAAACACTGTGAATGACCGTTAGAGATCTCATTTTCCCCTGGCACTCACAAGCCTCCCCAGTTTGGTCATTACCTTCTTTCCCAGCCAAACATACTATTTCTTTCCTTCATCCGCCCCCCCATAGCAGACCTCTAGGCCATTCCCTTTATTCCCACTGTTTCTCCTGCCTGAATGGCAAACATTCACTCTATAAAAAATGCCAATAATTTATAGATTTTCAAGGACTATTTCAAAATATACCTATGAAATATCTCTCCATTCACCCAGCCGAGTTTAAGTTCTTCCTCATCTGACTTACGTACTAGTGTTGTCACGCTCACCGTAGGCTGCTTTGTTATTCGCTCATGTTGTCATCTATCCCTGCTTTTGTGGGTAAGATGCTCTTGCCCTACTTGGATTCCCATTTAATACGTAGGTTCCTTAAGGACTGAGACAACGTCAACATCATTTTTAGTCCATTTGTTAGTTCATTTTCCCCAGTAAATGTAGCCTGAAATGGAGACTTGCTTGAGGTGGGTTACTGACGAGTCCTCTTGAAAACAACACTTGTGGGGGAGTGAGGGAAGCAGGATTGTGCAGAAGGAGAAGCTGAAGGCTTCAGCCAATCCCACAGGGAGCTCTGAAGCTTGGACACTATTTTGTTTTCCGCAAACTGAGGCAATGAGGCTGCACTTTTCTACCCCCATGCTGGCCAGTCATTTGGATGCAACAGCAGTCACTGGATGCCACAGGCATCCAGGAAGGAGATGTAACTTTGAAGAAAGCATATCCCTTTCACCCAGGTAGTTCTTAGAGGGACTCTACTCTTAGCTGTCAGCAGCCAACACTCCCAGCAGCAACTGGGGGAATGAGTGCTTTAGTCCTAAATAGGGGCCTTTGTAGCAAACCGCGGCAACCACAGAACCTTGTACGTACAGGGCCAAGGGTCAGTAAATATTTGCTAAACTACACTTAAAGTGATTCATAAATG
Organism: Phocoena phocoena; assembly: GCF_963924675.1. NCBI lineage: Eukaryota > Metazoa > Chordata > Mammalia > Artiodactyla > Phocoenidae > Phocoena > Phocoena phocoena. The sequence continues at coordinate 37,551,997 of NC_089230.1, read as the reverse complement.
TCTCACATCTTCTACTAAAGTATAGTTAAATGTATAAACTATTGGAGATTTTATTAATGCACCTAATTAGTGTTAGGAACAATTTGCTGGGCTATGACTATATTTATTGGAGTGACTCTAGGTCAGAGTTCTACAAAGAGCCTCAGGCTTCTCTCCCAAGTCAGGAGTCATAGCCAGTCATCTTTTAGGCTTTAACCTTCCCATGATAGGTATTTGAACACCTATATTTGGTCAATTAAAGTCATTAATTTTACCTACTTCACTCGTATTTACAAGTTTCAGCCCTTCTAAGTTATTCTCAAGCTGGCTGATATAATGTTGATCAAAAAGAACAAATGCCCCTGAACTTCATAGCTACAGAAGCTCTCAGAATTGATGAAGCAAACTTCATGTACACAAGTTTGGCCATGACCTACCGAGGCTATAAAAGACCTCATGTTGCTCTGCCCTTCCCTCTCTCAAACAGCAGTTTTCCTATGGGAAGTATTCATTTTTAATGTAATAGCAACAGTTCCTTGATTTCTATCTTATGTCCCAAATCATGTAGATATATTTACAGAAAAAAGTGATATTTATCTTTCTGCCATATGTTTTGATCTTTGCGATGGCGATCCTGTTGCCTGATTTGATGTCCGATTACACACCCCACTAGCACTACTATCGCCACCCACCCAGAGGAGGATCCAGAATTTGTGAGGCTAAAAGGCTACACAATTTGGGGTCCCTCTTTAAGAAAAGGAATAAAAAACCATTTTACCTTTGACCATTTTATAAAACGTATTGGGGGTCTTCAAGAACTGCCGGGTTTGATGATATGCTAGAAGGACTCATAGGACTCAGCATTTAATTGTACTCAGAGCTTCATGGCTATGGTTTATTATGGTGAAAGGATCCAAGGCAAAATCCAAGAAAGGAAAATGTTCATGGGGCAAAGTCCGGGGGAAACCAGGTACAAAGTTGCAAGAGTTCTCTCCCAGTGGAGTCACATAGGACATGCTTAATTCTTCAAGGGATGGATTGTGACAAGTGGGAAATGTTGTCCACCAGGAAAGCTCCTTAGCGACTCAGTGCCCAGGCTTTCTATTGGTAGCTGGTCACGTAGACATCCTCTGCCTAGCATGTACCCAAATTCCTAACTTGCAGAAGGAAAGCAAGTGTTCAGCGTAAACCATTTTCTTTCTACAAGCAATTTAGGTGCAGTGAGCTACTCTTATTTATGGGATGGCGGGAACCCTCCTGAGATCTAAGTTCCCAGATACCAGCCAAAAGCCAGCCTTGCAGGCAGGTGTTTCCAAGGGAGGAGTGTCAGGCCTGCTAGGTTAACTCTTTCCTGAACACATAAAACATTTGAACCCATTGCTAGGGCTCCTTCTAGGGCCTTGGAAAGGGCTGGTACAAGTGAGGAGCCCTTCAACCTGAAGCTTCAGTATCTTCAATGGTAAGTGCTTCTCTGGTTCCAGCTGTATTGAGACACTTCAGTACCTAAACTCACTGAGTTCTGGCTCAGCTGTGGCCTTTGCATGTGCTAGTGTCTCATCCTGAATCACTCTTGCCCCTTTCTTCACCAAACTCTTATTCCTCTTTAAGCTTTCAACTTAGATGTTACATCCTCCTGGAAGTCTGTGGGCCCCGTGTTTCTGATTTACTTTGCCTTTCACTGTGAGCCCATAGGGAACTGTCCTCTCCTTAGTATAGCTCTTTGCATAGAGTATTGCAGTTACACTGTCCCTTCCCTCGATGCCTCATGAGTTTTGAGCTTCTTGAGAGCAATGCCTGTTTATTCTCTCCATTTGTACTCCCATGCCTAGCGCTATACCTGGTATATAGCAGATTTTTATATCAGTACTTGTTGAATGATGTAGTTACTCACTAATATTGACCATAGCACTGCAATTAGTCCTCCACTGGTTATTAATTGAAATATTTGGGTTAAACTGAGACGTGTGTTAAACAGCAGGATTAATAGTGCTGTGGTAATTTCTGCTAACTTCTGTCCTCGAGGCTCTAAACCTTTTGGAAAACCTCTAGGCAGTCTTCCTTAGCAGCAAGTAATCAACTAGAAGAAAAACCTAACGGAGTCACAGGGGAGTTATGACCCATATAGACTTGCTAATGAAAAGCTTGGGTAGATATTCATGCAACTAAATATGCCATGAGAAGGAAGCTGCTCGATGTTTCTCTCTTTTTTGGTAACATTATTTTTCATGTCTGAGCATGTAAGCATATCTTAATTGACATTAATCAGAGTTAGATTAAGTTTATTAGATTTTCAGAAAGCTCTGAAGCCTGTTATTAAAATAGGCATTATTAACTTTGTTGTCTTCATTTTAAGACACATTTCAAGATCTGCTATAACTCAAGCAGACCTACTGAGAATTCAGTGACTCAAATATGTCAGGCATTGCTTCTATAAAACTTAAGTATGATACTTTGAAGCTGCCACCGTTGGCATATGGAGTATATACACATACTTGTGTGTTTCTCTATTCATTCATATATGCAAAAGATAGAGGTGGGAAGAGAGACTATCTATCAGATGTCCCACAGGCAGACTCTATGAGGGATTGACAAGAAAGCTGCCGTGCATGCATTTGCAAGTGGTGGTGTCTCTAACTCCCAGAATTTTCTGCCGGCAAACATTAGGATTGAAAGCAGATTTCTCGAATCTAGTGTTCATAGTTTCAGTTAGAAATAGTTCATTCTGAAAGAATTTATAACTGGAGGAGATGATAGGAGGATGAGGATTCAGCAGCAGCAACAAGAAAGTTTCCCAGGAGGAGGGGTGTTAAAAATTGCAACGGATGTCAAACATCTGAGCTGGAAGCAGTGCCTCATTAAAGGGGGTGATAGGGTGATAGCTGCTTGGCTGGAGAGGAATGGAAAAGAGAGTTGAGGCGATTGACATTCCTGAGGGCCCTTTTCATTTGTGTTTGTTTCAAAGGCTTTTTTTCTGGTGGCATAATTATTGGATTGAAGGTCTCTGTCTTGCTAGGCTGTTTATGAACAATTACTAAACCAAAGAGAAGGTCAAGGGGAGGTGAAGGAAGGTAAATAAGTAAATCTACTCTATGCTGCTATCTGTATAGTATATGCTTTGGACAGAACATGTGAAGGTGAAAAATGGATCATTTAATATAGTTGATGTTTATAATATGGAAATAACAGATTTTTTTCCTTTACAAACATTTCTTAAGTACATGAAGACCTTGCTAATGTGGAGTTGTTCTTACATGGGAGATGGTAGTCCAAAAAAGCGAGCCTTCTGCGTTTAGGCTTAACCTTTGAAATCTCTGTAAACGTAAGGGTAAATCTGGAGTACAGAGATCTGGATTCACCCTCCTACTCGGCTCTACTGTCTAGCAGCTTTGTGATGTCACACAGGCTTTGCACCCTCTCTCCTTTAGTTAGCTTCTTCCTAAATGGGCGATCATAAACCCTATCTCTGATATGGCCATGCAAAGATTCAATGAAGATGTGCTTATTGGGCACCCTGTAATTATTTACTAATTGAATGTCTATAAAGCACTTAACCACACAAGGCACTTAGTAAGTACTAAATTAACAGTTAATTTGTCATCTGCCTTGTTAAATGGAGTATACTTGAGACCTCTTAAACCTTTCTTGATAACTCAGAGCCATCATTTTGAGCATCAGTTTCTGTTTCGAGCTGTAACACAGTCAGGAGCCTCCTGTGTTGCTAGAATACATGAGGACAACCTGTGTGTGAGCGTAAGCATACATGCACGCCCACGCATGTCCAGTGGTGTTTTGAATCTTTAAATCTTTTCTGTGATTTTTTCTTTCACACATGCATTTTACTTTTGTCAAGGTCTCTGTATCCATCTTCTTATTCTTCTCCTATATGGCTGCTTATACGCTGCTGTTGGGTCAGAAACCATATAAGAGGCTTGAGAGAAATGTGGATAAGCTCAGAATGAGCAGTTTCACAGGAAGGGGGTGAGAGGTTCAGTTGTGACTCAGGCTGGATGATCCACAAGACATCTACTGGATCTTCTCTGTGGCCTTTTAAAATTACTGATTCCTGGGTTTAAAACAACTCATCAATGCAGGAGCTAAATGAAGTAAAATTGCAGAGTTTGATTTTCTCATTGCTAGTGCAATGAACATCGTATGCCAAATTAAAAAATTCATAATTCAGTTATATTTTATTATGAAAAAGTGAATTTAATTATGGAAAATACCTTAGCATTGAGGTTAATATTTCTTTTATTTTGCATTCTACTCTATATGACCACTAATTCCGTTTTTGCCCAGTCCTCTTAATTCCATTTTCATTTAGGATATGTATCGTGGGAATAGAATATAGTTTGTTAACTTTTTAAAAGGGGCTGTCGGGTCGACCTTGAAGATGTGAAGCAACCACATATTCCCATAGAAAGCTAACCATTTTAGTATGATTTTTCTGCACGAATGGACTATTCTTTGCATTATTAGATTTTTACGCTTACTGCTTTTGATCGTGACTTGGCCTAGATGAAAATGATCTCTTAAGAATTCACTGTGCAGTAGTGGAAGTTAAATCTATTTTTAAATCAACAAGTACTTATTAAAATGTCAACTACCTGCCGGGAACTATTGTTAACACTTTACAAATATTGACTCATTGAATCTTACAACAACGCTTTGGGGTAGATGCTATTATTGAGCCCATTTTACAGATGAGGAAATTGCAGTACAGAGAGGTTAAGTAATTTGATCAAGGTCACACAGCTAATAAATGGCAAAACCAGGTTTGAACACAGACAGTGTAACACTAGGCACTTAACCAAATCCTAGAATTATCTGCAAGGAACAGCAAATTGAAGAGCTTCGTGATCTAGTCTAAAGAAGTTCTCTTAGTATTTTTTTTTAAATTCCCATGATGTTAAGTGTTTTCACCAGTTTCGAAAATAGTGTATTTATTTTAACTATGACACATTAAGTGAACAAACCAAACATGACTGTGTGGTATATGCCTGTGTGTGTGTGCAATGAGACCAAGTAAAATGGAGATTATAGGTTTAAATCTTGTGCTCCTAATATAATTATTTAATCATGTATTTTTAAAAATCACTTCTTAATTTAGTGAAAATGTTGAAGTTATTTGCGTTGTCATTTTTAACAACAGTGTATCCTGGATTATTTTCCTTCTTCCTCTTACTATGTGTTAATTCCTCATTACTTGTCTTTACCACGAATTAGCAGTGGGGGGTAATCAAAATGGTTGAACTTCAAATTAGTCAGTATTGACAAAACTTAGTGGAGCTGGTGAAAGACTCTTCAGTATGAAGTAAACATCACTAGGCAATTTTTAATGTAGAATTCTATTCTGTCTTCTATGTGAAAATATAAGTTAGAGTTTATTTTGTTCATCTTCTGTGTGTGTGTGAGAGAGAGGGAAGGAGGCATACGTTTTAAGTTTCAAAGTATTTATAACCTTAGTTAATAAAGTGATCACTTGAAAAAATTGCGTTCTAATTTTTCATATAGCTGAAGCAAGATATGGCTTACTGACTTGTAACCATCCCCATTTTTTTTCTGCTTAGAAATTCCACTAAGTTGGCATATAAATAAATAACAGGCTCTGTCACTTTAAAACTTCTTGTTCTGGGCATGCCATTTATTTTGCTAAGCCTATAGCAATGGGAAATATTAATAAAAGCATAATTTACCCTAAAGTGACAGCCTCCTGAGACACAGGAAACCTGCCTTTCTCCTGTCACTGAGAGAAGAAAATACTCAAGGCAAAATTAAAGGCAGTGGACAGAGAGGAAATAAGTAATATTCAGGTGGAAAGCGCACGCACGCGCGCGCGCGCACACACACACGCACTATTTTGTCCTCAGAGAGAAATGGCCGAAAGGATGAGATTACAGACCTAGAGGGGAAAGGAAGCTTGGGCGTCAAAGCGTTAAAGAAGTGTGAAATAGAGATTAACACCCACAGGGAACCTGCCTGGTAGAGAAGCTGGGCCAGGAGGTGGGCTTAACAGTCTTCTGAGGAGTCAGGGCTCTGGGCATCTTATCTGAGTCAACCTAGGCTGACGTATTTTCCCGTCTCTCCTTGGAATTCTACATCTGCACATTGCAGATACTATAAGATTTGCCGCAGGTATTTGCTAAATTCTTCAAGATCTTTCATGAAAGGCTGTCTTGTTCCTAGAAGTTTAGAAATGGGTAGTGTGTCTCTTGCAATTTCTTCTAGATCTATCGGTCTAAATCCACTCAACGTTACACTATTCACTATTATTTTATTTAGACATTTCTCATGGTCAGTGATATTTTTTAAAAATTTGAATCTCACTTCCACTATGTTTATACTTAAATGATTCTGATGGTCAGTGACTTTTTAAATGACATTGAATATCACTTTTTACATTTTACTAAATTATTCTTGTGTATCTTAAGTATTTGTTTTGTCAATTTCCAGTTTATGTACTATATGCAGATAGGCTGTAGATGATGATTGTTATAATCTTGCAACAGCTATAAAATTACTTTCCTTGAATTTATATTGTACCAAAAATGATTATAACAACTAAATTCCTCAATAAGAAAAGAGAGCAAGAGGAAGAAAATAAACTGAAGATAATTAGCACGTTTGCTTAATGACCCTTCTTGATTAAATCTAGCTTTGCCCAGGAGCACACAGACAACTACTAGCAAAAACATTTTTCCTAGCTCATTATAGCACACCTTTTATCTGCTTTCTCTTCTTACCTGTATTTGTATAAATGAGAATTTTTTTTTTGAAATAAACATTCCGGGAATATAAATTCTTAACATTTTTTCTAATACCATATTGTGAGATATATTATATTGCCAGAAACTTCAGAAAAATCAGGAGGCCTTGTAGACTAAAGTTTTTTTGTCATAAATTAACTTGCCTACCTCAGTGTAAATACCACCATAGTATTAAAACTGGATTGCAGGGCAGTTGGTTTCAAGGATTTATTTATTCATTGGCATATCATAGTATAGGTAAAATAAAATTTTCTAGTCTCAAAAGTTATTTAGTCTGATATCAAAAGATTTGTATTGCACATTGATGTTCCTGTGTGTCAAGTTTACTTGGTACCTCTATTTCAAAGATTTTTATCTGCCAAGGAGCTCTTGATGACTGAGGAACTTATTTTATTTACCAACATAACTCCCGAAAATATAAGATACGATGTTTCTGTATAGTAATGAAATCAATTTTATGTGTGATTGGTGGAATCAGACAAGACATTTTGAAATACTAGTTTACTAAAATGTTCATATTTCATTTATTTAGGTTTTATATAAGATTTGCTTTGCTTTTATATAACACATTCTGTTTCTGCTTTTTACTAGAATTGAATGCTGTTATCTTTAGCGTGTCTAAATATAGTCCTTATGTATAGAATTTGGTAATTATTCATAAATCTGTTTTCTTTTGCAGATATATTTTGCAAAAGGAACTTAAGGGAAGGAGAAAAATACTTATTACTTTTAGTAAAATATGCGATATTTTAGTAAACTTGAGTTGAATTTTCTAGTATAGTCATAGAGTAAATATTTAAATACACTATGATGGCTATTGAATGCTGAGAATCAAAATTTTGATTCTTCAAGGCCAATTTGCAATGTGAAACCATAGGATCATAATTTACTTTAGAAAATCCAGTTAAAACGTGTGCTGTTGTAAGATGAAAAAAATAAGATCTGAAAATGTTGGATGATTTTTTTTGTTGGATGACAATGCTAGTTGGATCAAATACAATTATTTTTGTGTTAAATATTAACAGTTATCATTAAATCAAAAATCTGACCTCTTCCTTGTTAATTAGCTGTATGAGGCTTGCAGCTAGGCAAATAGATCACACAGGTAAATATGATCCAGCCCCTGACCTCATGGGAGAGAAATAGCACTATTGTCAGGTGTGATGAAGGGTATGGAAAAGGAGTTTTACGAACTTGGAGAAGGAGGCAAATAATCCAGCCTTAGAAATCAGGCCTTGAGTGGTGAGAGAGAGAGAGAAAGGGAAACCTGGGCTGCATTTTGGACTTTGAATTAGTGGCAAGGACTGGATCTGAATGAAGCGTTAGTTCTCAAACTCTGACATTAGTGGTCTCTCCACTCTATTCCTATGCTTAATGTCAATGAAAATCAAAATATTATCATATGAGATATTTACTAGACCCTTTTTTTCCCAGTTACTTAACATTACAAGCTATTGATGTAAGTGTACAATTTAATTTCAGAATCATAAAAAGGTAGATATGTCCTATTTCATCTGATAAATTTACATAAAAGATATAATTGGTTCCTAATGTATATTTGTGTACAATTTAAATTGATAACTCTATGAGGTTTTGCTTGTTTGTTTTGTTTTTCCCTTATGGACTCCTTTTATTATTCATTTGTTGAGAAATAAAAATTTGGATAAAAAGCTATTTTATTAGAATTTAAAACATTTAGAAAAATAAAACAAGTTATATACCTGCTCCAAATATTTGCTCTTAGCAAACGGCCAATATTAAAAAAAAAAAATTCATGAGAATTCTTCCAAGTTTAGGGAGCCAGTGTCATGAGTTTTTAGAATCCAAATCTTAAATGAATTCTTCTTATAAGACAGCCTATCTATTAGACTTTCTATGTTATTTGTATCTGAATAGGATCGTAACAAGATAGAAATCAATCTAATTTTGTTGAATTGAAAAATTTACACACACACACCCACATACCTCGTATCTACAACTTACACAGTCCATATTAACAAGTAGTTATTTACCCAAGTAAAGTTACTTAAGATTATTTTTCATTTATTATTATAATAAATAACTCATGCCTTTTGTATGTATTAACTATTTCATATATATGAAAGAAAAGATTTCTGAATGTGAAAAAAATATATTTGGAAGAAAGTTAGACTGCTTTTTGATTCCTAATAAATTCATACTGGAACATATACCTTTTTTGATGAGACCCTGTATCCAAAAAGTGCTATATGATATATATATATATCATATATTATATATGATATTAACTAAATAATCCATGCAAAATATCTAGTAGAGTGCTTGGCACACAGTTATACTCAATAAGTATTAACTAATCTTTTGTTATCATTTTCATCATTACCTTCTAAACATAAAAATATCAGTAATACTATACTTGTAAATATATAATGTATATATTTTGGTGGAAGATGATAATGGCTGTTTTATTTTTCTCTATATCCCATATTTTCCTAAATTTTCATGACATAAAATTTATATTTAGCAATGGTTCTTTCATTAATACATACCCTTTAATTGATATTAATATGGACAGATTTAAAATCTATGAATGTTTATCAGTGTCTTTGACTCTTTCCTTCTTGAATGCCACATTCAAGTTGGGACCAATTCTCAATTATCTGTAGCAATGGACCAGATCTCTACAATGAGAATATTTACAAGAAAGGCACAAATCCTTTCTTAACTGTGGTAAGAGTCCTTAAATTTAAGGGAGACTGTGACAACAATTAGGACTTTCCAGTTGACATGAGTTTAATGGCATTTTTAAAGGCCCCAGAGTTATTGAGAGCTTGTTTTCACAGAATTGCAGATTCCAGCATGGCTGTGTCCTAGTGTGAAAAGCAGGGCACTGAGGAGGAGCCAGATACAAAATGACCTTAGAAAACAAAGATTTTGTACATGATCCTGAGAGCAGCAGGGACCAACTGAAGGTTGTAAGTGACAAGCAATTTTGTAATTAAGTGTCACTTAAGCAATTAAGTGACAAGATTAGATTTTCCATTTAGGAAAGTTATTTTGGCTATCATGGCAAGGATCCCAGTAGGTAGATTATTATAGTCATTTGCAGGAAAAATGAGGAAGGCAAGGATTAAAGTGGTGACTGTAAAGATAGAGTAGAAACATGCTAGCTGCTTAGAACAGTTATATCTGGAGTGAAGTAGATGCAGTGGGTTTAGGTGATCTCAGGTTTCTAGCTTGAGTAGTGTAGTGGGTATGTCCTACATGAGAGAGCAAAAAGGATATGGAACATATTGGAGCATATGGAAGAATTAAATACCCTCAGTTTTGGATATCATGTCTCTCATATCTCAGAACAAGATTGCATATTCTCTTGCACAACTTTTGCAGATAGTTATTAGTCTTATATTTCTACAGAGCCTGGTGGTTTCCAGAGTGCTTTCACATGTGCTAGCTCATCTCCTTCATGAGATTCTATGAGAAAAGGAGGAGAGAATGCTCCCTATCCACTTACTTGTAGACATCAAGGCTCAGAGATCGAAACACATACACACTGGCATGTCTAGAACTAAAGTCAAAGTAATTGTACTGTAATCAACAAGAATATATTTGGGTCAGAAAGAAAGCTTACTTGAAGAGAATGTAGCAAGATTTACAAGGATCTTCTCTAGTCTTCATAGGAAAATAAAAGAAAAAATATGCTTAAAATTTTGCTAATCTTGCTGAGAAACCCAAAGAGCACTTTCCACCAAAAAGCAGCTCACAGCAGGTAAGTGCTATGATGATATTTGCTCAAAGAGTTTAAAAGTTGTTAAAAGGAGGCTCACACCAGGATCTTACATGTCAATTTTCTGCATGCATTTTATAAGTGAATTAGAAATGCTGTAAGTAGTGTATTTTGCAGTGAAAAATCTGACACAGGGTCATCCTCAATGATGTGAAAGCAACCTCAGGAAAAGGCTTTAAAAAAAATAAGATTAGTAAATTATTTTATGTTCATCAGCTGGAAATCATATTTATGTATCAATGGGGATTTTTAATGCAACTACTGAATTTAAAATCCATACATTTCCCAGTGGTTTATTTCTGAAAGAACTTTGAGGACTATAATTTAAGCTAAGATGGAATGAAATAATCCTGAATTTGGCATTTAACAAAAATGCAACCTAAGTGTCCATCGACAGACGAATGGATAAAGAAGATGTGGCACATATATACAGTGGAATATTACTCAGCCATAAAAAGAAATGAAATTGAGTTATTTATAGTGAGGTGGATGGACCTAGAGTCTGTCATACAGAGTGAAGTAAGTCAGAAAGAGAAAAACGAATACCGTATGCTAACACATATATAAGGAATCTAAAAAAAAAAAATGGTCATGAAGAACCTGGGGGCAGGACAGGAATAAAGACGCAGACCTACTAGAGAATGGACTTGAGGACATGGGGAGGGGGAAGGGTAAGCTGGGACAAAGTGAGAGAGTGGCATGGACTTATATACACTACCAAATGTAAAACCGATAGCTAGTGGGAAGCAGCCGCATAGCACAGGGAGATCAACTCGGTGCTCTGCGACCACCTAGAGGGGTGGGATAGGGAGGGTGGGAGGGAGGGAGACGCAAGAGGGAGGAGATATGGGAACATATGTATATGTATAGCTGATTCACTTTGTTATAAAGCAGAAACTAACACACCATCATAAAGCAATTATACTCCAATAAAGATGTTAAAAAAATGCATCAAATGACAAGTTAAAAAATCACTGTATCGAATGATATATACACTATACATACTTTCAGAGTATATCTCTATTGCAGAACTGGCTGGAGGAGTAGGCAAGTTTGAAGAATAAGCAATGGGTGGCCTTTTGCATCTGTCAGATGCAGACTTAGACTCCAGTCTCAGATCTTCCCACGTCTGGCTTTGTATCCTTGGCATGTGGTTCACTTTGTTGACCTCTGTTCTTTACTTGTAAAGTAAGCATAGTGATATATACTTTATATGGTTTTAAGAGGATTACATATTGAGGGGCAAGTACTAAAGTCAGGCACTACTTAGGTGCATATGAGGCTTTAGTGAATAAACAAGGATACCTGCCCTCCTGGAGATCTTGTACCTTAAGAGCTCCATAAAGTGTGTCTAGCGTGAAGGCTTAATACATTTTATTTGTGAATAAGAGGTTATAAAGATTTAGCCAATCTGTGTTTACTTTTATGGAGGGAAACAGTTATTTTCCCTCTTCCAATTAATCTGTATCTTCCAATTAATTTTTTTCTGGATGCAAGTACAAGACTAAAGACATCATATTTTTCCTTCTGGGCAGTCTGCTTTCATACTAAACACTGACAGTGTCCTTGTTTTTTAAGGGTAAAATAATTTTCAAATCCCTCAGTTTTCAAATAGGATAAGGATTTTCATTATTATAGGTCAATAGTATTACATTGATCCAATCACCACTTCAGATTTAAAGAAACATTTCATGCTCAAAAAACCCAATTGACTTTAAATTACTTATTATCATAGGTATTTTCACATCTGTTCCAAGTGTTGCCTTATCCCTTTCTAGAACCCAGCTCATATAAAAATTTCATGATGATAATGACTGGACTTCTGCATTTGAAATATGTGGAGTCAATTGGAAAAATAGACTATTAATTTCAGATGATATTTTTGGATCTATATTCATGGGCTGCTCCCTGATTTTCTGGAGAAATCAGTGGTATTAGACATGACAGTAAGGAGCTGAAGAGAGCTAAATAACTTCAAAATATACTGTAAGCTGTATGCCGTTTTTGTTTAAATATTTGTTTTTTCTTTTTGTTTTGCTTCATATGGATATTATAGACATTTTCCTTGTTTGCCTTTTGTTGACAACTATTACTAAGTTTGTGTAGCACAGATTAAGCTTTTTAAAGTAAACCCAAGGTATATAGATAAAATACATTTGCTGGACATCAGTACAGATCTCATGGACATTAAAAGCGTAATGAAGGAATACTGTGAACAACTCTATACCCACAAATTTGATAACATAGATGAAATGGACCAATTCCTTAAAGACACAATTTGCCAAAACTCACACAAAGAGAAAATAGAAAACCTGAATGGGCCTATGTCTATAAGAGAAATTGAATCAATAATTGTTCCTTCAAAACAGAAAGCATCAGGCCCAGATGGGTTCACTGATGAATTCTACTAAACATTTAAGGAAGATAGTATACCGATTTTCTACTCTCTCTTTCAGAAGACAGAAGCAGAGACAATACTTCCAAATTCATAATGTGAAGCCAGCATCACTCTACTACCAAAACCAAAGACACTATAAGAAAACTATAGACCGATATCTTTCATGAACGTAGATGTGAAAATCCTCAACAAAATATTAGGAAATCAAATCCTACAATGTGTAAAGAATTACATACCACAACCAAGTAGGATTTAGCCCAGATATGCAAGAATGCTTCAACATTTGAAAATCAGTTAAAGTAATCCATCAAATTAACAGGCTAAAGAAGAAACACATGATCATATCAATAGATGCAGTAAAAGCATTTAACAAATCCAACACCCATTCATGATTAAAAACTCTCAGCAAAGTTGGAATAGAGGAGAACTTCCTCAGCTTGATAAAGAACATCTACAAAATCCTACAGCTAACATCGTACTTGATGTTGTAAAATTCGGAACAAGACCAAGATGCCCCCCTCTCATCTTTTCTCAGCATCTTACTGGAAATTCTATCTAACGAAATGAGATAAGGGAAACAAAAGGTGTACAGACTGGGAAGGAAGAAATAAAACTGTCTTTGTTTGCAGATGACAGGATTGTCTATATAGAATTTCTAACAGAAATGACCAAAAAAAAAAAAAAAAACCTCCTAGAACTAATAAGCAACTATAGCAAGGTTGTAGGATACAAGGTTAATATACAAGTCTATATACCAACAATGAACAAATAGAATTTGAAATTAAAAACAATACCATTTACCTTTGCACCCCCCAAAATGAAATATTTAGGTGTAAATCTAACAATATGTACATCTATGTGAGGAAAACTATATAAAACTGAAATAAATCAAAGAACCAAATAAATGGAGAAATATTGAATGTTCATAGCTAGAAAGACTCAATATTGTCAAAAAATGATTTCTTCCAAACCTGATTTATATATTCAAAGTAATCTCAATAAAAACCCAGCAAGTAATTTTTTGAACATCAACAAACTGCTTTTAAAGTTTATATAGAAAGACAAAAGACCCAGGATAGTCAACCTAACATTGAAAGAGAACAAAGTCAGAGGACTGATACTTACTTTAAGATTACATTAGAGCTATAGTAACCATGACAGCAAGATATTAGTGAAAGAATAGAGAAATAGATCAATAGAACATAAGAGACAGCCCCAAAATAGACCCACATAAATACAGTAACTGATCTTTAATAAGGGAGCAAAGGCAGTTCAATCGGGAAAAAAAAAAAATATATATATATATATATATATATATATATATATGTTTAACAAATGGAACAACAGGACATCACATGCAAAAAAAGTAAATCTAGATACAGACCTTACACTCTCCACAAAAAGTAACCTAAAATAGATCACAGACTCAAATTATAACATAAAACTATTAAACTCCTAGAAGATAACATAAGAGGAAATCTAGACCTTGGAATAGTTAACTTTTTAGAAACAATATCTAAGGTAAGATCCATGAAAAAATTATTGAGAAGCAGGACATGATTAAAATTAAAAATAATTTTTTTTAACTTTTGCTTTGTGGAAGATATTATGGACAAAATAAGACAGGCTACAGACTGGGAGAAAATATTTGTAAAATACATACCTGATGAAGTACTGTTATCCAGCATATAAGAAGAACTCTTAAAACTCAACAACGAAATGAAAACCTTGATAAAAAAACCAGCCAAAGGTCTTAAACGACATTTCACTAAAGAAGAGTATACTCTTGGTAAATAAGCACATGCAAGATGGTCCACATCGTATGTCATCAGGGAAATGCAAATTAAAACAACAGCGAAGTACAACTACACTTCTATTAGAATGCCCAAAATGTGGACCTCTGACACCACCAAATGCTGGTTGGGATGTGGAACAACAGGAACTCTAATTCAATCCTTCCGTGAATGCAAAATGGTATGACAACTTTGGAAGACAATTTGTCAGTTTCTTACAAGGCTAAATATACTTGAATCAATAAGATCCAGCAGTTGTGCCCCTTGGTATTTACCCAAAGAAGTTGAAAATGTGTGTACACACAGAAAACTGCACATGGATATTTATAGCAGGTTTATTCATAATTGTCAAAACTTGGAAGCAACCAAGATGTGTTTCAGTAGGTGAATTGATAAACTGTGGTACCTCTAGATAATTTATTATTCAGTGTTAATAGAAATGAGCTATCAAGCCATGAAAAGACAGGAAGAAACCTTAAATGTGTATTACTAAGTGAAAGAAGCCTATCAGAAATGCTGTGAACTGTATGACATTTCTGAAAACGGCAAAACCATGGAGACAGTAAAAAGATCAGTAGTTACCAGGGGTTGGGGGAAGGGAGGGATGAACAGGCAGAGCACAGAGGATTTTCAGGGCAGTGAAACTATTCTGTGTGATACTATAGTGG
Source organism: Phocoena phocoena (assembly GCF_963924675.1). Classification (NCBI taxonomy): domain Eukaryota; kingdom Metazoa; phylum Chordata; class Mammalia; order Artiodactyla; family Phocoenidae; genus Phocoena; species Phocoena phocoena. The sequence goes on along the minus strand of NC_089230.1, from coordinate 37,536,629 downwards.
TGGAGACATGACATTATACATTTGTCCAAATGGATAGAATGTCCAACACCAAGAGTGAACCCTAATGTAAACCATAGACTTTGGGTGATAATGATGTATAATTTGTCAGTGTGGGTTCAGTGATTGTAACAAGTGTACCACTGTGGCTGGGGATGTTGATAATGGGGGAGGTGTGGGTGTGTGGGAGCAGGGAAGATATGGGAACTCTGTATTTTCAGTTCAGTTTGGCTGTGAATCTAAAACTGCTCTAAAAAATAACGTATTACAAAAAGAAAGAAACACAACTGCTTCTGTAATAGTAGTGAGCGAGCTTCACATAAAAATCAGTATGCTGTATTTACCTTGAGTATCTTAACCAAATTAGCATACCTTATTAGTAGCAGTAGACAGGAATAGTTGGCATATAACTTCCTTTGGGGGAAAATGTTTTAGCTATACTCTGAGATCATACACGGCTGAGAATGTTAGTTAATACTCTTTGAAGATTTTATTACAGTGGAACCCACTTAATTCTCATATCCCAGTGGAATCCAATACTGTCCAGCTTAAGTATTTACTGCAGTTATTACACAGTGCTTATTATTATGTACAGTCTCAGTTTTGCTTTCCGATTTCTTTCAGAGTAAGCAGTATACATTAGAGTCACACATCCGTAAAAGCAGTTATGGCAAAGCAGGCGAGTAACATAAAGTTGCCGAAGGTCTGTATGGCACAAAAATGTGTCCTGCAGAGAAGTAAATTCAGTTATTTGCAGAAGACAGTCTTTCAGATGTCTCTGCTACAGATAGCAATTCAAAACATTGACAAGTAGCTCAACGTAAGGAAGTGGAAAATTGACAGTGATCTTAGAATTATATTTACCAGTCTAGTCACTTGTTAGCTCACCTGCTACCAGTTTGGTAACTAAAAAGCTTTTTACTGTTCCTAAAAAAATGATTTAACACGCCTGTTCAATACAGTCATCTTCGGTACCATTGTTTTCTGTAGCAAATAAAGGAATCTGATCAGAACAGAAATTCAGGAAATACTCACTCGATTTAATGATTTAAGCAGAATCCATACGGAGAAAATGATATTGATGTGTTGATTGGCTGATACGATAGTGAGGTGACTTACGTTATTTATTACCATTTATTTGTGTTTAGCAAAAGCGTATAGTAAGATTCCAATGCTAAAACCTTCTGACCTCACATGTATAATATTCTTTAGTTGATAAAATTTACAAATACTTATCTAATTACATTATTTTTCTATTTTGTTCCTTAGCATTAGAAAACTTCATTTTCATATGACTTCATTTTAGTATAATGGTGGGAAATGTTGCTACAGATATTACCTGTAGGACTTTTGCAAATACAGGACTTTAATCTCTTGAAAAATATTCTCTACTTCCTTAAGAAATGTAAAATGATGGTGAAAATGGTTGGAGTTATCTATGATATCATGATTTTCATTGAGTATAAAACAAAGTCAATCACCTTTGACTTCCTCGATACGTATAATCTATTTCGGGACCAATTTCTTTTGGCACCCAGGTTAGTTACTCTCAAGTTAACTGGTAACGTGCACTATGCTTGATTAAATGTGGTGCGTAGTTGTAGCCTGCTTCTTCAAAATGGGCTATCTATAACGATATGAATTACCTTGAAGTCACCATTGACTGCCAATGCTAATACAGAGGGACAGAATTAATTTCAGGTAATTTTTTTTATAAAATGAATGGTGTACTTTTTATGCTGAATTTTAGCAGAAATATAGGTTGTTTAACTATTTGGTTCGATAAGTAGAAATGAAAGAAGTGATGGATAAGCTTTCATAAGAAATGTGTAAACTCCCATTTGAAATGGAGAGTATTTTTTAAAATGCCCATGACATACTCTGTGTTGAGCTAATGAAATTAGTAACTTACGTACTTATTGTACGATTGTTAAGTTAGTGACAAAATCAAATAGAGGTAGGGTGTTATCACTCATGGAAAGTATTCAGGGGGAGCTACATAACAAGTTAGATCATTTGACGGTTGTCTTATCTTCCTTTATTCATCAGTTCTACTCAAAAGGCATTTACTAAGCACTTAATCTGAATAAGCCACCGTTCCACCTAGCAAATTAGTGCCGGTACTGGGAGTGGACCTGAGAGTTGTAGTCTGCCCCATCAAGTTGTTTAGCATCTCGTAACTCAGTCAACATTCTAGGGTCCCTACTGGCAGACATTGATCTCTCTTGCTTTTAGTTTGTTCTGTGTCTTTATAATCTGTTCTTAGCTCTTTCATTACAGTTACCGTTTTAACCCAGACCCCATGTTCCACTATATTGAAGCACTACTAGTTCACCAGTAGGTCATACATTTCTCTTTCTCTATGTTCTTGTTTAGGTGGTTCCCTCTCTCTAGAATATATTCCTGCTTCCTTCTCTATACACCCAAATCAAGGCACAGGACGATCAAGAAGAACTCTACAAAGAATTCCCTAATACCAGCTGCCTGCTTTTCTCCCCTAGAAAAAAGAGAGTGGCCATTTATCTGGGTTCCCGTATGACTTCATTCATACACATTTAGCACATTCCATGATCATAAATAAAACATATTAGCTATGTACTAACTGTCAGCCACTAGAGTTATTTTGCCTAATTCTCAGTATCACCTTACGAAGTTAACACTCTTATCTCCTTTTTATGCATGAGAAAGCTGAATTACACAAAAGTTGGTCTAAGTTTTCCAGTTTTACTCAGCTCTTAAAGTGGCTAAGTCATTATTCAACCACGAGAGTTTGCTTTCAGAATCGGCCTTCTTAACCAGTATTCTGTGCATCTACAAACTGTATTATAGGTAGTTACATATGTATACTCCTTTACACCTTTCTTTCCCCACTTCAATATTGATTTTCTTAAGTTCAGAGACTGTATTTATATCCCTGCTATTCAAAATATACTAACCAGTATTTAATCGATGCTTTGTAAATACTTGCAGAATGGTTGTCAAATAGGCAAGCTACAAGTGTGCCATATCTTATAAGGTTGCTTTAGTAATCTTGTTCTCAGAAATTTATAGAAGTTTTGCTTTTGCCTTCAGCTCTTCTAAACAGAAAATTTAGCTGTTAAAGTTTTGGTATGAGCACAGAGAAGGAGTCAGAGGATCTTTAATCTGAAAGAAAATGGCTTCAGGATAGTAAATACTCACGGCAAAAAATTAGCATGTGTGTGGTGGGGCATAAACTTTCTGACTGCAATAATTTTCATATAATGGGATAACAGTTATAAGAAGCTATAACACCTCTTGTGTAACTTAATAATGTAGCTTTGGCCCTGTCCCAGGTGGTCTGAAAATTGTCCATCAAGAAGCAGGAATCAGATTAAGTGACCATTGCTCTGGTGGTTGAGACCAGAGCTTCCAAATCAGCATCTTTTCAAATCTAAGCTCTATTGTGTATTCAGAAAGCCACTTAACTTCCGTGAGCCAGGACCTGCCACTTACTAACTATGCAAATTACTTAATTCTCTTCACCTCAGTGAAACCAGGATAAAGGTACAGCCTACTTCAGGGGGATTTTTTAAGATTAAGTCACAGGACACTTATAAAGTACTCAGCTTATTGCCTGCACCTATTACTTACTGAACTATAATACTTATTCAGTGTATTTACCTGTTAAAATATAAATAATAATATGTACCTCATAGAGTTATTTGAAGAATTAAGTGAGACAATGAACATTAGACATATAAGACTACGCCTGGCACGTAAGCTATAAGCAAATTATATTATCAGATAAACATTCATAAGTTCTTCCAATTGCACACTCCTTTAAATCTGAGTCATAGCAATTTGATAGCCTATTACATTTTATATACACGTTTGAACTGAAAATTAGTATAGCACATTATTATGATTGTTGATATGGTCTTATGTGACCAAAACTCAAAGTAAAAAGGCAAACAAATTGGATGTGAAATAAACATTAAATTCATTTTAAGTGGAACCTAAGCAAAGCATTGTGAAGTCTAAGGAAGCTGTATGCTACATTAAAGTATGGAGACTGCATTATAATCCACTGGACCAAATGAGTAACCCAAGGCTGTGAATTAGGTAGATTATTAAAGCAGGGACATAAACACTTGAGGTCCTATCTGGAAAATGTGAGATATGATGGCACAAATATTCCTAAAATGATATAATCCAGTTTATCCATATGTTTGCATCCATATGGTTATCTTAAAGAATGTGAATGTTTAAGTAAAAGAGATGAGATTTGAAAAAAAAAATTAGTAGAACTACCTATATAAATAATGGGAAAACTGAGTTATATATACATACATATCTGTGTGTGTGTATATATATATATATATATATACACATATATATGTGTGTGTGTGTGTATATATATATAGTGTCTGAACATTGGTTTTCCATCAAAGACATGGGGAATCTGAAAATATATTTTTTTTCGACAAATTGGCTGAATGTTTAGAATAGAATGTCATCAAATTCTGAATCATTTAGTGTAAGCCAGTCACCTGCTCTCTCACAGAAGGAGTGCCTGGCTGAAGCATTGTTTCCCCCGCTAAGTATTTTCCCGTACTTGAGCCTCACTTCAGTAATCCATTTACTATTAGGTTACTGCCTCTCACAAATAATGTTTACATCACGTCAATTATTTTCTGTGGTTTCCTTTTTCATGTACATTGAAGTCCATCTTTTCTGTCTTTTACACTTTCTCTCCCTTACTCTTTCCCATCTCACAGCCAAGTCTTCCATTCCTTCTCACCTTACACCTTCTGCTTCAGTCAACGATTTCACATGCTATCTCCTTCAGGGCATCTTATTCCCTTCCACCTAACACTGTTCATATGTTTGCATTTTAATTTTCCTAGTGCTGTGTGCTTTGTTAATCTTAAAATCATCATCTTTTGGGGCTTCCCTGGTGGCGCAGTGGTTGAGAGTCCGCCTGCCGATGCAGGGGACACGGGTTCGTGTCCTGGTCCGGGAAGATCCCACATGCCGCGGAACGGCTAGGCCCGTGAGCCATGGCCGCTGAGCCTGCGCATCCGGAGCCTGTGCTCTGCAACGGGAGAGGCCACAACAGTGAGAGGCTTGCGTACCGCAAAAAAAAAGTAAAAAAAAAAAAAATCATCATCTTTTGCTTTTTAAATAATTGAGTGTTCTTCAGGTCTCCCTGCAACATGCCCTTTCACCCCAAGTACTTTTTAAAGGGATCCAAATAGCATTTACAAACTTTAAATTGTGATTGCCCACATTTTTTTATGTCTTGCCTAAGGTGTGAGAAATTGAGAAGAACATCTTTGTGGTTGGTTTCATCTCCAGACATAGTGAGAACATGCAGAGATCATCAGAGGTTAGAAAATAAATAAGGAACAATTTTCTGTAAAATATTTTAATGATCATTATAATTTACCATCTTTTATAATCTCTTTGCTGCTGATTTTCAAAAGGATTTAAGGGCAATATTAAAAAGATTTTTTTCTGTGGTCCTTCCCTTTATGGAATACTATGTTAGATTTTTAAAAGAATTACATTACTGTAGATTCTGCTACTACATAACTGTCTTATTCAAGCTTACATTAATCAACTTTAGAGTGACCTTGAGTAAGCTTAATTAACCTCTTTTGGTCTCACTTTTTTCCTGATCGGGTTGGATGATATTTAAACTCCTTTCTAGCTCTCACATTTTGAGGCTATTTAAATAAAATTCTTTCTGCATGTGGAGTTCATCTCAGTTCCACCAGTCTACATATTCTTGGTGTACCAGAGTGAGTTATCAAGAACTAGAACTGAAAAAACTCACCTGAATAGGGTTAATCTCAGTAGTAAAACTATTAACTATTTCCACGTCATCAACCTCTATTGTCTTTAGCACTTTGGCTTGATTAAAGATTCCTCCCCTCACTGATTTTTCTGTCTATTTAATCCACTTACATTTGCATCATTTTGTTTTCTTTTATCTTTACTGCTTTAGGCTTCTTGCCAGTATGAATTTTAAAGTCTTACAGTCCCTAATTCTCATCTGCTTAAATGTTATAAATGTTATGCAGATCTTAGCTGCATGATTCTCTCTGGGCATTTTTTAAAATTTTACTTAAAACCATGAAACTCCACTCCCTTCAAAGCTACAAATTCAAGGGTGATTTGGTGTAAATGCTGTGGAAACATGGATGGATATAAGACTAGAAAAATACACGTACTGTCCTAGGTCGAGAGAAATCTGATCTGTGTGCACAGCTTCAGAAAAGCAGCTTATTGCTGTAATGATGCTGCCCAAAAAGTTGGGGTAAATATAATACTGTCAGTGTAGAGCTCTAAAGGCACACTACCTAGGTTCATGTCCAGTATTCGCTGCTCACTAGCTTTGTGACCTTGAGCACGATGCTTAACCTCTATCTCATAGGATTGTTATGAGGGTTAAATAAAGTGACATATGGTAAAGCAACTGAAGTTGCACCTTTTTACATGGTACACAGTCAGCCTCTAACAAATGTTAGCTTATTATTATTATTAACATACTCAAAGATATTTTTAGAGTAATCCTTTATGTAGACAGTGAGGGGAAGATAGCATCCTTATTTCCCTGAGAGCCAGAAATATGTATTCTTTGGCATACCTGTCTAATGCATGAGTTTAAATAAATGAAGTTTCATGTACATATTTCTATCAAAATTTATAAAATGGGAATATTAATTATATTATTTCCCTTAGTATATAAGTACCCTAAAGAACAGTGAGATGCAAAACCATATAAAGGAGACTACTGTAGCTAATAAGATGAGAACGCCGGCAGCCTCACTCCTGCTGTGTTGCGTAAGGCACCTCACGGAACATAGCACAAGGAAAGAACATGAAGGAAAATGATTGTTTTTAGCATCATCTGTTTTCTTGAGATTTTCTTTGTCTAAAAGAAAGAAATTGAAGTACAGAAATCGGTGTTCATGTGATTTTAAGGGCCTGACTTTAACTGAGAAGCAAGTCATTTGATACATAGAACTGGGCTTTGTCTTTCTCATGCTTCACTCTGTCTGGACAGAGCTGTAGGTGATCTCAGCCCATCTCATTAAAACCATGATGCAGGTTTGTCATGTGGCACAATTTAACGACACAGCCTTAAGAAATGTTTACCTTTTCCTCTTGTGAATATTTACAGTACTGTACTTTTTATTTCTACTAACGTTCTGCCACTTAACAATTTATTAGAGAACTTGATATTTATTTTCTAGTTTTTTCATTTACTTGAGGTTGTTGTCTTCATATATGTTAAAAATTATTTGAGGATCAGAGCCTTATATGTCCTTTAAACCTCTCTTATTTCTTATCCAAATCCTGGAACATTTTTAGCTAACGTTTGATGTAAAGAAAAAATTGGCGTAGTAATTGTCTTTAATGTTTCTTACTCCCCGTATATTCTGTCTTCGCATTGACTCCCAGGACAATCATGGGATAAAAAAAAAAAACAAAAACCTACAGAACTCTACACATCAGATGTTTTTCTTTCTTTCTTTCTTCTTAATGAAAGCTAAGAATGACGTAGTGTCAGCCCAGTAGTTCCATGAAAAACTGAGTCATGGTAAACAAAACATGTTAGCTAGATGATTTTGAACTTTTTAATTTGCTTAGATAATGTTCAGACTGACACAATCAGTTCATTTAATCTAATTTTGTAAATATTGGGTGTTTTCCTTGTTTTAAGCATATACTTGTTAATAAAACCTATGCAGGTCACAGTTGAGCAAGAGACCTACAGTCTTGTAATGCAGTTTGAATCCACATAGAGTTCTCATTAAAAAATTTGTACATGACTTACATGTAATTATTTTGAATTAAATGCTAGTAAATTATGCTATTATAAAAATCTATGTATACCACCTTTCTAAAGTATACATGAATAGAATCATATAAGCAGAACGTGGATTTTGTTCTTCTTTGCAGCCTAATTTTAATACGACATGTACTCAAGTTATACTCAAATGTATATTTCATGTTCTACATAATTTTGATGGATATACTAGGCCTAGAGTTTTTCTGATACTGTATTCCACTTACCTTAGTAAGTGTACAACCTCCTACTAGGTAAACTCTATGAATATACATTAAATATCTCCCTGGGCCTCCTTTTTCATTTTATTGCTTTGTAACATTATATGAAGTGATCATACTTTTCAACAAGCTGCTTTGCGTTAAACATCAAGTTTACTCATTCCCCTGGGTCCTGTTAAATATACTGTTATAACAGCTGGGCTAATGGTTGAATATCAGAATCCAAAGTGGCTTTATCTTTGTGTCCATACATGCATGTGATAGTGTATATGTGGTATATCCCTGGGCACAGGGATATCTTTGCTGTGACTGATTTGGGAGAATATCTTATTAACCTAAGAAAAACAGACAAATTATTATTCTTCTGTGAGCAAGGAGCGAAAAGTGGAAAGCAAAACCGTAGGAAAAACTTGGAACAAGAAAACATTGATCTAATGAAGTGAATAATAGTTTTCACATGAGTAAGTAATTGCTGCATCTACTTGCTACTCTGTTTGATTGCAAGAACTGAGGTGAAATTTTACAACTAAGGATTTTCATTGCGTTTCCTGTAATGTGATATTATGCAAAATACTGTACAGGACAGCCAAACATTATCAAACCAATGGGATTGTCAAAGAGTAGTCATTCCCTTCTTTTTCTTTAGCTTGTTGAAATCTGGCTATTCTGTGGCCTAATTGGAAAAGTTCTCTCTCAAAGGGATACACGTCTGGAAACAATGCTGCTTTGATGTTTTAATGAAGGAGTCCATGAAAGGCTCTAGACACCTCCCCGTTTTGGGACCTTGACTTCTCACACTTAGGTACTCCTAATTCTAAATTGTTTTCAGTTACAGTTAAACACCACACTGTTCTACAACTTTGATCATATTATTTCATATAATCCTTCTTATGAAAAAATTCTTAGTCACCTTTTAAGGCTTATTCTGTATTCATCTTCCCCAGTAATACTTCAATGAACTCCAGACTGGGCTGTAGATACCTTTTTTTTTTTTTTTTTTTCTTTTACATTTCACTCATGTTATTAAAATGATTTGTCACGTGTTTTTTCTTTATTAGGTTTTTTAGCCCAGTACTTAGTAGAGCAGTTTCTTATTCATATTTAGACTTTCAAAAAATGTTTTTTGAACTGAATATGATTTCGGGAAATAGATGAAGTCCCTGACAAGACAACTAAATAAGAAAGCATGTTTTTGTTGCTGATAATTAATTACACTTGAGATTGTAGAAGCCTTCAAGATCAAGGACAACACAGAAGTTTCAATGAAGTTATGTTTAGTTTTTCTTCTAGACTATAAGTGATAGTTTAACTTAAACACAAGCTGAAATAAATGTAAATTGTATTTTTTAGATATTAAGCGATAGAATTTTTCAAATTAGATCTAGTAGATAAAAAATAACCTGTCTTTTTTGCTATTTGCTGGAGTTTAAGTTTATTCATAAGTACCCGGATTGCTCAGTTGTTGGCCGTGTACAGTTGGCAAGTGTGTCTCCTTAAACCAGAGCTGTGGGCAGTAATATTAGGTGTTGCCAGCCGCCTGGCTGAATTTCAGAAAAAATAAGGTGTTGATAATCCTCCACCTGGAAATGCTGACCCGTAAATTGGCCATAGCCTTATGCTTTAGACACTAATTTTTAAATCACTGACATATCTTATTTGTGCAAAGTTTATACTTTGTGCAAAGTTTATACAGGACAACTGTAGACTGAAGGAAGCCTTACTGCAGAAGGAACTAACCTACTCTGGTTGGCAAAATCAGGGAAGTCGCCTGCAGAGCTGACTTTTAAGCCGAGGTCTGATATCTGGGGTATTAGTTGGCACATTCACAATCTGGCTGAGGGATGGACTCTACTATCATTTTTTTTCCTGGGTCTGTCACCTGGAAATGAGGAATGATCTGGGGAATCACTGTGAGTGAGACCAGGGGGACTCTGGAGCACGTTAACCTGCTGAAAGGAGAAGGGAATGTTTAGCAAAGTGAAGAGAACGTGTATCCTGAAAAAGATGAATTGGTTGTCTGTATGGTTTCTATGGTAGTTAATTATTTCCTGACTATTGATATTCATTTATTTGAATTTCATTGTTGTAATGCAAATTAAGAGTTACAAAGCATACTTTCCCACATTACTTAATATGTAGTAAGTGTAAGCTCCTTGAGGGCAGGGACCGCGCTTTATTTGAATTTCGGACGCATGAGGAATGCTGCGACAGATTCAACTGTTTACAAAATTGAGTGTGTCCTCTGTGATTCCTGTTGGGGTATAATACTGAGGAATATATCACACAATATACTTCTAGTCAGTCTCAATAATATGCATTTCATTGGTTTCAGATAACTGCCTAGGAGGAAGGGGTTTCAGGGTGGTCTTGTTAGAATTGGCAGTCCAGTTAATTCTTTAGTGAATTTAGAGAAGTTGTGTCAACAGAAAAAGAAATCTTTTCCCCCTTAATTATGTGTGGAGTGAATACAGCCAGATTCTTTCTTTCAATTTTTATTTTATATTGGCTCATAGTGGATTATCAATGCTGTGTTAGTTTCAGGTGTACAGCAAAGTGATTCAGTTATACACATACATGTATCTGTTTTTTTCAAATTCTTTTCCTATTTAGGTTATTACAGAATATTGAGCAGCATTCCCTGTGCTGTACGGTAGGTCCTTGTGGGTTATCTATTTTAAATATAGCAGTGTGTACGTGTCAATCCAAAGTCCCAGTCTATTTCTCCCCCCTCACCCTTCCCCCAGGTAACCGTAAGTTTGCTCTCTGTGAGTCCATTTGTTTTGTGAGTAAGTTCATTTGTATCTTTTTTTTTAGATTCTGCATATAAGGGACATCATATAATATTTGTCTTTATCTGACTCACTTTACTTAGTGTGATAATGTTCAGGTCCATCCATGTTGCTGCAAATGGCATTATTTCCTTCATTCTTATGGCTGAATAATATTCCATTGAATACATATACCACATCTTCTTTATCCATTCATCTGTCGCTGGACATTTAGGTTACTTCCATGTCTTGGCTGTTGTAAACTTTGAATATTTAACAGTGGGGTGCATGTATCCTTTCAAGCCATGTTTTTCTCCGGATATATGCCCAGGAGTGGGATTGCTGGATCATATGGTAGCTCTATTTTTAGTTTCCTAAGGAACCTCCATACTGTACTCACCAATCCACATTCCCACCAACAGTGCAGGAGGGTTCCCTTTTCTCCACAACCTCTCCAGCATACAGATTCTTACAGATGAAAGGTGAAACAACTGTCAAAGTTGTGCTTACCCTATTTCCTTGTCCTATCATAAGAGCAAACAGAAATAAATGTAATTTTCTGTTTTTAGAGAACTAGAGGATATTCCAAATAATGTAGTACTAGTTAAACTATTAAAAAGCTAGAAGAAAAAGTATGCTATTTTGAAGAAAAACACTCATATAACAAGTGATGTTTTATTCTTTAATGGTCATAAACGTGCGATAATGGATTAATATGTGGCATGCCCTTTAGAGACATTATATCGTTTAATTCTTACAATATGTGACGTAGAGATATTATTGTTTTCTGCCTTTCTCATATTTGAAGACAGAGATATTAGGAATTTAAGTAACTTAGCCATGATCACACAGCTTCTAAATGTTAAAAATGAAATTTGATTTTAGGTTGCCTAACCCCAAAGCATAGACATTCTTTTAATCACCAAATTACACTCTCTTTAGATGGGAAGAAACCCCCCAAAAATCCATGGATTGGATTTGGCACATTCCTTAGTTATAGATACCAAATTAAAGACATTGCAGCCTTTTATTTTTGTAAACATTAAAAGTCAAATCCTTTCTTGCTCAGTAAACAGCTGTATGAAAGAGATGCCATTGAGAAGCTAATTAGAAGGGAATGAGATTAAAACAGTAGTTCCAGGGTTGAGTGAGAGTAGGGCAGACTTTTGCCTCCCAGGAGACATTTGACAGTGTTTATTGACTGTCACAGCAGTGGAGGAGAGAGGGAGGGAAGGAGGGGGAAGAAAGGGAGGGGAGACGATACTGGCATCTAGTGGGTAAACCATCCTGTGATGCACAGGATAGGCCATAACAGCAAAGAATTATTCAACTCAACATGTCAATAGTGCTGATGTTGAAAAACAGAGTTAAAGCCTTTGTATAGAATGTACACATTATTAGATTCTTTTTTGTCTTGTTTGCTTTGATTTGAATTTCTGTTTGGTGGAAAGATCAGTTACTACCAGTATAGCTGCCTTCCAGGGTACTGATCATACTCTAGAAGAGACATCTTAATTTTTAAAGACCTTCATTCTTACGATTGGATTTTAAGTTAAGTGCAAGTTAAATAAATGTTCTTTTACATGTTAAAATTGAGCATGGTTTATTCCTTACTGCAGAAATTTCTTCCTCATTCACTATCTGACAAAGCCACTTACTGTTTCTCATAAGATTTCCTGATCCTTGAGACATAAAGGGATGCTTGAGTGCTTCCTTTGAATTAGCAGATTTTTGAGTGTATGCAGGACAAGTAATGAAGTTAGAAAGTTATTTAAATCTAAAAAGAACACTATTGATGAAGTTTATGTAGGAGGAAAATGGTCTGGAAGTTACTGTTCTCTAGAAAAAATTAGTTTTATCGTGTTTGAAAAGTAGTTACAGATATATAAAATTTATTTTTGCCTTCCAAATATATGTAATTCCTCTCATTGATATATATCGAACGTAACATTTATTTAGTGCCTAGTGTTTATAGGGAGCCAACAGACACATATTTAACAACATCTGCTAATGGCAAAAGAGCAGCAAATAGAATACTTTATGTGAATGTTGATATAATCTGTAAATAGAGGAAAAGCTCTTTAAGATGTGATTGTATCAATGTTGAGATAAAAGGAGAGGTTTTCTGTCATGCATTTACTTCATGTGCTGTTCCTAGAAAGTGACAATAAAAATCTCTTGCTGCTAGGTGGATGTTGATATCACAACATGACAATTTTAATTAGTTCCAGGAACCAGGAAACTCGCGGCAGGCTTTTGATAGTTCTGGTGCCAGAACTTCTGACCGCTTCCTTGTCTTATAGAATCTTCCCTCCCTGAGCTCACTAACACCATCCCCCCACCAAACACACACACACACACACACACACACACACACACACTTCTCTGGAATATTGATTGCAACTTCAGCTTTCTGCGCAGTATCACAAAACTTCCCTTAGGCAAAGGAGCACAAAGCAGCTGGCTGCCTACTTGGAATTTGGGGGTTGGGGACAAACTATGGGAAGGAGATGACAAGGTTATATCATTATATTTCAGGAATGAAATATCCTGCCATAGGTGATGTATTTACTGGTACAACAGAATTTTTCATGTTTTATATCAGTTTTGTTTTTACAATAAGGTCTAACCTGATGCCATCGAATTATTGTGTGGTACCCCCAAAATGCACAGTAAAACCATATGTATGTATTTCAAAAAGCAATGAGGAGACATTGCCAAGGTGTGAGAGAATTGATCTAACAGACCTTAAGGTTGGCACTTTAGACCCCCTAAGATGGCCACCTAGTCATTAAAGTATACAGGACTAATGCAGCCATCTAGAAATCTGAAGGAGAAAAAAAATGATTATTACCCCAGAAAGCTGGTGAGCTCTGAAGTTTCTGCCAAATGCCTAAGGAAAAGTGCTGGGAGAATCTGGCCTGAAAGTTAGACCCAGCCAGGACGTGTTGGTCACCATTCCATTTTAAGCCCCAAGCTGGCAGGCGGAAAGACTATCATTCAGGGATAATGGCTCCAAGAGCAAATCCTCCAGGAAATCACAAACATCCAGTTAGCTAGGTCTTTCCTGACACAGTAAGTCAGGAGTCATCATTTCTGTTAATTTCTTGGTATGCTTCTTGACAAAGCATTTATTTTCTATCTACTTTACTCCATTGGGACTAGGAGCCAACCGGCCTTTTAGTTTGTTGTGATAGAGCTAAAATGTGTATGAGTGTCCTGAGATGAGGGCACTTGGGATGGAATGTGAGCTAAGATGTGAGTCAGTGTCCTGGGGCAGTAGCTTAGTGGTGTGGTCATGGGTGTCTGTATCAGAAAGTAAGTGACCGACTTACGGTGAGTCAAGCTGACCCGGGTGTCAAGCCTGCTGAGCTCTTGAGCACAGGTGCCAAATGTAAGTGGGGTGGAAAACTACTCACCAAGGCAGGGCAAGGACTGAAGAAAGACAACGTGGCTGCAGAGCCTGTAGCCACCAGGCAGTCTTGGCACAGGTTCTGTGCGGTGCAACTTCCTGAGTCCCGATTTCAGAAGTTGTCAGTACCAAGACGTTGGAGCAGGTAGGGAGAGTATTCAGAGGCTGATTCAGCACTTGGGATGCAGTCAGATGGCAAGACTTGTACCAAGAGAACTGAGAATTTTAGTGCACGATCTAGCTTCCCGCCATGTGGCAGGCAGACTCTCCCCTCATAGGCGTTAGTGGGTCGAATGGAGAAGGAGGTGAGCTCTCAGAGCGCAAGGAATGGAGCTGTTCAGGTACAGGATCAGAGAGACCCAACCTGGCATTGGGGAGTGCTGCCACTCCAGTGGTCATCTCGGTCACCTGGAGCATCAGCTTCCATGGTCCAGCTGGCCAGGAAGAAGCCTGGCTCCAAGCTTGGTGCCCATCCTCGTGGATGAGAACTTAATGCCTGATTTTGGAAATCTAACTTGATTCCAGGCTCCAGCTCCCATCAGAAAAGAAGGGCCAGAAGTTTGGATGTGGAAGCTTTCAGGAGGTGTTAGCCATTACTAGAAACTGGATATGATACAATCTGAGAGGCGAATTAATGTGAGGTGCTAAGGAAGACAGAGTCTGGAGGTTGGGAGACTCTGGAGTGAGTGGTGGCAGAATGTCCCAAGAGGGAAGATCGTGATTACAACACGGCACTTCCTTATGTCAGTTGGTGGGTTTAAGTTTGTCTTAGATTCCTTTGTATTGAGCCATGGTGATGCTCGAATGAAGCATGCGACTTGGTGCACTGGACAACTCTCTGAACGCGTGTCCTCTTTTGTGAATGTATGTGCCTCTTCAAAGAGCCTTTTATGACTCTTCCACATTACATCGATTTCTTCCTTTTAAAAAATCCAGTAATGCAGCTGGAAAAAAATGTACTTGAGCATTTAAACAATCCTTGCTTAATAGTAATTGTTTCAAATATGTAACTCGGATCATTGGAAAGGAAGGCTATCCTGTTGCTCTTGTTTTTCTTATGAGAGACCTAACACAGTGCTAGTCGAAACATGGGATCAAAACACCCTTGTTTTGTTGGGTTTTTGCGGGGGGTGGGTTTGTCAACTGACTATCTGTAGAATTCTGCATATTGCCTGGAAACAATTAAACATGTGACACTGTGCTCAGAAAATAGTAGTTTGGAAATTTGTGGGCTAATATTTCTAATCCTATAATTGTAAATGTGTACTACTTGAACAGTGATGATGAATATGTTATTTATCTGTAAAATAAAAACACAAAAGTGTATGTTGCCAAAGTTGCTCATGCATGGTACAGAACTAATTTAGATACCTAGACAGACTGAAATGAGAGAAAACCAGTCACTGCTTCTGATGCCACTTTGAGTAACATTGTGTAATGTAATCTACACTGCAGTTTGATTACATGAAAAATATATTATGAATCAAAAAAGGATTTTCCTAAATATTACCAACACGTGGGATTTGTTTCGAAGAGTTTATACATGTTCACGTTCACTTTTCAAGAAAGCCGATGAAAGAGTGGGCTCTGGAGCGGTCCTGTGCAGTATGAAAAGCTGTATCTGCTTTGTCTTCTAGGGTCTATTAATTTAATACTTCATAGTATTTTACTAGCAGTATCTTTAGTAATATAAGCTCTTTAGAACTATCCGGGGAGTGTTATTATTGAGCTAAGGAATATCTGACCCTGTAATTCTTAGAATTATTTTTCTAATAATGACTTCAAATTTATTTCAATGGCAGCTATTAAGTGGAATGATCTTCAAATTATAGAAATCATTACATTACATTTTAAAACAATATTCATTGACTATCAGGCATAAAAATATTTTTTCTTATTTTTAAAATGGTAAATAATGAAATAATAAAGCAAAAGTAACCTAAGCTGCTTTCTTCTTTTTTAGTCCTATCATGATTTTTTAAAAATAAACTAAACTCTGTAACTTACCTGTTCACCCTTGCACTCTCCTCTTTTTCTTCAGATGTTGTAATATGCAGCAGTGAAGGAATGCTTTCATTCTTGCCTAAGTTTTAGATTCATTATCTTCATGGGAAAAAACTTTCAATTAAGCTTGAACTCCAATATGGTCATTTCATATGGCCTGAGGTTTTTAGAGGAGTGCTGTCTTTTTGTTGCCAGGGATGATGATGATGTGATATTTTGGTGCTATCAAAGTTAAAATTAGGGCTTCCCTGGTGGCGCAGTGGTTGAGACTCCGCCTGCCGATGCAGGGGACGCGGGTTCGTGCCCCGGTCCGGGAGGATCCCACATGCCGCGGAGCAGCTGGGCCCGTGAGCCATGGCCGCTGAGCCTGCGCGTCCGGAGCCTGTGCTTCGCAACGGGAGAGGCCACAACAGTGAGAGGCCTGCGTACCGCAAATCAAACAAACAAACAAAAAAGTTAAAATTAAATGCTCATTTGAATTTTTCTCATCAAGAATGGCACATTTTTATGTTTCCAGAAATTTTCATCTCAAGGTAAGAATGAGATTTCTTTTCCAGTGATTATATATGGATTAGGGAATTATGAGTATTTTGCATTTTATTCCTTAGGATATATATTTTTTCTAAATTTCTAAAATTCATATGTATGAATGTAGTATACATGTATATATATATATATATAGAATTAATGTTAATAAAAATAAAACAATTGTTTTTAAAATCATTTAAAATAAAGGGAAGAAAATATAATAATGGAGATTTGTGAATAAATGTAGTGCTCATACTAAGGATAAACCTGAGAAATTAATTCTGTCCTCAATTAGATTATTTCTTACCTCTGCTTAGTTTTTTTTTTTTGTTTGTTTGTTTGATTTTGCGGTATGCGGGCCTCTCACTGCTGTGGCCTCTCCCGTTGTGGAGCACAGGCTCCGGACGCGCAGGCTCAGCGGCCATGGCTCACGGACTCAGCCGCTCCGCGGCATGTGGGATCTCCCCGGACTGGGGCACAAATCCGTGTCCCCTGCATCGGCAGGCGGACTCTCAACCACTGCGCCACCAGGGAAGCCCTCTGCTTAGTTTTATAATCATTGCACGGCATTAATCTATAATAGCTAAGAGGTGCCACTAGCATTTTTTCTGTTGTAACAGGGTCTCCCACTAGCCCTGAGCTATGTATGACACATGTAGCTAGCGTGTAGGGCTAAGCAACTCTCCCTCTTCACAATCCATTTAGGTGCACTGATTAACGTGAAGACTGAGACATCTCTGGCAGAGGACAAGATGTGACTTCTGCCCACAGTTGAAGTTTGGATATGTACAAACATATCCCATGAACTGTGGTTGTGAGATACTGTGATAAAGCAAGGTTGCAAAGAGGGAAACATTCCCTGTAAAGAATGAAGTCTGACTTAGTCAGCAGGGGGCCGAGCTATGTGTAGCCATAGGTACAGTGACCCAGACAAGTATAAGTATGTAAGCAAGATTAAAAAAAAAAAAAAATCCTACACTTTCTGGGTATGAGTCCATGCAGGTGTGCTAAATGCTACCACAGTGACAGAACGCGTTTGCCCTTCAGAAGGGCTCTTGTGGCACAGGCTTGGTAGACAGCAGCGTTTACCTGCTGATTCTGCGTCTAGTCAGTAGAGATCTGCACCTTAGTGGGAATACGGGTTCAAATAGAGCCATTGGGGCCAGTGAAGGGGTCCTGATTTGGCTAGAAGAGGATAATGGTAGCATCAGTGTTTTTACGTTAACAGTGATGGAAGCTGGGCAGGGACGCAGGCCTGCTGTGATCCATGGTTCTCTGGCATTGTGGCTGGCAGACGATGATCACCAGGACACTAGTCAAGACCGTAGTCTGCCCAAAGTGGTTGGGCAGAGACAGGAGCGTGGAAGAGACTTGTCTCTGCTCTCTGGAGAGGCACGGGGACTTCTGTGTTACAAGGTAGACTGATGCTTTATGAAGAGAGGGATTTCACGTGCTCGTGGTCGAACCTCTCCAGTGTCAAACTTGGCAATCAAATATTTAACACAAGTATAAACGCAATCACAACAAGAGTTATTTAACTTATACATACAGCGTTCCTCACTGCTTCCTTATTTTAGCATTTCTTAAAGCCAAGTTATCAGATTGCAATGGAGATCATAAGGATAGAAAACATAATTGTGCCATCCCCTTTACAGTTACGTGTAAATGATGGTAATAGCAAACACTGTTGAGCGCGTTATTCGGTGTCTCACTGTATGATCTCCACAAGCTATGAGGAAGGTATTATTTTATCTATATTTTATAAACGAGGGAACTAAGGCAGAGGAAAGTTAAGTAACTCGCTCAAGATCCCACAGTTAAGAAGTGATAGAAAAGGGATTTGAATCCAGTTAGCATGTGTTTAACCACCACATTAAGCTCGCTACTGGGAGAAATGTGACACTACAACCCATGTTACATGAGTATCAAATGGCATATGCCTTTGAGCTTTAGTAACAAATATACTGTCCTCCTTGAGTATTTTAAAGTGATTTATTTAAACCAGGATTCCATCTTAAGGTCCCTGCTATCTAATGCTGGTGCAGAGTTACCTTGACACAAGTTAACATGATTGAGTAGTTGGTGGCTTCTGTTAGCAGTTCATTGATCATATGACACCCTGGAGTAAGTGGAAGGGTTGGAAATCCTGTTTGGAAAACAATCTTTATTCTTTAAGAGTTTGTTGTTTTGTTGTTGTAGTTGATGGGGAAATTTCTGTACCTCTTATTGCAATATGCTTTCATTAAAGACCAAATGAGGCCACCTACAGTTTGTATCTAAGAGATCCTGAGATAAATTCACTTGATGATATCAACACAGCAATTGATAAATGCTTTGGTTTTGTATGTTGTGCTACAGTAAAAATTGGATTTTGATAAAAACTTTAGCACTGATTTTGTTATAATAGGAAAGGCAGAATGATTTAAGCTTGGCAAATCCAAAACCAATGTTGATTATTCTAATTAGGTAAAGCTTGAGGAATTTCTCTGGTGATCAGCTCTGTGACTATCCTTTGCTCCATCTACGCCTTCCTCAACATTTTCTTAAATAACAGAGTGAGGACATTGGAGAGAGAGTGATCATATTTATAGATCCATCCATTCATTCACTTATGCATTAATTCATATTTACTGAGTACCTTCTATATGTCAGGCACTATTTTAGGCTATGAAATATAGCAGTGAGTGAACAAAATGCAAAAATGTCACCGCCTCGCCTACATAAATTTTTACATTAAAATGTGGGATGGGAGCTACAGAAAAACAAAAAATGAACAAATTATATAGTATATTAGTGATAGGTACTATGAAGAAACAATGTAGGAAGTGGAATAGGAAATGGTGAGGGCTTAGGTGTTATGTATCGAGGTCAAGTAAGGACTCCTGGAGTAATTGACATGTGAAGATTTCACAGTTAAGGTAATATATTCTGATATGTGAGGGAAGAGAAGAAAGAATAGCAAGTGCAAAGGCAAGCAACATCAAGTGTGGCTAGAACTGAGTAATGGGGGATAGTCAGATGTGCGATCAGAGGAGGATACGATAGGATGGGACCAGAGTTTGCAGAACCTCGTCAGTCATTAAGGGATGTTGGCTTTACTTCTGAGTGGTAACATCAAGGGAGAATTTGGAGCACGGCTGCTACATGACTTTGCTTGTTTTATAAAGGGTAACATTCTGGTTCATAGGTAGAAAACAGTGCAGGAAAAATATGTTGTCGACCCACAGAGACCTACTGCAGTAATTCAGGCAATAGGTAATGGTAGCAGTAATTATGCTCAGTTTCTGGATAGCTGTGGGTTTATCATTGAGGTACAATTTACACACAATGTAGTGCATACATCTTAATTGCATAGTTTGGTGAGTTTTGGCAAGTGGATAACTCATGCAAACAACAAGCCAATAAAGTTATAGAAGATTACCATGATTGCCATGCCTGCAGAGTCCCCTCATTCCCTTTTCCTGTCAATCTCCATATTGCCAAAGGCAACCACTGTTATGGTTTCTTTCCCCTTAGATTAGTTTTGCCCGTTCTTTGTGTGTGTGTGTGTGTGTGTATGTGTGTGTGTGTGTGTGTGTGTGTGTAGAATAATACACTGTATACTCTTTTATATCTGGCTGCTTCTTTCAGCATCATGTTTGTTACATGTATCTATATCTTTGTGGCTACCAGTAGTTCTTTTTATTGCTGAGTGGTATTCCATTGCGTGGCTATACCACAATTTGTTTATTCATTCTCCTGTTGGTGGACATTATAGTGTGTTCATAGTTCGTGTTTACTGTGAATAAAGCTGCTAGAATCCTTCTTGTATGATTATTTTTGTGGGCATGTTTTTCTTTCTCTTAGGTAAATAGTGAGAATATAATTGCTGGTACACAGGGTAGGTATATATTTAACATTTTAAGAATCTTTGAGGTTTTCAAAATGTTTTAACATTTATACTCTTCTCAGCATGTATTTCCAGTTGCTCTGTATCCTTGTAATACATTATCAGTCTTGATTTTAGTAATTGTAATATACGTATAGGAGAATTTCATTGGAGTTTTTTTGTTTTTTGTTTTTTGTTTTTTTTGCGGTACGCGGGCCTCTCACTGCTGTGGCCTCTCCCGTTGCGTAGCAGAGGCTCCGGACGCGCAGGCTCAGCGGCCATGGCTCACGGTCCCAGCCGCTCCGCGGCATGTGGGATCCTCCCGGACCGGGGCACGAACCCGTGTCCCCTGCATCGGCCACCAGGGAAGCCCTCATTGGAATTTTAATTAGCATTTCGGAATATATTTTTTATGGAAGAATTAATAGAATTTCTTTTTCTTTTTAAAGACAGTATATCTTTTATTTCATGTGATTATATACATCATACTAGAATTTCTTGATTTGGATGAGGTTATGAGAGAAAGAGTGGAGTAAAAGAGGACTGTAAGAATTTTTGGCCTGATTAACGAAGTTATGTTGTCCAGTAACTGAGGTGAGAGAGACTGAGCTAAGAGAAGATGGGAAGAGGGGAAAGAATGTCGAAAATCAAGTATGAGAACATGTTATCCTATTAGATAAGTTAAAGTGGAGATGTCAGGTAGGAAGTTGGCTATGCGGTTTAAGTTCAAGGGCGATGTCTTCTGGGGAGGCACGAGGATGCTTAAAGCCATGAGATTGGTGACATCACTAAAGGAGTAAGTGGAAGTGGAAAAGAGATGAATTCAAAGCACTCAGCTGGGGTCCCCCAAAATTAGATTCATTTAAAAAAAAAAACCCAGCAAGACTTTGAGATGAACTAGCGAGAGAGGAAAGAGGAAATGTACCAGAGTGTGGCACTCCTAAACCCAAGAAAGGAGAGTTTTCAATGGAGAGGGAGTGAGAAACTGTGCCCAGTGTTGCCTTAAGGAGTGATTACTGCAGAAAAGATATTAGTGGGGACAGGATTTGGTGGTCAGAGAGCGAGATGCTTGAAACTGATAGTGCTGTATAGAATTCCAGTTCTTAGTAATGGGGAACGATCATTGAGACAGTGGCTCTATTAGGATGAAGGAGAGGATGACAGAAAGAAAGGAATTTAGGGGACAGAAAGGCCAGTGTGCTTGGAACAAATGATACAAGTTTTGGAAAAGTTGTATGTATCAAGCTACAATAAGAGGCTAAATCTATCAGCCTGTCAATTAACAAGAAAAAAGAAGAAGTTTTGAATTTAGATCTGATATACTAACTGTACCAGGAAAGTCATGATTTAACATTAGACCGTATATACAGAAATTAATGGACTTAGTTGACTGCGTACTTAGTAAGGGTTTGCCAATTAGATTATCAATGATGTTTTCCAGTAAAGTTTCTCAGAAACAATTTGCCAAAAACATTATTAATGTTAATCTGCAGTAAATAATAGCAACCAAAATAAGGAAGACTTTCCACTTTCTGTAAGCAACATTTAAATACCATGTTCTTTCACATATTCTGTATAGAACATATCAAAGGAAGAGAGCTCAGGATTATGAGAAAATTTCAAATCATGTCACGTGATGACCATGTTCACAAACAGATATTTTCATGTATTTCCCTTAAGAAAAAAAAAAGTTAAGGAAAAATAAATGAGTGGCATTTAATATTTTTCCTTGAAAATTAGTGATGAGAAAATGTAGAGATACCACTTTTTTACAACAGTAAAAAGTTTTATATTTCAATGATTCATAACATTGCTTCATCAGCAATGTGATTTGTGAACATTTTTGTAAATGAACAAGGTGGAGTTAACCTTACAGAAAAGGCTTATGTTTTATGGTTCTAAGACACCATCAATTATGTTATACCATTATTTTCATAGCAAGCTGCCATTGAAACTATGACATGACTTCACTTTTTTTTTTTTTTTTTTTTTTTTTGCGGTACGCGGGCCTCTCACTGTTGTGGCCTCTCCCGTTGCGGAGCACAGGCTCCAGACGCGCAGGCTCAGTGGCCATGGCTCACGGGCCCAGCCGCTCCGTGGCATGTGAGATCTTCCCGGACCGGGGCATGAACCCATGTCCCCTGCATCGGCAGGCGGACTCTCAACCACTGCGCCACCAGGGAAGCCCTGACTTCACTTTTAAGACCCATCTTGATTTCAAAAGTGTTAGAATATGAAAAATGTTTAATTTATATTAATGATACGTAGCAATTAAAAGCTACCATCGGGGCTTCCCTGGTGGCGCAGTGGTTGAGAGTCCGCCTGCCGATGCAGGGGACATGGGTTCATGCCCCGGTCCGGGAAGATCTCACATGCCACGGAGCGGCTGGGCCCGTGAGCCATGGCCACTGAGCCTGCGCGTCTGGAGCCTGTGCTCCGCAACGGGAGAGGCCACAACAGTGAGAGGCCCGCGTACCGCAAAAAAAAAAAAAAAAAAAGCTACCGTCCCTCAATTCTTGTTTTTTAATAATGTTGGTGTTTTAGTGTTCTATGTGTCTTTCAAATATCCCAAATTGACATAGAAATGTATTATGGAAAGCACAGACTTTCCTATAGAATATCAAAAATTTTATGCAAAAATTGTATTTTTATTATAATTAGAAGTTCTGTTTTCCCTAAATAATTTTTCAAGACATGTTTAGCTCTTTGAGATAAGTGACAAAATTCTTACTGGAATGATTCTAATTATCCAGTCAAAATGCTGTTCTTTACTTGTTGAAGTAAGGCCATTTCTTTTGATGATTAGTAAGAAAATGGAGATTCTATAAAAGGTATACCATGTATCCTTAATACTCTCATCTGCAGTATCTTCAGGTTTGCACTGAGAAGTCCCTCTGGCTGTGTCATAAAGTGGTTCACGTACTTCTTGTGCCTTCTGGTTTATGGCTGGCTTTTGTCAGCATGTTCCATCCTTATTAGATCTTCCTTGAGGTCATATTAAACTGTCATAGGAACAGCACTCTCTGAGATGATTGTGTAATGATTAATGTGACATTGTCTGGTAACTTATGTGGTAATAGCACATTATCATTTAAAAATAGCTGAATGAAGTTTTAACTTTAATTCAGGCTCTCTTCTGAAGAATTCTAAAATCTTGGCTGTAAAGATACAGTTGGATGAACACTGTTTTTGTGTGAACAGCTAGAAAAAAAAGCTGGATTTGAGCCTGAAGTAACTTCAGTGGAGAAAAAGGAAGTAGCACTTTAAGAAGGAGCTGTGAAGTAGATATTCCTCACCCCAAAACGTGTGGTAACTTGTAAGCTTGATGCTTTTCTTACTACTGAATGCCATCTACGTGTAACCACGGCAATTATACGTCCATGTTTAAAGATCAGACTAAAGGAAAATGATAAAGATCTGGGTATTATTTAATCTTATGAGTTACCACTTCTTATGAATGAAGTGGAAAAATAATTTTTCAAAAAAAAAAAAATACCAGGACTTAAAAACAGACTTCCATATGGCAGTATTCAGAAGTGTTCGCACAGGAGACTGTGGGTGTGACACGAAACTCTGTTTCATTTCTTAAAGTGATTAGGTATATAAAATGCTTTTTTGGTTTGAACTACATATTTACTTTTCTAATTTCTTCACCTTTCCATTATGATATTGTCAGTGGGAAGTGGGGCCACATGAGTCAGTTGCTTTTCTCCAATATTGAATTACAAGTGAATTCAGTTTTGCTTCAGGTAGAAAAACCTTTCATAGAAATATTCTCCAGGTAGGTATAGTGGAAGAATCTAATATCAATGTGTTTACATACCATAGTAAGATTTACAGAATGAAGTTCAGATATACTGATTACTTACATCTCAGCAAAGTTGAAGACGTTTCTCCCAGGTGGTCTCTCTGAGGCATTTGATAACATCTTTCTCAATGCTTCGGATTGCCCAGGAAGCAAGCAGCAGGGCAGAATGGTCAGTGCCAGCCTCATATTTTATTTGGCAATAAGACGAAGAGTTGACCAGAACATCTGCCCATGTCCTATTCTGTTCGGGTTTTAGTAACATCAGTATAATTCCGTATTGGTATCATTCCCCCCTCTTCTACTTTCTGTGACATTGCCATATAAAGCTGCCATTACAGAATGGATTCTGCCCTAAATCTCATTGGATCTCTATATAAAAATCCTTGAAACAATGAGGATGAGAGAGCTATACTTTAGGAGATGTTCTAACTAACCAAGGAGATGTGGTTCTCTTTCTCCTCAAGACAGAGCTGCAGAATTTTTCATCTGAGGTCTTTGTGAGGTCAGAGTATTTTCTTTTCTTCTTTTCTAAAAACTTAAACTGAACCCTGGGATAGAGCATGATGGCAATCATAGGTTCATTCCCGTGACAGGGGCAAAAGGTGCCAGTGTCTTTGTCTTTTCAGGTCTGTTTCTACATAACTGGTACTCTCATCTATTTATGCCCGATATTAACTTTAAAAAGATAAGGTATGGCTAAAATAATGATACATCCCAAAGACATAAAGTGAATGGAAATTAAGAACAAAAGGACACAACACTAGAGAGCTAAGATGAAGCCGAGGGTAGATTTAGAAAGTTGAAAGGTGTACTCAGCAATGTAAGTTAGAAGACTGCAGTTTTAGCTTATAAATTTCTATCTTCTAAAGGAAAGAGAAAACAAATTATTTGCAAGATTTGAAGTGGTCATGCTATTAATGCTAACTAATTTCTCAAGAGGAAAAAAAGACCTTTTCTTTTATTCCAACTATAGATACATTGTTCTCACAGCTAGTGCTGTGATGAGGTAAACATCCTCAACAAAACCCTTCCAGTGACTATAGTAAAAATATGATTGTAGGCATTTTTCTTATTATCTACATTTAATGTGAGCCTGTGAGTGATTGTAACATGGAACCTAGAAAAATGCAATTATATGAGGGTCTGTAAAAAGTGATCTCTGCGGACAAAGGGTTATGATAGTCTGATTTTGTTTCCAGTATAAAAAATTAGAAATCTAGAGCAGAAGTTGGCAGATTGGTCCCTTCAGACCAGAGTAAATATTTTTGGTCTTGTGTGTCATATGGGCTCTGTCACAACTGCTCAGCTCTGCTGTGGTAGCATGAAAGTAGCCACAGATAATGTGTAAATGAATGGGTGTAACTGTGTATCAATAAAACATGATTTACAAAATCAGGCAGTGAGCCAGATTTAGTTCTTGAATCAGTTTGCCAACTCCTCATCTGAAGAAATAAGGATTTTATTCAATTTGAAGTTTTCTTTGTATCTGTAATTCCTCAGAACAAAATTTTAATAAGCATTAGAAAGCAAGGATTAGAAACTCAAATATATTTTTCAATTTGAGGACCTGAGACAACAATTCTATTACCATGTAAGGGTAATATATGATAAAGTCCCTCAACCTGAAGTCTGGTTTGACATCTTCATATGAAAAGTAAATCATTTAACCAGAGCTTCCTCACCTCTGAATAAGTGAGGTTGAGTGAGTTGGAAGTAATCAGCATCAACATTTTTCGCTCCAAATTCTACATCCTACTGAAAAACAAATGAATGCTCGTAAATAATGTGCACCCAGGAATGGCCAGGTGTGGATCTTGGCTCTTCCACCTGCCAGATCTGTGAATCTGAGCAAGTCACCTCACCTGTCTATAACTTGATCTTCTTATCAGAGAACTGGGAATAATTCCTTCACAGGGTTGCTATGAGGCAAACTAGCCATTAGCTGAATGATTCATATGCATTAGTAGATGATCGTTTGGACTCCTGAAGTCTATGCCAGAAACCTCAAGTTGTTGGCCAGGGGGACTGTATAAAACATAGAACTATTTAATTGACCATGCAAAACGTGGGCTATATAAGCATCTGAGATGCAAATATGAGAAAATATGACATTACAGGAAAATATGGATTTTAGGGGAAAGAAAAAGAGGAAATCAAAGATCTGACCATGTTAGGCCTGCAGTGTTGAATGGAAGTGATCGGCTGTCCACGTTAGCAGGACATGTGGCTCCCACCTGCCTAGCCTGTCTCGCTGATGCTCAGCCTGGTCTCTGGTGACATTCATAATCTGGTTTGTCCTGCTGCTTTTCTTTTGCGGTGCCCAGAAGAAATAGGAGCCCTCTAGGTACTATGTCTGCAATTTTTTCTTTTTTATACTTGATCTACTTCACTTGTTACATTAGTTGCATGGTTCTTGTCAGGACCCCAGAAAGTAGTGGCTTAGACAGTATGTAAATCGAGAACTTAATAGGTGAGCTTGCGTACTGGGAAAGTTGGTGCAGGGTGCCCAGGAAAGGTGGTTCGCGCTGTTTTGACTTCATTGGAGTCAAGCCTCAACTGTGACTCCTTCTGCCCCCACCAGCTCTCCTTCAGCTTCTAGAGGCTCAGGAGAAAGAGGATATATGTTATCGTGCTTAGTTGTTGAGAGAGAAAGAAAGCAACAATAATGGCAGACTGATGCTGCATCCATGTGGCTGACAGCATCCTGGTGCTCCGGCCGGGTATCAGGCCTGAGCCTCTGAGGTGGGAGAGCTGAGTTCAGGACATTGGACCACCAAAGACTTTCTGGCCCCATGTAATATCAATCGGTGAGAGCTGTCCCAGAGATCTCCGTCTCAACACTGAGACCCAGCTCCACTCAACGGCCAGCAAGCTCCAGTGCTGGACACCCATGCCAAACAACTAGCAAGACAGGAACACAACCCCATCCATTAGCACAGAGGCTGCCTGAAATCATACTAAGTTCACAGACACCCCAAAACACACCACAGGATGTGCTCCTGCCCACCAGAAAGACAACATCTAGCCACATCCACCAGAACACAGGCACCAGTCCCCTCCACCAGGAAGCCTACACAAACCCCAGAAGCAACCTTACCCACTGGGGACAGACACCAAAAACAATGGGAACTACAAACATGTAGTCTCTGAAAAGGAGACCTCAAACACAGTAATTAAAGCAAAATGAGAAGACAGAGAAACACACAGCAGGTGAAGGAGCAAGGTAGAAACCCACCAGACCAAATAAATGAAGAGGAAATAGGCAGTCTACCTGAAAAAGAATTCAGAGTAATGATAGTAAAGATCCAAAATCTTGGAAATAGAATGGAGAAAATACAAAAGTGTTTAACAAGGATGTACAAGAACTAAAGAGCAAACAAACAATGATGAACAACACAATAAATGAAATTAAATATTGTCTAGAAGGAATCAATAGCAGAATACTGAGGCAGAATAACAGATAAGTGACCTGGAAGATAAAAGAGTAGAAATAAATACTGCAGAGCAGAATATAGAAAAAAGAATGAAAAGAATTGAGGCCAGTCTCGGAGACCTCTGGGACAACATTAAACGCACTGACATCGAATTATAGACGTCCCAGAAGAAGAAGAGAAAAAGGGACAGAGAAAATATTTGAAGAGATTATAGTTGAAAACTTCCCCACAATGGGAAAGGAAGCGCAATCAAGTCCAGGAAGCGCAGAGAGTCCTATACAGGATAAAGCCAAGGAAAAACACGTCAAGACCCATATTAATCAGACTCTCAAAAATTAAATACAAAGAAAAAATATTAATTGCAGCAAGGAAAAAGCAACAAATAACATACAAGGGCATCCCCATAAGGTTAACAGCTGATCTTTCAGCAAAAACTCTCTAAGCCAGAAGGGACTGGCAAGACGTATTTAAAAAGACGAAAGGGAAAAATCTATAACCACGATTACTCTACCCAGCAAGGATCTCATTCAGATTCGATGGAGAAATAAAAACCTTTACAGACAAGCAAAAGGTAAGAGAATTCAGCACCACCAAACCAGCTTTACAACAAATGTTAAAGGAACTTCTCTAGGCACGAAACACAAGACAAGGAAAAGACCTATAATAACAAACCCAAAACAGTTAAGAAAATGGTAATAGGAACATACATATCGATAATTACCTTAAATGTAAATGGATTAAATGGTCCAACCAAAAGACATAGACTGGATGAATGGATACAAAAACAAAACCCGTATATATGCTGTGTACAAGAGACCCAGTTCAGATCTAGGGACACGTACAGACTGAAAGTGAGGGGATGGAAAAAGATATTCCATGCAAATGGAAATCAAAAGAAAGCTGGAGTAGCAATTCTCATATCAGACGAAATAGACTTTAAAATAAAGACTATTAAAAGAGACAAAGAAGGACACTACATAATGATCAAGGGCTCAGTCCAAGAAGAAGATATGACAGGTGTAAACATTTATGCACCCAACATAGGAAGGCAAATGCTAACAGCCATAAAAGGGGAAATTGATGGTAACACAGTCATAGTAGGGGACTTTAACACCCCACTTTCACCAATGGACAGATCATCCAAAATGAAAATAAATAAGGAAACACAAGCTTTGAATGATACATTAAACAAGATGGACTTAATTGATATTTATAGGACATTCCATCCAAAAATGACAGAATAGACTTTCTTCTCAAGTGTTCATGGAACATTCTCCAGGATACATCATATCTTGGTCACAAATCAAGCCTTGGTAAATTTAAGAAAATTGAAATCATATCAAGTATCTTTTCTGACCACAATGTTATGAGACTAGATATCGATTACAGGAAAAAAAAAACTTAAAAAAATACAAACATAGGAAGGGTAAACAATATGCTACTAAATAACCAAGAGATCACTGAAGACATCAAAGAGGAAATTTAAAAATACCTAGAAACAAATAACAATGAAAACACAATCGTCCGAAACCTATGGGATGCAGCAAAAGCAGTTCTAAGAGGGAAGTTTACAGCAATACAATCCTACCTCAAGAAACATGAAAAATCTCAAACAACCTAACCTTACACCTAAAGCAATTATAGAAAGAAAAACAAAAAAACCCCAAAGTTAGCAGGAGGTGAGAATTCATAAAGATCAGATCAGAAATAAATGAAAAAGGAATGAAGGAAATGATAGCAAAGATCAATAAAACTAAAAGTTGGTTCTTTGAGAAGATAAACAAAATTGATAAACAATTAGTCAGACTCATCAAGAAAAAGAGGGAGAAGACTCAAATTCATATAATTAGAAATGAAAAAGGAGAAGTAACAACTGACACTGCAGAAATACAAAGGATCATGAGAGATTACTACAAGCAACCCTATGCCAATAAAATGGACAACCTGGAAGAAATGGACAAATTCTTAGAAAAGCACAACCTGCCGAGACTGAACCAGGAAGAAGTAGAAAATATAAACAGACCAATGACAAGCACTGAACTTGAGACTGTGATTAAAAATCTTCCAGCAAACAAAAGCCCAGGACCAGATGGCTTCACAGGCGAATTCTATCAAACATTTAGAGAAGAGCTAACACCTATCCTTCTCAAACGCTTCCAAAATGTAGCAGAGGGAGGAATGCTCCCAAACTCATTCTACAAGGCCACCATCACCCTGATACCAAAACCAGACAAAGGTGTCACACAAAAAGAAAACTACAGGCCAATATCACTGATGAACATAGATGCAAAAATCCTCAACTAAATACTAGCAATCAGAATCCAGCAGCAAATTAAATGGGTCATACACCATGATGAAGTGCGGTTTATTCCAGAAATGCAAGGATTCTTCTGTATATGTAAATCAATCAGTGTGATACACCGTATTAACATATTGAAGGATAAAAACCGTATGATCATGTCAATAGATGCAGAAAAGCTTTCGACAGAATTTAACACTGGTTTATGGTAAATACCCTCCAGAAAGTAGACATAGAGGGAACTTACCTCAACATAATGAAGGCCATATATGACAAACCCACAGGCCACATCGTTCTCAATGGTGAAAAACTGAAACAATTTCCACTAACATAAGGAACAAGACAAGGTTGCCCTCTCTCACCTCTATTATTCAACATAGTTTTGGAAGTTTTAGCCACAGCAATCAGAGAAGAAAAAGAAATCAAAGGAATCCAAATCAGAAAAGAAGTAAAACTGTCACTGTTTGCAGATGACATGATGTTATACATAGAGAATCCTAAAGATTCTACCAGAAAACTACTAGAGCTAATCAATGAATTTGGTAGAGTAGCAGGATACAAAATTAATGCTCAGAAATCTTTTGCATTCCTATAAACTAGTGATGAAAAATCTGAAAGAGAAATTAAGGAAACACTCCCATTTAACATTGCAACGAAAAGAATAAAATACCTAGGAATAAACCTACCTAAAGAGACAGAAGACCTGTATGCAGAAAACTATGAGACACTGATGAAAGAAATTAAAGATGATAGAAACCGATGGAGAGATATACCATGTTCTTGGATTGGAAGAATCAATATTGTGAAAATGACTATACTACACAAAGGAATCTACTGATTCAATGCAATCCCCATTAAACTACCAATGGCATTTTTCACAGAACTAGAATAAAAAATTTCACAATTTGTACGGAAAAGACCCTGAATAGCCAAAGCAATCTTGAGAAAGAAAAACGGAGCTGGAGGAATCAGGCTCCCTGATTTCAGACTATACTATAAAGCTACAGTAATCAAGACAGTATGGTACTGGCACAAAGACAGAAATATAGATCAATGGAACAGGATAGAAGCCCAGAGATAAACCCACCCACATATGGTCACCTTATCTTTGATAAAGGAGGCAAGAATATACAATGGAGAAAAGACAGCCTCTTCAATAAGTGGTGCTGGGAAAACTGGACAGCTATATGTAAAAGTATGTAATTAGAGCACTCCCTAACACCATATACAAAAATAAACTCAAAATCGATTAAAAACCTAAATGTAAGGCCAGACACTATAAAACTGTTAGAGGAAAACATAGGCAGAACACTCTATGACATAAATCACAGCAAGATCCTTTTTGACCCACTTCCTAGAGAAATGGAAATAAAACCAAACATAAACAAACGGGACCTAATGAAACTTAAAAGCTTTTGCACAGCAAAGGAAACCATAAACAAGATGAAAAGATAACCCCAGAATGGGAGAAAATATTTTCAAACAAAGCAACAAAGGATTAATCTACACAATATACAAGCAGCTCATGCAGCTCAGTATCCAAAAAACAAACAGCCCAATTCAAAAATGGGCAAAAGACCTAAATAGACATTTCTTGAAAGAAGATATACAGATTGCCAACAAACATATGAAAGGATGCTTTTAACAATTTAGTATCACCTCACACCAGTCAGAATGACCAATATCAAAAACTCTACAAACAATAAATGCTGGAGAGGGTGTAGAGAAAAGGGAACCCTCTTCCACTGTTGGTGGGAATGTAAATTGATACAGCCACTATGGAGAACAGTATGGAGGTTCCTTAAAAGACTAAAAATAGAACTACCATATGACCCAGCAATCCCACTACTGGGCATATACCCTGAGAAAACCATAATTCAAAAAGTCATGTACCACAGTGTTCATTGCAGCTCTATTTACAATAGCCAGGACATGGAAGCAACCTAAGTGTCCATTGGCAGATGAATGGATAAAGAAGGTGTGGCACATATATACAACGGAATATTACTCAGCCATGAAAAGAAATTAAATTGAGTTATTTGTGGATAGGTGGATGGACATAGAGTCTGTCATACAGAGTGAAGTAAGTCAGAAAGAGTGAAACAAATACCATATGTGAAGACATATATATGGAATCTAAAAAAAAAAAAATTGGTTCTGAAGAACCTAGGGTCAGGACAGGAATAAAGACGCAGATGCAGAGAATGGACTTGGGGATATGGGGAGGTGGAAAGGTAAGTGAAGTGAGGGAGTGGCATTGACATATACACTACCAAATGTAAAATAGATAGCTAGTATGAAGCAGCCGCATAGCACAGGGAGATCAGCTCGGTGTTTTGTGACCATCTAGAGTGGTGGGATACGGAGGGTGGGAGGGAGACACAAGAGGAAGGGAATATGGGGATATATGTATACATATAGGTGATTCTCTTTGTTATACAGCAGCAACTAACACAACAATGTAAAGCAATTATACTCCAGTAAAGACGTTAAAATTAAAAAGTTAAAGGCATTCTGTGATAAAAGAATTTCTGGTTAAATAAGCTTAGGGATGCTGAGAGAAGCAACGAAACCAGGTGTCTTTCCTTTGGGCCTCTCATTATCTTTTAATATATTAATACTACCCAGCTCCGAGATAGGAGTGCAGGCTACAGCTTTCTTGAATTGATTTAACAAAGAAAACAATTTAAGCAATCATCCTTTAATCCTTCATGCATTTGTGGCCACTCAGCCATTGACCAAGTCTCTCATTGAACATTATGTGGGCAGCACTGCCTTTACCATTCCAAAAGTCCCCTTAAAATTTGTAATTTTAAGACAAACATTCTAGATGTATCCGTTACAAATAGTATCTACTGACACTATTTCAGGGGTTATTATCCACTGATTACCTGATGATTGAGCCTACTTTATAACATTGCTGTATAATAATAGTATCAATGGTATAATAGTCATATAGCAGAGATTGAGTGAATAGTTATAGGCAGTGATTAGGTACTTTGCTGGATTATCTCATGTAATCCTCACAAAAATATTGTGAAGTGGTTTATCTTATCCCTGTCCTACAGAGGATGAAAATGAAGCACAGAGAGGCTAAATAAACTGTTGAAGGTCACACAGCTACTAAGTAAGGCAACCAAGATCTTTAGCCCTCACTCTTAGCTGTTGGACTGCACTGTATTGGCTAGATGCAATGACAATTGGAAATCATCTGCTGCAAATTATATCTAAATTAGTGTGATCTTAGACTATGTTTCTTTTGCTCAGTAATTATGTATGAAGATAAACTGCTTGTTGAGAAGAACACTAGCTTTTAAGCATAAAACTTCAATAAAAATAGAGAAGTGTATGTTACCTTTCATTTCTTTTTTTCCAGGACATATATCTGGATAATTCAGTAGGTTCATAGAATTGTGGTGAAACTTAAAAAGAAGCGGTCATGAAACATAGCTGCTTAACAGCTTTAAAATATTATATGATCTAATGAGGTGGTTTCTAAAGACCCATAGACCTCTTAAGGCACAGATTTCTTATATCAGTTCCTGTAGGTCCTGATTAGCCCCAAACTGCTCCCAATTTGAAGCAATAAAGGCCAAGAAATGTCAACAAAAGCTATACGTAATTTGATATTCCTCTGTGAGGTGATAGAAATTTAACAGTGCTTAATAAAGAAATAGATATGCCTAGATTCCCTTGCCCTCATGTCATCACCGTCCACCTTTCCCTGGAGTCTTGTGTATGATTTTGCCCCAAGAGGTACAAACTTCCACTTTATTAAAGGCAAAAATATGACAGTGTATTGGGAAGATGTTCAGTGAGGTCCAACAATAGTAAGTTAGAAGAAAACATTTTTTTATTCAGTAGATTGGTGGAGAACAAATACACAAAATAATTAATAAAATATTTGTTCTAAGTGTATAGATATATACACAAACATAAAAATATACATACTGCATTTCATGAATATCAAGATGCTATTAATTGTAATATACAACATTGTCATCAAAGCTTTTAACAGAAAATGTAAACATTGTATAAACACACAACAGTATTTTTTGTGAGATACATTCAGATTTCAGGCATCATAAGAATTCACGTGTACCTTGTGATGGAGTCTGGCTGAGATGGAATTGATGGATTGTTGACTGATCAGATATGGGGTTTGGTAGAATGAGAAAAGGAGAAGTTGAGGTTGTTCTGGTTGGCTGGCTAAGGGCAGGGCTGGTGGATCTGGGAAATAAATTGAAATTGTAGCACACTGTAAAGTTTATTTAAGAAGTTCTTAATACGTGTCAAATTGAAATTCTTGTTGAATTAGTTGGGGTTACCTTTAAATGGGTCACCCTCTAATCATGCCTTATTTGTCCCTCTGGTATATTTACAAGTACTGAGGATGGATGGGCATCATTAGTTATCTCTTATTATATTGTACCACAAATACCTTAACTGTGAGTTTTTCAGAGTAATGTGTCCATTCATGTCTACAGGGTGGTAACTATTCGAAGATTTCATGACCATGGCTCAGTGTTCATGTTTCACTGGTATTATTCCATTAAATCAAAACATGATTTTCTTCCAGAAAAAAAAGGGTTTTTTTCTTAAATAACATGTATTTTTCTAGCTGTGAAAAAAGTTCATAATTGAAGACAATTTGGAAAGTGTTGGTTAAAAAAAAAAAGTTGACTTAAAATCATCTATAATTGCACATCTACCTACCTATAAATACTTAATTTGAAATGTTTCTAGACTCTTTTTGTTTACAGAATTTTTTCATATAAAATTGAGATCAGTTATAGTTTTAATTCTTCCCCATTTAAAATGGACACTGTGAACATGTCATTATTTTAAAAACAGTTGTTTAGTCTGGGTAGATAAGAAAGCACATATTCAATAGTTTGAGTGAATGAAGTAATTGTTTATTTCATACAACTGAGAGTCATGTTTATCCATGTTATTCAACTGACTTCAGAGAGAGGAGTTTTGTAACAGTTCTAACGAAAATCTACTGCTAGGTAAAAACTCATCAAGAGGAAAGGAAACCTAATTATTATATCTCTAATCGTTTGTATTTTGTAAGGTTACGTAATACAATGAATTCAGGTGGCTCCAGATATTAATAAATTTGAACAAATTATGCAAGTTGCAGTTGGCAATAACACTCCAAAATGCAGTATTTCTGAAAAACTAGTGACTCTTTATAATTTCAAATAATTTTCAGAAAGCTCCCTAAACTTAACATTTGCTAGACAGTCTCTGGACCTTAAAGATCAATAAGAATATTCCAAATTCATAAAAGTCTTCAAATCGCAAGTCTGCCCTGATTAAAGAAGTTTCTGTAGCATCATAATTCATTATTCTCTTCCCAAAGTGTCTGATATCCACAGTGATGTTAAAAAATAGAACTTTTAGAAATGAATTTAAGTGATTTATAGTACTTATCATTGGGCCTGTGATTTTAAGCTCCATTTTGATAAATATCAGGTACTGTATTTCAAAATAAGCTTTGTTTGAGCTTGGCCATTTAGAGTTATACCTAATATAAATGTAAACTGTTGTCCACTGGCTTGCTAGGGTGCCTTGAAATCTACTGCCTTCAACCATCAGATAAATGTGTTAAAGGTCACTTTAAAATTTCTGGTGCTGGGCAAGGAATGGCTGCCCAGTGAACACCTGACTGGCTACCTTCTGGAAGGCTGCTCTGAGTGGCTTCTAAAGGGGTGGGGTTACATAGAGCATTGGTAGGTTAGACATGGGAGAGGCACTGAGGGCAACATGATTATGTTGGTGAGAGAGAAAGCAGCTAAAAAGAACGAGGCAGACTCAAAAAGGAGCCAGAAAGAAATTCCAGTACGTACAAATTAGTTACTTCTTGTTTTGATATTTTTAAAATACTCTTTTCTTGTAATTTTCCATTTTCTGATATATACCCTACATATATTGTGGAAATCAAGCGTTTTTGTTTGTTCGCATGGATGTGTATTTGTTGCACATTTATAACAAAATCTGACTGTCATTTCAGAGGTTCTGTGTCAGTCATCAGGCAGTTGATGAGAAAAACTATCTAGGATCCATTCCTGAAATTGGATGGTGGCATATTAAAGGGAATAGCTTCTTATTTTAGTTCTGATAATGACTTTGTAGTATTAGTTATGCTATAAGTTGAAACTCATGGATTATATACTACCTAATGACAGGGACTGGATTCTTCAGGCTGTTATCCTTTCCTGCGTGTAGTTAGTAAGTCAAAAACACTCAAAACTGCAAGGAGATGCCATTGCACTTTAAGACAAAATTGATTGCCTAATCAATGTTAAGAGACATTGAGAGAGACATCTAAGACTTCATGTTGGTTAATTGGATAGTCTAGTTGTTCTCACAATGCAGAATACTGATTCATCAATATCACTGACCACTTAAGATGAAGTATTACAGCCCTCCATGTGCTTTACTTTATCACTGCCTTTCACATTTTGAGGATGCAGCTATGAGGCTATGATACTTGCTTGGCCTGAAAATGTTGATGATTTATTGATTTAAAAAAATAATGGAATCTATCGTTCTCATTTTGACTTATTTCTAATTGCAAGAAGGATGGATTTAATTAAAATATTACACTGGAAAAAGTGCTTTATTTTTGGTTATACCTGGGAAAGAAAAGATTTTACAGCATCTCCATTTGTCTATCAGTATGTGCAGCTTCATTGTCTTTTCTTTATTCCAGTAGTCACCTCAATAAATCACTTATTTTTAATGACATTTATAAATGTCTTTGCATTTTATAAATGTTATTGCATTTCCTGTTACAAAGCAGCATTAATGGGAAATTGTTAATGGAAACTTGAATCATCTAAATTATCAAGAATTTCAAAATGACAAATCTATTATTTATTATGAATAATAGTCCTGCAGTTTAATGCAGCTACAATTTTTTTTTTTACAAATGATAATCATTCAGCCCTGAACAAATCTATTGTATTATATTGTCTATTGTATTCGAGGGCCAGGTAATAATTAACTGCTGAGTAGTGTCCTTGAAGAGGCAAGGTTGGTACTAGTAGAAATTTGGAGAAAAGCCTTCCATAAATGCATGGGCAATCAAGAATATTAGATAGACATTAATCACAGATAGGTGTTTAAATATGGTGACCAAATCTTTTGGAAGTTTGTGATAGATTCAGCTTTCTCAGTGAGGCAAGAACCAAGTTGGCCAGGTAAGAGGGTGAATAAAGGAAGAGATGGTAGAGGTTTGAAAAACATCAAGAAAACCTAAGTTTTTTTAAGAAGTAGGAAACAGAGTGGGCTAGGGAACTATGGCATCTTTGCTGCAAAGTGAGGACAAGAGGAAGATGAGAGAAGTGAAAAGTTGGTAGGATCAGACTCCTAGTGTGACTGAAGCATTCTGAAGATGGAATTCCAGAGGAAACAAGATGGAAAGAGAGTATTGTGACTGGAGACGAGGCCATTCAGAATTGAGACTCTGGAGTGGCTGCATGATATGATCGTGGGGTGAGTGGCTGAGTTAGAATAAAGACAAGATTCTTGGAAGACAGTGGGTCAGTGAGGCCTACCTGTGAAGCTAAATAATTGGGCAGATCATCTACCTGAATGTTGAAATCACCCCCAATAGTTACAACAAGAGTAGCATTGCAGAGGCTGACATTGAGCCCAAAGCTAAACTCTGCATAGTCTATGGAGGGGTGTGACCTGGGGGTGAAGAAGGCCCATGGGTGGTTTAATATGATAATGTCACCTACAGCTGTACGCCTTTGTGGAGGAGGAAGGGAGAAGTGTCTGGAAGAGCCAATGGCAATGAACAATGTGGATTATACCAATCCTTATCTGAGGCCACCACATACATGTATGAGAGGGGTGAGAGTAAAGAACCACCACATGCGAATTCTCCTGAGAATGCAATATTGTTAGAGGAGAGCAGGAAAATGAAAGAATGCTCCCAGAAGATGATGAAGATACAGATTTTTACTAATGATTATCTTTTGTGTGTTTGGCAAAAACCATATCTAACACTTTAAAAGCCTATGAAGTAAAACTCTGCCCTTTCTGTAAAAGGTTCTAGAATTTAAAGATTCTCTCAAACTGTTAATGCCTGCTGAAGAGTACTATAGATAACATGTGATTTACAAAGCAGAAGGGTACATGTGTCTATTACAAAATGCTATTAAAAGAAGTGTTAAATAATGCTTTTTATTGATAATAACTGGCTATTTTAAAAGAATGGCTCTGAAGGGGAATAATTTGTTCCCTATTTAACTTTTATCAGCCTATGCTTCTGCCCACCATCCCATTAGTCATCTTAATGGTGTTTGCCTTCTTAAAATATGGAGGGGATAAAAATTGATAGCTCATAAACACATATTAAAGAGTAATTTGAGATTTATAGAAGAGAATAAGGAGGAACAGAGGAATGGCCACTGTAGGCAATGCGAACATGCAAGCAAAATGAAATAATCCATACACACAGTGTGTGCTTGGAAGCATTATGAGTACACATGTACATACACACACAGAAAACTGAATTGTGACTCAATCATAGGAAGCTGTTGTAAAACTCTCCTGTAATAATCAAATATATTTTGTACCTAATTTGTCTCTTTACAGAAAGACCTTTTACTATATCCTACATAGCCATCAATGTTTAAAAACATTTAGAATTGACGTACACGCGTTAATGGAAGAAAATCTGAAAACAGAGGGGATATACGTATATATAGCCGATTCACTTCGCTGTACAGCAGAAACTAACACAACATTGTGAAGCAACTATACCCCAATTAAAAAGAAAAAAGGTACAGAGATAAAAAAACAATTGACAATCTAGCAGGTAGAACATTGTTACAGCTAAAGTTTGAAATGACTTAGCTACAGCTGATGTTCACTAAGTATAGACTCCTAGTCTCAAAGATCAATATAAACGAAAAAGAATGTTTTGGTAACACAATGGGATCAGTATAAGGTGCATATTATGTGAAATTTGAATAAATGAAGAAATCGATTCCATGATATTAGCTCTATTATTGATGGAAGTACAGAGAGGAAAAGGTGATAGCAGCAGACTGTAGAGAATGATGAATAAAAGCCCAGACACATTAACCTCCACCTCCACGATACATCCAAAGCAAATACTACCTGCATATCTTGACTCAGGGGAACAATATTTACTAAATCATGCTCTGATACATAAGGGAAAAGAAGAGAAAAAAACAGATAAAGAGGTACTAAACTAAAAATTATTTAATTCTATTTTCTGTTATGGTTCACAAGGCGAGAAACGAGCCTATATGCAGAACTGAGTAGAAGGCATCTTTGAAAATCTACATTTTCAAATGTAGATTTGAGATCATTTGTTCAAAATGATTGAACAAATAACCCCTGAATCATTTGTTCAGGGGTTATTTTTAAAAATCAAGATCATTTACCTACTACGGGGAATGCTGCAAGATGTACGTTTTTAAGTTAGAGGAATATATGTTATCTATAGGAGATAATGTATGTGAATTTTTTTTATTTAGACAGGTTTTTTAGCATTAGTGATGTGAGAGCTATTCACAAATGGCTTCAAAGACGTAAGATTTGAGCTGGATATCGATGGGTGGAGGGATTCGGATGTATGGAGCAGCAATCAAAGCAGCCATTCCAGGCAGGAGATACAGCATAAGCAAGTGTACAGACGTGTGAATGAGCATGGTGTAATCAAGGGTCAGAAAGGAAGTGTGACTAACTAGAATAAGAGCTCAGAAGGAGAGATGATAGGAAAGAATGCTTGAATCCCACTTAATGATGGCCTTGAATTCCAGGATGAATACCAGATGACAAACGAGCAGCCACATGGAACTATCTCCTAATGAATGTTGTGTATTTTGTACTGAGATTGGGTAATAGGGTACATTTAGATTCACGTCTCCTTTGGTTTTCTGCTTAATACCTTCCAACTGAGTTCATATGTCATATTTTGGGATTGAGAAAATACACATTGGTGGTGGTTTGGTGAACAGTGAGGAGAAGCCCGGGCTTCTCAAAGTTCTACTCACTCATTACGTGAGATGGATGAGGGACAGACCCAGTCGGCAAAGCAGGCTTTCCTAGTGAACAGGCTCACAGCTCGAGTTCAGTTTACATTTCAGCCTACCTGGGCTTTCAGGGTCCCAGGAGGAGACAGCGGGCCCCAGAAGAAGGGAGTAGGCCCTTCAAGTAAGAAGGCTGATGATTGCTGTTTCATGTGATGGCAGCATGGAGACCTGACAGTCATTTTTCACCTAATCAACCATGTCCCCACCTCACCTCCTCTGACTCTGTCATTAGCATATAAATGTCACAGCCTAGAGCATAGGTGTCCGGTACAACTTCCTATGAGGATGAAAACGTTCTGTAATACATATGGGTATTGAGCGCTTGAAATGTGGCTCATGCAGCTGAGGAGCAAAGCATTTTATTTTAATTGATTTAAATTTAAATCTAAATCGTCACTTGTAGCTATTGGTTACTGAATATGTTAGAGCAACTGGAGAGCTGAACTCTAGCTAACAACTTTAATGGGCACATATCATGTGCCTGACCTAATCTAAGAACTTTACGTGTACTGGCTCGTTTAAGCCCCATCAGATTCATAAGGAGTAAGCATTATTATTTTCTCCATTAGAGAAATGAGAGAACTGAGCCAGAGAGAGGTTTAGCATAGGGAGGAAATGGCAAAGTTGGGGTTTAAACCCTAGGCAGGGTATCCACAGAGTTTCAACAGCTGTGTCTTCTCCTCTTTCAACCCTAAATTCATCTTGTTCTTCTTCATATGTTGCTCACATTTATTCATTTATTTGTGTATGCTATTACCATGTCTATTTATCCATAAAATGGTAGTCATTCCTCTTGAGGCTTTATGTTCTTTCCATTTACCACCAGCTCTCTTAATGTGTGAGTCCCTGACTAGCTCCCGGGCCAGCATGTCACTCCTCCAAAGCAGTGCTTTTGAAACTTAAAGGTACCCCAGAATCACATGGAATACAGCTGGTGGTTTTTGATTCAGGAGGCCTGGGGTGGGGCCTGAGACTTTAAACAAGGCTCCAGGTGATGCTGGTGCTACTCGTGGTTTGGTGGCCCCAGTGGGAGACCCACTGGTCTAAAGTAAGTCCAACTCTGCTGTCAGGTTAATTGACTTTAAAATAGAATTGTTAATACTTTAAAAATTCTTTTAGCGAAACTCATGATCTTCTAGCATTATTTTTTGCCTTGTGTGTTGCACAAGTAGTATGTGTGTTCTCTTCTTGCCAAGAGATGAAAATCCAACGAAAAATAAGGAAGGGAAGGAAGAAAGGGAGTAAGGAGGGACAGGAGAGGGACAAAGGAAGGGAAGGAAACAAGAAAAGTAAAGGGAAAGAAGAAAAGTGATTATATAACTGAAAGGCCAGACGTAGGTCACAGCAAACCCTCTAAGATTCACACAGAGATTGCCACCTGGTACCCATCAGGACAAATCTGGCCACAAAGCTATTGTGATTGAAATAATATCTTTAAAAATCAAATTAGAATATTCGTGGTTGGAGTACGTCTTCGTTTTTCTTCAGATCCCACCAATCCATTTTATTTTACAGGTAGTGCTTTACACATTTATAGCATCTCCCTGTCAGTTAAAGACTTAAGTTTGCTACTCCAGAGTTAGAGCAACAGAAAAAAATAGCATCAGGGCTTGACCACTCCCCACCTTTTAGTTTTTCCTTCCTCAAAGTAAGTTTTATTTTCACATAGGCTAGCTTGACACGGTGATGATGGTGATGATCTTTGTCAGCTTCAGGCTTACCTGAATTTTGGTGTCAGTAATCTCAATCAAAAGAGTATTTCTTTTTCCCAATAGACCTAGTCAAGCTCCACGATTAGTTCCGATTGGCTCAGCTTTAGTCACATGCTTATTTCTCTAACTAGGATGGCTGGGGCTAGGGGAAAGTAGTAGAGCCTAGAGCAAGAGCGTGAGAAATCTGGCTACTTAAAGTAGAATTCGGTTGCTGTTACCTGTGCAATGGCTACAGGACTCTGGACAAACACATGTGCCAGGTATATCCATTCCATAGGATATGAACCAAAGCCATGTTTTGAAGTGTAACATTGGTAATGTTGTTTTTTCCACCTGAAATACGGTGACCATATACTTCATCAGATCAACCTATCCATCATCCATGGTATATCTCAAAAGCCTCATCCATAAAACCTGTTATAACCCCTGCCTGAAATTGTTTTTCCCTCCTTTAGTTACTGTGATGTTCTCTTCAAATATCTCTCATTTGTACCAGATATAAAAATAACTATATATTTGTTCCTCTTTTTCTCCTACTATATTTCCAGGTATTTGTAAATAGAAACAGTTTTAATGCATTACTACATACTGTAGGCATGATAAGTGAGTTAAGTGTTTGTATTCACTTTTCATTCAGTTTTGGTAGAATGCTGATCTCTAGTATGTAAATCTAGGACCGAATATCACTTTTCTTGCCCATTTTCACTTTCTTTGAATTATTATTTGAGGCCAACAATCACCTATCTTTTCGAATGATTTTTAAAAAGAGATTATGATTGCATATATTGAAATGTATAAAATAATTATCTGGAGGACAGGAAACAGTATAGTGTATGTGATTCAGGAAATGGCAGGTAGAAACTGATATAGGTGATCTTATCTGGGATGTAAAGTCAGGACGATTCCCAAACCACTAAACCAAGCTGCTTGTTCACTTAGTGGCAAGGGATACTTGCGTACCAAGACTTACCAGTGTCCTCTCTTGGTCTGATATCTGTCCAGGTCTTATTACAGTTTGCTTAAGACCATCAATACCAATAAAGGCCCGCTAAGAACTGTGCCAGTTACTACTTTCCATTATTTTTTAGAATACCTTAAAATTCTGAACCAGAATTCCATTAATTTTACCCTCCTCAAGAAACTCTTCTCTGAGTTATATTTGAAAATTAGGTCCTCCACCAAATTGTAAGTTGGTAAAAGTCAGAACTACGTGAGATAAGTATTTCTTACCTAAAAGCTAGTTTATGTTACTCAGTATCCCTTGTGTAAGGATTCACGCAATTTTAGAAATCAGTAAGGCTGGAAAAAATGGTCTGTCTTGAGTAAACTGGTATAGATCTTTAATTCAAAAAATAAAAGTTTCCATTACAGTTGATAAAAAGTTCAAAATTGAAATTAATACATAAATAAAATTACTATATTACTCTGAGATTTATGTGTAAAGATCTTCCCTTTTATAATTTTGTATCAACTATTGAGAGTCCGATTATAATTTTTCTGAAAATTCCCTTGAATTGTTTTCACCTCATTCTTGCTTAAACAGACTGAAGAAAGCAGAGAGCAGAGAAGCAGGTGTTTCTATTCGCCTCCCTCCCTCTTGGAAAATATAAGTTGAGGCCCCAAGTAAAGTTTATTAAAATAAAAATTTTGCAGCCAAAAATGTGGTTTAATTTTAAGATCTGTGTTTCATAAGATGACAGTTTCAAAAGTTAAGATCTCATTAGTTTCCATTTTATTCACTGGAAAACAGGATCTGGGAGAATTATCAGCTGTGAGCTGCAGCCAACACTTCCTAGTGATATCCCAAGTAAAATTCTTTGAAATAAGAAGTGGGAACTTCAGAAGGAAACTGACAATACTGAAATTCTTCAAACTGAAACTAGTTATAATAGAACATTAGAATGATGAAACACAGCAAAGCATCACATGTTATTATTAGACATCAATCTTTACCCTCGAGATCTTCCTTTTGCATAGTCTAAAACGTTGCTATGGTTTCAAGTATAATTTCTTTATTTTGGCACCAAGATTAATGCGAAATACACAGTATGTAGGTTGCAAAGTTAATGGCAGTTCTCCTAATGACTGAAAAGCATGAAATCACGATACGCATCATATTTATTCATCATTTGTAAAGTTGTTGACAGTTCTCTTGGTGTGAGGCAATTTGCTGTCCATTATCAGATGCTGGTAAAAATATTAAAAAGTCGTGATTTATGCAGTGGGTTTTATAAGCTGTATTATTGAGGTATTGCCTTCCTTTTCAAGAATGATCCAAACAGTGTGCCTCCTTTTTCACTCCACCAGTTCCTACCTAGAGTGGGTTGATGGACAGAACATTTGGGGATGACTGTCATCCTTTTCATTGACTAGCAGTGTGACCTAGGGCCAGACACTCTCTGGACTTTAAT
Source organism: Phocoena phocoena (assembly GCF_963924675.1). Classification (NCBI taxonomy): domain Eukaryota; kingdom Metazoa; phylum Chordata; class Mammalia; order Artiodactyla; family Phocoenidae; genus Phocoena; species Phocoena phocoena. The sequence continues at coordinate 37,492,263 of NC_089230.1, read as the reverse complement.
TAACTGACCTCTAAAATGAAGCATTTGAGACAGTTGACTATTAAATTCCTATCCAGCTCTGAAGAAGGGTGTTTATTTCCGTATCATATTTTTATTACCCAAATAGTGTACATTCATTGTAGAAATTTTTTTAAATTACAGAAAGCAAAATTAAAGCTAGGAGTATCCATAGTTCCATGCTGCAATATAAAATGTTTTGATTCTATTAGTATCCTTCTAGCTTGACCCCAAACATCAAGCATTCCTGTAATGAATTCATTCCTGCAAACGAGAGACTCATCTCTAGTCATTAATAATATTTTTAATTGTATGACAGTAAGACTCTGGTAGTTTAACCTGAGACCCTCAGCTTTTACAACCTTTCCTACAGAGAATAATAATTCTTCAGTTAGGACAAATTTTGTAGTGACTACTGCTGTATGAGATTGCTGCCAGTGTTGCACTGTGTTGACTGAGCAAGGGATCTTGAACTTTCAGCCACTAGGGAAGCTGTCCCCAGCATTTATCATTCAGAGATATCAGGAGGCATTCACCCTAATTGAATCAGAAATGGGAAAGAAAAATGAATATGTATGACCTTAGTTTCCTGGAAACAGTGAAGGTTGCCTATGACTATTTCAGGGCGATTTACAATAAAAGAAAATATGTTTTGGGACTTCCCTGGTGGTGCAGCAGTTAAGAATCCATCTGACAATGCAGGGGACACGGGTTCGAGCCCTGGTCCAGGAAGATCCCACATGCTGCAGAGTAACAAAACCCATGCGCCACAACTACTGAGCCTGTGCTGTAGAGCCCACGAGCCACAACTGCTGAGCCCGTGTGTCTAGAGCCCGTGCTCAGCAACAGGAGAAGCCACTGCAATGAGGTGCCTGCACACCTCAAGGAAGAGTAGCCCCTGCTCACCGCAGCTAGAGAAAGCCCACACGCAGCAACAAAGACCCAACGAAGCCAAAAATAAATAAATAATTTTTTTAAAAAAGCATATGTTTTGCTCTAAATTTCTTGGACTGTTAGTTTAAAATGTTTTGGCCAGTCAAACCCAAGCAAAACAAACGATCTTCATAAAAGTTTATTTGTAGAGTGTATTTGAATTTTACACAGTTATAAAAAATTCAAGTAGGAAAAAACATAGTAAAATATTAACTGTCAGGAAGCTCAATTTAGTGTATGAGTCCACTTTTCTACTCCATGAAGGAAATCTTAATGTTGCCATTGATAGTAACTTAGCTGCTTCTGGTTTAAAAGTCAATCAGGTTTGGGTTAACATGAGCAGCTCATGTGCTGCTTTCTTGCCCATTCCTTCCCCTGCCTCCCTTGGGAGCTTCTGGGGTTTAGGAGAGTTTTACTAAATACTATAGTGTAGGTGTGGGAACAGGGTTTGCAATTGATAAATGGTTATCTTCTTTCATTGCTGGCTTCTGTTGAGATGTGACATCCTATCAGATCAAGAATTGTTCCCTCTTCCTGTTACATCTGCGGCTGAGGTGCACTTCCTACCATGACACTCAGTTCTCTGGTCTATATGTACCATGTCTTCTTGGACCCTACTGCTGTGTCTCTTCAGATAATTTTGGTCTCTCAACCAGTTCACAGCTCTTCTGACATCTCAGAATTCTCAGCTTTTCTTCTTGTACAGGACTTAGTGAGGCTATGTTCAGGCCCTAGCTAGGCACTTTTCTCAGACAGTGGTTTTCCACCACGTAGGTGCCCTGTTAGTTGTAAATTCTCTGTAAGACTTGGAGTATCTTACACAGCATCCTGGACAACTCTTTGAGATTACATCCAAACTTATTGAGATATGTACTGGAGTTCCAGTACTCTTGCCGAACCATCATATTGGATTTCTACAGTGGGAGGGGTCCTGGGACCCACCACCAGAAATCTTCCAGATCCCGTAACATCACTATTTATTGTTTTTTCCTACCCACCAGTGAAATTCTTATCACCTTTTGATGAGAAAACATGCCTTAGGTAATCATAAATTCCTTTCCACTCTATGTTTTAAATGTTACTATTTTAAGTCTTGACTAGAAAAGAAAGAAAAGCAAAACTTTTCTTTCTCTCAAGTTGTTTTCTTATAATTGAAAACTGTGACCTTCAAAAACATTTGTTGCTTCTAAGTCCTTTCCCAAGTCGTCAAAACAGTGGAAAAGCCCAGAGTGTGCTGATTGTTCTTGATCAGCTCTTTCTGAATGTAGTGTATCTATTGAAAGATGAGGGAAGGGGACTATCAATGGAAAAAAACACACAGTTGTATATCAAAATGTTATGCCACTATAGTTAAATTTACATATTCAGTGTTTGAAATATCTTTGTTTTAATTTTATTTGCTTTCATAAAGAATTTAGATTCTGTGACTTTTCAAGAATGGAAACTCAATTTATTATGTTGTGCCTAGAGGAATACAAATAATAATTGGGTCATAAATTAGAGGATGCCTATATTCTAGCTACAGAAAAGCCTATCACTTCTAGGGTGTTCGTTCTTTTCTCAATTACTATTTTTGCATTCTGTAAGCATTATCACAACAATTATATAAAATACTTTTTTATTTTCTCACTGAAAAAATTTGGGGGCTTCCCTGGTGGCGCAGTGGTTGAGAGTCCGCCTGCCGATGCAGGGGACACGGGTTCGTGTCCCGGGCTGGGAAGATCCCACGTGCTGTGGAGCGGCTGGGCCCGTGAGCCATGGTTGCTGAGCCTGCGCGTCCGGAGCCTGTGCTCCGCAATGGGAGAGGCCACAACAGTGAGAGGCTCGCGTACCAGAAAAAAAAAAATTTTTGGTTCAAAGAGATGGAGTTAGCTAAGGTGAATCAACAAATAAATAAGAAAACAAGGATCCAAATCCACGTCTCTTTACTCCAAAATCCATTCACTTAACATCTATGCTGTATTCCAGGAAGATAACTCAACCTCCTTAATCTGATCTCATTACAAACTTCCCATGAATCTTAGGAGCAAGGACAACACCTTACATCTTTAAAATCTCATAGCACTTATCAAAGTTCTAAACAGAAAAGTAAATACAAGTATTTGAGTGGTTCCAGAATGCATTGTATTTAAGTTAAAAAAATATTAACAACCATTCATGATTAAAATACATTCTTCAGTTAAATGAATATACTCAAATCTACATAGATGAATCTCACAAAAAGTATTAATCTAAAATACAAATAAAATTACATTTCGATTCACCTCAAAATTTTCAAAACTGGCAAAATGAAATATATATTATGTAGGGATACATACATAATTTAAAAGAAAACTATTGAGGAAAGCAAGAGAAGGATGATAAAATTCAGGAAAATGCTCTGGAGAAAAGAAAAATGTGATTGGGGAGGATTCAAAGGTATTGTTAATATTTCATCTCTTCAATTGGATGATGATTACAATAGTATTAGATTTATTTTTAGCTTTTAATTGTCAAATACATACTATATCTGTTCCTTTTTACTAATGATCTGTTTCACAATAAAAAGTACCATTGCCACCCAATTATATGTCTACTAGAGATACCTTTCAAGACTTTGTAGGATGGTCATAGCACTTGTGATGCTCTGGCTGTACTTTAAATTGGGATTTCTCAACTTCAGTACTGTTGGTATTTTGCTGGATGTTTTGTTGTTGTTGTTGTTGTTGTGGGAACCTATGCTATACATTGCAGTATGGTTATCAGCACCTTTACCTACTAGATGACCATAGTACCCCCACTCCTGAGTCTTGAAAACCAATATGTCTTCCAACATTGCTATATGTTCCTTGGTGGGGGGGTGGGCATGGTGGGCAGAATTTCCCTGGTTGAGAAGCACTGTTTCAAAGTCCTGGCTTCCTGGTAATACTTATTTTATTCACCGACTTCAGTACATTTGTACTGTACTTTCTCACTCTTTTCATTATGTGATAGTTACTTATTAGCACAGGATGGAGCATGCTGGGAATTTTTAGAAAACAGTCTTTCTAACTTTCTCCAGCACGTTGTGTATTCAGGATACACTGAAAAGTGTGACAATTGGATCCAGCATTATGAGTGTTCAGGTCATCGTCACTAACCTGAGAACAGTAAACAACAACAGTGATTGCACCTATGGGTGGCTGCAGTTTTGACCCATGGTGTTGAAGGGTCACTTCTAGAGAACAAGCTCTACCATGCAAGAGCAAGTTGCAAATATGGAAGTGGAAGCCAAAATAAGAAAAAAAAAGAACTACACAGATTAATGATAAGATTCAATTTCTGTTTAGAACAAAAGAGATAAAAAGACTAAAATAAATGCTTAGAGGAAAGGTTTACTTTTCCCATAGATTTGCAAAAGAACCTTGAGAGTTGATTACACAACCCTGTGTATTTTGAGATTTAATTAGGTAATGTCTAGAGAAAAAAAAAAAAGCTGAGCTCCTCAAAGAAAGATGCTGTCAAAGTGACTTTTTTATTAACTCTGGTAATTTTGAAACATCTTCAGCTGATACGTGTTTGCTATTGAAGCTTGTTCATTTTGCCTCCACAAGCTAGTTCTTCTAATCCTTCCATTTAATTGGCCATTACTTGCCCTAGTATATCTATCAGTAGGAAGATATTTTGAAGTAATAGAACACTTAAATTTCAGTTGTGTTTCTTTTTCATATAAAGGACCATGAATATTTATATGTATAAAATCCTCCTCCCACCTCAGAATAAAAGCACATAACCTCATAAAACCTACCTTGGATGTAGCTTTTCTCCTCTCTGTAGTTTCTACTGCAGTTCCCCACAAATATTAGTTATGGTTACAATATTTGATATAGATATTCTATAAGCATTCATTTTCAACTTTTAATTTTTGCTCTCTGAATAAGTGTCCTGCCTGTATATATTTGAGCAAATGCCTTCATTTGTTCATTCATTTAAGTCCTTTAAACATTCAGGGAACCCACTATTAGATACCTACTTTCTACATGGAATTATGAAATAATATTATAAAAATCATATTTTTATGATTTGTAGAGATACAGACAAATTAAACTTGTGCGGTATTTCAAAATTTATACATTTCCTGCATCTTCATTAACACTATATTGTGGATTGTTGATAATGATAGTAGGTAAAAATAAATTTTCATTGTTATCTGAATATAGGTTTAATGGCGTACGAGCCTGAGAAGTTTAAATATATTTGTGTCATTTGTAATTATTTTTTTGGGAAATCACTATTCTTGTCCTCAATCCATATTTTTTTGGGGCTTAATGGCATTATTGCACTGAAACTGTTTTTGTACACTGTTGAAATTAACCCTTTGTCAAGTGTTTCTTTTGCTTGGGAAAAATGGTAATTATTAATTTATTCCTCACAACAACTCTATCAAGAAAATATTATCCCCATCCTGTTAAAAATGAGGAACCTGAGTATTAACCTACATATGCTGCTATAAACAAAGGAAATCTACTTAGAACCTACCTTTGACAAGATACTGAATTCCATAGTAATATATATGTCAGCTTTTACTTTCTCAACCGTGTTATCACCTTTAATTCTGAATTTGGAAAACAATATCATGTTGTGAAACATAAATTTATTTTTGCAAGTCAAACTAAAGATTTGTATCTCAGAATATTTTTCTGGAAACTTTTCATATTTTGTTTTCTCCTCATGGCCTTTTTATTATGGAATAATCAAAGGATAATCTGGCTGTAATTTAAATAAAGAAGTGTATAGTGAGGACCAATCTGTTAGAAAATGAGGAATAAAATCTATCACTTAATCAGCATAATTTCTCTAATGGAAACTTCATATCACCTCTAACAGAAGATTGATTATCCATATACGTTTGGCCAGGGTTGTAGCAGAAGGAAGGAGGGAGGAAAACTTTATCATCTATTATAGTTAGCCAAAAGTTTCAAAATTCAGATATATACTTTCAGTATTTACACAAATCAATTTTACCTGATTTTTAATTTTTTTGAGGTATAATTTACATAGAGTATTGAAAACAAATCAGAAGTTTACAACTGATCAATTTTTACATATGTGTATTCCCATATAGCAACTTCCCACATCAAAATTCACTACTATTTCAGATCCCTCCTTGACCTTCCCATGTGTACTGCTATTGTACATTTGGATTATTTCCAATATGGGGCTATAATTTTGGGACATATGCACTAATTTATGATGGGTTTCTATGTAATAGTGTAATTGCTGAGTTATGGGGGTAAATATAGTTTGCTTTAGTAAATAATGCCAAAGAATTTCCCAAAGTACACTCCCACTAGTTAATATGAGATTTCCATTTGCACTGCATTCTTTTGATACTTACATTTGATATTGTATACCCTTTTCATTTTAGCCAGTCTAGTGTCATATTGTCACACTATATTTTTAATTTTCATTTCCTAAATTACTTATGACATAATCACTTCTTAATTTGCTAGTTGGAATTCTGGATATTTCATATAGTATATGATTAAGATTTGCTAACTTTTAAAAATATGGTTGACTGCCTACATATTGATTTGTAGTAATATACATTTATATATGTGAGATATGAGTCCTTTATATATTGTTTACTATACTGTTTGCCTTTTTACATGATACCTCTTAGATATGTTTAATTTTAATGAAATCCAATTAATCTATTTATGAAATTATTGTTTACCCAAGACTATGAAGATAGTTTCCAATAGTTTCATCTAGAAATTTTATTATTTTATCTTTCACATTTAGGTTTATGAACTGTCTCACATTATTTGTGTATGTGTGTGGTTCAAGGTAGAGTTTATTTTTCCCCAGATACCCAATTGATCCAACAGCTTATCTTGAAAAGACCCTTTTGTCACTGAATTGCTGTGACACTTTTGGCATAATTATAGGTGACTGTAAATGCAAAGGTCAACTTCTAGTCTCTCTGTTCTGCTCCAGTGATCTAATTGTTAATCCTTGCACCAAGAACACACTACATAATTAATGTAGCTTCTTGGTAAGTCTTGAAGTCTGGTAGTGTAAGTCCTGCAGCTTTATGTCGCTCTTTAAAGATTTCAGTGGAACTCTAGATACTTTGAATTTCCACATCAATTTTAGAAATAGATCTTCAATTACCACATTAACAAGAATTGCAGCTACAATATAAACAAAACAACTGATATTTTAATCGGGACTGCATTGAATTTATAGATCAATTAAGAGATAATTAATGTCCTTGATTATCCCGATTTATGAACATGTTATATTACTCTATTTTTAAGTCTTCTGTAATTTCATGCAGTAATCATTTTGTAATTGTCATTTTTATACTCTTATAATATTCCAGTACACTTATTTCCCAAGTGTTTGACACTTGGGGTATCTTTTATTTTGGTATTTTCCCTTAATTTTCTAACAATTTGTTTCTGAAATATAAATATGTTCATTATTTTTGTACTTTGACCTTGTTTCCAGTGAACTTGTTAAATTCATTTAGTTTAATTGTTCATAGATTCTTTTGCAAATAAAATTAGTTTTGCCTTTTGTTTCAAATCCTTGTGTTTTAGATTTCTTATTACACTGGCTAGTACCTTCAGCATAATGTTAAGTAGATGTGGCAATATTGCATATTCTTGTCATGTTTCCAACCTCAGAGGGAAAGCATTCAGTATTTCACCATTAAATATGGTATTATTTATACATGTTTTTGTAGATGTCCTGTATCATATTGAAGAAGTTCCCTTATATTCCTAGTATTTTAAAAGTTTTTAGCATGATTTAGGTATTGAATGTTACCGGGTGATTTTTCGGCACCTATTGAAATAATCATATGATTCTTCCTTTTTACTCTATTAATGTGGTAAATTATCTTGATAATTTGTAAACCATATCCTTAACTGAAAAAATTATAAGATTATAACATACAAATAATATCTGTGGGATAATAATTATACAAAAACTAGAAATATACTGTTGTAAATTCACATAAAAGTACATATCCCCAATGATTTGTGACAATGTTTTAGTCATACAAGTATTAATTGGGAGAGATTCATGGATATGTGATTTTTAATCAGAACCGTAAATAATTTATGTACAATACCTTGTCCATGGCAGGCAAAAAGCAAAAAGTGGAAACTGCATGATGAGTTATGAGTTCTGGCATTTCAAAACTGCTGATTTTTTCTAGATTAGAAGCCATTTGAATTTAAGCTGCAAGGATGTGACATATTTTTGAAAATATGGACTTCGATTTTTGTTTTTGCTTTATTTGTCTTGGCTATCCCAACATCTAGCAGGGTGTCCAGAAGATTGCTCAAGAAATGTTCAGTGAATGACAGAGTGAACAAATTGATGAAGGTGGCCCTTGGAATTTATAATTGGGGAAATCAGGAAATAGCAGTAACATGAGTCTTATGTATCAATGATGAAAGCATAGACATAATATATGCTGTCCTTTTTGCTTTGTTGTATCAGAGAGGCAATTTTGATATGATTTAGCAATTGCATGATGGAGATAAACGGAAAAAAACAATTTGAAGGAAAGTAAGAAGCAGATTATGTTACAGCTTCTGAATTTGGGGAACTGATATATGAGGATAATAGAGAAGCAAGTAATTGGTGGGTAGTGAATGGAAGATTATTAAATCTGATATTTTAAAGTGTACAAGGAAATGGGCATAAATGAAAAGATAAAATGGCATAAACTCATTTCATATTACCGCATGTGCCTTTAGTTTTTTTTTTTTTTTTTTTTTTTTTTTTTTTTTTTTTTTTGCCTTTAGTTTTAAATTGCACCTTAAGGTCCTTTGAACAGGGCCCTAGCAACAATGAGATGCCCAGAAATGCAAATATTGGGAAGGCAGGGAAAGAAAGAAAAAATGATACTAGGTCCCACTTTTCTTAAACGTTACGTCAAATCTGATGGCCAGATGGAGTGAAGGGAGGTTGAGTTGCTTTTGGGTAGAGGTAAAAGGCTGTTTTTGACAACAAGTGCATTGTGAGCTAGGGGTTTCTATTTGGGAGAAATACTTAATTTTAGAAATTTAGAGGGACTGAGATAGGGACCAGAGAAGAGGAAGTAGATCACTGGATCCTGATGGATGACTAATGTATAAGGGAGAGCATTAAAGGGAATGGACTTCATGTTTGTTTTTTGCTTTGTTTTCTAATTTATACAGCTTTTCTCAGAGCAGAGGAGGCAGGATTTAAAGTAGGGACCCATGATTCCTGATTGCCTCAATATTTACCGAACACCTTCTCTGTACCAGAAACTGCTCTAGGTACCAGGATTTCAGCAGTGAGGAAGGTATACAAGGTCTCTCATTCTTGAGAGAGGAGAGAAAATATGCAATTCAAGATAAATACATGAGCAAGATAATTTGAGTGAAAAATGCTATAACAAAATTAACAGGGTGGTGCCAGTCCTGACAGTTAAGGACTACTTTATCTCGGGTACTCAAGGGACACTTTTCTGAAAATGTGACCTTTACGGTGAAGCGTGAGTAGTCCACCATATAGTGATTTGGGAGAAAAGTGTGCCAGGCAAAGGAAATAGCAAGTTCGAGAACACTAAGGCATTGGTTTAGCGACCAAAAGAAATCCAGTGTATCTGGCAAAGCATGGGGTCAGCAAATCAGCATGGAATGAATTTGCAAGGTACAGGCAGATCCCATAGGACATTGCAGACCATTGGAAAGAGTTGGAATCCTACCTTAATCAAAGAGAAAATTATTGGAAGGCTCTAATCCAGAAAGTGAAAGAGTTCCAGTTTACATTTTAGAAGATGTCTTGACTGCGTTGTGGAGAATGCAGAAGTGGAAGTAGGGAACTTAGGCAATTATAGCAGTATACATGAGAAATAATGATGAATTGACTAAAGCAGTAACAAAACATGCAGGTATTCCTGAGATGTATACTGAACAGCAACTGGGAATTGGATTGTCTATGGGGAAGGGTAGGAGGTGTTTCCAAAAAGTAAAATATATTTTTTTATGGAGATATGTGTGTGTGTGTATATACACATATGTAGTGTATATATATATATATATATATATATATATATATATATATATCCCTGATACAGATAGTTTGATTATCTATTAAGGGTTTTTAAAAGCCATTCAAAAAAGTTAAACTAGTTTTACTTTGCTTTTTCTTTTCTTGCATGTGTGATACATTTTTGTCTGACATTGCTCATAAATGAAATAAGTAATTTCATAAGAAGTATAACTATTGTTTTCTTTTTGAGAGATTGGTGAAGTTGTTTTTACACTGACCTAGGGAGCCATTGTTGAAATTAAAAACCTCATTTTCTCATAACTGACATCTCAGTGAAGGGCCAAGTGTTCCCGACATAAAATTGGATGAGTTTATTGAGTATTTTCCCTTAAGGGTCTTATTTACTCCACTCTTGATTGTGTCTATGCTTTTCAGACTTTCCCCATTAGTGACTCTAGCATTCAGCCTCTTGCAATTATTTATTTATTTTATTTTTTATGTTGATCTCATTAATGCACATGGAAATTAAACTAATGGGTGTATGGGAGATTGTTTCTTTTTAAGCTGTGGTTTCCTTCTGGTAGTTACTTTTTTTATGTGAATGCATATGACCTGCCTACCACTGTAAAGTGGGATAAGTATTGAGAACACATTTAGTTAGAGATGAAAGTGGTCCATTTGTGTTCACATTTACTCAACCTGCCTGCATTTGTAGTTTTGCGCAAAAGCTTGCATATCAAAATTCCTGCACAGAATCCAGTATGAATATCGAGCTATTTTTTCTACTTGTATTAGTTTCCTAGGGCTTCCATAACAGAATCTAAGGACTGAGTGGCTTAAACTGCAGAGACTTATTGTCTAGCAATTCTGGAGGCTATAACTTTAAGGTGCCAGCAGGCTTGGTTTCCCCTGAAACCTCTCTCCTTGGCTTGCAGATGGCTACTGTTTTGCTGCCTCTTCACCTGGTCTTTTTTCTCTGTGCACAGGTATGCCTGGTGTCTGTGTGTCCTAATCTCTTCTTTTTGTAAGGACATCAATTAGATTGGATTAGGCCCCTCTCTAACAGCCTCATTTAATTTAATTACCTCTTTAAAGGCACAATATTTAAATACAGTCATACTCTGAGATACGCGGGTTAGAGCTTAACAGATGAATTGGGGAGGGACACAGGGTAGTCCCAACCCCACTGAAAAATGGAATGAAGCAAGTTGAAATTGTAAAATCTCTAAAGTTCTGACATGAGTAGGGTGAAGTTAGGCACTCAACTTTAACTGATAACATTCACTATTTTATTCTCTCCCTATCCACACATGCAGAGCATCTCTGGATTTAACCTCAAGACTAACCCATTTGACATTTAATTCTCTTTGACATACAAGAGCATGAAATACCAGTCTGGTTGGGCAAAGCAAAACTTAATTTCATTGAGCATTTTTAGTCCAGAACTCTCTCATACTTGGCAAATCCTCACATTACATAGAACTAGCTCATCAGATACAACTTTATTAGCTATTATAGTAAGTACCCAACCCTGTGTTTGAAAGAAGCATACACTTTGGGGGTCATAGAGACATGAGTGTATATCCCACTTACTTGATCGTAAGCATCAATTTGCTTATCTTTGAAATAGGGTTATTGGTATGTACCTCATAGGGTTTTGATGGGGATTAATTGAGATGACATAGATGTCAATCTTGACACACATGTGTATGCTTCATAGATTTTAGGGTAATTAGGATGCAAGGATATTGTAGATTATTATCTTTTACTCAATCACTCCTAATTCAGTTTCCCCTGTAGATATTTCCATAATTTGTTTATCCATTAAGCTTAATAATGTGGAAGAGCTTCACCTTTGCTAGAAGATATAGCAAGGTTCTGAGTAACAGAGACTTTCAGAAGTTTGTTTAATTTGTCTTAATTTCATTGTATACAGACAATGGTGGATGGACATCCTTATGTATTAATCATCTAGTGTCCTATCTGAAGGAAGCGTTTTTTGATTGTTACAGGATGTGGTAAAACCACTCAGGGACACTCAAACCCAAATCAATTAGTATTTATCGTAGCAGCTTATATTGTGCATTGTTTTTGCCAGTTCTTAGAAATGCCTGCAGTAGAGAGTTGCATGTATTTGGCAATGAAATGGATGGAAGAAACTGAGTCATGTCCAGTTTGAATAGTGAACTCACCTGTTGGTCTCAGAACAGTGAAATCATCAAAACTGAGGACCTAAGAAACAGGATTTGAAGTGACCTCAGAAACCCAAGAGCAAGAGGCTATATTTACCTTAAATTGTAGTTAGATATTTTCAATAGCAAATTGTGCCTATGCAAGAAAAATATAAACAAACCTGGCCACGCAATATAGCTGACCAGACTCTGAAGCTGCAAATACTAAACCAAGGCCTTGACAATGGTGGGAGAGTATTCAGTGTTCCTCAGCCAGCCAGTGTCTGTCCTCCTCCTTTTCTCTCTTACTACTTCATTTTGAAGTCATCATGGGAGTTGGGACTTGGCAGAGAGGAGGGGGGCATAAACACTAGATAGCATATACCATCAGAATACAATCAGGAGACTCTTCCTTCAAGATAATATACCTAGTGGGAAATCTATTCAGTTGGGCATGGTGATCTCTAGCGAAAAAGGGACAGAGCTGTAGGGTAGGAAAAATAACCCTTTGCTTTATCTAAACAGCAGTCTCTCATCTTCCACGCTAAGCGCTAAGAGCAGCCATCTATTCTCAACGCCACTCTCACACTGAAGGCAAGACCCAATGACTCCCAAGTGCACTTGCTGTATTGCAAACTATCAATAGGGTACAAGAGTAATTCTACCAGTAAAATATACTCAGGTTTCCTTTTAAAACACCTATATTTGGGAATGATGTTTTTTCTCACATGAAATATATGTGTCAATATATGTTATATACTGTATATATGCGTATACATTAAACTGAGCCTCTGAATACATTTCTAATTTATGTACAAATTAAATGATCACTTATTTATTGATTTATTTATTTAACATCTTTATTGGAGTATAATTGCTTTACATTGTTGTGTTAGTTGCTGCTGTGTAACAAAGTGAATCAGCTATACATGTACATATATCACCATATCCCCTCCCTATCCCACCCCTCTAGGTGGTCACAGAGCACCGAGCTGATCTCCCTGTGCTATGCGGCTGCTTCCCACTAGCTAGCTATTTTACATTTGGTAGTGTATATATGTCAATGCCATTCTCTCACTTGGTCTCAACTTCCCCTTCCCCTTCTCCATGTCCTCAAGTCCATTCTCTACGTCTGAGTCTTTATTCCTGTCCTGCCCCTAGGTACTTGAGAACCAATTTTTTTTTCTTAGATTCCATATATATGTGTTAGCATATGGTATTTGCTTTTCTCTTTCTGACTTACTTCACTCTGTATGACAGACGCTAGGTCCATCCACCTATCCACAAATAACTCAATTTCGTTTCCTTTTCTGGCTGAGTAATATCCTATTTTATGTATGTGCCACATCTTCTTTATCCATTCTTCTGTCGATGGACACTTAGATTGCTTCAATATCCTGGCTATTGTAAATAGAGCTGCAATGAACGTTGTCGTATATGACTCTTTTGGAAGTATGGTTTTCTCAGGGTATATGCCCAGTAGTGGAATGACTGGGTCATATGGTAGTTCTATTTTTAGTTTTTTAAGGAACCTCCATAGTGTTCTCCATAGTGGCTATATCAATTAACATTCCCACCAACAGTGCAAGAGGGTTCCCTTTTCTCCACACCCTGTCCAGCATTTATTGTTTGTAGATTTTTTGATGATTGCCATTCTGACCGGTGTGAGGTGATACCTCTTTGTAGTTTTTTTTTTGTTTTTTTTTGTTTTTTTGGGTTTTTTATGCGGTACGCGGGCCTCTCACTGCTGTGGCCTCTCCCGTTGCGGAGCACAGGCTCCGGACGCGCAGGCTCAGCGTCCATGGCTCATGGGCCCAGCTGCTCCGTGGCATGTGGGATCTTCCCAGACCGGGTCACGAACCCGTGTCCCCTGCATCAGCAGGCGGACTGTCAACCACTGCGCCACCAGGGAAGCCTCCTCATTGTAGTTTTGATTTGCATTTCTCTGATGATTAGTGATGTTGAGCATCCTTTCATGTGTTTGTTGGAAATCTGCATATCTTCTTTGGAGAAATGTCTATTTAGGGCTTGTGTCCACTTTTGGATTGGGTTGTTTGTTTTTTTGATATTGAGCTGCATGAGCTGCTTGTATATTTTGGAGGTTAATCCTTTGTCAGTTGCTTCGTTTGCAAATATTTTCTCCCATTCTGAGAGCTTGTATATTTTGGAGATTAATCCTTTGTCAGTTGCTTCGTTTGCAAATATTTTCTCCCATTCTGAGGGCTGTCTTTTCGTCTTGTTTATGGTTTCCTTTGCTGTGTTAAAGCTCTTAGGTTTCATTAGGTCCCATTTGTTTAATTTTGTTTTTATTTCCATTTCTCTAGGAAGTGGGTCAAAAAGGATCTTGCTGTGATTTATGTCACAGGGATTGTGCCTATGTTTTCCTCTAGGAGTTTTATAGTGTCTGGCCATATATGTAGGTCTTTAATCCATTTTGAGCTTATTTTTTTGTATGGTTTTAGGGAGTGTTCTAATTTCATTCTTTTACATGTGGCTGCCCAGTTTTCCCAGCACCACTTATTGAAGAGGATATCTTTTCTCCATTGTATATTCTTGCCTCCTTTATCAAACATAAGGTGACCATATGTGCATGGTTTTATCTCTGGGCTTTCTATCCTGTTCCATTGATCTATATTTCTGTTTTTGTGCCAGTACCATACAGTCTTGATTACTGTAGCTTTGTAGTATAGTCTGATGTCCGGGAGCCTGATTCCTCCAGCTCCGTTTTTCTTTCTCAAGATTGCTTTGGCTATTTGGGATCTTTTGTGTTTCCATACAAATTGTGAAATTTTTTGTTCTAGTTTTGTGAAAAATGCCATTGGTAGTTTGATGGCAATTGCATTGAATTTGTAGATTGCCTTGGGTGGTATAGTCATTTTCACAATGTTGATTTTTCTGGTCCAAGAACATGGTATATCTCTCCATCTGTTTGTATCATCTTTAATATCTTTCATCAGTGTCTTATAGTTTTCTGCAAACAGGTCTTTTGTCTCCTTAGGTAGGTTTATTCCTAGGTGTTTTATTCTTTTGGTTGCAGTGGTAAATGGGAGTGTTTCCTTAACTTCTCTTTCAGATTTTTCATCATTAGTGTATAGGAATGCAAGAGAATTCTGTGCATTAATTTTGTATCCTGCTACTCTACCAAATTCATTGATTAGCTCTAGTAGTTTTCTAGTAGCATCGCTAAGATTCTCTATGTATAGTATCATGTCATCTACAAACAGTGACAGTTTTACTTCTTCTTTTCCAACTTGGGTTCCTTTTATTTCTTTTCCTTCTCTGATTGCTGTGGCTACGACTTCCAAAACTATGTTGAATAACAGTGGTGAGAGAGGGCAACCTTGTATTGTTCCTGATGTTAGTGGAAATGGTTTCAGGTTTTCACCATTGAGAACGATGTTGGCTGTGGGTTTGTCACATATGGCCTTTATTATGTTGAGGTAAGTTCCCTCTATGCCTACCTTCTGGAGGGTTTTTATCATAAATAGGTGTTGAATTTTTTCGAAAGTTTTTTCTGCATCTGTTGAGATGATCATATGGTTTTTCTCCTTTGGTTTGTTAATATGGTTTACCACATTGATTGATTTGCATATATTGAGGAACACTTGCATTCCTGGGATAAACCATGATGTATAGTTTATCCCAGGAATGCATGGTGTATGATCCTTTTAATGTGCTGTTGGATTCTGTTTGCTAGTATTTTTTTTTGAGGGTTTTTGCATCTGTGTTCATCAGTGGTATTGGCCTCTAGTTTTCTTTTTTTGTGACATCATTGTCTGGTTTTGGTATCAGGGTGTTGGTGGCCGTTTAGAATGAGTGTGGGAGTGTTCCTCCCTCTGCTTTGTTTTGGAAGAATTTGAGAAGGATAGGTGTTAGCTCTTTTCTAAATGTTTGATAGAATTCGCCTGTGAAGCCATCTGGTCCTGGGCTTTTGTTTGCTGGAAGATTTTTAATCATAGTCTCAATTTCAGTGCTTGTGATTGGTCTGTTTATATTTTCTACTTCTTCCTGTTTCAGTCTTGGAAGGTTCTGCTTTTCTAAGAATTTGTCCATTTCTTCCAGGTTGTCCATTTTATTGGCATATATTTGCTTGTAGTAATCTCTCATGATCCTTTGTATTTCGGCAGTGTTAGTTGTTACGTCTCCTTTATCACTTCTAATTCTGTTGTTTGAGTCTTCTCCCTTTTTTTCTTGATGAGTCTGGCTAATGGTTTATCAATTTTGTTTATCTTCTCAAAGAATCAGCTGTTAGTTTTATTGATCTTTGCTATTGTTTCCTGCATTTCTTTTTCATTTTTTACTGATCTGATCTTTATGATTTCTTTCCTTCTGCTAACTTTGGGGTTTTTTTGTTCTTTCTCTAATTGCTTTAGGTGTAAGGTTAGATTGTTTATTTGAGATTTTTCATGTTTCTTCAGGTAGGATTGTATTGCTAGACACCTCCCTCTTAGAACTGCTCTGCTGCATCCCACAGGTTTTGGGTCATTGGGTTTTCACTGTCATTTGTTTCTAAGTATTTTTTGATTTCCTCTTTGATTTCTTCAGTGATCTCATGGTTATTTAGTAGCGTATTTTTTGTCCTCCATGTGTTTGTATTTTTTACAGTTTTTTTCCTGTAATTGATATCTAGTCTCATAGCGTTGTGGTTGGAAAAGATACTTGATACGATTTCAGTTTTCTTAAATTTACCAAGGCTTGATTTGTGACCCAGGATATGATCTGTCCTGAAGAATGTTCAACTCCATCTTGTTTAATGTATCATTTAAAGCTTATGTTTCCTTATTTATTACCATTTTAGGTGATCTGTCCATTAGTGAAAGCAGGGTGTTAAGGTCCCCTACTATTATTGTGTTACTGTCAATTTCCCCTTCTATGGCTGTTAGCATTTGCTTTATTTATTGAGGTGCTCCTATGTTGGGTGCATAAATATTTACAATTGTTTTATCTTCTTTTTGGATTGATCCCTTGATCATTATGTAGTGTCCTTCTTTGTCTCTTGTAATAGTTTTTATTTTAAAGTCGATTTTGTCTGATATGAGAATGCTACTCCAGTTTTCTCTTGATTTCCATTTACATGTAATATCTTTTCCTTCCCCTCACTTTCAGTCTGTATGATCCTTAGGTCTGAAGTGAGTCTCTTGTAGACAGCATATATATGGGTCTAGTTTTTGTATCCATTCAGCCAGTCTATGTCTTTTGGTTGGAGCATTTAATCCATTTACATTTAAGGTAGTAATTGATATGTATGTTCGTATTACCATTTTCTTAATTGTTTTGGGTTTGTTATTTTAGGTCTTTTCCTTCTGTTATGTTTCCTGACTAGAGAAGTTCCTTTAGCATTTGTTATAAAGCTGGTTTTGTGGTGCTGAATTCTCTTACCTTTTGCTTGTCTGTAAATGTTTTAATTTCTCTATTGAATCTGAATGAGAGCCTTGCTGGGTACAGTAATCTTGGTTGTAGATTTTTCCCTTTCATCTTTTTAAATATGTCTTGCCACTCCCCTCTGGCTTAGAGAGTTTTTGCTGAAAGATCAGCTGTTAACCTTATGGGGATGCCCTTGTATATTATTTGTTGCTTTTCCCTTGCTGCTTTTAGTATGTTTTTCTTTGTATTTAATTTTTGATAGTTTGATTAATATGTGTCTTGACGTGTTTCTCCTTGGCTTTATCCTGTATAGGACTCTCTGCGCTTCCTGGACTTGATTAACTCTTTCCTTTCCCATTTGCGGAAGTTTTCAACTATAATCTCTTCAAATATTTTCTCCGTCCCTTTGTTTTTCTCTTCTTCTTCTGGGACGTCTATAATTCGATGTTGGTGCATTTAATGTTGTCCCAGAGGTCTCCGAGACTGACCTCAATTCTTTTCATTCTTTTTTCTTTATTCTGCTCTGCAGTATTTATTTCTACTATTTTATCTACCAGGTCACTTTTCCGTTATTCTGCCTCAGTATTCTGCTATTGATTCCTTCTAGACAATTTTTAATTTCATTTATTGTGTTGTTCATCATTGTTTGTTTGCTCTTTAGTTCTTGTACATCCTTGTTAAACATTTTTGTATTTTCTCCATTCTATTTCCAAGATTTTGGATCATGTTTCCTATCATTACTCTGAATTCTTTTTCAGGTAGACTGCCTATTTCCTCTTCATTTATTTGGTCTGGTGGGTTTTTACCTTGCTCCTTCACCTGCTGTGTGTTTCTCTGTCTTCTCATTTTGCTTTAATTACTGTGTTTGAGGTCTCCTTTTCAGAGACTGCATGTTTGTAGTTCCCATTGTTTTTGGTATCTGCCCCCAGTGGGTAAGGTTGGTTCATTGGGTGTATAGGCTTCCTGGTGGAGGGGACTGGTGCCTGTGTTCTGGTGGTTGAGGCTGGATCTTGTCTTTCTGGTGGGCAGGACTGAGTCTGGTGGTGTTTTTTTTGCTTTCTGTGAATTTAGTGTTATTTTAGGCAGCCTCTCTGCTGATGGTTGGGCTTGTTTTCCTGTCTTGATAGTTGTTTGACATGGGGTTTCCAGCACTGGATTTTGCTGGTTTTTGAGTGGAGCTGGGCCTTAGTGTTGAGACAGAGGTCTCTGGGAGAGCTCTCACTGATTGACATTATGTGGGGCCAGGAGGTCTCTGGCTGTCCAGTGTCCTGAACTCAGCTCTCCCACCTCAGAGGCTCTTGCCTGACACCTGATGGAGCATCAAGACCCTGTCAGCCTCACGGCTTAGAAGAAAGGGAGAAAAAAAGAAAGAAAAAAAAAGAAGAGCGCAACGAAACCAATAAACAAATACATGAATGATAACCAGTGCTAAAAACTAAAGTAAGATAAACATATAAATTAGAAACTGGTCAGTTGCATACAGCAAACCCCAAGTCTACAGTTGCTTCCAGAGTTCACCGCCTCAATTTTGGGATAATTCGTTGTGTATTCAGGTATTCCACAGATGAAGGGTACATTAAGTTGATTGTGGAGATTTAATCCGCTGCTCCTGAGGCTACATGGAGAGCTTTCCCTTTCTCTTCTTTGTTCACACAGCTCCTGGGGTTCAGCTTTGGATTTGGCCCCGCCTCTGAGTGTAGGTCGCCTGAGGGCGTCTGTTCTTCACCCAGACAGGAGCAGGTTAAAGGAGTGGCTGATTAGGGGGCTCTGGCTCACTCAGGCTGGGGGGAAGGAGGGGTACAGAATGCGGTGCGAGCCTGTGATGGCAGAGGCTGGCGTGACGTTGCAACAGCCTGAGGCACTCTGTGTTTTCTCCCAGGGAAGTTGTCCCTGGATCACAGGACCCTGGCGGTGGCTGGCTACACAGGCTTCCGGGAGAGGAGGTGTGGCTAGTGACCTATGCTTGCACACAGGCTTCTTGGTGGCTGCAGCAGCAGCCTTAGCGTTTCATGCCCAGCTCTGGTGTGCGCACTGATAGCTGTGATTTGCGCCCATCTGTGGAGCACGTTTAGGCGATGCTCTGAATCCCCTGTCCTCACACACCCTGAGACAATAAATGTTCATTTAAAACCAGTGTTTCTGTATATACACTGCTCAATAGGATGACTACATTTGATTAATTAAAACAAAGGATAGCAATTTTATTATGTTGATTCTAAAGTACCAAATCTAGAATTTTCAGATTCAGGAGAAGGGAAATTTATGTAAGAATGTCTATTATGTATTATGAATATCTTTATAGGTGTTTTGGGAATATCTGAAATTTCAAATTTATAATCAAACTGCAGTGAAATTTTAGTTTTATCTATGAAGTATCTGCTTTCCCCTGGGATTTCACATGAACAAATAGAAACTCCTTTCTTTGAATTTAAAGACCAGTTGTTCTCTGTAAAACTCTCTCAATAAGGCTTTAAGTATAAAATTTCTATATATTGATTATTAATTGAACTCTATTAACAGTTTTAGCTTACACTAAATGGGGTTGTCTTTGAAAGGCCAGCTGAAGTTTTTTAAATTACAGATCACCACATTAAAAGAAAATGAATCCAAAAGCAAGCTGACTTTGTCTTTTAAAATGTCTGCTATTTTAATGTTATTTTAAATGTATTTTAATGATAATACTCATGCTGTTGGGAATAACAATGACATGAAGGTTTCCACTTCATAAATTGAAACCTGAAGTTTAAAGTAGTTGAAATATTGAAAAATCAGCATGCACAGGACATGTTGTATACGAACACCAACTTTTGGAATGCGTCTCTGTGATTTAGATTTTTAAATTCTTTGAAGTTTAATGGGGACTCCAAGTTTTTGGGGATAGCCTTAGAAAATAAAAATTATATTTTAAATTTATTCTTGGGGGAGATCAGAGAGATCTGATGTTAAATACAAGTTGTACCACTTACTTGATTTCAAGCAGGTCACATATTTCTTTAGGCATCAGTGTCCTTGGTGACATACTGATATTGGGAAAATGTTATGTGGGGATTAGTTGAAATGACACTTATATAGCACTGACACACATAGCAAGCACACCGTAGGAATAAGGACTATTAGAATGGGATGGTGGAGGACTGCTATCTTTAATCTGATTTGTCATCCACTTATAATTCAATTTCCTTTGGATCATTCTATTTTTGTGGCATCAAGAAGTAGATATTCATTGAATGAGATAGCATTAAACATGAATGAATGAAGGATTTTTGTTGTTTTTACAGAAACAGGAAAAAATGGTACAGATAAGGTAAAACATAGAGGAGTTGAACTATGCATGTGTATTACATAAAAAGGAGTAGAAATTATTCTGGATGCCAGTTGTAAATGACATCTCACTTTTCCACAACTTTTCAGGCATTCCAGTTCCAGAATGTTTATGACACTTGGAAGCCTAGACTTCGTTTAAAAGTAGGGTAGGTGATGAATGTTGATCACAAACTCAAAATTGCTGTGGGCCAGGCAGGTCACATAAAGGAATACTGCTGGAAAAAAGCCATAAGAAGTGAAGGCCAAACTGAAGGCCAGCCGTTGTCTGTGGCCTGCCAGTTTGCAGCCTTTGGAGTAGCATTTAGGGATATTAATCATGTGGTACTTTTTCTTAATAATCCTTTATGTTTAAACAGTCAATATGGTAGTACTTCCCCAGACATGAAATCCTTTTAGGCAGAGTTATAATGCATATGAAATTATTATTTAAATAGGAATATTCTTAATCTAGTAGAAATAATTTTTTTTGGCTGTACAGGCTGTGTTGCGGTTGTATACTGTGTAGCTTGCCATAGCCTGGTTTTCTGATTCAACCCTTGTTACACAGTTGCTTCCTAAAACGTTGATCACATTTATACATCAAACAAAGTATGCTGTCTTTGATTTTTACACAGTTAACATTGGAACATTAGTTGATGCTTGAAAATCACATATGCGTTAATACAAAATATTCATTAATCTGTGTGAATTAGTGTAATAAGAATTTTGACTCCGAAGTATATTAACGAAAAAAAAAGAACACAGGTGATTCCCCCCTGCGCCCCCCCCCCACCCCAGGAAAGAAATGTACTGTGATTAAAAGGCAAGCTAAAATAAAAGTTTCTGGTAAACATGCTTGAAATATGAGGAACAATGTTGCTTGATATTTGTCTGTGACTCTAAAAGGTGTCCATAGAAATGTATTAAATAGTTAAGGTCAGCTTTGCAAAAGGCCAACAAGTATGTCTCATTGCTATTCTTCTTGTTTACTACTCTATATTTTTCATAGATATTTTAAAATGCAAGAATTTTCATAACGATACTCCTAACTAGGATAGGCCAAACATTTTCCATACGACTGTTTCTAAACAGCAAAATATTCTGACATAAGAACTTTTCATATTTATAACCCATGTAAATGGTAAGATACTTCATTGGCTTATGGAAGTTTTTCATAATCATTTTTTTTTCAGTCAATCTCATAGAGCTGCATTCTATAATTTTACTATTATATCTAGCGAATTCTCTTTGAGGATCCATTATGTTGAAGAAATTTGGTGATATTAAGGGTAATCTTAAAAGGAGAAACACGTAATTAAAGGAATGAGAAGTAGAACCTGTGAGTGAAGATTAAAGGGAAATAGGGTCATTTAGTTTGGAGAGCAGTAAAAATGATCTTCAGTTACAGGACAGCTTTAATACTGAAGAGAAAGAAGAGTTAGTCTCCATTTATACAGCTGATGAATTAAGAGAAAATGAACTGGAAATTGAAGGGAGATAAATGGAATAATCAGGCTACTGTAAACAAACTCGAAGTCACTTAACATGACTGGACTGAATCCTTAGTTCTACTTCTTTGACTCAGGTACCACCAGGTAGTACTTGGATTTTTTTTTTTTATTCCTTAAACCTGTACAAAGTAATGTATGTAAAAAGTTTTGTAGAGTGTGAAGGGGTTTTGTGAAAACTCAATAGAGACAGAATTGTAAAAAAGATTTTAACAGATATTTTAGTGCATTTATTTCAGTACTTCAAATGAACTTTTCAGGTAAACTTTTAATATACATTAATATTATGCTGTGGAAATCAGAAACCCTAGGATAAAACAGCATGCCTGTTGAGGCACCCAAGGACACTACAAGGAGCTCACAGGAACACCCTAGATTTTTGGACAAAATTTTCAAGGAAAATAGTGATGCTCAACACCTATGAGATACCACACAAACTACCACCTCCAGCTAGTTCAGATTTAACATGAGAACAGAGTAATTCCTTTTGACGATGTCATGGTTTTGAGAAGCTGGATTTTCAGTTGTTCCTGTGATAAAAAGCAAGTACCATGGGAAAATCAGTGTGGAATGTACTATAAGGCTGGTGGTGTCTAATCTGATTCCAAGGTTTAAGAAGCTGCATGGCTCCCAACAGGCACACATATATTATTAGTGAGTAACTGTGGTTATTTAAGAACAAAGTAAAACATATTATTTTTTCCTTCATTCATGTGTATTATTTTTTTCAAATGGTTGCTAAGGGTTAACCCATAATTATTTGTAATGTTAAGTTGTTGGCTACTTATTAAACAGTACTTCAGTACTTATTAAACTAAATTGTTAGATTTTTAAAAATTTCTGAGGTGCAGTGAAAAAAATTATAAATCACAAAGGTCACTGTGAAACCAGAAAATTGAAAATATCTATTATTTAAATTTGTTTTTGTTTTAAAGGTACAGTATGCATCTCATATTCTTCATAATTTGCCTACATTGATAAAAGAATGGGTTGAACTCAACTATCATAAATTTGTGACAGAATGTTAGATTTAAGGCGATGACTTAATTACTCCTTTAAATGAGTTCCATGAGCAGAAGGTGCTCTTTCCCAGTCAACTTGTGGGGTTTCGAAGATGTTTCTTAGTAATTATCATTAATGCCTTGCAAAATCTAGATTTCCTTTATTACTTCTTTAAGGCTAAGAATCTCACAAATGAAGAATAATACTTTAGTTATAGCCTGTGTCCTATGTCCATATGGTGTTGGCATATCTTATCTTTATAATGTTGGCAAAAAGCATTTATTGGGGCCTTATACAATTTTTAAACACTTTGAAATAAAAAAGTAGGCTTTTAGATATGTCAAGCTTTCTTTAATAATAGTGTTTTCTTTTGTCAAATTACAAACGTAATGTCCCTAGAGGAAAAACTAGAATCACTAATTATAGGTTTAATAAAATGTTGCTGATAGGCAGGAATATTCGATTCTGAATGAAAACTTCCAATAGGGAGAAAATATGAAAGGATGAAGTTCTACAGTTTATTCAATTTGCTCTTTTGTTACATATTCTCAATATGTTGGGGCGTTTGAAAATAAGTTAGTAAAATGTAGCCTCCAGCTCTCAAAGTCAGTTCGTGTTTTGACTTCAGTGATGCATTGCAATTTATTCAATTATTCGGCCTCCTGAAACATTGCAGGGCAATATTTATCAGAGTACATGTGACCATAGAGATGCCTTCCTAACCATTTCCTTCTCTTTTGAGAATCACAGTCCTGTATGGTGCTCACAGAAAAATCAAGCATTTATTCTGCCTCAGTGCCAAATTACCTGTCATTACATTTGAATCAGAGGTGAAGAGTTTGAAGTGAAATATAATTAGTATACACTCTGTCTTATAATATTTGTGTAAGTTGAATATTTAAAAATTTTAATAATAACACGTAAGATTATATTACATCATTGTCAGTCTGAGTTATTGTTTCCATGTATGCTGGCCATAATTCTCTGTAAAACCCAATAGGATAACTGGGAGACTAATTACCTGGAATAGGTCACATGTAGCTGGCTAGTACAGGTGCTGTCAGAGTAATCATATTTTAAATTTCTAAAAATGTTTCGACATTGTGGGTGTTGTGACTACAATAGAATTATTTTGATTTTCGTTTATCCTAGCTTAAATCAAGGTTCAGAATTATGTAACAGTGTAGTTAGGAATACTGTTGTGTGTATACTGAATTTTAAATAGAACTTTTTTGGTTATATATAGAATATTAAAAACAGTTAAAATTACAATTACCAATGGGTTACAGATAATTTCTTATGTAAAAAATATTAAATAATACATATAACAGGATTAAAGTCTGTTAAGTTTGTTTTTATTTTTAATTTATTGCACGTTAAGAATTGCATAGCTATTTATCATAAACCATTCTTTGAATAATATGAATTTCATAGATATTGCCTGTTTGCTGACCAATTAGATTTATACATATTTAAGTGTCATGAAATTAGCCCTGATACCATTTTATCTTGAAAGCAGATTATAAAAAGTAGTAACAGCCTCTTATAAATTTTATCAAGTGTATTCAAAATAATTTCCTTTGTAGCCTGTCATTTAAGGGTTGAAAGGTGGAAGGATTTCCTGGAAGAATGGGAACTCAGCCAAATTAGTTTCTAAGTTCAAGCTCTTACGTTTTCCTCGCTTCCAGGAAATCCTCACCTGGTTTGTTTCCTTATTTCACTCAGATTTCAGCTCAAACATGGCCTTCTCCTGCTTTATCATATCATAGTTTCCACTCCCTTCTTTGCACTCCATCACTTTACACTGCTTTATTGATCCCTCACAGAATTATTTGGCATTATTTAGATTTGTTCTTGTTTCTTTTGCTATTGTGTGGCTCTTATTTCATGGGAACAGGAACTTTGTCTTGTTCAGTACACCTGGAGCAGTATACTTTCTAGAAATATTTGTTGAATGAATGAAGAAAAAAAACGATGCTATGTCATTTCCATATACAGCTCTCTTTACTTAGCCTAACTTGCGTTTATCTCCACTAAGTAGAAAGCATGCAGGGAGAAATATCTCTGGTGTGTGGCAAAAGATGTCTGACCAGACAAAACCATTAAATTTACTATCTAGAGTTGGACAATGAAAGCGTGCAGTAACTCACTATAGAACATTTTTCTGTATCACGTCCTGCTTACACAGTGAACTGACTTTATCTTAAATGAGATCTGTGGCTTCTTGGTTTCTATGAAATCCTTTGATAATTTCTGTAAATAGAGTGAATTTGGCCATAAAGAAGTGACGACTTATAAGCAATATATGCATTTAGACCACAAAAGTATAATTGCAAGAGAACAATCAGTGTTTTAGTTCCACGGGTATTCTTAATACACCTTTGGTGGTACCTAGAGTGTTTATACCTAGCTAGACTAATTTAGTCACATATTTTGTCTTTTTCAATAAACTGATCGTTTGCTGGATCATTTGCTGATAGAACTAATCACAGTCAACTCGTAAGTACTTCATAAACTTTTCCTAATTCAAAGCTGACCTTTGACTATGATGAAGGAAATTTGGTGTAATTTCTTTGGAAGCTTTGTCACTATCTTAAAGAAAAATATTATAATGTCAGGCTTCTTTTTTTTAAGGAAATTTGATTTATGTCAGAAAGATAAAAATAATAAAGACTACCACTAGATTAGCATTTTGCCATTAAATATAGGTTTTTCACATTTCCTACAGCCTTATCTGTATCATTCAATAGTAAGCCTTTTTAAAGACATGTTGTCTAGGAACTTTATTTTTTATCATGAGAGCTAATTCTGTTGTCAGAAACCCACTGATATTTTCCCCTGGGTTCTGCTCTGGGTTCTTTAGCATATCATTCCATTTTTTAAAGTTTAGGACCTAGAGATTTTCATCTCTTCATTTTAGTCATAGTAATTTGAAGTGAAATGACAGGGTTTGGCATAAGAATAAAATAAATGGATTAGAGAGTTTATTTCTATAGTTTATTGAGGCCTTTTCTAGAATAACTTTTTCCTAAAAGGATCGATTTTTTCAGGCAATTATAAAACTAAGGTATTTGCCATAGTACTACTAATAAAACAATGTTAACTTTTCCTGATAGGACCAATATTATTAGAGAAATTGAACATTTTTTTTGTATTACAGAACACTGATTTTAATATTTTTGCTTTTGAATTCTTTAAATAATATGTATTAGGTTTTTAAAAACTGTGCTATAGAATCTATTAGTGGATTTTGAAATTAATGTATCTAAACCTGTATTTTCTTAGGTGAAATAGAATGGAATGGAATAGGATAGGATAGAATAACATAGAGCAGAACACTGGAATAGGGTAAATAGAATAACCTGGTTGCAATCTAAACTGTGTTTCTTCTTGTGGGTGAAAGTCAAAAAAGTTCAAAAGCCTATGAGAATCTGCACAAGCTTGTGGAATCACTGCTTGGTTTCCTTTTGGTACATTAGATTTGCCTTGAATTCAGCCCAGGTTTTTACTATGAAATTTGAAATGTATGTGTGTACAGCAATCTGTTTTTCACTTACTTGCTAGAGTTCAAAGCACTTACAAAACATTATCTTGATTTTAACATTCGGAAGTCAGTTTCTGTTGTTTAATACCTAATAAAGGAATAATTTGAATACAGCAGAATTTGGCTGAAACTTTGACTCCTTACGTTACATCATGTGAGCAAGATTGCTCCTTCTAAATATACTCTTGGAATTACATCCAAATTCTCTCAAAACTTTTCAGTTAAATGGCTAAGTGAAAATTATATTAGCTCAAACCATTAATTGATTTTATAACTAAAGTAGAATATGATTGGAATTTATATGATATCTCCTCTAAAACTCTCTCAGTTTAAATTGATGTCAGTCTAGCCCCAAATAATATATTTCCTATTATCTAATTGCATGAAATTGTAAAGCACATTTACAATTGGGAATCTCTTGCTTTCATAAAAGCATGATTAGCCTCTAAAATATAAATTAAAATTGATTGGGTTGATTCTTAACATTACTTACCAACAGCCTTGTTCTACTCATTCATTTTAACATACATCATCATAACGTACATTACATTCATTTAAGGTACATTTAGCGTGCCAATGTATATATTAGCATACACACGACAGTAAGTCCCCTACATCTGAACCTTCAAGTTGCAAGCTTTCAAAGATGTGAACGTGCGTTCCATCAACGTCAGGCATGAGTGAAATTGCAGCTTGCCCTCCGTCTCTGATCGTCTGTTGCTGACGATCCTTCCGCTCTACCATCTCCCACCTCCCCTCCCTCCTCCAGCCAGTAACTCTTCTGCCGGTTCACTTGATGCCAGCCCCTGTATGCCAGCTGTTGTACTGTGTTACTATACTTTTCAAGGTACTGTACTATAAGATTAAAAATGTTTTCTTTATTTTTTGTTTGTTTTTTATGTATTATTTGTGTGAAAAGTATTATAAATCTATTACAGTACAATACTATGTAACCGATGTGTTAGCTGGGTACCTAGGCTAACTTTGTCGGACTTAACGAACAAATTGAACTTAACAAATGCATTTTCGGAATGGAACTTGTTCATATGTAGGGGACTTACTGCATACGTTATGTATATTACATTTAACACATGACTGGGAGTTTTACTGGAAATGCTGTTGTGTTTCACTCTCTAGCAGCTTTAAGCTAATATTCTAATTATAGTTATAAAGTGAGGTAAGCTATTCCTACCTCAAAAGCAACAGAAAACGTTATGCATGCAAAATATCAAGTAGATTCTTAGCAAATTATTTATAGACCTTTTGGGAAAATTCAAATAGAAAGCTGCAAAGTGGCAAGAAAGGAAGGTATATCTTTCTAACAGTGCTAAAGAATCATATTCTTTCTAGAATTATATTTAGAACTGAATGTAAGTAAATATTGATTTTATGATAGTCATAGTATTATTTCATCTTGTTTTCTCTGAAAGTATGAGGAAAGTGAAATAAGTTGAATATTTATGACATTTTTAAAAGTTTTTCAAGGTTAATGCAATAAAATAGAGCAAGCAATATTAACATTATAACTAATGGATGCTGCCCATTTTTCAGTTCTTTAAACTTCACCTCAGAGTGACATCTTGATAATTATCAATACTATGGTGATAGCTATTCCTATGAATATAAGGGACTAATACTTTTAGGTTTAAGAATTTGATCTTGTTTATATTTATTTCTAACATGCAATAGAGATTTGTTATCTGGTCATTTTAAGGCAAAAAAGGATATTATATTGAAGTATTTATCCCTATTTCTACATTCTAGTGTCATTGCAGCCTAATAATCAGAGGGAAATTGAGCATGGGCTTTATAGAATTTAAAGAAATATTTGATATGTGCAAAATGACATCTTTGCTGAATAAATAAAGTATGCTTTAAAAAGCTTCCACAACAGAGCTCCCACACAGAAAGGTGCTAATTAGAATCCTCAATTCATGGAGTGTTAAAGAATCTTAGCTTTGGAAGGAAATTCAGGGGTTGTCCATCCCAACTTCATACTACGAGGAGATTTTAGCTGAAAGGATTAGTCAACATTTTAAATCAAACTTCATCAAGTACCTGCTTAAATCCAACACACACTTCTAGATTCAAGGAAAAGAGAGTAAAGAAGACACACCCTGTATCTTGCAGGAATGTATGGTCAAAACAGGCTAACTACTGTAAAACACATCCCCATAATTTCAGTGACTTAACACAGTACATGTTTATTTCTTGTTATACCAGAGCAGGTGTAGTACTCTGCTCTATAGAATTGTTCTGGGATCCAGCATCCTTTTTGATCAGGTAGTAACCTTATCTAATTTCCGTAAGTCCTGTCCATTCAATTAGGGGATGGGCAAAGAGAGTGAGGACAGGATTGTATTGGGGAATGTGTATGGGCCAAGCCTAGACGTAAGTACCACTTTTGCCCACCCTCGATTGGCCAGAATATAGCTATATGTCCACACCAACTAGAAAGGAAATCAGAGAAATGCAGGCAAGTTTGGCCGCCAGGTGGAAGAAAACATGAGTTTAGTGACGAATTAATCTCTCCTATAAAGCCTTCGCAGATTATTAATATTGCTAAAAGATTATCCCTCTACCTCCTTTTTAACCACTTACATGTCATCACTTAAATAAGAGTGAAGAGCCAC
Source organism: Phocoena phocoena (assembly GCF_963924675.1). NCBI lineage: Eukaryota > Metazoa > Chordata > Mammalia > Artiodactyla > Phocoenidae > Phocoena > Phocoena phocoena. Next base: position 37,462,808 of record NC_089230.1, on the reverse strand, counting down.
ATATGTGTGATTCGCAATTAAATCTGAGGATTTTTTTTTTTTTTTTTTTTTGTGGTACGCGGGCCTCTCACTGCTGTGGCCTCTCCCGTTGTGGAGCACAGGCTCCAGATGCCCAGGCTCAGCAGCCATGGCTCACGGGCCCAGCCACTCCGCAGCATGTGGGATCTTCCCGGACCGGGGCACAAACCCATGTCCCCTGCCTCGGCAGGCAGACTCTCAACCACTGTGCCACCAGGGAAGCCCTAAATCTGAGGATTTTAATAAGAATTCCAATCAGTAGAATGATTCTTCTCTTACCTTGTGAATATCTGTATCTGACTGAATAAAATAAGGACACTTTCAGTTGAGGCAATAAATAGAAAGTGTTTTAAAAGTGTCATTGTAGGGCTTCCCTGGTGGCGCAGTGGTTGGGAGTCCGCCTGCCGATGCAGGGGACGCGGGTTCGTGCCCCGGTCTGGGAGGGTCCCGCGTGCCGCGGAGCGGCTGGGCCCGTGGGCCATGGCCGCTGGGCCTGCGCGTCCGGAGCCTGTCCTTCGCAGCGGGAGAGGCCGTGGCAGTGAGAGGCCCGCGTAACGCATAAAAAAAAAAAAAAAAAAAAAAAAAAAAGTGTCATTGTAACTTGGGCTATTAAAATATGTGCACCGAATTGTATTAACACAATTGATTTTCTTTGCACGTTGAATTCTATTAAGCAGCAGTTATTGTGTGGTTCTCATCTAATAAACAACTGTGTAGTGCTTGTATAAACCTGTAGTTCACCCTGGGTGACAGATAATACACTCACGCATACTGGACAGCACATCTATAAAGAGGCATTACCATTTGTAGAAAAAAAAATAAAAACATTATGCTTCAGGCAAGGATTGTTATAATTGCCAAAGTCAATATTAAGACAGTTGAAATGATATTCCAAAACAGATTTGCTTAGTTTGTCATAAACTTAAATAGTTGAACTCCCCAAATATATTCAGAAGTTAAAACAAGCACTTAAAATACATGACAGGACCTGCATATCCTGTCTATACCAGACTATCTGTACCTAAAGGGAAAATGACAGTTGCATACATTTGGGGTCTGGTTGGTTCACGTATTTCAGTGACCACCCACTTAGTATGTATGTGTACTTTTTACATATCTTTGCCTTTATACAATGGGAAGTTAATAATAGACATCCACAAGCCCCCAATTTTTCAGTTTCCCTTCTGTTTATGGAATGAACTCCAAATTCTTTAGATTGTCATTCCAGATTTTCTTCATTCTGGCCTGACAGAGTTTTCAACATTGTTTTCCAATCTGCTAAATAAACTTGTTAGTCTACAAAACCTGTTCTCCCTAGTGAGTATGTATATTCTCATTCTCACTCTTGTTTTTCTCTCTCTCTTGTTTTTCACATGCGTAAATTTATGTTACCATAATCTGCTTTTAAAAATTTCTCTTAAGTGCTAGGGCTGCTGCTTCATGCTCCTTTCTCACCATAAATTCTGCAGGTCATAGTTTGGATTTCAGGACCAGCCAATCTTTAACAACTAGCTCAGCTAGTTTTTTTTTTTGATTCTTTAGGATTTACTATATATATGTATATAGGATTATGTCTTCTAAAAAAGATTGTTTTTCCTCTTCCAATTTAGATACCTTTCATTTCTTTTCTTACTTCATTGTTTTGGCTACAACTTCCAGTACAATATTGAATAGCAGTGGTGAGAACAGACATCCTTTTCTTGTTTCTGGTCTTAGGGGGAAACATGTAATGCTTTTAAATAGTGTTGTCACCTGAAGTGTTTTCCCTTCCTCATTCTAGATTTAGTAAAAATAATTAATAGCTTTACAGGAGATAGGATAAGCATGAAAATTTGGGGCATGTTAATACATAATCTTATAACAAAATAATATGTCTATGTTCTATGGTATGATAGGGGAAAAATGACGTTGCATTATAATTCAGCTAGAATTTGATTATCAGTGAGGTTGAATACCTTTCATTTGTTTTCTGTATGTTTTCTTTGGTCAATTTATCATTCACATATCTGCCTGTTTTTCATTTTTGTGTTTGTCTTTTTTCATTAGTATGCAATGTTTATTAAGACAATTAAACTTTGCCTGTCTTATATCATGGAAGAGTGTTTCCTAGTGTGATTTATATTTAAGTTGTTTTTTTTAAATGCTTTTCTGCATAGTTTTTAAACTCTGTGGCATAAAATTTCTTCCTTGTTTTATTGTTTTGACTTCACATTTTGCTTTAAGTGCTCTGTCTTGGTAAAATAAAAAGCGAGTAATGTTAGGTTGATCTCCCAAGATATTTTTTGGAAATTTTACAAACCTTTGCAATCTAAATCCAGGAGAATTTTAGACCAATTACAATTTACTGCATAAATTCACAGTAATATAAAAAAAATCAGAACAAATTTGGTGATCTTTGGAGATACATAAATTCAAGAAGCATAGATAGAAGCAACATGAATTTTATCTCACATATGAAATTTAGACATTTCCTAATAAGGGAAAAACAAGGTCTGGAGCATGAATTACACAACTGTGAGTTTAGAGTTTGGCAGCTCCTGACACAGTGTGATTTCCTTAAGACTGATTTCCTTACACTTCTGGTGTAATTCTGCCACAGTTCTGGAAGTGACTACCATTGGCATCAGATAATGCGGCTCAGATACAGATTTTCAGCACTTCTCATTAAAACAGATAGGTATGCCATGACTATATTATCACATACACCACTGATATATCATACATTATTATGGGTATCCGGATTAAATGGGAAAAGCTAATCCTTGTTTAGAGATCATTGCATATCAAACATAATTTTAAGTGTGTCACATACATTAACTTTTTAATTGTCACATCATCCTTAGGAAGAAGGTACTGTGAAACAGCCCCATGTAATGGATGAGGAAACTAAGACATAGTGTGGTTGAGGTCACAGAGCTTTCTCAAGGTCACAGAGTTAGTCCTTTAGAAAGCCAGTATTCTTACCTAGACAGTCTGGCTGTAGACTTTATACTCTACCTGACTGGCTAGTTTGGATTGGAAGAGTAATTTCGGAAGTGATTTGAGCACAATGTGCTCAAAGAGAAAAGACCCAATTCTGACTAGAGTACAAAGAATGAATTCAGATTTTCCAATATAATACAAAACTAAGACCTTAAATGATCTATACCAGGCGTAGTACTATGTTTGGGGAGGGAATGTGCATTTGCTTTAGATGTTGGTCATGGACCCAAGTTGGTGTACCATACAGGCACTACAACATGATCAAAATTAGCAAAGATAGTAGGAGTGTTAACTTGAAAAAAAAAATAAAATGATAAATTCCTAGATCAGGAATTCAAAATCATGGTGAGGAATTAATGTACTAAGCTCTCAGGCCATATATAAGATTTGTGGCAAATTATGATCACATCTCAGCACAACTCAGTAAGACCAATGGATCACAGACGTGAATATATCAGAAGGCAAATGGGGAAAAGATCACTAATACAGGCTATGCAGACCTTGCTTGTCTTGTTTAAAACTGAACATTTTATCCCATGTGTAAGCAGTGAGGAATTTGGAATCAGAAGTGAACTCAAATACAATGATATTAAGTTAGCTAATATCTTAAAGTGTTATGGCACCTGTCTTTGTTGTAGGAACGGATAACATAAAGGCATGCAAAAGCAATTGACAGAAATGTAAAGCTCTATGCAGTTTTAATTACTTTGGTAATTAGAGTTTAAATCGAGAACCAGAGAAGTTACAAGAGGGGAAAGGGGTGGGGATCAAGAAAGTAGAAAGGCAGTGAAGACAACTGGAGGGAGCAAAGGGAGAGTGGTTTGGTACTCAAGGCATGTTTTCTCCATTTTACCGATTTACCTGAGGGTAGGCCCTGGATACTGGATCTTTTATCCACAGTATTACTTTCTGAGGAGAATTGTTACTGAGACTGTTATATTGGTTTCTTTGCTTGTGAAGCAATGTGCAAACATGAAAGAAGTTTTCTCTTGGAATCAAAGTACTCCTCAACTGGAATCCTTCTTAAATGATGGGTGGCACTTGAAGATGTTAGTTGTCATTTTTAATAATTAACTATGCCTAATTTTGGCAATAACTGAACTTTTATTTTCTGTAAGAACTTGACACACTACTTGATTTAGAGGAGCAAGAGATTTAAATATTGCACAGTGCCTAGAGCCACAGATTCTGAATACATTTCCTGCTGCCCTGTCTGATATTTTTTCAGATAGATTTTTTTTTTCTTCTCATAGATAAATGGATAGATATGTGTAGGTAGGTAATGGTAGGTACGTTGATAGACTGATTAATTGATAGATCAATCTAAATAAGATATAAATATATAATTAAGCTTTATCATAATAAATCACTTTATACTTGCAAATATTTTTTTATCACTATTTTCTTATGAATTACAGAAAATAACCCATAATTGTTACTGTACTGTACCATAAAAAGGGACTTCATCTTATGCAACTGTGTATTCTTGGAAGTTAGCAGTAAAATATTTTGAACATAGCAGATACTCAATAAATATTTGCTGAATTGGGTTGATTTTTTTTTTTTTACTATTATTATCCAAGTGATTTTTATGAAAATAAATTTAATTATATTTTGCATTTGGGAAATTTCAATTCTAGGTGGTTTTGCTTGATCAGAAGCCAATAAATTGCCCCAAACCTTGCCTCCTCTAAGATCAGAGAGCCATGTCTCTATCCATATTTTAATATTTTGAACTTGAAACTTATAGACCTGATTGAGAAAATAACTCAGTTGGCAGATGGTTATTATATTTTATATAACGCACATTTATAATGGACATCTATGCCAGGCACTGTTCTAAACACTTAAAAAATTATTAGGGTAGTGTAGATCATACAAATGCATGTATGGAAATGTTTAGTTTATGAGAAGTCTGAAAATATGCTCTATTATCTTAGTGTTTACTAAGATGCTAAGTCTATTAGTAGATTCCATGTTATTTATTACAACTATGAAATGTAGACATTACTGGAATCAACATGTTAAACATGTAAAAGAGATAATTTTGCAAGATGAGGACTTAATCGTTATTCGTTTTAGTGCCAGTCCAATGACCTTTATCTGCCTTTGGAAAATATAGATTGAGAGTTTTAACTGGCTGTGTTTTGACCTCCCTATGGGAAGTGTCAAGGTGAGAGTCTCCTAGGTAGATTTTCACATTGGAGTTAAGCAATCAAAGATCCTGTTCTTGCAGATCTTGGCATGAAAGAAGCTGATATAATAAAGGAAGGAGAAAACAGACATCAGCTGATAAAATAATGGATGGAGAAAATAGACGTCAGAACTTGCAATCATAAGCAAAGTGAGAATTTAGGAGTAAAGTAGTGAGTACGCTTCCATGGTCTTATTCAAATATGCACACACAAATATAAATCTTTTCTTTATATTTTTCCTAATTTAGTGCTTATATATTTTGTTTATTCTATCCTTCTATTACTAATAAAAGTATAGCAACAAGTTGACATAATTTATGTTAACGAGCTTCAGAAATATCAGTTTAAGAGTAAGCTATTAGATGGAATATAGTCTGTATTGAGCATGGTAACTACACTTGAAAGCTTAATCCTTGAATATGTGTTTCTTGCATGGCATAATTAACAGTTATGTTCTACAAAATAGTCTTATTATTTTCTCGAGATATAAATTTATATTTAGTAATTGATGGATAATCATTAATTTTCATATTAGTGTTTACTAGAATTTCCCCCTAAAGTTCCTTTTCTTTTTTTTTTTTTTTTAAAGTTCCTTTTCTTAAACACTGTCTCTTTTTCCTTCGAAGCTGTGAATTATTGATGTAGCATCTTTTGATGGTTTTTAAGAGTTCATTTTAGCAGACGGAAGACCTTTTTTTTTTTTTAAATTATTTATTTATTTATTTATTTTTGCGGTACGCCGACCTCTCACTGGTGTGGCCTCTCCTGTTGCGGAGCGCAGGCTCAGCGGCCATGGCTCACGGGCCCAGCCGCCTCGCGGCATGTGGGATCTTCCCCGACCGGGGCACAAACCCGTGCCCCCTGCATTGGCAGGCGGACTCTCAACCACTGCGCCACCAGGGAAGCCCTAAGAGTTCATTTTATATCCTTCCTAATTAACTGAGATGCTGGGTTTCAGCTAGGAAATTTCATGTCCTACAAGTTTTTCCACGTAACTGTAAAACATCAGAATGTGGTAGATTATTTCATTTGCAGATTCATGTGTTTCATTAGAAAACCCTGTTACTTTTTCGAGATTGAAATTTTACACTGTCACCTTCAGTACAGAAAATGTTTTTTAAAAATGTGTGTTTGATTGTTACTTAAAACTGCAGAAGTAGTGATGAATACAGACATCTGCCACCACACATACAGGTTGATAATGACTTTGTTTGTACTTTGGCCTAATGCATATCCTGTCAGATCATCAAAACAAGAGAAGAAAGAGCTCATCAGATAGTAAGAAATGGCCAGATGCTCACAGAATGATGAAAAGTCATTGTCTCTTATCTTTTAATGATCAAATTATGCAAAGAAGACACTATTTTATTATAAATTTTGAAAGGAATCTAACTTATCAAATTTAACTGCTACTTCAGGGGTATGTCAAGCATCCTGGTCTCAAACGTTTGCTGCTCTTCAGCTTCCATGTCCATTGTTTCCTCTTTACTGTCAAGGCTTCGACGAACTGGATGATATCTCTATCTTGGAATCTTTAGGATCTCAAATGTTCCCAAACCTTTTTTGTAGCCATTTGCCTACACTTCATTTTCCACTAATGCTTACAAAACTCCTCAATAAATGCCTGATTTTCAAACTCTTCCTTATGTCTTAGTCTATCAAATTCCTCCTAGCAACATTTTGTTTTATTTTGTTTTTACGTCCTAAATATGGGCCTCATAATCAGCCATAACTAGCTTTGTTCTTACCACCATCTGAAGGCTTCCTTGATCCACTGATCATCCACCACTGGTGTCTTGGTAGAGAACTCTGAGTATCCTGTGCTGGCCATACTTTCCTTCTTAGAGGGACTAGCTCTCCTAGAGTGCTGAGGGAAGTAATAAGACTACACTAATGGATTCACCATAAGATCGCTTATTTTCATAATGAATTGATTTAATTCTGGAGGCAGAAACAACTTATACAGGTTTATACTTTAACAGTCAAGCCTAAAGAGATGTCCTTTTAATTTTGGGAAAAATAAATCTAAGCTCTAACAAAACATCTTTTCTCAGTAATAAAATTAAAGGGATTGGGCAAACCTAAAGTAAATTTTTGTTCGATACAGGCGTATGTAATTATATTTCAATAACGTTAACCATGGATTTAAGTGGATGGAGCAATAGACTGGGGACAAGGGGATTAATTAGTAGAAAATTGAATTAATTATTACACAATGTACATCTATTCCTATCATTGGTTGGAAGAAAAAATGAAAGCATTTTCTTCATAATAAAATTTATGACATGCTAATCCCCCTATCTTGAAATACATCATTTACTCAGTGTTTGTGTGCATTAGTTTCCAGCATAACAATTTGAGTGTAAAACATATCTATGTTTGGGCTATTCCAGGGCCCTTTGACTTTGAAATGAAATTCATGGCAAAATGCTACTATATTTTAATATCTTAAACTTGAATTGAACTCTTTCACGTTATGAAACTCTCAGATATATCATTATCCTACAATAGTTTTATACAAGTAAATCATTTCATTAGTGCTGTATCTAAAACAAAACATTTTCAATTTTCACATAATGCAGTTTAAAATGATGAGCTCTGGTTCTTTGGGGAATTCTTTGAATTGTAGAAGTCATAGAAGTACTCTGTGTCAGCTACAAAGCCCTGGGGATCTTAACAGAAAAAAAAAAATCTCCCTTCGAAACATAAAAAAAAATAAATGCTGATACAAAGACTCTCCTTTGTGCTCAAAGAAAGATGGACTTTATATAATGAACAGTAAAAGATTGTAGCTAGTGTCTGTTTTATTTTTTCTGCACTAATTGTGCTGTAATGAATCTGAAAAGTCTAATCTGTGTGATTATTTCAGTGAGCAGTTTGTTTAGAAAATTATTCTAGAAAATTCAGGAATGTAGCAATCCTTTTCCCTTAATATATTTCAAAAATAGGTATTTCATGTGTGTAAATGTACTTATTATTTATATACAATATATGAAAGCTCTTAATGATTGTCCAGAGTTGTACATCTTCTTCTTCATATGGTTAAAAGTAGCTGTTTGCTTATTGAGGCTCCTGTTCTTTGGAATTAAGTTTCGTGAGTTCCTTGCATGACAGTATTAGATATATTATAGAAACAATAACAACGTCAAATAATTTAGGGAAGACATATGGAAAATAATGGCAAACATTTCCCCTTGGATTATAATTCTCTGTTGAAAGACAAATAACACTTATACTATATTTTGGATATTTACCCCTTTGATCAGGCATATCATTTGGAAGTATATTCTCCCATTTGCTAGGTAGCCTTTTTATTTTGTTGATGGTTTCCTTCAATGTGCAAAAGATTTTAAGTTTCATTAGGTCCCATTTGTTTGTTTATGCCTTTGTTTCCCTGGCCTGAAGAGACAGGTACAAAAAAAAATATTGTTAAGATCAGTGTCAAAGAGTGTAGTGCCCATGTTTTCTTCTAGGAGTTTTATGGTTTCAGGTCTTACATTTAGGTCTTTAATCCATTTTGAGTTTATTTTTCTGTATGGTGTGAGAAAAATTTCTAATTTAGCTGTCCAGTTTTCCCAGTAGCACTTATTTAAGAGACTGTCTTTTCCCTATTATATATTCTTGTTTCCTTTGTCATAGGTTAATTGACCATATGCATGTGGATATATTTCTGGGCTCTCGATTCTGTTCCATTCATCCATGTGTCTGTTTTTGTACCAGTATCATCCTGTTTTGATTACTATAGTTTTGTAGTATAGTCTGAAGTCAGGGAGTGTGATAACCTCAAGCTTTGTTCTTTTTTCTCAAGATTGCTTTGGGTATTTTATGGTTCCATACAAATTTTAAAATTATTCTAGTTCTGTGAACAATGTCATGGTATTTTGATAGGGATTGCATTAAATCCAAAATATATAAAGAACTCTTGGGCTTCCCTGGTGGCGCAGTGGTTGAGAGTCCGCCTGCCGATGCAGGGGACATGGGTTCGTGTCCCAGTCCCATATGCTGCAGAGCGGCTGGGTGCGTGAGCCATGGCCACTGAGCCTGCACTCCGCAATGGGAGAGGCCGCAACAGTGAGAGGCCCGCGTACCACAAAAAAAAAAAAAAAAAAAAAGAACTCTTACAACTCAATATAAATTTAAAAGAAAATGATTACAAAATGAGCAGAGGACCTGTATAGGCATTTACCCAAAGACATACAAATGGACAACAGACACATGAAAAAAATGTTCAACATCACTAATCATCAGGGAAATGCAAATCAAAACCACAATGAGATATCACCTCACACCTGTCAGAATGGTTATAATCAAAAGACAGGAAATAACAACTGTTGGCAATGATGTGGAGAAAAGGTAACTCTAGTAAACTGTTGGTAGGAATATAAATTGTTTGAGCTAGTATGGAAAACAGTATGGAGATTGCTCAAAACATTAAAAACAGAGCTATATGATCCAGCAATTCCACTTCTGGGCATTTATCTGAAGAAAATGAAAACACCAGTTTGAAAAGATACATGCACCCCAATGGTCATAGCAATATTATTTACAATAGCCAAGATATGGAAGCAACCTAAGTGTCCATCAACAGATGGACAGTTGTATATATATAACAACAACAACAGTTGTATATATATAAAGAAGATGTTGCACAGACACATAGACACACACATGCACACACACAGTGAAATGTACTAAGCCATAAGAAATGTAATTTTTCTATTTGTGACAACATGGATGGACCTGGACGGTATTATTCTTAGTGAAATAAGTCAGACAAAGAGAGAAAAATATTGTATGTCTTCACTTACATGTGGAATCTAAAAAACAAAACAAATGAATGAATATAACAAAACAAACAGACCCACAGATGCAAAGAATAAAATAGTGGTTACCAGAGGGGAGGAGCTTGGGAGAAGAAAGAAGTGGAGAAGGAGATTAAGAAGTACAAACTTCCAGTGCAAAATAAATGAGTCCTGGGTATGAAATGTACAGTGTGGGGAATATAGTCAAAACTATGTAATGTCTTTTTATGGTGACACAATTTAACTAAACATAACCTAGTGATCATTTTGAAATGTTTAGAAATATCCAATCCCTATGTTTTGTAGCAGGAACTGACATAGTGTTGTAGTTCAATTATACTTCAGTAACAAACAGACTCATAGAAAAAGAGATCAGATTTGTGGTTACCAGAAGTGAGGGGAGGAGTAATGGGTGAAGGCAGTCAAAAGATTTAAATTCCCAGTTGTAAGATAACTAAGTACTAGGGATGTAATGTACAATATGATAAATATAATTAACACTGCTATATGTTATATATGAAAGCTGTTAAGAGAGTAAATCTTAAGAGTTCTTATAAGAGAAAAATATTTTTCTCTTTAATTTTCTATCTGAGATGATGGATGTTCACTAAACATATATATATTATCATAAGTATCATATTGATATACTTATGACTTATCATAAGTCAAATCATTATTCTGTACACCTTAGATTTATACAGTGCTCTTTTTAGTTATATCTCGGTGAAACTGTAAGAAAAAAAGGTGATTCAGAAAAACCAACATGATCTACAATCATTCTCTTTTTATTCTGCATCCTTAAATATTGTACTTTTTAAAATTTATGGCTAGGTAAAACCATTATGTTACTTCATAAACGGTTATTTCATTCTTTAGTTCTTTTGTTTGTTGAAATTGCCACAGTCCAAATATGTAGATAGGGCAGTTTATGATGAGACCCAAATGTATGTTTGTAGGAAAGTGAAGGAATGTGAAAATATCACCAAGAGTAATAATAATCCTATGAAAAACTATTAAAAATTAAGTGCAATCTGCGTGCTTTTCTTTGTAATACAGAAATAAAAGCAGAGGGTTTGAAGCTATGATTCTTCAAGTATAATCACTGCACCACTTGCATTAGAATCATTAATGGCATTTGCCTAAAAACTGAGGATTTCTGGGCCCTACTACGTGCATGCTGAATAAGAATATCTGAAGGCAGGGCATAGAAAACTGCATTTTTAACATCCTTTTCAAGGAAAGTTTGAGGACCACTTTTCAGAAAGTATATTATTGCATACCAAACGGCTTAATTGACTTTGTTTCTCTATCAACCATCCCACTGCTTGCCCCTCATCCTTTTTAGCCTCAATCTGCCACTCATAGTACATGCTTGTGAAATCACTTATTACATCCCACACAACAGTTATTTTCAAGTTCAGTTTTCCTCTGCCCAAACCATTTAACTCCTCTTGATCCTCCTTCTAAGAATTTTCGCTGAGCCATTTTGAATTCTTTCTCGGTCTACATGTCCTTAACTATTTCCATGATTGTTTTATTTATTTTCGTTCCTTAACCAAGATCTTTATTCAATAAGAATGATACCATTTGATCTGAAACATGCTCAAAATGAAACTGCATATTATTACCTGTCTCTTATGTCATAGAACCAATAGATAATCATGGCTTTCTTTGTCTCCCCACCATAGATTCAATAACCTTATTCTTTTACCATAATTCAGACAACATGCTAATAGTGTAATCATTGAAGAAAATAAAAATGTCCCATGATTCTAGGTCTGAGAGCTAAAAGTATGTTAAAACTCATTGTTTCTACACTTGGCCTGAATTTAGTCCCATAGCCTTGTATTAGGTTCAACCAGAAAAGCAAAACCAGCAGGCAATATGTTAAGAGATTCATTATAAAGAATTGGCTCACGCAATTGTGTCTGCTGGCTTGGTAAGTCCAAAATATATAGGGCTTGCTGTCAAGAAGGGCAGACTAGTACTTTCAGGCAGTAGCTGAAGATTCTGTCCACAGGGGGAATTTCTTTTCTCAGAGAATCTTCAGCTTTGCCTTTCAACTGATTATATCAAGCTAGCCCAGATTATCTAAAATAATCTCCCAACTCAAAGTCAACTGATCATGGACTTTAATCACATCTACACAGTACTTCCACGCAACATCTCAATTAGTATTTGATTCAGTAACTGAGGACTATAGCCTAGTCAAGTTGACACATCAAAAAAACCATCATAAGTACCATGTAAATTTTTACTTGACAGAGTGCTTTCTGTATTGGTGTTTGCAGTAAATTGTTTACTAAATCAAGGGTTTTATGCATTTGAGATACCTGCTTAAGTTTATCTGTTTTCTGGAAACTATTCCTCCAGAGAATACTGTAAGCCAGTATGCTGCCTATTGGTCAATAGTTTGATAGAATTTATAGCTATGTTTCCAGTCTTTTAATGGCTCACTCAGAGTCATCAAAATCCATACTTAAACGCCATGTTCAATATAATTAAATATTTAACAGTTATAGAAAAATCTCTTGAGCTTTGTCCTGATTCTTCCTATAACAGCTTGATTAGAGGAAACACAGCTACTTACAAAGAGCTCTGGACAAAATTTAAAAAGCATTATTCCTGAAGTATTTATTCAGAGAAATGTTTTAACTAAACATCAGGTTTCCTAGCATATCACTGATTCATGTGACAGCCATGTCATCATTTTTTTGTCAGTGGCAAGTATTCACACTTAGGAATTCTTTTTCATTAAGGTGCTTACATGAAGGAGACAAAACAAATATTTCATGCTATCAGAAATCACACAAGTAACAAAACATGAGATTGTTGAGAAAAATATAATAAATCGCTAATATATATAACATGATTTTGGTGTGAAAAATAGGAATGGTTTTTAAGGGGTTTGTCTCTGAACCAGCTGTGTCCTTTGACAATTTAAATAAATAGAAACCCATAGAAATGGAACTCCATATGGGACCAGATTCCTTTTGCTTGTTAATATTGCAAAAACAATTGCTAACTGTGCAAATGTGGTTATCCATGTTAAAAAAAGATTAGAAAGCACTTGACACAAAAGTGTCCTAAGACAAATTAATAATGGCAAAGTGCCAGAAACAAGCATGTCTTTCCTCTTGTGGTAATTACTGCCCTTTTGAATCTTGCACACGGAGAGAGGAAAGCTTTTCATCATTGTTCTTCCAACTCAGACATAGTAAAACAGAATGTTGGGAACACCATGAGCCTTCACATTATGGACACTTGGTACTTTGATGTCTATATTATCTTTTGGAGATACTCCTTTTACTAAAACAATGAGGATCGGAGAGCAGTTTTCCTAGAAGTGGTAATTATTCTAAATGTATTGACTCTTGTTTCCTTGTTCCCAAACTCCCTGCACATCCACACAGACACATGAAAGTGTGTCTTTACTATTTTAAGAAAGAGTAAGCAATTGAGTTCTTGGCTTGTAGGCCCACTGTTGGCTGTTCCTCTTGTGCCTTTTTCTTCATGGAGACCATCTCCAGTTTATAAATTTAATGTTGAGTTAGCAGAACTCCCCTATTCATTCTAAGCTTCAGTTTCTTAGGAAGGAGGCATAATATTACCTATTGCAGGGTTATTCTGAGGCTCAGTGAATTGAGGTGTGTAAAGCACTTAGTGAATTATAAAGCACAATCCAAATGTTAGTAATTGTGTTAGATGATTTTAATCATTCAGATGAAAAGTCAGGCATTCCGTCTTGTATGCAGATGTTCGGCATTTTGTAGACATACCATTTGAATGACTGATTGAATTTCTCACTTGTCTTTGGAAACTTGACATCACTTAACAGTTTTGAACATACCGGAACATTTTGTCAAGTAGTCTGGCAGGTTGTTTTGTGAAGACATTTGTTGGAAGAATAAGTTCCTTTTACAGTGTTCCTATAATTGACATTTTAAAATTTCCTCTTTCATTAAATATTTTTAGTATGGCATGTTTTTTTGGAACTGCAAATTGTTAATAAGCATATACCCGGATTGTTGATAAGCATATACAGTGGTAAGTGATTCATTGTAAAATTTAACCATATTTTATCGTTATTTTAACGATCTTCTCAGATGACAGGGTGAGAGACAAGAAAAATTACAAGTAAGATTAAGACATTAATAGAGAGTACTTCTGACACTGCCTATCCTGCCAATTCTACTCCACTGTTTGTTAGATATGTGGTCAATTTTTAAAATTCTTTTTTCAGAGTTTATTTTTTAGAGCAGTTTTAGGTATACAACAAAATTGAGCAGAAAATAGAGATTTCACATACCCTCTTTCCTCTCTGCGTGAACAGCCTCCCTAACCATCAACATTGTTATAATTGATGAACCAACACTGACACATCATCGTAACCCAAACCACATAGTTTACATTAGGGTTCACCCTTGGTGCTGTGCATTCTCTGTATACTAATATTTATCTACCATTATAGTGTAAGACAGAATAATTTACACTGCCCTAAAAATTCTCTGTGCTCTACCTATTCATTCGTCTCTCCCCGCTACGCTGCTTGGAACCACTGGTCTTTTTACTGTCTCTGTAGATTTGCCTTTACCAGATCATCGTATAGTTGGAATCACACTAGGGTTTTGGAATTCCGTTCCTTTTGAGACTGACTTCTTTCACTTAGTGATATACAGTTAAGTTTCCTCCATGTCTTTTCATGGTTTGATAGCTTATTTCTTTTTAATGCTAAATAATGTTTCATTGTCTGGATGTACCTTGCCCACTCCAGGACACCTTGTTTGTTTCCAAGTTTTGGCAGTTATAAATAAAGCTGGTATAAACATGTGCAGACTTTTGTGTGGATGTAAATTTTCAATATCTCTGATAAATACCAAGGATTACAATTGCCAGATTATATTGCAAGAGTTTGTTTAATTTTGTAAGAATCTGCCAAACTGTCTTACAAAGTGGCCATTACCATTTTGCCTTCCCACCAGCAGTGAATGAGAGTTCCAGTTCCTCCTCAGCATTTGGGGTTGTCAGTGTTCTAGATTTTGGTATTTTTAATAGGTATGTATTGATATCTCACTGTTTTAATTTGCAATTTCCTGATGCTATATGATATGGAGCAACTTGTCATATGCTTATTTTCCATCTGTGTGTCTTGTTTGCTGAGGTGTCTATTAGGATCTTTGACCCATTTTTAAAAAATTGGATTGTTTTTATTGAGTGTTAAGAATTCTTATATTTTCAATAGCATTCCTTTATCAGATATGCCTTTTGCAAATATTTTCTGCCAGTATGTGGCCTTTTATTCTCTTGACATAGTTTTTCACAGAGCAGAATTTTTTAATGTTTTCAATTCTTTCTTTCATGAATCATGCCTTTGGTGTTATATTTCAAAAGTCATCACCAAATCCAAAGCCATCTAGATTTTCTCCTATGTTATATTCTAGGAGTTGTGTAGTTTTGCATTTATATTTATATAAACAACCCATTTTGAGTTAATTTTTGTGAAAGTGGTAAGGTCTCTGTCTAGATTCTTTTTTTGCCTGTGGATGTCTTGCTGTTCTAGCACCATATGTTATGAAGACTATTTTTTTCTCTATTGCATTACCTGTGCTACTTTGTCAAAGATCAGTTGACTGTGGTCTATTTCTGGGCCCTCTATCTGTTCCATTGATCTATTTCTAAAGTTATGAAGTGTCAGTCCTCCAAATTTGTTCTTCTCCTCCAATATTGTGTTGGCTACTCTGAATTTTTTGCCTCTTAATATACTATGATCTGGATGTTTGTGTCTCCTTCAAATCTTCGTGTTGAAACCTAACCCTCAAAGTGATGGTATTAGGAGGTGGGACATTTTAGAGGTGATTAAGTCAAGAGGATAGAGCCTTCATGAATGGGATTAGTGCCCTTATAAAAGAGGCCCTAGAGCTCTCTTGCCCCTTCCACTGTGTGAGGATGTGAGAAGTCTGTAATCCTGAAGAGTGCACTCATCCAACGGTGATAATATCCTGATCTTTGTCTAACAGCCTCCAGAACTGTGAGGAATAAATTTATATTATTTGTAAGCCACCCACACCATACAAACTTTATAATCATTTTGTCAGTATCCACAAAATAACTTTCTGGGATTTTGATGGAGACTGTATTGAATCTGTAGACCAAGTTGGGGAGAACCAAATCTTGACAATATTGAGTCTTCCTATCCATGAACATGGAATACCTCTCCATTTATTAAGTTATTTTTTATTTCTTTCATCAGAGTGTTATTATTTTTTTCATATAGGTCTTGTAGTTGTGTCCATTTTTAAAGCGTGTAAAAAATTTCAAAATAAAGTTGTCCCACCACCACCTGTTTGTTCTCTACGTCTGTGTCTCTATTTCTGCCTTGCAAACTGGTTCATCTGTACCATTTTTCTAGATTCCACATATATGCATTAATATACGATATTTTTCTCCTTCTGATTTCACTCTGTATGACAGTCTCTAGGTCCATCTACGTCTCTGCAAATGACCCAATTTTGTTCCTTTTTATAGCTGAGTAATATTCCATTGTATATATGTACCACATCTTCCTTATCCGTTTGTCTGTCGATGGGCATTTAGGTTGCTTCCATGACCTGGCTATTGTAAATAGCGCTGCAATGAACATTGGGGTGCAATGAATTGGGAGATTGGGATTGACATATATACACTCATATGTATAAAATAGATAACTGATAAGAACCTGCTGTATAAAAAAAATAAATAAAATTTAAAAACAACAAAAATAAACTTGTATCTAAGTTAATGCAAAAAGACTTAGAAATTAATTTTCTATATAATTAGAGTTATATAAATCAATTATTTCACAAATTCTGGAACAATATGTAATATTATACCTTTCCTTGAACATTCTGGTAAATATATATAAAGTGAGTTTTTAAATCTCTTTTAGTCTGTGTGTATGTGTGTGTGTGTGTATGTGTATGATTATGTTATGCCATATTTATTTGTTAGTTGTTTCTCAACTAGGTGGTTTCACCTTGTTTAATATATCATTTTCTTTCTTTTATAGTTAGTGTTTTTTGGTATCATTTCTTAAAACCTTTGCCTATCTCAAGGAGTCAAACATTCTCTTTAGGTCTGTGGTATATTTCATATTTAGGATTAGAGGTTGAAATTTCTCTTTTTTCCCCCTCCTATTGAATTATCCTGATATTTTTATTGAAAATTAATCAACTGTATATGTATAGGTCTATTCCTGTTTATTCTTTTCCACCATCTTATGTTTATCCATGTGCCAACACTAGTGTTACAGTAAATGTCAAAATCAGGAAGGATAAGTCCTCTAATTTTTTCTTTTTAATAATTATTTTGTCTGTTTAAGGCCGTTTGGATTTTAATATGAATTTTAGAATACACTTCTTGATTTATTAAAAAAAAAACAAAAACCTGTGGAGATTCTAATTGGAATTGTATAGAATATATAGGCTTCCAGTCCTTGAGCACAGTATGAATCTTGTAATATTTTGTCATTTTCTGAGTTCAGATTTTGCACATCTTTTGTTAAATATATCATAAGTATTTTAATGTTGTTATAAATTATATTTTTATTAAATATAAAATTTTTCTGTCATTAGTTTATAGAAAGGCATTTTTTTTACATATTAGCTTTGCATTCTGCAACCTAGTAAAGTTACTTATTAATTCTAGTTGTTATTACTTCTTAGTACTTAGGCTCCTTTACAGAGAAGATTATGTCACTGGAGAATAAAGTGTTGTGCCTTCCTTTTCAAAATTTATGCTTTTATTCCCCTTGTCTTACTGCACTGAATAGAACCTCCAGTATAATATTGAATAGACATTGTGAGAGCAGACACCATTGTTTTCATCCCAGAAATACATTCAGTCTTTTACCATTAAATTTGAATTTAGCCCTTGTTGTTTTTTTTTCTTTTTTTTGAAGTATAGTTGATTTACAGTGTGTGGCAATCTCTGCTGTACAGCAAAGTGACTCAGTTATACACACATAGACATTCTTTTTTTTAATATTCTTTTCCATTGTGGTTTATCTCAGTATAATGAATGTAGTTCCCTGTGCTATACAGTAGGACCTTGTTGTTTATCCAATCTATATATAATAGTTTATATTTGCTAATCCCAAACTCCTAGTCGTTCCCTCCCCCACCCCCAAGCCCTTGGTCTTGCAAATGGCTTTTATGAAATTGAGGAACTTCACATCTATTCATTCCTAGTTTGCTGACATTTTTTCAAGCATAGTTTTTAATTTTACCAAATGCTTCCATCTATCAAAATGATTATATTATTTTTGTACTTCAGCTCTTTTGGTAAATTGCGTTTGGGGGGGGTTTGAGTCAACTTTGCATTCATAGGATAAACCACACTTGGGCATGATGTATTATCGTTTTTGAATATTGCTGGACTGTATTTGACAGTATTTTGTTGAGGATATTTCTGTCTATTTTCATGAGGAATATTGTTTTATAATTTTCTTTCCTTGTAATGTCTTAACCGATATGGTATCAGAGTCAATATAGTGTGACCCTCCTCTGTTTTTTGTAAGGGTTTGTGTAAGAATGATATTTTCTTCTTGAATGTTCCATAGAATTCACAAGAGAAATTATCTGCACCTTGAGTTTTCTTTGTGTGAAGGGTTTTGATTAAAAATTAAATTTTGGTAATACAGAGAGCTAAAGAAATTTTTTATTGCTTCTTAGTTTTGTTAATTTGCTTCCCCCCCCCACCCCCAGGTAATCTTCCATTATATCTAAGTTATCATATTTATTGGCCTAAGCTGCTTATAATATCCTTTTATTATCCTTTAGATATCTGTAAGATCTAAAGTGGATTCCCTCCTTATTTTTGATATTGGTAATTTTTGCTCTCACTCTTTTCTTGCTAGGAGTTAATCAAATTTATTAATATTTTCAAAAGACTAACTTTTGCTATATTAATTTTCTCTATTGTTTGCCTGTTTTCTATTTCATTTATTTTTGCTCTTAATCATTTCTTTCTGTTCATTTACTTTGGACTACTTTGTTCTTCTTTTACTTTCTTCTTATAGTATTAAAATAGGTTATTGCTTAATATTTTTTTCTACTTTAGGCATTTAAAGCTATAAGCTTCCCTCTAAGCATTATTTTCATAACATTGTATATTGTTAATGTTGTATTTTTATTATCATTCCATTGGAAAGATTTTCTAATATTTCATTGTGATTATTTCCTTGATTCATGGATTATTTGACACTATGTTATTTATAAATTATATGATAGTTTTCGACATATCTTATTGTTTGCAAGTTCTAATTAAAATCTGTTTTGATCAAGGAAAATATTCTGGGAGATATCAGTCTTTTGAAATTGTGAATTATTTTATGGCCAGGCATATGATCGATTTTGGTGAACATTTTCTTTATACTTGAAAAGAATGTGTATACTGCTGTTGTTGCATGTAGTGGTCTATGAAGGTTAATTAGGTTAAGATGATTGATATTATTGTTTAGATGTGATATATCCTTACTGATTTTTTGTCTGTGTATTCTGTCAGTGGCAGGGAAAGGCATTTTAATATCTCCATTTGTAATCATGATTTTTTCTATTTTACTCATTATTTTCTGTCAGTTTTTGCTTAATGCATTTTGAAGCTCTGTTCTTACTTAAATACACATTTAGTATTATGTCTTCATGATTAATTGCCACTTTTTTCATTATTTCTTATTCTCTCATATTTGTCTTGATTTTACTTAAGTACTTTATTAATATAACCAGACCATTTTTTTATGCTTACTCTTTGCATTCTATAGTATTTTCCCCTTTTCTTTCAACATACCTGTTTCTTTATATTTAATGTTCATTTCTTGTTGACAACATGGAATTTTATTTTCCTTTTTTATCTAAACTGGCAGTATTTGCCTTTTAATTAGTGTGTTGCTACATATACATTTAATTTAATGGTTGGATTTAAATCTACCACCTTACTATTTGACTTTCATATATCCCCTGTCGTTTTTATTTAATTTTTGTTTTTATTCTGTTGCTCCCTTCCTGCCTTCTTTTGGGTTAATCAATATTTATTCATATTTCATTTTATGTTCTCTATGTCCTAGGTCAAAAGTGGCTTAAGTATTGATTGAGGTTTTCATAACACACCGTGTTATCTTCTGTTTTTTTATTTCTGTATGCACTAGTACTAGGTTAATTTACAAGATATTTCTAATAGGGTTTCCATTTTACTACATATAATGGGAAGGAAAGAGAGGAGTTAAGAATTACTTTCAATTTTTGATAACCTCTCATGCCATTTACTGGAATAGGGCATGCTGGAGAATGAGAAACAAGAATTGTTAGATATAACTTTATACATATATAGTTTGAGATGCCTCTAAAATATTGAAAAGAATATGTTAAGGGGTACCCTACATATAAGACTGTGGGGATTAGAAGTGAAAGTTTTATTTTATTTACCTTAAAATGTTATTGAACTTTTTAATTTTGAACCTTTATATGTAAAAATACAAATAGATGGAATACATTTTTATTATCCAGGTCCTATTCTTAAATAATGTTAAATATTTATAAAATTAATGTATAATTAATGCTAAATAATAATAAATATTTTCTATATTTATTACATTCTTTTGAATAGCCCTTTTGTCTTCCTTTAAAAACATTTTAAAGGTAAATCAGCCTCTACAAATAAAATACTCCTGTTCCATAGAGATCATAGAGCAAATCAGTTCCATTTTAATTTTGGCTAATTTTGTGGGATCTCATTAAACCTAGATCACTTTTCATAGACTGCATCGATTCTAAAGATTACTTTGTCAGATTTAAACGTGACAACTTGTATTATTTTCATAAAACTAGTTAACTCAGTGAAGTGTATACAAGTTTGAATCTGTTTACAATGTGAAAGAAATTCAGTGTTTTTCCCCCTCCTATTCAGTATCTTGCCCGAAAGATATAGCAAATGATCATTCAAACACTTCTTGCTCAGCTCAGTTTGATTTAAGAATTCCTCATGCAAATATGTATTTCTTGGAAGGAATCCTGAAAACTTCTCATTTGCATTTGAGTAAACTGGATCCCAAAGAGCTGAGTGATTTTTCCAGTGAAGTCACTGATAGAGTGGGACTTGGGTCAAGCAGGGTTTTCTCACTTTTCCTCTTCTATTTTATTTTCCTAACAATTTATCAATGGAGGTTAATTTTTGCATGATATCAAAAATCTGTAGTGGATTTATGAGCTATTGAGTCATACAGTTAATTTGTTCCTTCGTTAAATAACTCTAAACTGCTATTTTGTGTGTGTTTTTTATTCATCTCCCTTTTCCTTCACTCTCACTCTTTTCTCACCGAATTTGCTACTTCCTATTTACTTGAGAAACATTTATATTAACCATATTTTCTCCAATATATAATATTCCTTTAAATTTGTATCATAATGTGTTCAGTCCTTAGTGAACACATGTACATATCTGTCACTAAAAATTATTATGAATTTAAGAAAAGCTGTTTCTTTCTAACAAACTGGTGATTAAACCTCGTTCCCTGATTTGAGATTCCAGTCTTGTTATATTCAAATGTATTTTTGAAATACTAGCTTCTTCTCATTTATCAGTTGAACAGATAAGCAGTTGTCAAACAAGCAAATGTTACTTGAACTACAACACTTGACTGTCATTCTATATGTTAGCAAAAGTATTAATCATAAATAACACAACAATTAACATACATTGAATGTTTTCCAGGTTATTTATATTACACACATTATTCATCATAACAACTCTATAAACAAGAAAAGTACTATTATATTCCCCATTTTATAGACGTGGAAACTGATACTTGAAGAGATTGTAAAAAATGCCAGTGTAACTCAGTAATCCTTTAAACAGAGTTGGTTTTACCACTGAGTTTGAGCCTTCAACTACCATGTTTCTACTGCCTGTTAATCCTGAAACAGGTTTCAACTTGTTTGTTCATATACCCAACCTTTGCATCTTCGTCAGACATACTTTTGTTTTTTGCTTCACACTAACATTCTCATACATTCAATTTTACATTAACTTTTACTGAAGGTTTTTTTTTTTTTTTTTTTCCGGTACGCGGGCCTCTCACTGCTGTGGCCTCTCCCGTTGCGGAGCACAGGCCCCAGACGCGCAGGCTCAGCGGCCATGGCTCACGGGCCCAGCCGCTCCACGGCATGTGGGATCTTCCCGGACCGGGGCACGAACCCGCGTCCCCTGCATCGGCAGGCGGACTCTCAACCACTGTGCCACCAGGGAAGCCCTTACTGAAGGTTTTTACTGTCTAACTTCACAAAGCATTTGAAATCATACGTTTTGATGTTAATTATTTTTGCAAAGTTTATCGAACTCTCTATTAGACAATCAAACAGGGCCTGATGTAAAATATATTTTATCATGGTGATATTGAGTTTATATTTAAAAGCTTTCTTTATTAATAACTTTTGGTCATTATCATAAATAACTGGGCTAAAATTTGTGGACTTTCTTTACTACACAAAGATAAATTAGACCTGAACTCATTGCCATGAGATATAGGCATACATAAGAAAAATATTCAAGAATTATTGATTTAAGTAAGTAAAAGTATTAAGGGTGTTATCTGTAACATAAGATGAAAAATAAAAGATGTCTTGACTATAGAATAGTAAGCTTATTGGTGTCCTTGTCAGTATTCTTTAGAACTTTCTTTAGCAATGTGTTTGTTTAAAAGGTAGAAATATTATTTGAGAATTATTTATTTTTACAACTCACATTCTATACCCAGCTTTTATTTTTAAATACCACATTTATTTTTTAATAAATGTTTTTTGTCTAAAATTCAGAAATGTTAATATATTTCCTTCCCCTCTTTCTTTCTTCCTTACATCTATTGTCTCTTTCTCTCTCTTACCTTTTTATATGGCTTTATGTATACTACATTCTTTGTACTCATTTTTAAATTCAAATTCACTAAGATTTTCATAAAGTAAAATATCACCCTTTAGGATGTACTATTATATGAATTTTGACAATGTATACAGTCATGGAAACACCACCACAGTCAAGGTAAACAAATATATTGCCATCTTCCCCAAAAGTTCCTTCATGTCCCTTTGTAATCAGTACCCCTTCCCTTACCATCCCAGGCAACCACTGGTCAATTTTTTGTACAGTTTTGTTTTTAGAATGACACATGTGGTCTTTTACCTCTGGCTTTTTTCAGTTAGTACAATGCTTTTAAGATACAACATATTGCTACATTTATCAGTACTTCATTTTAATTAATGATGGCTATTGCATGACTGCTGATTCTATTGTATGGCTGTAGAAACTCAGTAGCTACTGATGCATATAGCATTTACATACGGGAATGGGCAGGTTTCAACATCTACCAGGCCACTATTTTGGGGGATTCAGTCACTGTGGTCAGGAATTGCTTGGGTTTGGGTTTTGACATTGCTGTGTTTCCTGGTAGTACACTACAGGTTTCAAATTCCTCTAGAGATGGGGCCATCTTTGTCTTGTGCTTAAGGTGAAAGCTGGGATGATGGAGGGTTTTTCTCAGTATTAATTCTCCACCCTCAACTTTCTGTCATCCCTGCAGGTCTGTACTGCAGAGGCTGGGCTCCCTTAATGTTCTTGCCTTTCCCCACCAGTAGACGGCTCTTGCTTTGTACTCCATGATAGGCCTATGGAGAAATCGGGGTTCTCTATTGTTCTGCCTCAGCCAGAGTTTGGGGGAAGATATGCACCCTGGGTTCTGGGTAGGGAAGTCTCAGCATGCCTGCCATTCCTCCGCTTGGCAGTCAAACTCTCCCTGCCTCGTATGTATCTGTTTTTGACCTTGACCTTGAATGGGTGTTTCTGTTCTTAGTGATAGGAGATCCAAGCTTTGAGTGGTTGTAGGATCTTAGGTCCAAGAAAGTTTCTTGTCCTTCCCCTAAACCTAGTGCACTTTGTTTTTCTACTCTTTCTCCAGCCACAGTGCATCTTTGCTGCCTCTTCCCTATGTCTTAAGGCTTTTTGCTTTGCATGAGAGAAGAGTCCAGAAAACTATAAGGCATTTGTGCCTGTACTCACAGCTGCCAATCTCCTCTAGACTGCCTGCCTCACCTAGGGCATCTCTTTTCAGGCTCCTGTCCTGCCCCCAGTCTTTCTTCTTAGCATCAGGTGAACACTGCTTCAGAGAGCATGCAAATGAATTTGAAGTCCCCTCGTGTGTAGGGTCTGCAGCTATTCCAAATGGATACACTTAGCCCAAACTTCTTGAGCACCTTGTTAAATTTGTAGCTAATTTTTTTTGAGTCTCACTTATGGAGGCCCTTGCTTCATCCTTCCATGTTCTTCGATAGGCAAGACGGTTTGTGAGTCCTGTATCTCCTTGGAGGGACTTGTCGCTCCTTGGAATTCAGATTTCTTGGTTGCACTATGACTACAGCTTCCTGATGGATTCAAGAAAATGTATTCTGTAGAATATCTGGCCTATTTTCGTTGTTTGGGTGGGGTAGGTCACTTTTGCAGCTCTCTATATCCTAAGTAGAAATCTACATCCTCTAGCTTGTATTATTTTATAAGCTTCTTTTTACTTACAAATGTATTCTGCACAACACGTGAGGTGTCCTACGATTTATTTCATTAACATGCTATTTTTAGATTTATTTTTCAAAGCCTCCTACTAAAATTTTAGTTAGATGACAAGATTTTACTTTGCACAAGTAGTAGCAGTGACAGTACTTCTCCTAAAAAGTAGCTGTATATAATCCTTGTTAACTGAAAGAAAAAAAAAAAAAAAAACCAGGAAAACAAAAAGAAGGAAAAGAAAAATCCACCCCATTAGTAATAAGTTTCCTTCCAAATGAGTTGGTACAGTGCATTTTTTAAAGAATCGTGAAAGGGGAGTGTAAGCTCTGGCTGTGGTCCCATGTCCTAGCCCTCTGTAGCAGATTTCTTATCTGGAACACACATTAAGTTTTCTGCTTCAAGGATGACCAGTGCTCAGGGCTCACATTCATTCTCACTCCTAAATTTTGTGATGCTGCTTTTCCTTGTTTGACATCTTCAAAGTGAAGTGTGTCATTGCCAGGGAAGCATGAAGATATAGTCAGTCTCAAAGGCTGTCTTGGAAAACCTACAGGAAGGTCTGGTCTTACTGCAGCAAAAAATGAAGGAAAAAGTATTAATATGCACTTCTACACAAAGATTTTCTTTCCTTAATTGTTTAAAAATCACATTTTGTAAAATATGGGATGAGACTGTACAATTTAGCATTTTGAATGCAATAACTAGAAAATAAATGATCTGAAAATTAACTTGGTGCTTGGAATATAATCAAGAAATAGGAGTTCTTTTAGATTTAATTGCTGAGACACTATTTTAGCATAGAGTACCAAAACGTATTTCATAGCACTAGTGATGGTTCAACCAAAACAAATATGTGTTCAAGGAGAAATAGTCTTGAAATAAATATTCCTTGCATCAAATCTTGTATAAATATTATCGTTTAACATTCTGAAATCCTCTTTTAAGTGATTTTAAAAATTTAACTAAAAATAGAAAATACAAGAAAAGTTAGTTTAAAAAAATCAATAAACAAGGGACCTTGTTCACAAATAGCCAAGATTTGAATGTTGCATGTTTTATACAGGCTCTATCAAGTTTTGATTATCCACATCCAGATGACAGTTAAATAAAGTAAATTATGAATTAACTTGTCAGTGAACACTTACCACCTCTTTGTTTATTTTTACTTGCCTAAGGCAGCCAATAGCTCAGAAGAAAGCTTCTGAAACTATCCCTATAGTCATTTCCTTAAGCTCAGAAATATTTTTTGTAAGCGTAAATATTTAAATTTTTCATAGCCATTCATCAGTTTGAGGGGAAATCTTATCTATCTCGGGTATGGAGTAAGGGACAAAAAATGTACTGCTTGAGGCAAGGAATCCTAACTCTGTTTTGTTCAGTGTCCCTCATTCCCAATGAAGCCTCCCTGTTTGAAGTCCTGTGTGTTTGCTATTTTCAGATTTTTACATTTGACCAAAACCCTCAAGATGCATCTCTAAAACAAGTATATATGGTATTTCTCCACTTTTCCTTTAAACCATGCTATATTTACGTTGCCAACCAATTCAAGAGTATCTTAGATAAATTTCATATGTACATTTCCTTTTCCAAGAATTAAGAATTAAATCATAAGAACAGCACAGTAAATTGTGCCTCGTCTTTTCTCAGTGAGGCTTGTCCAATTATTTGAGTGCACTGTACTTTGAAGTTCATAATCATTACCTTCTTTTTATTCTAACTTTCAAAAGTGAGGACCTGATTACTGCCATATGACTTGTGCAAATATTCCACTTTGCAATATGTGCTGCATATAAATGTGTGGTTTGTATAGTGGGGGGTAAAATGGACAGCCTCCCTGCCATCTGTGTGCTAATTAACCAGTGTCGAGCACAGCCTTGTCATAGGAAAAAGTCATCTTCGTTTCTACAGGGTGCAAATTATGTTGCCAAGAAGATCACAAGGACAGGGTCAAAGTTGGCTGTCAGCAGTGGTTCTTGGTTTAGTTTTTGCTTTGAAAAGTTACAGGAATTTTCAAATAAAACAGACTAAACTACACTTCTTTATTTTATATACCTACGTAATGAAGTTGTAAGCATAAATTTTAAAACATCCTTTTTATATACTAGTACATATTTTTAACTGGATCCGTTTCTTTATTTACTCTAAGGATTACATATGTGGGGGAGGGATTAAAGTATTACATTACTTATACATAGAAACATAAAATAATCTGTATTAATGGTTCTTTTGCTTTCCAGTGCTGGAAAAAGAGATGAGCCAAATGCTCAATCAAATAGAGTATACCTTTAAAAAATACACAAGGTATTTGTAATTTTAAATATAATGACCCATGAATTAACTCTTTGGTAAGATAAATAATAAAACTTAAGCACTTTAAGGCATTTATTAGTGTTAAAATTCAGGGCAGCTCCAGTGACTCTAATTAGTAGGAATCCTAGCAGGAGAAGTACTTAAGGGAAATTAGTTACCTATTGTTGTTAACTATAATTTAAAAATTTAATAATGTTTGGCAATGTTTTGTTAGCAAACATGGATGTATGCATATCTGTAATTTGTGCCCTAGTCTGCCAATGGTATTAAATAATTGAAAATGAAACATCACAATATTTTGTACATTATGTCAACATAATTACTCTCATAATTAAAACCTCAGAAAAGTTGGAAGGATAGCACTTCATTCCTGTGGGTGTACATAGAGCAACAATATTATTCCTCACATCTTTTCAAGCATGTGCTACAAAAATGGGGAAAATAAAAGAAGAATTATCAAATGGTGCCTAAGTGGTCGGCCTGTGTTGTTAGGTGATTTCTTTTAACCGAAATGTTCTCAATTTGGAACTAAAAGTAGTGACTTGTTTTCTATGAACGTGAGAGAAGAGTTACTTCAAACAGAATAACATATTATTTATTTTCTGCATGCCAGTTGTCCTTTGGTACTTTTGTTGGAACAAATTTCCATTAACATTTGAGCTTTTAAAAGCATATTTTATCAGCAGATGTGGTTAGCTATAAATTTCATGCTACCTGTAAAAAACTATTCAAGGCTAGTTTTGCTCGTGGGCAAAGTGGCAGTGAATGGTATGACTGGGGAAACACTGAAATACGCTTCTCCGTAAGAATGTGTATTCCTGAAAAAATATGAACCTTTTAACATGGAGGGTCATTATTTTGACTTAAGGGGCTCTAGAATGTCTCTGCAAAAAAGAAGAATGTGATTTTTCCTAATATTACACATTAATCCCTTAAGGTAAGCATCCATCCATACAATACATCATTCTAAAAAGCTCACTTCTCACTTGAGATACCAGTTCCTCTGTTAAGCTTTCTTCTTCCCAAGACCACCTTAGTTTCTCCTCTGTGTTCCCACAGCAATTGGCTTACAGTCCTTAGAGGGCAGGGACCAGGTCCAATTCTCTTTTGCATGCACTGGACCTAACAAAGACCATTAAGTATACAAAAACTTATTTAATGAATAAAGGAACGTGCATCCATTAACCTGTTAAACTGTCATTCTTTTTTTTCCAGTTATACGTATACATATATTCTTTCTTTCTTAGATTCCTTTCTCATATAGGCTATCACAGAATATTCGTCAGAGTTCTCTGTGCTATACAGTGGTCCCCATCAGTCATCTATCTTATATTTGGTAGTGTGTGTGTGTGTTCATCCCAAGCTCCTGATTTATCCCTTCCCCCCACACAGTGCAA
Source organism: Phocoena phocoena (assembly GCF_963924675.1). NCBI lineage: Eukaryota > Metazoa > Chordata > Mammalia > Artiodactyla > Phocoenidae > Phocoena > Phocoena phocoena. The sequence goes on along the minus strand of NC_089230.1, from coordinate 37,434,524 downwards.
ATCCTTGAGAGAATTGTATTTAAGACAATTTGGGTAAAAGGTCTTATCCTGAGGGGAAAGTGTCCAGACTTTGTAATTGGAAAGGCCTGCGTTGGAATTCTGGTTCCATCATTTATTGGCTGTGAAAACTTAAATTATTGAAGACCTCTGCACCTCAGTCGTGTCATTCTAAAGAATAGTGCCAAATATGGTGCCTTGCAAACTTGTTGGAAGAGCTGGACACCTTATTTCTACAATGCCTGACAGTGCCTTCTTGCATGCAATAGGTGCTCAACAAATGATAATAGCTCCTCTTTTATGAAGGAAAAAGATTTCCAGACCTAGCAAGGATCACAAGAGCTTCAGGAGAAACTTGTGAGATGGTTACATATAGTATTCTTGTAGGCTTTTCGTAGATTTTCTTAGCTGAAGACATGGAAAGAAATAAATGCTGGGCATATACACTGAGAAAACCACAATTCAAAAAGAGACATGTACCGCAATGTTCATTGCAGCACTATTTACAATAGCCAGGACATGGAAGCAACCTAAATGTCCATCAACAAATGAATGGATAAAGAAGACTTGGCACATATATACAATGGGATATTACTCAGCCATAAAAAGAAACGAAATTGAGTTATTTGTAGTGACGTGCATGGACCTAGAGTCTGTCACAGAAAGTGAAGTAAGTCAGAGAGAGAAAAACAAATACCATATGCTAATGCATATATATGGGATCTAAAAAAAAAAAATGGCACTGATGAACCTAGTGGCAGGGCAGGAATGAAGACGTAGACATAGAGAATGGACTTGAGGACCTGGGGTGGGGGAGGGTGAAGCTGGAGTGAAGTGAGAGTAGCATCAACATATATTCACTACCGAATGTAAAATAGCTAGCTAGTGGGAAGTAGCAGCATAGCACAGGGAGATCTCGGTGCTTTGCGATGACCTAGAGGGGTGGGATATGGAGGGTGGGAGGGAGGCTCAAGAGGGAGGGGATATGGGGACATGTGTATGCATATGGCTGATTCACTTTGTTGTACAACAGAAACAAACACAGTATTGTGAAACAATTATACTCCAATAGAGATCTATTAAATAAATGTATAAATAAAAAAATAATTGATGGCAGTGATTTTGGCATCTACAAGAGATATGAAGGGATAATGTGTCTTTGTGTTGTTTTGGCCAAAAATTTTGCTCAGGTTTTTCCATAAAATGTTATGGAAAAACCGAACGAACTTAATATCTAAAACAGCGTTACGGGCAAGTGACATATTCGTCGGAGTTTTAAGTAAGCTCTGTCATGTAGTGTGTCATGTCTGTTCAAATGTTAAAAGCAGAATAAGGAAGTAGAATTTTAGGTTCGATTTAAAATTTCCCTTCCAACTCCACTTGTCTGGTATCTTGAGAGATATTAAAATACATATCCTATAGAATATGAATACTTAGAATTGTATAGATTGCTAATTTGATTTGTTGAGGGATCACATGGTGCTGGACCATTACTCCCTATTCTGGCCCTTCTACCCATGAGCTTATCAGTGGCATCCAGTGTCTGATTTCAGAACAGAGAATAGCTGAAGAGGGAAAAACCATGCATTGCCGTAAAAGGCTGTTGTCATTGAGAGTGCCATGTTAAAACTGTTTTTATGCAATTTCATGGGAGTATCAAAGAGGTCATTGAAAGTTCCAAAGTGTACCCCCCCTGTAGCTGTGCTCTCTGGGGACTCTCAGGTGACATTCAAAATATTAATTAGTAAAATATTCTAATTTTCCTATTTTTTCTTCACAGAATTTTAAGGCAAATTCTGCCCATCTCAACCCTGATGGGTAAATCTAAATAAATTTGCACAAATAGAAAGGATATTAGAATATAAGGGTGATGTGGATTGGTTCCAAGGTTACATCTGGAAATTTCCTATTACAGAGAATATCCAAGTTATTCCTGCTAACAGCAGTGGGGCAAGCATTTTCTGAAAAGGCCATAGTGAGAATTAGAGGATAAGGTATGAAAAATGAGATACCCAAAAAGTAACACATTGAGTCCACTTAAAAAAATAATAATAAGATCATTTAATAGATGTGTAAAAGCACTAAATGATTTTGCAGAAGGATGGGCTCACTTCTGAGTGAATCATAAACTCATAAGCAAGCATTCAACAGGAAATCAGTACCATTTTGTGTTATGTATACTATGACAGTCTCAGCTCCAATACAAAAGTAAATTCGGTGCAAACCATGTATTTAACTTTTTGGCCTGGCATCAGTATTCTGCTGCTCTTATTGCACCTAAACTACAGAATTCAACAATCCTGTGTCTGATTAAGGAGAAATCAGTTGCCGATTTACACATTGTCTATATTTGTCTCAAGACAAATGAGGGCAGAAGACTAAAACACAAGTTCTAAAGTAAGAGACACTCGGCATCTCGTAAAAGATTACTGTAATAAATCATTGAAACTTAGTGTAGGAAAAATCAGGAAAAAAGACAGGTAAATAAAAATAGCTTTTTATTAATGTATGTTATGGTGGAGAAATAATTTTGATAGCAAAGGGAATAAATCACACACGTAATTGAATACTATTGAAGTTCTATCTAGCCTCAGTTTTTCCATATTGATAATTTGCCCTCACCTGAAAACACATATATCATTTAAAACTAAAAGTTACCTTCTGTAGAATTTATAACATCAGTTATACCTTCCAAGGCTATCAGAGACCAAAACATAGAATAGGTAGGAAAGGACATAAAAGGCAAACAGATACATTAGTACCATTTATTAAGTGAATCCTATTTGCCAGGAATTGTAAATCTCAGCTTATTTAATCTTCACAATGGCCCAATAATATGGATATTGTTAAGAAACATAAAGAAAAAACATAAAAATAGAAAACAAGGTAAGGTGAACAAACATCTGGTTATACATTACATTTTTTGTTAAAAGTCAAAGACTTACAGATTGGGTCAAAAATATATATACTATTTATGCTATTTACAAGACACTTATTAAAATGACAAATGTTATGTATAAGTGATGATATATGTATAGCAGATAATAAACACAAAATGAAAATTGGATATATTAGTATCAGGTAACATAGGATTCAAGAATAGCATTAAATGTAACAAAGGAGTATTTTGTATTGACCAAGGAACCAACTACATTGGAGAACTGTTAAGAATTTTTATACATTTTATGATACAGTATTGTAATATATATATATTTTTAAATGGGGTAGAAATTCTCAGAAGCATAATGGTAGGGGGAGTTAAATGCTCCATACTCAGTCTTTGAAAGATCAAGCTGACCAGAAGACAAAATAAATTCTTAAATAATTTTAATTATATAGTTAATAAGGTCGACTATATAAATATATGTTAAACTTTGTACTTTAACAATTATTCTTTTTTTAAAAGAATTGTCAATGGAAAAAATGCAAAGACATATCTGTTAGTGGAATATAAGAAAACCTGGAAAGTTTCTGCAAAACAGAAACTATATAATCACATTCACTGGCAACCATAAATTAAAACTAAACATGTAAAAAGTAGATTTAAAATAAAGATATCTAATAATTTAAAAAATTTAAAAACTTTGTTAATATTTATCTTTGAGAATTGTTAAAATTTAACAAAAAATCTCTGATGTATGCCAAAAATGGTGGTCAAACTGTCACAATTTTTTTAAGCTTTAACCTAATACAGTCTAACTCAGTCCAAATTGGATATTTAAATTTTTCAATATTAAATATTTTAAAACACTGAATAGTCCAAATAACAACATAACATTATCACAAACTCACCACTCAGATATCTGTAGTGATATTTAAATTTAGTTGCTTCAGGTAGCTTTATTGTTAAGAAAAATGGGTTTATAGATACATACAAAATCCCCTCCTTGGGCTTTCCTGGTGGTGCAGTGGTTAAGAATCCGCCTGCCAATGCAGGGGACACGGGTTCAAGCCCTGGTCCAGGAAAATCCCACATGATGCGGAGCAACTAAGCCTGTGCACCACAGCTACTGAGCCTTCGCTCTAGAGCCGGTAAGCCACAACTACTGAGCCCACGTGCCACAACTACTGAAGCACGAGCACTTAGATCCTGTGCTCCGCAACAAGAGAAGACACAGTAGTGAGAAGCCCGCACACTGCAAGGAAGAGTAGCCCCCGCTCACCGCAACTAGAGAAAACCCACGTGTAGCAACGAAAACCCAACACAGCCAAAAATAAATAAATTTATTAAAAAATGAAAAAAACAAACCAAAATCCCCTCCTTAATCTCTTTCTCCTCTCTTACTCCTCCGTAGCTGAAGCAGAGTGGTGTTGGCACACAGTGCAACAAATAGGCCAATGGCAGTTAGCATAACATCTAGAAATACACCATTTATATATGGGGACCAGGAATATGGCAGATCTCTTAGGTTTAAATCAGACGGACACTTTTAATGACTCACTTTAAAGGCACAACTGACTAGAGAAAGGTGAAAAAACAAAACACAGTTATTTCCATTTGAGACCCATAGGTCCAAAGAGATTATTGATTCTTTAGATTAGCCCATTAAGTGTGCATAATATTAAAAGTGTTTAATAGTGGTCAATGTTAGTTACACATACATGTTGCTAAAAGCAGACCTGATTCTTATCTTTTTTTTCCCCTTCCTTTGGGCTAAGTGATAAAATAAGAAATGGGATAACTATACTAATATGATAACGTGATGAAACTGTCAGACTACAGTTATTAATCAGGAAGTGTATTCTAATATCAGACTGGATGTCTAATGTGATCTGGAAATTGTTCATGGTTAGATTGACAGCATATTTCAGTTATATTGATAAAAGTGAAATTTCTCTTGGACAAGGATGATCTGGAAATCATGAAATTTAGATCCAGGTTATATCCAGGGCTTACCAATTGTAGCTAATGTGGAATGTTCCTTAATCTTCAGAGAGTAGAATTCCTTAGCATAACACTATAATAATACAGACTGCTTGCTAAATCGCTATAGGAAATATTATAAAAGGGATTTTTAATATCATTACCTTTACTTATGTTAAGCCTATCAAGCGCCTATCCTCTATACCTAAAAAAAAAAAAAACCAAAAAGGAAAAAATGACTATATGCCAAATTTTATTATTATTATGACATTGATTCATTATAGGCAGCAAAAACAAAAAGAAACATCCTAATCAACCATTTTACAATTATACACTGCATTGTATTAGCTTATTTGAAAATTTTCCAAAGGATATACTGAGAATAGGCTATAGACCAGAAAACCATATTAATTGAAGTTAGTTGTTAAGATAAATAGGATATGGACAATATCATGAAAAAGGTCACAGTTTATCCTGATATGGTGTTTTGCTTTTATAGGAATTTTCAAAACTGTAGTAGTCATTTTTTTAAATGTTGGACAACAATTATAGGATACCCTGGATATTCTGCACTGTCCTGGGTGCTAAGAAACAAGGTCCCTTAATTGGCCTCTCATTGGCAAAGTCTTACATAATTCTTATGTAATGCTTTGACAGTTCTGTCTCATCCTTTGTTGTCTTACTCATGCATTTCAGAATACTTACTCTGTTGGTATACCTCCACTCACTTCCTGTTTATCTCTCCAAAAGGCATCCTTTTTTTTTTTTTCATTTAAAGCAGAACCCACATTTAATAATAAGAATGCAGGTAAAAACTAAATTCAACACTTACTGAATGCCTACTGTATACCAGGCCTTGTGCCAGTTTCTAGTGATACAGAAACAAATACTGTCAGTTTAAAGCCATTGACACAAATTACTGTTTTAGAGTTTGCTCTTTCACCTAAGGTTATGGGTTGGGTTTGCTACTATCTTGTTGAGATGTGTAACTAAAAATACAGGAGATATATGGGATATATAGGATATAAACAGTCCTTCATCTGATAGGAAGTCAAGAAAGAAAGGGTGCTTGCTTTAATTAAGAAAGAAATAGAAAAATAATTTTAAGTGATAACAACCAGTGGTAAGAGTTTGGGAAGACCTAGCTATTCTAGACAGAAATTGGCAATTAATAATTTTTTTTGAATTTTATTTTATTTATTTTTTTATACAGCAGATTCTTATTAGTGTTTGATTTTTTTTTTTTTTTTTTGCTAATTCATCCTTACCCTTTAACTCAATCATCAAAATAGACAGTTCCTCTCAATCTTAGAGTCTGTGTATAAAACCTATAAACTGAGCTGATCTTATTCATATTGAGTGGCTACTGGGTTAACTTGTGTTTCTTTTAAAGGTATTTACATTTAAAGAGGTTTCTTTGTGACATATCTTAACTCAAGGGCATGGATCTCACAATAAGAAAGTAAAGAGGGAAAGCTATTAGGAAGATATATTAGGGCTGAAGTCTTTGACAGTTTCTTCTGAACATAGCCCTTCTTGATATATGAATATATCTAAATTTGCTCTACATATTTGTTTATGTAATTATACATAACTGCTATGATTAACAAAAAAGTGCTTTTAATGTCCCATACTTTTTTTTAAAGAACAGACAATGTTACCTATTAGATACTTGAGTATGCATGTAAAAGTGTTCTACGAAGAAAACAAACGTTTGCTCTGGAACAAAATATGCATTGCTCCCCTAACTCTGATTTTCCTGGGGTAAATGGTCCTAAACGGTGATAGTCTAGAAACCCTTCTGGAAACACACACGTGCGCGTGCACCCAAGTGTGAACCTAAAATTTTTTCCCAACTACAATAACTAACAGTTCGTTTGGAAGTGTGTCTGAGCACCTCTGGCATTCCTGTCTCTGAGTTTAAAATGTAGCAATTAAGTGTCTTTTTTTAAAGTATCGTTTTCTGTTTACTGCTCACACATCCTTAAATACAAGCCCATGCCCAAAGGGTTAACCATATGCTGTGCTGTTAGTTTCATTGTATATTTGTTTCATTTTTTAGTACAGTGAACTTTGATTTCAATGGTGTAAAGAACAAAATATATAAAATAAAGATCTAGAGTATGAAACAAACTTGAAAGTAGTTTTTTACTGAGGAAACACAGCTTTTTATAAACCAGAAAGTTTTCCAGTTTCGAATACACCAAGTTCCGAGAATGCCAAATTTAAGAGATTGTTGTTGAATATAATAAACTCTGCCCATGTGTAGTATCGTTGTATTGTAGGCTTCCAATAGACCTAAAAAATTTTAAGCGCTACTATTATAGTTTTTATTTTTAGCTTCTTTATTGTCATTCTTTTCTTTCCTGAAAATCATCACAATATCAGAAAAATTTTGTTTCTGTGGATTCATATCCCCCATATTTTTCTCCTGAGAGTCATGTTGCTACTTTTTCTCATGATTCATAATTTTCTAACTTTTGTGCCTTTTTAATTCTTTTTCTAACATACCCTCTTAAAGACAATCTTAAAGGAGCTATGTCTAAATGATGGTAAATGATCCATAAAAATAGAATTAGCTCAGTGACTACAGTCAAATGGCACGACTAGCTTCTGCCCTCAAAAATGGTAGGATTGGATCTCTACGATATAGTGGTAATATTTCCTTTATTACCATTAATAAGGTAGTAATAAGATGGAATGAACATCTAACGTCTTTTCTCACAGTTAAGAAAAATTGTGAATTTGAGACTGTTACTCATGGATTGGTCAAATATATGTGGTCAAGGAACACATTTCCAATTAAATGAAACATATTATACATATAACCTAGCTCACACCAGTGCTCCCAGAATGTCCTTTGATTAAATGAATAAGCAAATATTACTTTAAAATAATAAGGAACTTTGTTATAAATCTGTTAAAGGGAATCTGTTAAGGAATTCTTAATCTCTTATTAATTTTAAAGAGTTTTAAACTTTGTTTAAGGATCCTATACTGTGTTTGTTCCTTGGAAACTGCTAACTATTTGGAGGAATAAATAAAGTATATGTTTCTAAACTATTTCACTCAGTTACACTAGATGCAGTTAATTAGATCCTTCTCTGTATTGCCACATAACTTTTATATTTTTACTTTATTTATTTCCTTAAAAGTACTTCCTAGGCAGGGGCTCCATTTTATTTAAATTTTCTTTTTCCTACCCGTACAGTGCTTGATACATAACTATGTGCAACAGATATTTTAAGAATGAATGAGTAAATGAATTAAAAAACATCGATTTTTCCTAATTGCATAATTTACCATTTTTCTTTTTTTTTTTGGAAGACAGTGGTAAAGGACTACTTGTTTTACACTAAGTAAAAGAAACCCTCTTTTTGTTTTGACTTCAATAAAGTCAATAAATATTTATTTCTTACCAGAACAATAGGGTAAGCAACATAACACAGTACAAATAACTTGCATGTTAGTTGCCCAGTTTCAGTTACAAGTAATAAAATATTACAATTGTGTTATGTGCATTCGAATTCCATACATTGTTTCTATAGGGTGACTCATTGGCTAATGAGCATTAGACTTGCCTTGGATGCTTGTTTGGGGGTAATTTACTTAATATATGGTTAAAATACCAGAAAAATGTTCATAAAGATTTCGTCTTGATGGGTGTTCCTGTGTTAAATGTGGCAAGTACAACATGGAAAACAGAAGCTCAAGCTTTAGAGTTCAATAGACTTGATTCAAATTCTCGCTCTATTACTAGGCTGCTTGCTGTGTGATCTTGGGTAACTTTTTTAGCATGTCGGACTCAATTTCTTGGTCTGTAAAATCTGAATATTAATAACACTTGATTCATAACATAGTGGTGTGGGTTCAAGATTTTTAGTCCAGCCCCTGGGTTGTATTAAGCACCTAATATAACTCAGCTAGTAGTACAGTATTTGTTTTTGTTGTTGATGCATTAAGCTGTATTAGCAAATAACCCACATTCTTCAGTAGAAATTTAGATTATCCATGTAATGCCCACTGATATGGTGAGATCTGAACAGTAGAATACAAATTCTTATTTAGGGTGCCAGAAAAGTGAATTTTCCGTAACATAGTCTTCTTTTCATATATTGATAGGTTTGTTGTGGTTATTTTGAGATTTAAACAAACTTTTCAATGACTTAGAGACATGTATGTGTGCATTATATATGGAAAAGTGTTTATATAATTCCAGTTAATAGATAATTAAATTGCAACAACTCTAGAAATATTATGTAATATTGTTATGTTTGTGTTATACTATACATATTTTATCCTACACAATATTTAATTCAAATGTCTTTATTTCTATTATCTTTTTTGTGATTTCTGAAGAAACTGTATTTGAATGGAAATTCCAATATATATTATTCCCCTGCATGCAGGGGGAAATTATGTAGAATATGGTTAGAAGCTGACACAATGGTAAATATGACTATAATGGTAGAAATATTGGAGGCTGATCAACATTTATTGAATTTTCCTTGATTCTTCAAAAAAAATCCCCAAATTTTGCTAATGAAATGACCTGGTTTCTCACAGGATAGCCTCTGTCATGGGAAATAAACTTTTAAATCTTTGCACATAGTAAGTATTCAGAAAATGTTACAGAATTGAAGTGGATTTGATCTTAAAAGTCATTCAAATATATTCTTTAAAAAATTGCTGTTTTCCTGACTCTTTGTAGTCTCTTCTGGGGTAGGAGAAATCATCGACATTTCAGAGTACTTAATATTTGCTACACACTGTCACACACGCTGAGTTCGGCAGTGGGTAAGATAAGGGTTTATTCTAAATTAATTCACTTAAATTTTTTGGTGGTGCAGTCCTCCTAGGTCTTGGAAATGTCTAGGAGTTCTCTGCCCTCTTCACACATTGACTGAGGGCCTCTTTGAGGTCTTGATAGGATAATAGCCTGTTGCCAACAGGATGATTTGCCAGCAAAGAATTTAAAATTTGAATTTAGATAGAAAATCTGGTACTTTCAATCAGTGAAAAGAGGAGATTGTTATTCATATCTGAAGCTATGATTGATCTTTGGATTTTTGTCTGCACAGTGACAAAATATTTTAATGGAAAATATAAAAAGTCAATAAAATGTGAGCTTTTGCTTAAATAACGTTATGTGTACAAATGTTTCACCATTTCTGAAAATCAATTTGATGTGTTCACTATTCTTTGGATGGTTGGTATTGTTCAAATGCAGTGTTAGTCGTGCTTAAAACATGCTTAAGACGTAACGGGCTTTCTTGTGTCATGGGATATTTTGTGTTTGTTTAACCCAGTTTTGTAGGCTTTACAGTTTATTGACTGAGAATAGAACACGACCATTTGTTTTTAATAAGGTATGAAAAATACACATGGGAGCACATTGCTTTTAAAAAGTAAATGTTAAAGCAAATTACTTTTTAGACCTGGTGCAGTTCTCTAGGGACATTTGCAGTAACTTTTCTAAACCATTCATTGTAATTGTTTTGTCCTTATTTGTGGTTTTATTTTAAACACAGTTTTAAAAAAAATTAATCCCCCTTTCTAGTTTTGTTTAAAAAGTAATGTATGATTCTCTTTTAAATTACTTTTAATGATTTCAACTGAAACAATCAAATAAAGGGGGAAAAGTGGATGCCTTTGAAATGCAGTAATGCTGAGGCTTTCATAACGGTAGTCGTTATATACGGTACTTAGTATCAGTTGGTCAGTCTTGAGTCATGACTCAGTAATGTTAGTTAATGGAGCATTAGGGTGTTTTGCTTTATGATGCTTTCACAGGGGTGGGGTGGGTGGTCGTGGGGGAGGTGGCTCCCTGTCAGCTACTGGGAGGACAGCCTCGCGCCGAGGCCCTGTGAAGGTCTCTTCAGTATCGGTGAACAGGGATGGTATCTGCAACAAGCCATTTGTGTACTTTCCTAGTCATCATTTTAGCTCTCCACAATTCTAAATCAGAATATCTTCTCTTGTTGATTATTAAAGCTCAGAATTCAAATACATTATTTTAAAAAAGATCTAGTATGAATATTGATTCAAGTTTTAACATTAGTTTCTCTGCAAAAATATCTTTTTCACATAATGAGAGGCATTGGACCATGATTTTAAATGGTCCTCACAATGTTTAAAGTTTGATTTTCTGATTATTTTACTGAATATTTGTTTGATTTCCTAATTATACTCAAGATCATGAAATTTAAACTTTAGCTTTTCTTTAGTGTAGTAAAGACTTTAGGAATGGCGTTCATGCAAAAAAGGGAGAGAACAAAAATCAGCTTACTAATAGCTCTGCTCTAGGCACATTCATGAAGAAAACTAAATTACTCAACTTTTACACCACTGGATTACTGCATATGTCTGTGCCTTTATTCACACTCCTTGAAGCCGTAATGCCTTCTGCCTGTGGGTCTTCTCTCTCCATATCCAAGTCCTGCCTATCTTTTCAAATTCAGATCTTACATCACATCAACCTTAATGAGATGTTTAATGATCTCCCCAGCTGTTAATAATCACTTTCTTCGAGTTCTCACAGTATCTGCATCTCTTATGGCATGTATCACTTTTTACCTCTCATTACAGTAATTTACATACCTCTATCCTTTCTCTGTTTTAGAACTCTTGAGGGCAGATTCTCTGTTTTAGAAATCTACTTTGGGTACTCAGTATCTGTCAAGTAATTGAGTAAGTGAATGAATGAGCTACATTAAAATTAACTTGTTTACAGGACTCAGGTAACTATAGCTGTATACAAACATTTTAAATTTTATTCTCCCTCACAAAACTCCATTAAAATTGAGTAAAGAAATAGAACCCTAACATTAACACCACACCCACCAGAAAAAAGAGAATAGATAAGATATGAGAGATTTTAAAGCTTTACACATGGTACATCGTTTTGTAACTTCAGAGTCACTAGATCTTAACAGTGTCCTTAGGGAAAAAGCAAAGATTATAACCAAAAACAGTGTTTTTGACTGGATATTAGAATAGCATTTAGTTTTTCGACTGAATGTTAGAAGTCAACAAAACAAAAATTGTAAACTAAAGAGAAATTATTTTCAATACAGGATTTTATACTCAACTTAACCATCATTAAGAGAGTGTAATGAAGATCTTCTCACATATCTAAGGTCTGAAAATGTTTACCTATAAAGTGTTCTCTCTTAGGAAGCCACTGGAGGATGTCTTCACAAAATCAGGCAAAAAGACTTGAGATCAAAGAACTAGATGATCACTCCCACACCCCCATTAGGTTGGTGAAATGCAGTCCCCAGGCCACACCACTGGTACCCAGTCTAGATTGGAGCATGATTAGGAGTTAGAGATGTTTAGAGATGTGTGTGAAACTTTGAAAGGAATTAAGGATTGAAAACCAGTTAACTCTAGGGGAAAGTAAGGTCCCTCAGGAGGACTTATAAGTACAGTCTGTCTTCATTATTCACTACTTCTGTATTTGCAGATTCGCCTAACACTACAGTTTATTTGTAACCCCAAAATCAATACTCATGGCACATTTGCAGTCATTCACAGACATGCACAGAGCAGCAAGTTTGAGTTGCTTGACATGCACAATCCCATCTGAGTCCAAACAAGTCGACACTCTGCCTGCCTGTTTCTGCTTCCATAATTTGTGTCCTTTTCGCTATTTAATGCCATGTTTTTTTTTAATTTTTATACTTTTTTGTTTGTGATTTCACTGTTTCAGATGACCTCCAAATATGCAATAGTATTGAAGTGCTGTCTAGTTGTTCCTAAGTGCAGGAAGGTTGGGCTGTGCTTTGTGGAGAAAATGCAGGTGTTAGATAAGCTTCACTCAGGAGTAAGCTGTAGGGCTGTTGGATGTGACTTAAGTGTTCATATTTCAACAGTATTATTAAATAAGGTGTCTTTAAACAGAAACACATAAATGAGGTTCTAGATCGATTGATTGATTACTGTGTTGTGACAAAAGGCTTGTAAGAACCTAACCCTGTATTTCACATGGGAGCAATGGGTCAGTGTTCACTAATTCAGTGTTTGCAGCTACTTTATAGAATGGAACTATGGTCAATAAAAAGATTTGACTGTATATTATTCCATTTTGCCTGACAATGAACAACTTTTGTTAATAAATATAAAATTTATAAATTTGATGTCAATATGACCAAAATGTGTTAGGTAACCATAGTGGGAAAATGGTAGGAGGAAAGGCAAAAGAGGAAATAAATAGGCAATAAATAAATAGGAAATAAGTACCCAAAACTAGTATCGGAAAATATCAGTATAAGCATATTCTTTATAATCATTTAGTTAAATATCAGGAGAAACAAAGACTTGAAAATGGTGGTTTATAGAAGCAGACAAGGAGATGGGAAGAGTGAGATAGGAGAATGTGGTTTGTAAACTACATTTTGATATTACATGTAGCTTTAAATCATGGATAAATATTTGCTTGAGAGAAATAGATTAATATTTAAAGGATAAAATGAAAACAGCTTTGATTATATAATTGAAATTTAAATACAACTACACAATGAAAACACTTTAGATTTTAAAGTAATTGATTTGTTTTTTAATCCATGGTAGGAAAGAAAATTTTATTCAGGTTTGTTTTTTGTATTTTGGTGACACTAAAAACCAACTGTAAGATCCTATATGACTCCATTTTTTAAATTGAAGATTAAATATTGTTAGATAATATATACTTGTGGATTTCTTGCATTTGCTTTGTTTATCCAAAAGTATTTTAGACATTTGCTACTGTGAAAGCGTGACTAGTTAGATCACTTTCTTATCCTAGAATTCCAATTTACACTCTCAACTGCACGAATAAATGATTCTACTGGACTTAGTCTTCCATTGTGTCACATATTACAAGACAATGTTGCATCTTGGCAAAAATTCTGCTGGCAGATGTAAAGCTTAAATTTACACAAAGATATTCCTGCCAATAGTTTCTGAAATATACATAAAACTAAATCAGTTGAGCTTCACATAATACCGTTAACACCATTTCTATGGAATAAGAGTAGAAAATAGCTTGCTTGAAAGTTTTGAAAGCTCCATTTTCAGAGGAACAAAAGGAAAAAGAGGAACTCTTCTAGTAAAAGATAATTGGCAAAGTGATACGTAAAAAAAATGGAAAAGTCATTATTGACTTGTAGAATGTTCTAAAAATACCTCATTCAATAAGTACATCTTGCTAGTTGACACACAATTATGTTAATGTAGTAAGAGTTGAAGAGTAATTTAAATATAATTAGGGCTTAAAACATAAATGGCATAGAACATGGAACTTGTTTTCCTATTCGTGTAGGTTTTTTTACGCAAATGAAAAATAAAAAGTAAACTAAATGAAAATTGTTGCTGTATTTCCAATTTAGTTTGAATTTATTCTTGCATGGCTGATAAAGATGATGAAACAAATGAGTTTCATCATGAATTTATCCTCTAATAAATGATACTTTTCAACATCTTGTTTTGCAAAAAAGAATGAAAATCATTTCTTTCTTCTTAATAAAACACCTGTTTTCTATGCACATTCATTTTCATACAGTGTCCGGAGCTGCATCCATAAAACAACAAAATAACTTATTAGAAAGGAGAAATTTAGTCCACCACCAACAAATAACTAAATAATGATATAAAAATCACCTTGTTTGATATGTTTTTTTCAGCGGGTTTACTGACTGTTTTAGGGAGTTGACTTGCTTTGACATAACCTGTGATCAATTTTAATATGACATAGATTGAATTAGTAAGATCTGTGAAAAATCATCTAGACAAACTTTCTTTTTTGCTTGACACTACAAGTAGATCAAGTGTAACTCCTGGGGCTAGGCATAAATTGGGTAGGCAAAGTGATCTTTTCTAGATCTCTATTTCAGATTTTAAAAATAATGCAAGGCCAGTTTATTAGCTCATTCAGCAAACTTGTATTGAATTTGCACTGTAATTCAAGAATCTGCTAGATGTAGAGGATATAAGCAGAAGATAAATTTAAAAAAAACGTGAGAAATACAATGTCAATCTTGCTATGAGGGGAGACTTTGGGAACCTACAGGAAGGAGATAATGCCTGAGTCCTAAAGGTTAGCTTGCAAGTAGCGTATATTTCGAAGTTTTAGAAACAATATCAGTGAAATGATTCAGGAGCAGGATGTTCCTACTTATTCCTACACCCGGTTTACAACCTAAATTGAAAGATGAGATACCGGAACAAATTAAAGAACATAGTAAATAAGAGGAAATGTAGAGTAAATTGTAGATATGAAAGATAAAGGAATGCAAAAAAAATAGTATGTGCTATTCTTTGTTTCATGTAACATTGTCTCATAAGCATCTTTCCATGACAATAAGTATGTAGAGCACCAAGTTTAATGGCTTCCTCTTCTACCATCTTATTTTGGATGTGCCCTCATCTATTTTCCCATCCCCTTTTTGCTGGCCATGTAAGTTATTTATAGAATTGTACTAATATAAGTATTTTGTGATGATTAACACATTTATATGTATGCGTATGTGTGATACAGGCATACTGCAGAGATACTACAGATTCTGTTCCAGACCACTGCAATAAAGCAAATATTGCAGTAATGAGAGTCACACACATTTTTTTGGTTTTCCAGTGCATATAAAAGTTATGTTTACACTATATTCTAGTATATTAAGTGTGCAATACCATTATGTCTAGGAAAACATGTACATACCTAAATTAAAAAATACTTTATTGCTAAAAAATGCTAACCATCATCTGACAACATAGGATTACCACAGACCTTCAATTGGTTAAAAAAAAAAAAAAAAAGGTATTTGAAAAGCACAATAAAACAAGGTATGCCTGTATATATCTTGTGTACATTCTTGATTTTTTCCTAAAATCATAAAATTTTAATTATGTCATCAAAGAATATGACATATTTAAGCCTCTTCATTTACATCGATGGATTGCTTCTAATAAGTTTTTCCCAAATTATATATAAAGAATTGTACCTATATATGTGTGTGTTGATTTGTTGATTGTCTCTCTCCCACTAGAATGGAAGCCTCCTAAGGATAGGAAGCTTTGGTTTTATTCAAACAGACCTAGAATAATTCCCAGAATATAATAGGAGGTCCATAAATATTTATTTGATTAAATGAATGAATTTTCTTCTTTTTTTTTTTGCGGTACGCGGGCCTCTCACTGTTGTGGCCTCTCCCGTTGCAGAGCACAGGCTCCGGACGTGCAGGGTCAGCGGCCATGGTTCACGGGCCCAGCCGCTCCGCGGTACGTGGGATCTTCCCGGACTGGGGCATGAACCCGCATCCCCTGCACTGGCAGGCGGACTCTCAGCCACTGTGCCACCAGGGAAGCCCTCTTCTTTTTTTTTTTATTGAAGTATAGTTGACTTACAATGTCTTAGTTTCAGGTGTACAGCACAGTGATTCCGTTTCATATACATATAAAGAATATATATATATAAACATATATATATATTCTTTTTCAGATTCTTTTCCCTTATAGATTATTACAAAATATTGGGTATAGTTCCTTGTGCTATACAGTGGGTACTTTTTGGTCATCTGTTTTATATATAGTAGTATATATATATGCTATAGAGTATATATATGTTAATCCCAAGCTCTTAGTTTATATATGTTAATCCCAAACACTTAATTTATCCCCCCACCCCCTTTCCACTTTGCTGACTGTAAGTTTGTTTTCTATGTCTGTGGGTCTATTTCTGTTTTGTAAATAAGTTAATTTGTATTTTTTACAAATATTGCACATATAAGCGATATCATATAATATTTGTCTCTGTCTGGATTACTTCATTTATTATAATAATCTCTAAGTCCATCCATGTTGCTGCAGGTGGCATTATTTCATTCTTTTTTATGGCTGAGTTACACTCCATTGTATATAAAATAAATGAATTTTCAAAGGAAATAATTTTAAGCCGAATGATTTAGATTCAAAATCTGGCTGATCTATGTAAAACAAGTAATCTTTCTTAGGGAGAAACCAAAATAATTAACACAGATTTTCTTCAAAGAAATGTTTATGGGTATGACTACAACCAAGTGCTAAGAACAGAAACTGGGGGGGAAAAATTAGGTTTTAAATTAAAAAATAGATAATTAAGAGAGAGTTGTCAATAAGAGGTTTTGTTACCCAGCAAAACTGATTTGTATAGAGCACTCTGTGTTAACATCACAGAGCAGGCTGTTGGGTGTAAAGGGTGAGAAATGATACTAGAAAGTGGATTATAGAATTCCATGCACCTCAATTTCATACATGTAGAGGCTATTACCACCTGGAAATGTGATGCCATCTTTATCTTCTTTGCTCTCTCTTCTGTTAAGGGTACTCATAGGAAGGATTCATTTTGAATAAGATGCATATTACAGAAATGCTACTATACCTGATTAGAATTAAATAGATTTTTATCATTAGGAAGAATATGAGCTCCTTTTTGTACTAGTTGACGAGGTTACTTTATTTGCTCGATGTTATATTTATATTACAAAATTGCCTTCTGTGAAAAATATACTCTTGGACAGGAATCAATCAGATATTTTGTGTACCTTTTCACTGAGAAATTAATATATGCTAGAGGAACATTTGTTCTCTTGCACCCTGTCTGATAAGCCTGGGTAGGAGACAAGACCTTGGTTCCTGTTTTAGCGTTATATATTTCCATCAGAACAACTAACTTCTACCTGTCCCATAAAGAATTATATGGATAGGCAGCTCATGAGGGATTTAAGTCCAGGAGGTTTAAATAAACCTGTTAGAACATCTGTGTTATGATGCAAGAGGAACAAGCAAAGGCAAGTGCTTGATACACGGTGAATACCTTGCTGACAAGTCAATACAGGTGCAGTCATGATAGCAATTTGCCATCCTGCCAAAGTGCAATATCAGTTATGTTTTTGAAATAAGTAAAGATATTCTACCCTCATGAAATATGAAAAACATGCTAAGTGCAGAAGAATAGTTCTCCCTGATTGTTAAGGAACTTCTTTTCAATAAGGAAAAGACAAATATACTCTTATGGAATAAGTCACGCATGTTTTGTTTTATTTCCTTCTTTTGTTAAATTCAATTTTGCTCCATGTCAAAGGGGAAAAGGACAAGATTTCTGTAGGGCCCAGGATGGGGTGGGTTTGCATTCATGATTTACCTATGTTATTATCTCATTTCATTTGGTATTAGTTGTATCAGTCAACCAAAAGATCTATAAAGTATTGTCCTCATGGATATTACACTTTAGCTTGGGGAAAACAGACAATAAAGTAGCTAAATACTGAGTAAGTTATATAACTAAATACATACAAACATATATACATATGTATGTATCAACATATACACACATAATAAGAGAAAGTGGGTAAAATGGTATTTAGTGCTATGGAGAAAAGGGAAAGAGTCGGGTGTATTGATGGGAGTGAATGCAAATTTAAATTGCCTGACTGAGAAGGGGGCATCTGAGTAAAGATCTGACGTAGGAGAGGAATGAGGTGAGTGAACACCCAGTGAAAATATAAATAGGAAGACCACAGGTCCAGGCAGGAAGGAGGTGAGATCACCCAGAACTGAGCTCTGGTCACTCACATTAAGAGGTCAAGTTGATGAGGTAGAACCAGCAAAGGAGGCTGATGAAGAGAGAGGCCAGTGAGGTGGGAAGAGACCCAGAGGAGTGAAGTGTAGGGAAATCCAGGTGAAGAAGATGTGTCAAGGCAGAGTCGCTATGTCACTTGCTGCTAGGTCATGTAAAATACGGACTAAGAATTGACTCTTTTGGTGTGTGATGATCACTGATGATGGCAAGAGCACTTTTTGTTCCATGGTGGGAGTGAAAGCCTGACTGATACATGTTCAAAAGAAAGTAGGAAGAAAGAAATTTGAGACAGAGAATACAGACAGTTACTTCTATAGAGAAAGAGAGTAATGATGTTATAATTGGAAGGGAAAATGGGGACAAGAATGAGCTTTGCTGCTGTTGTTCCTTTTGGGAGGAGAAATTAGGGTATGTTTGTATGCTAATTGGAAAGATCTAGTAAAAAGTAAAGCGATTGATGATGCAGGAGAAAGGGGAAGAATCACTAAAGCAAGGTTCCAGAATAAGTGAAATGAGTAGAATCTAGGGTGCATATCTGTCTTCCAGTTGGGTATCTTTTTCCCACCCTTCCTGAACTCTTTTGTCCTATCATTTACACAAGATATTGCTCTTGTAAAGCCATGTACAAGAATTTCATTAAGTGTTTTTCTGTGATTTAATTCTACTCAGGACTTGACATTTACAGATAAATAGACTTAAAACAAGTTTCTATATGGATCATTCTGAAGGTTCTATATAAAATACAAAGTTAACTTTAGTTTCTTTTGACAACTTGCATGGACAAATTGAACTCAATGTTGTTTTATTTTTGTGGTCCCATGTAGACATTGTTTCCCTACTGAGATTTAGTTAGAACATTTGCTTCCGGTGAATCATCTGCTGACTTGGGATAGTTACCACCTATTAGTAGACGAAAAAGACACTGAAAATATTGAGGTCTGTAGCGTGATACAGGATGAGAGTATTTTCTGCCTGTGTATATTCATGTCCAGAAAAAAATGCAGAGGAAAAATGCTTAAAATGAGATGGTACGTGGGGAGGACATAGTTTTGTTAGTCTGATTTGAGTATAAAACAACAATTTTAGGGCTTCCCTGGTGGCGCAGTGGTTGAGAGTCCGCCTGCCAATGCAGGGGACACGGGTTCGTGCCTGGTCCGGGAAGATCCCACATGCCACAGAGCGGCTAGGCCCGTGAGCCATGGCCGCTGAGCCTGCACGTCCGGAGCCTGTGCTCCACAACAGGTGAGGCCACAACAGTGAGAGGCCCGTGAACCGCAAGAAAAAAAAAAACAAAAAAAAAAACACAAAACAATTTTAGTAGTATGGGAATTTAGAGTTTGTTATTAATTGATACTCCATTCTGTCATAGTCAAGAGTAAGACACTGTTGGAGAGCTAACACTTCTTGGTGTGTGTATATGTACACAGGCATACACACTACATTTACGCACACATACGTATATGTGCGTACATTCATATGTGCATGTGTGTATCTATATTTTGAGTAAGGTTAAATTACTCTTTAGTCTTAACATTATTCTTTTAGTTAAACTGTGATCCTTTGATAACTTTCATTTCCAAAAATAAGCTGGTAGTATACCAAACATCACAATTGTACTAAAACATAGTCATACCTTGAATTATTTAACCCAAAGTCACTATGGGAATGGTTCTGCTAACATACACGAGATATAAGTCATTTAAACATATATTGATTAATGAAGGCTGCTTTTGTGTCTTTTTGAAACATCAGTTTAGTCAGCCTAAGACAATAGAATCCTCTGAGAATTACATGTTTTCTCATTCTTGTGTTGTTTCTAAGTGCTAGTGAGTAATCTGTGACTCTGCAGAAACAGCTTAGATACATCTACTTGGAAATATTGTTCTGGAAAAAAAAAAATCATTGCAATTCTGATTGATGACCAGCATAGCAAGCAGTCTTTCAGATGCCTCCTCTTGAGCCCTGAACAAATATACCTAGAGAATGATTTTTGAATTCTTTTCTGTCCAAAGGTTTTAAGGAATTTTGTCTTTTCAAATTATATGAAAAAATTTCCCTAAGGCATGGATCACTGGCATTAATAGAAGTGGTATCTTTCCCACTTTTCTGAAATCTCTATAAGGCTTGAATCCTTTCTGGATATTTAGTTTTGCACAATACCATTTCAGCGTTTGTGAATATTAGGTATAGTATTGTAGGATGTGGACACTCCTTGAACAGGAATAAAGTCTGACTTGGGAATATAAGCCATTTTTCTCATTATACTCGGTCAAATACTACAGTCAAGTACTACATTGGGTCCTGAGCTAATTAAGAAAGTAAAAACTTCCCCCCGGGCTAATATGCATATCCAGTAGCTAGAGCTACCTAATCATTCATCCATTCTTTCATTCTGTACATGTTTTTTGGCCATTCAATATGGATGCTTTGTGCTGAGCTGTCTATTCATAAAAAACAGAGATGAAATCATAAGGTATTCAACTAAGATGTTTCCAACTCTTTGTTGTGATAAATTTTCTCTTAATTTATAACTTATAACTTTCAAAACTTCTTATTCATTTTTAGGAGGCTAGACTTCTCCAAGAAAGAATTGCTAAATTTACCTTAATGGTACTTTATATTTTTTAAGGATGATATAAAATGGCAGCAACATTTAAATTCCCTATCTATATAAGTTTTCCTTTCCTAGTCATTTATCATACGATGTCTGTATAAAAGTTTCATTTTGTTTTCTTCTTGATCATCTGAAATCATAAGAATGTTTCTATTCTACTTGATTATTACTAACTGCCCCCATTTTCTAAAATAATACATTTTAAACATTATTTTTCCCCCTGCCATTCAAAGAAAGTCTTTTAGAATTTTCGTTAATTTTAACTTGAGTTAAGGATTAGAAGGTAAATTACTTCTTTTTAGAACTTGTAATTTGGAACCTTAGTATTACCAAGCATGTGTTATTATCGCGTCATATAATATTTTTGCAAAGAAATTGAATATGGAAAAATATATACATATAAAATTTAAGATAAAGTTATTTTATTGGTTATTTTCAAGTGTGTATAATATCCCCATAAAATATAAGCCATCTACTAGTTTGTAGAGATTTTTTTTTCCATGTCGCTTGAATAATTTTTTGTTCAGATGCCCAAATACCTCTGAGGCATAGGAAGAATTATGTCACACCATCCAGAAAACCCTTATCAAAGCAAAACTCTTTTCTCTGGTGGTGTGAGTATATGTTATGATGAGTGGTTCTATTTTGCTGTTTGTACACTGGTCATTCTAGCAGAGGCTATTTATTAAGGAAACAGATGGAGAAACATGTTATATTTTGTGTCCTCTGTTAACTATAAAATGTTAGGAGACTTGGAAAGCAGAACTAAACTAACTGAAGGTGTCAAAGAGTAAGTCAGGTATGATGGGAGAGAATGGATACTCTCGATTCCAGCAGAGGCGGGATTTTTTTTTTTTTTTTTCCTATTGAAAGCTTTGGAATAACCTTCAATTTGTATTTTTTCCTATGTAAGCTGTTAGGTCAATGGATATTTTGTGAGTTTTTTCAAATTATTTTTATATGAACTTGACAGTCTTCCAGGAGCCACCTGTTTATTTGTTGAATATATTGATAGGTTATAAAAGAACCCCAAAACTAAGATGTCTTTTAGAAGTAAGTCAGTGGAATTTGGTATCCTTTTGGTCAGTCTTTTTTGTTGTTGTTCATAACAATTTAGATAATACAAAAATTTCCAAGAAGTACTGTTTCTTTAAAACAGGTTTATTTCCTGCAAAAGTGCTTCAGTTTTGCAGTTGAACATGTGTTCTCTCAGATCTTCAAGACCTGGGTCACCTTCTAAGAATTCGATTGTTGAATCATTAACAACAGATAATGTGTCACTATTATCAAAGGCACAGTTTTTCCCAATGATTAGATCTAATTCCTGCTCATATTCTTTTAAACCTCTGATGTTTTCTCTTCTTTCACTCCCTACTCTTCTTTGTATTCTATTTTTATTTTATTATTTTTGACTTGATGTTACCCTGCATCCCCTTATTTGACAAATAGCTGTATTGTGGTCTAGACTTTGGTACAGCAAAGGGCCAATCTCTTTACTTTGTTGACCACGAGACCATGTGGTGTCTTCTTTTAACAAATAAGAATTGTTTTCAGTAATGCTAATAAATCTGCCAGGTAAGATGTTAGGAGGTATTTGGGGAGGAATTTCAATTTTATTTATTGTGTTATTACTTATGATGAATTTAGCACTTACACACAAGAGTCTTTTTGTAAGAAGCACTTTACAAATATCTTTGAGTTCTCCCAATGACCCTGTAAGAAATAGAAATAGAGGATTTATAACCTCCATTTCACAGGTGAAGCTGCTGAAACCACACATTTTTTTTCTTGTGTGTTTAACTCTTTGAGAGAAATGTCTCTTCAAGTTTGAAAGATTCACTATTACTATTCTCCTGAAAGTCAAAAAACAGAGGCAAATAATACTCTACATCTGATGGCCTGAAAGGGAAACCTCCTTACTGAGTGTATTTATGCCCCTTAGAGCGACCAATCACATATTTCTGTCTGTATCCTTTACACGTTGATTGTGGACTGATTTTCTCTGCATTTTAGATCCTGTATAGCTGACGGTTTTCCTCTGAGATGGTTCATGTATTTGATTTAAAGGAAAGTAGAACTATAACTTTGCTGTTTTGCAGAACTATTCTAATACTGAAGCTGACATTTACATTTACACACATTCCTCCAAGGATTTCAGTGCTTCTGTGTTTCTGTAAGCTTCAGACTATTTTTTTCTTTTAATCTATTTTTTACTGTGAAACACTTAGTATATTTGCAGATTCAAACACCCATAAAGAAGTGGTATTAATACCAGTGTTATCATTTTAGATTTACAGAGCATTCTTACCTCTAATAAATAGTTATAAACCACCCAGTTTTCCAAAGACGCCACAGATTTCATTTGTTTCTGCTTTTCACTAATGACTTGCTGTTTTGGGTAGACTCAGTTTCCCATGCACCAGTCTATCCCTGTAGTGACCAACCTAGGCTCAATTATGACTTCTTATATCCTAGAAGGTAATGCCTCATAGCTGAGGGAAGGCGGGCCTCTGGGCCAACATGAATATACAAGTAATCCTGTGATGGAAGGAAGCAAAGAAAATGGATATGAGACTAACCATGGTAGTAGCTAGTAACTTGGCTCCCACTTGCTGCAATCTTGCTGTAGTTCTTAATAAGCTGTAGTTCTTAAGTTATATACTCAATACTCCTGTTGAGTGAGAGCTCCTGCATTCTAGAAAGCAACTCTCCTACCATTTACCTATGTGTTTAATATAGGTCCATTGCCCTTACTCTTTCACTGAAATCAATCTTTAATACGCAACAAAATCATTTTATCATTAAGTGATATTTTAAAACTATTCACCAGTGCAAAGTAATTTACAATAGAAAAAAAGTATATATATATATATACAGAGAGAGAGAGAGACAGACAGACAGACAGACAGAGACAGAGAGACAGAGAGAGAAAGAGAGAGTCTGTTGTCTAATATGCCATTTATTCTACTGTGGGCAGCTTTTTATCACAAAAATATAGGGAAAGACATACTAATAAGCAAACCTTTATATTTCAAGTTGAGAGACCGCATAATACTATTAGTCAAGTAATAAATAGAGCACAATTGAAGGTATGTATATTATATCATAGGGGGCACAGAGTTAGGAAAAGTATGTAGTGATAGAGCGGTATCCAGAATATTTCGACCTGTTTTCTGCTCTAGTCTAGCTCAGAGGAGAGAATTAAAGATAAAAATCTTCTGACGGACAGACAAGATGGAAGAAAAGTAGCAAAAGGTAAAACAAATGGAGGAATGCAAGCATGTCACAAGTTACTAACTCATGACTAAAGATGAATGTATATGATTGTGGCAGGCAGCTATTCACTATCAAGAAAGTACAATAAGTTGAAGATTCACTTTACCTAGTCTTCACAGTATATGGGCTACCTACTGGACAATCTCTGGTCTGGGGCCTTAATTCTAAATAGGTAATGAAGAAGTTGTCTCATAATGTATAAAACCATACAATTAGTTTTCTAATAGTATATTGTGTTCACGTGATTTCCAAGTATTTTCAGAGATCGATCTATCTATCAAAAGATATATATATATATATATATTTCCACACAAACATATACCTGGAAAGAATATTCAAAAATACATAAAAGACATTTATTCATTTCTTTATTAGGCCCTACCTTCTCTGCCGTCCCTCTTTTAACCTCCATAACCAGTTACAATATAATTTTTTTTTTTTTTTTTTTTTTTGCCGTACACAGGCCTCTCACTGTTGTGGCCTCTCCCGCTGCGGAGCACAGGCTCCGGACACACAGGCTCAGCAGCCATGGCTCACGGGCCCAGCCGCTCCGCGGCATGTGGGATCTTCCCGGACCGGGTCACGAACCCGTGTCCCCTGCATCGGCAGGCGGACTCTCAACCACTGCGCCACCAGGGAAGCCCCAATATAATATTTTAGATATCAAAATTCCTTAACTTCATTTTTGTAGGCAAATATGATTTAGACAAAAGCTCTCAAACGTCTTTAAATCTGTTGGCATGCAAGAATTTTCTTCCCTCCCTGCCCGATTTCTCAGAGTGGTGTTTAGAAATGCCAGTCTTGGAGTCTTCTGATTTCCCAACTCTTCCTCTGTATACGATTGTCTAGACTTCGGTGGGCCAGTGGCTCAAAGATATTTCATCCATGGGTTACTCAGTGGCCTATAAGATGACCCGGTCTGAAAATATTTGTTGAATGAACTAGAAAATGCCAAGTGAATGAAATGGTTATTAGTAGGAGCTAAGTTAAAAGGAAATAAAGAGAGAAGAGCCGTAATAGAGCATACACCATGAAAAATGATGACAAGCCTAAGTGCTAAGGAAGACAGAACTACACATTAGCAGAACCTTTGAGATAAAATACGTATACAAATTTAGCAGAAAGAATGGGCCAATTTGAATTAAGAGGAATGAACAGTTCCTTAGAAGCTGAAGCACAATGCAAAAGACACTGTATGACGATTAAAGGAAGAGACACTGATCCTTAACCCAAGTCCGTGTTTACCCTAACAATACTTCCCCTTTTCCTAATTAAATCTATACATTTTCCTCTGAAATTTGCTTACGTAAGGTATTCTCTAGTAGCACTGCTTACAAATGTCATAATTCATAACATTGCATGAATGTCATAATTGTTGAGGAAAAGTAATCATGTTTTGAGGAGACTGGACTACTATTTTCCAGTTATGTTGTGATGCTCACAGGGTACCCTCAGTCTCCTTATTGTACAAACTTAAGAATCCTTATAGAACCCTCCACCTTGTAACTAATTTATGACAGTTTTTGTTATATGGTAAAAATAGGGAGATTACATTTTCTCCATGCTGATTCTTTAGAGAAGGAAAACACGAGAAATAGACTAGGTGTTAGCTTTAAATAGAAGAGGGCAGAAGTCTGAGGAACTGGGGTGCTTTGTGGGCCAGTCTGGGTCTGAGAAAGAACTATTCGGTCTTAATAGTTGGAAGACTTATGAACTCTTGTGTTTCCCTCCCCCAACCCTCCCTATCCTACCCCTCTAGGTGGTCACAAAGCACTGAGCTGATCTCCCTGAGTTAATTTTGAGAATTCTGTACAAACTAACGTTATCATAATGTTTTCTGCTCTAGTATTGAAACACAATTGGTTGGATCCATTGCCTCCTTGACAAGATCCGTTGCCTCCTGGATACACAGGTGGTGTCCTAGCTCTGCAGTTGTGTTCCCTACAGTGAGTCCTGATGGTGACTAGGATGCTGCCAAAGCAAGAGGAGTGAAATCTTGCCTGTGACCCATCTTCCCATTCCAAGGGTTTGGAAGGAGCTAGGAATATGCTCGTTTACTTTTATTTGTCTTCCTTTCCTCAGACTTCCCACTTACATAGAAGAAAATAGTGAAAATGGGTCCAAACAAACCATCTTTATCTCTTCAAATCTTAAGATCAAATCTTAAGATATGACATACTTTGATTCCGTATAGGTTTTACTCTCCATGTCCCCATGTCCCCAGGACCTTTGTAATTTATGACCTTTTTTTTTTTTTTTTGCGGTACGCGGGCCTCACTGCTGTGGCCTCTCCCGTTGCGGAGCACAGGTTCCGGGCACGCAGGCTCAGCGGCCATGGCTCACGGGCCCAGCCGCTCCGCGGCATGTGGGATCCTCCCAGACCAGGGCACGAACCCGTGTCCCCTGCATCGGCAGGTGGACTCTCAATCACTGCACCACGAGGGAAGCCCTGACCTTGTTATTTTTATGTGATGTCAACTCTAAATACCCAGCAAAAGTATACAGCGCTCCAAAAATTCTGAAATAACCTAAATTAGATTTTCTAAAGGCTCCCTATTTATTTGCTAAATTATTCTTGCTTGTTATACTATATTAATACCCACAAATCTTTGATAGAATAGCCATTTGTTTTTAAAGTGTTTTGTTTATTAATCAACACAAGTTTTGCCTTGAATTGTCAGTTCTTAATATCATTTATCTTTTTTTAGATGTCTTAGGCTTTGCAGATCATTCCCTTCTTCAAAGTTACCCTGGAATTTAGATCATGTCTATACGTACCCAGAACTTCATCAGGCCAACCTAACTCTCCCACCTTCTCTGGCTCTTCCTCTTGTCTGGTTCTTTCCTCTAAGGAGTTGTTGCGTACTAACTTTTCAGCATCAGATTTGTCCAACCATTTCTGTCTCTAAAGCATCATTGAATCTGCACATGACACTCCAATGCTATTGTTCCGCACATCTTAGTTCTTCCTTCCTTCACGCAAATCTTTCCTAAAATGCTATTTCTTTCACAGTCCTTCTTCAGGCAAATAAGAATTTAATTAAACCTGAACTTAATTAATCATGTCTTTGGATATTTAGCACAATGCTAGCTGTGCCTTTAAAGTCACTGATATGCCCTTAATAACCAGAAGATACAGTTGGGAAAAAAGAATGATTCCAAATAAAACAATGAGAGAGCTCAATTAGAGGTATATTATCAAGTGCTCATTTCTACTATGTTTACTATATATTCCTTAGAAAGGTAAGTGCTATATCCTCCTTCATCTCTTCCTATTTAACCAATTGCCCATTGTGACCCTAACCTTGGAGCCACCACACAATGTGGGTATAATGCATGTCTCTGTGTGTACTGATAAAATGTTAACCATTCACATACTTCATGTTCAATTTTGTTAAACATTTTTCTTCATCCTCCATCAGTGTGGTCTGCCTGAGGTAATAAGCATATAGGGGGTCTGTCCATGTAAGCTTTACTAATTGCATTTAGCTTAGTACTCTCCATAAATTCTAAAACATATTCTATAGCTAACACAAAAGTTATAAACATTTAAAATTTTATTGTTTGAATGAAGAATGTTGGATTGCCAAGTTTTGATTAGAAGTGCAGTCTGTATTATACTTATTGCAAGCTTTAAGTATCATTATCTTCTAGTAGAGTAGTTCCTCAGTAGTGCCAATCTTTCCATGATACGACTAAATAAGGTAGAGTTATAATGCTGGCTACCATTCAGATGGTGACAGGTGGCAGAGAAAGCACACAATGGAATTTTCCATCTGTTCTCTACTCTCTATCCAAGGCTTAAAGGACAGAGTGTGTTTTGTTATATACTGTTCAAACCTTTTTCTCCACCTAAAACATCATTTAAAATTTTTTTTTGTACTTTAGCTTACCAGGAGACATAAATCTTGAAGGTCAGAATCACATGTTCATCTTTCCTCACCTTTTTTGAGAAAGCACACGGGTTTATTCCTTATGAAGAGATGAATTCTGGCTTGGGCTTTTATACTTTATCTGTAGAAAATATCTCAGCTTCCAACAGCTTTACAAAAAGCAGAATATATGTATCCATAAAGAGTAATACATATAAAGAAGATTGGTATGCTTCATAGTCACTGAATTGTTAAAGGCATTAAAGATAGCCTCACTTTGTTATTAGTAATAGTTTTGTAAGTTTAGATTTTGATGATACTCATTATGGAAGCAAGATTATACTACTAATAAAGAATATAGCTTATGATAGATAGAGGGCTGCCAGTTTGAAATTTTGCATACAAGGGGAAATACTCTCTATTTTGGATAGAAATTGTGAGTTTTTGAATTAAAATTTTAGTTTTTTTCTATTTAATTTTCCATGGGACATTTTTTACATGGCCTCTTCTGTGCCATTATAATACAGTAAAGTTTAAGAACCATAAAAGAGGCAGAAAATATGTTGTTATAAAATTTTTGTACGGAAAATGTCCTTCTTTCCCTGAGCACTTGGAATATATTCCTGGATGGCAAATAGTAAAGACTGTATTTTAATATGTTTAATTGTAATGACTTTACCTGAGTGAATGGGTTAAATTTAGTAATTCCATTTTTCTTCAACAATTAATAAATTGTCTCTCTCTCTCTCTCTCTCTCTCTATCGCACTGTGCTATGTGCCATATAATGTACAAAGTTAAATATGTCCCTGTCTTTGAGGAGCTTGCGAGTTTCTGGAATGGAGGCATGAATAAGGAAATAATGCACATAAAGCAAGGAAGATAAATTGGGGTTAAACTGTGTCCCATTGGTTCCCAAACCTGGATACCCAGAATGATCACCTAAGGCAGTTACTAAACTTACAGGTATCTTGGTTTTGTCAAAGGCAAGTCTGATTCTAAAAGTCAGGGTTGGATGGGGTTAACTTAAGAGGTGATCCAGAGGATGCTGAACAGAGGTCCACACAAAGGTTTTCAGAGATACTGAATCCTAGGGTGAGAAGTGAAAAAATCTGTCCTTGATTTGGCAAACAATAGGAAGACACAAAAGGTTTTTGAAAAGATATATATTAACAGAAGAGTGCTTTTAGAAGATTATCCTGGTATGAGGAAAAATATGTTATAGCACTGAAGATGCAATGGATAAGAGGGATTTATGAAATAAACATTGGACATGTTGAATGCTTAGGGCTTAGCAAGAAGTGGGATGCATGGGACCAAGGAAAATGGAGTATTTTTGACAGCAGTTTCTACTGGAAAAATAGAGGTGCTGGAATTGGCAGTGGAATAATAGACATAGGCTAGTAACCAATAGTCAGTTGGCTACTG
Source organism: Phocoena phocoena (assembly GCF_963924675.1). Taxonomy (NCBI): domain Eukaryota; kingdom Metazoa; phylum Chordata; class Mammalia; order Artiodactyla; family Phocoenidae; genus Phocoena; species Phocoena phocoena. Next base: position 37,404,881 of record NC_089230.1, on the reverse strand, counting down.
GGTTTAGCCTAGAACATAAAATTGGTTTTGCATGTGTTGAGTTTAAGACAGAGGTGTCTGTTAGGTACTTGTGACCACACCTCTGACAGTCAAAAATGAGAAAGATTTTTGGATGATATACATAAGTATTCTAGTTTAAAACTCAGAAACAGATGATATCTGAGAGATACTGTAGAAAAACTATTCAAACAAAGGATTTTGACAACTTCTACATTATGAGTCAGGAGAGAGTGAGTAATCTATGTAGAGAGATATATTTACCCAGTAGGACCAGCTGAGAAATGCCTATGGTAGAGGTCAGTCATGGAATTTAGGAAACTGGGTATAACTGGCAATGTGAAATACTGCAGAACAATTAAGGAAGGTGAGACTTAGGAAAATTCCGTCTTGCTGTGCTGGAAGTCAGTAATTACTAGAGGAAGGACATTTTTCATTTGCAATCCTGGAACAAAACAAATTACAATTGGTTAAGGAATGAGTGACTAGTTAGCAAGTGGAGGCAGAGGTGTAGAAAACATTTATTTTTTGTTTTATTTTGTTGTGGAAGGGAACAGTAGGACAAAAAGTTCATAAAGTGCTAGTGAGACAAAACATAACTGAAAGAACTAAACCCAAGAAAGCTGGATGTGTGGTTGTGTGTCTGTATGTGTGTATATATAGACAGCTTTTTGGTGGAATAGAGCATCCACAGAAAAATCAGTGAGTGAAGAAAAGAAATAAAAATACTAGGAAAGTGTGGCTAAAATACATTAAACTTTATGGGACTTTACTGACAGTATAACAATGTCCTGAATGTATGGGGCAAGAAAAGGATTCTTACATAGCCCTGATATTTTTGAGCCCGATAACTGACTAAAAGACGATGCTATTATAAGGGTAAGAAGAAAGAAGAGGGATTGCATTGGGGAGAAAGATGATGTGATTGCATTAGGTGGTGGGGTTTTTAGGTGCCATGAGGGCACCTGTAAGATATGTCCAGCAGACAATTGAATGTATATAGCTCAAGGGAACCAACATGTTCGCAGAGACTCATTGAACAGTGATTTGCAAGAAGGTGAGACTTGAACCTGGGGAATATGATTTTAAAAAAATAATGACAAAGTAGAGAAAAAGAGACAGTGAAAGGAGTTCAGTAGCACCTTGTCATTTTCTGACATCCAAGGGGGAGATAGATGGTTAGGCAAGGAAGAAACTGGGAAGGAACAGGAATAAGGAAAAGAGGAAATCCTGGAGCTATACAAGACAGTTGAGAGAGGAGAGATTTCAAAGAGATGACAGTTCTTTAATTATAATAAATGAAGCCAAGATATTAAGAATAAAGGAAAAATTTTAAACATATATATATATATATAATTTCATGGTTTTTAATGTCATTGGGTGCCTTCATGAGAGCTATTTTAATTAAGTAGGGAAAACAGGGAACAAGACTAAAATAGGTTGAAAGGTGAATGTCAGGCCAATAGCGAATGTGGAAGCCACTGAATATAGACTGTTCTTTGAAATTTTGATTGTAGAAAAATACTGGGTAACATATCAAAGGAATGTTTTGAGACATAAAGAATATATGTTGAAATAAAGCTTAGAATATACAGAAAAATCTTTAATAATCCTACCACTGCAATGATGTGCTCCATCACTACTAAGTGCTACATTTCCTTGTATCTGTCATGTGCATTTTCACTTTTATTATGGTAGTGTTTTTTAAAAGATAGCATTAAATAGATTTTACAAAGGAAGGTATCTTACAGTGGAGGAATTTATAGTTAATTTTAACATGGAAAGCTTTTCTCAACTACAGGAAACTTGAGAAGGAAAACTGAGGAGGAATAGAAGATAAAAGTGAGGAAAGGGACAGAGTTCCCGGAAGAGATTTGATGAAAGAGTTTTGGTTTTTTTTTTTGCGGTACGTGGGACTCTCACTGTTGTGGCCTCTTCCGTTGCGGAGCACAGGCTGCGGACGCGCAGGCTCAGCGGCCACGGCCCACGGGCCCAGCCGCTCCGCGGCACGTGGGAACTTCGCAGACCGGGGCACGAACCCGTGTCCCCTGCACCGGCAAGCAGACTCCCAACCACTGCGCCACCAGGGAAGCCCCTGATGAAAGAGTTTTAAGGACAGAAATGGGTTTGCAAACAAGTGGGATTTGTTCTGCAACACAAGGTAAAGAGGAGAAAATGGAGAGGAAGAGGTTGGAATTGAGAAATATGAGGAATTTGGCAGCCAGGATACTGGGAATGTCACCGGCATAGATCTTAAAATCAACAAGATTATTGGCACCATGGCCTTCCATAAATGTTGTGATTGTTTTATAATAATTGTTTGTGTGTGAAGAACTGCATGAATCCTCCATGAAATCAAACTCTCAGCATTTATTGAATTGGCTTTTCCTGTAATTACTCTGCTACAGAACAGAATCCTAGGTTATTGGATAACGTGAAGCTTTCAGCAATTCTAGCTTGACTGTTATTGCTTTTCTTATCTATCGTAGGCTTTGTGCACAGAGTAACCAAGTTATATATAGGGAATTTTACAGTCACATGCCAGATTTTGGTTCCAAAGTATTATTCATTTCTCAAAATATTATTTCAAGTCTTTGTGAGAATCAACAGTATCTTGTTATTCACAGTAGTGAGAATATGAAAATAGCTTTAGTATACCATAAACATATCCAACATTTCCAAAAGTTTCCTCCCATCCTCTTTATTATTCTTTTTGTATGTGTGTATGATAAGATCACTTAACATAAAATCTACCCTCTTAGCAAATGTCTAAGTATTTAATACAGTATTGTTAACCATAGGCTTTATGCCATACAGCAGATCTCTAGGGCTTATCTTTTATAACTGAAACTTTACAACCTTTGACGAATATCCCCCATTTTCCTCTCCCCCCTACCTCCCAGCTCCTAACGAGCGCTATTCTACTCTCTGCTTGGATGAGACTGACCATTTTAGATTCCTCATATAAGTGGTGTCGTGTAGTATTTATCCTCCTATGTGTGGCTTATTTCACTTAGCATCATGTCCTCCAGCCTCATCCATGTCAAGTGTCAGAATTTTCTTCCCTTTTAAGGTTGAATAATATTCCATTTAGGTTGCTTCCATATCTTGACTCTTGTAAATAATGCTGCAACATACTTGGTAGTGCAGATGTCTCTTTGAGATCCTGATTTCAATTCCTTTGGTTATATACCCAGAAGTATCGCATATAGACCAATGGTAGAGAATACAGGACCCAGAAATGAACCCATGCGTTAGTGGGCGACTAATCTTCTATAAGGGTGCCAAGAACACACAGTGAAGAAAGGATAGTCTCGCCAATAAATGGTATTGGGAAAACTGTATATCCACATGCAAAAGAATGAAATTGAAAAATTTATTTTACACCATACATAAAAATCAATTCAAAATGGATTAAAGGCTTAAATGTGAGACCTGAAACTGTACAACTCCTAGAAGAAAACATAGGGAAAAAGCTCCTTGACATTAGTCTTAGCAACGATTTTTTGGATTTGATGCCAAGAGCACAGGTAACAAAAGCAAAAATAGAAAAGCGGGACTGTATCAAACTAAAAAGCTTCTGCACAGCAGAGGAAACCATCAACAAAATGAAAAGTCAACTTGTGAAAGAGAGAAAATAATTGCAAACCAAGTATGTGGTAAAGGGTTAATATCCCAAATATATAAGAAACTCCTACAACTTAACAAAAATAATTTAAAAAACAGGCAAAAACTGAATACACGTTTCTCCAAAGAAGACATGTAAATGACCAACAGGTATATGAAAATGTGCTCAACATCCCTAATTATCAAAGGAATGAAAATCAAAACCACAGTGAAATATCACCTCACACCTGTTTTGATGGCTTTTATAAAAAAAAGAAAATCCAAAAGATAACAAGTGTTGGCAAACGTGGAGAAAAGGGAACCCTTGTACACTGTTGATGGGGACATAAATTGATACGGTCAATATGGAAAATAGTATGGAGGTTCCTCAAAAAGTTAAAAATAGAACTGCTCAGTATGTTTTAAATCTACACCTCAATCATTCTCTCTTCATTCCTGCTGCATGTTTGCTCCATGCTCAAAGTGTATTTTAATTGAAGGTCTACTTCTTTTTGGTTCATTAATGAGAGATAATCTAGCACATTTTCACTGTGGAAACATGTCTCATGCTGTTTCTTAGATATTGGCTTTTGGCCAATCCTAGTTACATTTTCTTATGCTCTTTACTTCATTTAAGTGCGTTCCCCTTAGCTTTTAAACCTGATAGTATGTTGAGAGACATTTAATCCATGTAGTTTATTACTTTAGCTCTTACACATCCCATTTTATCACTTCAGTGTATAGTAAAAGTTCTTTCATTCAAAAGATACTAAGCAACTTAGTGCGTATTTAAAGAGTCTTCCTCTGGGAGAAATAAAACTTGGCAGTTTAGGCCAATTCCACAATTTTAGCGTTTTGACTTAATTTAGCACAGAATTTAGAATCCACAGGAGTGGTATATATGTATTTATGGTTTCATTAGCTTCCGATCTTGGAGTTTAGCTATTATGAGTTCCTAGGCTATTTTCATTTGTTAAAAATGAAGGAATTTGTATTATCCTCCAGCTTGAACTGCTGTTTTCCCCCAGTTGGCAAATTAACCAGAGTAAAAAATATTTTTGATGCGTCAGTAACAGATATTCAGAAAAATAAAATTAACTTCCTCTGAAACCGGGGCTTTACCAAAGTGTAATACAACATTGGGTCAGGAATTGGAAGACTGTATCTACAGTTTTATGGTTGGGACTTTCAAGTCAGATAGCTCTGAGTTTGAGTCCAGTCTTTGTTATTTCTTGGTTTCGTGATCATGAGCGTGTTTTGTATCCTATCTACTCAGTATCAAGATGTATGAAAGGGGCAGATTAAGAGTACCTCTCTCATAAATTTGTTGTGAGGCAAATACAAGGTGATAATTTACTTAATGCAGAGCCCAAAGCATAGTGCTTAATGGAAGGTTAATTACTGATAGAATCTAAGCTGCTTAAAAGAGTACCTGACTAATACTCACACGATCATAGTTGGTAGAAGTCTCATATTATGAAATGCCATTTCTCCCCTGCACCCTGCATTCAGCATTCCCCTTCAAACCAATTTTTTGTTTTTCATTATTTATTTATTTTTTTTTTTTGGATCTCAAAACTGCCATTTCCTCTACTTTAGTGATAGTCTCAGTTTTCATTGCAGTTCATTGGAGCTAATAAAATAGTGTTCCAATTGTTTGGGGGTTTCTTATTTTTAGTCAATTCTTACTGCATTTCTTGCTCCACAGTGCCACTAGATCAGTCATTTTAATGCACATGTGTAAGGAGGCACATTCTTGTTCAAAAGCCACTGATGCCTCTCCGTTGTCTGTTGAATATAGCATGTATGTTCATCATGGCATTCAGTGTCATCCAACCTGACTTGCATCAACATCACCCACTCCACCCCTGCCCCCATTTCTCAAGGACCAGTGACACTGGATCTCCTCCAGGTTTTCCTCCAAAACAGGATGATTTTCCACACCTCTGAGACTGTGCCCTGCCTGCCTCTACTACCCATAATTCACTTGTCCCATACCTGTGTTTCACAGCCTTGTTGTCTTTGTGACCTGGTGTTTTGGGAGTAGTTTAGATTAGTCTTCATTGCCTCAACCCTTCTTCCATAAAGGGATGCATTTGAGGGGCAGTGCGGTGGACCTGGATTTAGGAGGCAGGTCTTTGCATCCTTAACACCACTACGGTTTAGCAGAGGGGCCTTTGGGAAATTCTCTCAAGGATCTGAGCACTAGTTCTCTCAATTGTAAAAGAGATGCCAACTATTTTCTCCCTCCTCACAAGGTTGTTCTGGGGAATCAGGTGCTGAATTTATTTTTCTATTGCTGCTGTAACAAATTATCAAAAACAACACAGATTTGTTATAGTACTGTAGGTCAGAAGTTCAGCAGGGGTTTCAATGGTCTAAAATCAAGGTGTTGGCAGGGCCATCTTCCTTTCTGGAGGATTAGCGAAACAGTCCATTTCTTTGCCTTTTTCGGCTTCTAAAGGCCTCTCTGAGGTCTTTGCACATAGCCTTACCTTTCAGAATCAACAAGAGTGGGTCATCATGCTGCGGTCTTTCTCTGCCATCTTCTCATGCTGTCACCTCTCTCTGACCTCAACTGGGAAATGTTTTCCACTTTTAAAGACTCATGTGATTACATTGAGCCCACCAGAATCCAGAATAATCTCCCCATCTTGAGGTCCTTAATGTTAATTATATCTGCAAATTTACTTTTGTGATGTAAGGCAGTATATTCACAGATTCCAAGGATTGGGGCATGACATTTTGGGGAGCCATTATTCTAGCTACCCTAGACACAAAAAGATGCATCAGCATGAGCGGTTATCAGTGACATAGTGAAGAGCCCAAATGTACTTGAGAGGAATATTTGTTCATCCCCTAAAATGTTTGGTGTTTCTTGCTACCTCCCGTGATTTCTTTTTTTGAGGAATATGGAAGTTCAGAATTTTGTGTGTGTATGATTGTGCTTAGGTATTAAAAAATTGTTTTTTCTCTGAAAACAATCCGAAAGATCTTAACTAATAACAAGAAATGATAATGAATTGAAAAAGTGGTTTGAGTTATTTTATTTCCTACAACTTCTATTCAACCTCATAAACTAGAGAGTTTTGTCTAGTTCTATTACTCTCAAATAATTTGAGTGAGCAAATGCTCAGATATGTATGGTATTGCTAGATCATGATGTGAAAACACTTGTGGTTGTACTCATGTAAAAGGAGGATTCTCCTAAAGACGTGCGGGAGGTGAGTGGATGATGGCTGCTCTTTCTGTGAAAGCAACAAGAGTGGGCTGTTTCTCCTACTTTTAACAAGACTGCCTAAGGGTAGAATCTGAAATGTGTACTTGTGTGATGCACTTGCTATTCCTTTTCCCTTCGTGGGTTAAATTATATATTAATGGGAAACTCACATAGCTATGTTTTGTATGTATTTAGTAGACTGAATTTTATCCCATCAGTTTTCCTTTGTTATAATGCAAGCATCTTTAAATTAAGGATTTACTATACTATTAACTTTATTGAATTAAGTAGGAAGACTCTTCTAAGGTAAATTCAAGAAGCGTAAAGTGTTATCATTGAAATAATTAATGTACAGAACATTTTAACAAAGATTGACTCTTTTTATGATACTGCTCTTTAAAATTGTAGCCTTTGCTTCATTAGAGTGATGAAGAATTTTCTGTGAACATATGTAAGAAGGAAAAAAGAGAAGAAATGAGCTCCAGAATACATTTTAGTTCTTTGACTGTTATGTTAACAAAATTCTAATAAGGAGATTTTTTTCTACTATTTTGGTGCTCAAATGATAGATTAAGCTTCAGATTCTGTTTTTCCTTTAATCTTCTCTTGGCCTCAGCTTCTTCATCTTTAAAATGGGGTGATGAGAAAAATGCTTTTTGAATTGCCTTCCACTTAGTGGGAATGTCTTGGTACCTGGGCAGAGCTCACTCAGAGCAGTTCTTGTACATGAATGCCTACTGATTAGTTAATTAGTACATCTGTGTTTTTTAAAATGAATCATGCTTTTTCTCCTTTTATCTCATAAGCATTTTGCTTACATAGTTATAGTTCAAAAGTGAGTTAAATAATTATGCTTATTACTTATAAGCACTGAGGATTTTTTAAAAAGTTTTTTTTAAGGCATGGCTTTATGCCTCAAACACCATCACAAATTCCTTAGTCCCTGTTGTACATTTATCATTAATTAAATATAAACTTTATGTTTAGCTATAATTTTATACATGTAAATATAATTTACCCATAGTAGATTGAGGGGCGAAACTATATTTTAGATATCCTATTGTAATGCCACTGAACAGTTAATAAGCACACCCTAAATCCTAACTTATAATGCACTGTTTGGCTCTTCAGAGCATGTTTCTTGTCATATAGGCTTGTGATCTAAGATCAGTGTGCTAACATTGCACAAGGAAAGGGCAAAATTATGGGAAAACTTCTCCTATGTGAAATATTATATAACCTCAGAGCATAACTCTCCTTGCAAAGCATCATATGCTATGTGCAGCTTTTAGAAAATAAAGTGTGAATAACAAGCAAATAAACTAAATGCTCTGATGAGAAGATGAGGTACAAACTCAGGTTCTAAATTTCAGCAAGTAGTGAAAGGATGGTGTTCTACTTCTTGAGGCAGGATATTGTGAAGTTTATAAGGTAAAGGCAGAGCCTATTGATATTCAATTACTACTCTATTTGAGCATCTACTGTGTCGCTGTGACACCTCTATAAATGGATTAGTCTAATCTGAGAAAAGTGTTTAAAACATGAAGTGATAGTACCAGGATACGAAGTTTGCTTGACATCAAAGTACCTGCTCTTTCCTCTTTCAAAGTAAATGGATTTTGTAATACAGAGGTCATTACAAAGAATCAAAGGATGTTCTTGATACTCAGGATACTAGAGGCTGCTGGTGGCACAAGACTCTTTTTAGGGAGAGGTGTGGGGGGTTAGTTATAGGACTGCCATTGCAATGGATCATTAAAGCAAATGTTTTATGCATTTCTATCCATAGTCTAGGTTCCCTCACTAAGGAGATAGGATGAGGCTTCCATTTTCCACTAGCAGGATCCATTAGATATCCTGAATGACTCTTCTTATTGAAATAATAACATGCTGGATAAAAATAGTTCTAAAAACTTATTCAAATGCGCTGCTGGCACAACACACACAAATACACAAAAGAATCAAAGAGTATTGAAGTAAGATGGAACTTAGAACTCCGGGAGTTGCATAAGCACCAAGATTGCTTTCATCATGAGGGTTTATACTGCATTCTCATGACCTGGAGTATCTCCTTTAAAGGCTGCCTAAGGCACAGAAGATAGGAGTTAAGACCTAGAGCTAGACAGACATAGGGGATCTAATATATCTCAACAAAAAGCTGGAAACCCAAAAGACTGCCTTCTGATATAACGATGAAGGAGAACTAAGACCCGTTACATAGTAGGAGATAGCGAAGAGACTTCCCTGTCTCAGCCTTGATGCAGGAAAAGGGAAACAGATGCATTTTGAGAATCAAACCCACAAACTTTGTATGCTTGAGAATTATGATCACACAAAGCTTTATGTCACTTTTTAAATACAAATAATGTTACCTATTTGAAGAGGGGGGTGAATCTCAGGGGAGAATTTAATTTAAAATTAGCTTTGGTCAACAAGACCCAGTCAACAAGAATAAAACATACAGCTCCTTTTGTACAGATTTGGCTTTACCTAAGTTTCAGAGAATTTCCATAGGTCCCGTTAGAGTAATAAGCAGCTTACAGAAAACATAAAGTAAAAAAAAAAACAATATAACTGAGAATGTACAGAAGCAGGAGAAGCAGATCAATAGAGACTTCGGATATTGGAAATAACAAAATATGAAATATATATGTTTGTTTTTTAACAAGGGACAGGAGGCTATAAAGTACAACCAAGCAGACGAAAAGATTATCAAATGGAGTAAAATTCAAATATGACAATTGAGGTTAAAAATATAGTAATGAATTACAGCAGGTTAGACAAAGATAAAGGTATATAATGGTTTTTAGGAATATTGATTCAGAGTAATAATGCAGCATGAAGCCTAGACACACAGATGAAAAACAGGAAAGGAAGATTAAAGGATAGGCAGAAGCAAGTGAAAGGTTCTCATCTATGACTATTCAGAGTTCCAAAGGCACTAATAGAAGGGAAAAATGAGTAAATTTCTAAAAATTTTTGAAAGACTCCAATCCTAAAATCCACTAATCCCAAAGAATTCCAAGGATAATAAATAGATACTTTCAACTAGATGTATCATAGTAAAACTGTAGAATCTAAATACAAAGAGAAGATCTTACAAACCTCCAGAAAAAAATTATATGGTGTACAAACATCAGTAACTTAATTGATGTTAGACTTTTCAACAGCAATAATGTAAACAAGAAGACAGTGAAATAGTGCCTTCAGTCTACTGAGAGAGAATCATTATGAACCTAGAATTTCATATCCAGGAAAACTGTCTTGCTAGCATTAGGTCAAAATGAAGATCTTTTAAACAACCAAGTGAGAGAATTTATACTCACTAGAGGAAAGTCTGAAGGAGGTACTTGAGATAGAAGGATTATAATCACAGTTATATGGTCTGAGGTTTAAGGAGGTAGTGTGAGTAAAGATATGGGTAAATATTGAGTAAATTAAGCAAACATTGCATGGATAAAAACTAGTACTAATTTCTAACTCATTAAGGGGAAAAAAGTAGGATCATGACAAAAATAGCACCTTTGTTGGAAAGAGGTGATAGGTCTTGGTATCTAAGGCCTTGGTGTCGTCTGAAGGAAGGTAAAGATATTAATTAACTTTAAATTATGGCAAAAAAGTATGCATTCTAAAACAGCAAAGGTAATTTTTAAAAGAATAAACAGGGATAAACTTTCTAAACAAATAGAATAAAAAATGGAATGACGGAAATTCTATTGTTTAAAAATAGGGCAATAAACAAAAAGGTTAGAAATAGAAAACCTAAAATGAGTTTGTAGAAATAGTAGCAATAACAAGTTTTTAGATATAATAATATACATAAATTGACTAAAACCTCTAGTTAATACAAAAGGATTGTTGGATTGCATTTTTAACAATTCAGTTATAGTCTGTCTCAACCTAAAATATAAGGAGGCAGAGATTGAAAGTCAAAGGACAGAAGAACACATATCATATAAATTATAAACAAAGGTAATATAACATATAACTCTATTAGTCAAATGACATAAAGATAAAAAAGGCATGTCAAATCTAGAAGAAGTTATTTCAACAATGTAACGACTGCCACAACAAAAAGATTAATTTCCCAAATACATAAACAAGTCTATGAAAATAGTAACCCTCAGCTGAAGAAATGAGCTAAAGAAATGAACAGTGGTAAATGGGAGTGTTTCCTTAATTTCTGTTTCAGATTTTTCATTAGTAGTGTACAGGAATGCAAGAGATTTCTGTGCATTAATTTTGTATCCTGCTATTTTACCAAATTCATTGATTAGCTCTAGTAGTTTGCTGGTAGCATCTTTAGGATTCTCTGTGTATAGTATCATGTCATGTGCAAACAGTGACAGCTTTACTTCTTTTCCAATTTGGATTCCTTTTATTTCTTTTTCTTCTCTGATTGCTGTGCCTAAAACTTCCAAACCTCTGTTGAATAATAGTAGTGAGAATGGACAACCTTGTCTTGTTCCTGATCTTAGAGGAAATGGTTTCAGTTTTTCCTCACTGAGAACAATGTTGTCTGTGGGTTTGTCATATATGGCCTTTATTATGTTGAGCTAAGTTTGCAACAAAATGAATAAAATATATAGGAATAAACCTACCTATGGAGGCAAAAGACCTGTATGCAGAAAACTGTAAGACACTGATGAAAGAAATTAAAGATGATACAAACAGATGGAGAGATACACCGTGTTCTTGGATTGGAAGAATCAACATTGTGAAAATGACTATACTACCCAAAGCAATCTACAGATTCAGTGCAATCCCTATCAAACTACCACTGGCATTTTTCACAGAACTAGAACAAAAAATGTCACAATTTGTATGGAAACACAAAAGACCCCGAATAGCCAAAGCAATATTGAGAAAGAAAAACGGAGCTGGAGGAATCAGGCTCCCAGACATCAGACTATACTACAAAGCTACAGTAATCAAGGCTGTATGGTACTGGCACAAAAACAGAAATATAGATCAATGGAACAGGATAGAAAGCCCAGAGATAAAACCATGCACATATGGTCACCTTATGTTTGATAAAGGAGGCAAGAATATACAATGGAGAAAAGATATCCTCTTCAATAAGTGGTGCTGGGAAAACTGGGCAGCCACATGTAAAAGAATGAAATTAGAACACTCCCTAAAACCATACAAAAAAATAAGCTCAAAATGGATTAAAGACCTACATATATGGCCAGACACTATAAAACTCCTAGAGGAAAACATAGGCACAATCCCTATGACATAAATCACAGCAAGATCCTTTTTGACCCATCCCCTAGAGAAATGGAAATAGAAATGGAAATAAAAACAAAAATAAACAAATGGGACCTAATGAGACTTAAAAGTTTTTGCATAGCAAAGGAAACCATAAACAAGACGAAAAGACAACCCTTAGAATGGGAGAAAATATTTGCAAATGAAGCAACTGACAAAGGATTAATCTCCAAAATTTACAAGCAGCTCATGCAGCTCAATATCAAAAAAACAAACAACCCAATCCAAAAATGGACACATATACAGATATATGTGTAGAAGATATACAGATTGCCAACAAACATATGAAAGGATGATCAACATCACTAATCATTAGAGAAATGCAAATCAAAACTACAATGAGGAGAAGCAGGAGAAGCAGATGGCCACCAGTCAGAATGGCCATCATCAAGAAATCTACAAGCAATAAATGCTGGAGAGTGTGTAGAAAAGGGAACCCTCTTGCACTGTTGGTGGGAATGTTAATTGATATAGCCACTATGGAGAACACTATGGAGGTTCCTTAAAAAACTAAAAATAGCATTACCATACGACCCAGCAATCCCACCACTGGACATATACCCTGAGAAAACCATAATTCAATGAGTCATGTACCACAATGTTCATTGCAGCTCTGTTTACAAAAGCCAGGACATGGAAGCAACCTAAGTGTCCATCGACAGATGAATGGATAAAGAAGATGTGGCACATATATACAATGGAATATTACTCAGCCAGAAAAGGAAACGAAATTGAGTTATTTGTAGTGAGGTGGATGGTACTAGAGTCTGTCATACAGAGTGAAGTAAGTCAGAAAGAGAAAAATAAATACCATATGCTAACACATACATATGAAATCTAAAAAAAAAAAAAGTTCTGATGAACCTGGGAGCAGGACAGGAATAAAGACACAGACATAGAAAATGGACTTGAGGACATGGGGAGGAGGAAGGGTAAGCTGAGATGAAGTGAGAGAGTGGCATGGACATATATACACTACCAAATGTAAAATAGATAGCTAGTGGGTAGCAGCCGCATAGCACAGGGAGATCAGCTCGGTACTTTGTTACCACCTAGAGGGGTTGGATAGGGATGTTGAGAGGGAGACACAAGAAGAAGGAGATATGGGGATATATATATATATATATATATATATATATATATATATATATATAGCTGATTCACTTTGTTATAAAGCAGAAACTAACACACCATTGTAAAGCAATTATACTCCAATAAAGATATTAAAGAAAAAAAAAGAAATGAACAGGCATTTTACAAAAGAGGAATTTAAAATTGTTAATAATCACCTGCATGGATATTAAAGCTATTTAGCAATAAGGAAAATGATAATTAAGCCTACCCTGGGAACCCATTATAAAACCACCAGATTGGGGAATTTTAATAAGTCAGTCAAAACTGTTGATATTCTTTTTATGTACTGTTGGTGCCCCTCAAACTCCTTTGGTGGGAATTCAAGCTGATAGGACTCTTTGGGAAAATGTTTGTCATCCCCTAAAAAAATATTAGTTTGTAAGTCCTACTGCCTAACAATTCTAATCTTAAATTTGAAGTCTATAGAAATTCTTATACATGTGAAGAAGGTATATAAAGAATATTTATGACAGTAACATTTGTAACAGTGTGTGTGCATGTGTGTCCTTATGCATGGTTACTCACACACAAATATATGCCCAAAACTGGAAACCATGCATTAATCTATTCACAGGAGAAAGGATAAATAAACATCATATTCACTAGTGAAATGGATGAAAAAGCTACAACTAAATGCATTATAAGACCAATATCAAGATCATAATTTGGAGCAAAGTAACAAATCATAGATCATCTCAACTATAAATCATTTTATAATGTATAATATAACATAAACTAAAATATCATTTAGTGATACAAACATAAGTGGTAAAAACTATTTTAAAAAGGGCAATAAAATCATTAACACCAATTTCAGGATAGTTGTTACCTGAAGAAGAAAGATAAGATAATAAAATGGGGGTACCACATGCGGGACTTCTGAGTTACTGGCTATAAACTATTTCTTAGTCTTAATAGATATTTTTATTATTTAAAATACATATGCGCATATATACTTTATATTCATGCATAGCATGAACTTTTATGTCTAATTTACAATTAAGCGTGTACTAAAGGAAGTTAGATATGTAGTACTTTACAAATTTATCCTAGAATAGGATGGAAGAAGATTCAATTGCTTTTCTTCACTCTTTCACTGTTAGTGGTTAAAAGCAAAATCTCAGAAACTCTGGGCTCAGTTTACTACCTTTGTGACTTTTGGCAAGTTATTTAGCTTCTCTGTGCTTCAGTATTCTTATTTCTAAATTAGAGATAATATAGTACATAATTCATGAGGTTGTTATGAGAATTATATCAATTCATATTTGTAAGCACTCAGAAAAATGCCTGCCACAGAGCAGCAACTATATACAAATTAGTTAAATAAAAATTATTGAAGTAAATTCATTTGTCTTCCTTCTTGCAGTTATGTATTTACTTCTCAAAATCTGTAGGATAACAAAGATAGTGAAAATATCAACAGACATTTTGATCGGTTATGCATTGAACTTATAATCAATTTGGGGACAAATTGACATTTTTCAATACTAGGTTTTGTAGTTCATGAACATGGTCTATCCCCGTATTTGTTTAGATTAGACATTCCTCTCAGATATGGTTAGGAATTTCTAAATTCATTGCTTTGAGAATATATTATCAATACGTCATTTTTAAATGTTTTTGTTGCTAAATATAAATACAGCAAATTTACTAATCTCACATTCTTTTTCTATTAATTATCTGTATATTTATTTTTATCTTCTGCATAGGAAATCATGTTTTCTGCAAATAGTGACAATGTTATTTTCCCCAGATGAAGGAATATGAAAAAGTAATCTGGGAAAGGAGTTGTGTCTTTAGAGTATTCCCTGACAGAATAAAGATTCAATGTCAACACACCTAGGGTAGTTTGTTAGTGTGGAGGCTGCTTTAACTCCTCCCTAATTCAATAGTATTCTACTTCTTATGGTGAGGAGAGAAAGAGAGAGAGTTCAAATCATTAGTATTTTTTACTCTGAAAATCAGAAGTGAACCTTCTCTCCTCCCTAATAACATTTATTATAAAACTTCCATGATGAACCATGGATACTGTTTGAAAGATTGCAGTGGCGCACCAGTTTTCTTCTAGTGTATGTTGATAACTCACTGTCTGACTCTGGAATTTTCATTTTTTCCATATCATTTTTTCTATAATATTTGTTGTTCACGTGCAGCTGTTACTTTATTAAACGTTCTACTTTCAACTGAAGTAATTTCCCCAATCTAGCAAATTCTCCTGTTTTGTTATATATACCTCATGTTGGAGGGCAGCCCCATGAGACGAACATCTGCCAAATATTGTACTGTTTTATAAAGATACTGCTTTTAGGAAACGGTGAATGTCTTTCTTCATTTTAGGGGACTAGAGAGTATAGCAATGCTGTATATATTGATTTGTACTTCTTCCTTTTCTTCTGTGGTGGGTGTTTATTTGTTTCATTATTATAGAAGCCAAAACAATGGGAGTTTTTTTTTAAAAAAATAAGAGGCTATCACAAATATAGCTATGGTGCAACCCAATATAATGGTTTTGAATATGAAGAAGTCCTACAGGAAGGACTTGCAAGTCTTTTTATATTACTTCATCGTTAAATGGACAGTACAATCAGATGCAGTTTCGTGTTAAGCACTGCTTCTCTCCATCCTTAAACATTGATATTAGAGAGATTAAAAGTAGATAGTAAGACGCTTTAACAACAAAAAAATAGCATTACAAAACAATAGTACAACCTAACATATGCCTCGTCTCTTCATGAACATCTAATTATTGCTCGAAGTAGCCACCTCTATTTATAGTCAGCTTTTGATTGTCCTCAGTAGGCTTTCTCCTTAAGTCCCCTCACTGCCTTAGCCTCAAGCTGAATGGAATTCTCTAAAGTTGAAGCCAGGTGATGAATTAAACCCCTTGGCTCTGATAATGAACTAGTAGAGTCCGGTTGTCTAAACAGCTATTCCTGTTCACTTGCGTCATCGTGTTTCCCTCCAGGGTGATAATTGCTCAGACCACATTGTGGCTCATTTCTTTATAATGCCTATAACGGTGCTTTTTCAAGGGAGGGAACTGCATATTTTAGTGCCGTGATAAAATGCAAGAAGGCATGCTGCCATAATGTGGTTGGCCCCATCTTGTGTACAGCTATGAACATTTGTATTTATGACAGCCATTTCACACTTGTATATTTGGAAAATGGTGAAATGTTTATGTGCTCATATACTAGAATTTGTGAATTTTCCTTATTCTGCTAAGGATAAAGAACACTTGTCTAATTTCAAACATTTGTTTGAACAGTGTGAACCTTGGGGGAGAGCGGGGGAAGGAAGAGTGGTTGCCTGCATCCTCATAATATGCATGTTAATTCATACTGATATTTTGAACAAGGCACAGCTGCTGGATAACCATGTGATCCTTCTATCTCACAGAGGATGATGCATTTTCATGCAGCCCGTCATGGAGCAATAGAAGGAAAGCTCCCATTTTAGAAATTTGTTACGAATGGAAAGTAAGAGAAAGTTGGGCTCACCTGTGAATACTAAACAGGAGAAAGCCCATCACAGTCAGTGATCAGAATGTCCAGAGCTCTCTGTGTTGATCATTGATACCCAAACAAACTGCATGAAACACTATTTGCTCAGACCATCAGATTGAAACCATCACTCCAGCCATAGTCAGTCATAGGACGCTTGCATTAAAATATACTCTTACTTGTCCTTTGCTTTAGAAATTCGTCTCCGTTCTGTTTTCCCTTTATCTACCCACGTCATAAACAGCCCATGGTGCTGGTGTCTTCTGGGCATCATTTCCTTGGTCAGTCTGCTGCTCCTCAAAGCTTTTAATAATTCTAAAGGAGCAACATCACCTTTCTTTGGAAGCTCTTCTTCATTGAACAAATGGATATGGAAAAAAAGTTCATTTCAGATATCTAATTAAATCATCCTTTACCAGCGTAGTTACCCCTTGGAATGTTGACATGCTACTCTATTCTCAGCAAGTCAGTTGGCAAGAAGGAGACTTTCTTTAATCCTTGGGCTCTGAGATCATCATTTGGGCAAAATACTTTGAAGATTAGGGAGATGTTGCTGTGGCAATAATCCGAAAGGTCTTCATCCACAGGTACAGGTCACAGATTTATCTTAGGAAAACTGCACCGGTTTCTGATGAAGGGTGATTTCCTTTCACATATTTCTGTGAAAAATGAGGTACTGCAGAGAGCCCTTGCATGTCTATGTATAATTCATAGCCTTGTTAAAGAATGTGAGGCAGTCTGATCAATCTTAAATGTAACCAGCCACCTTTGCTATCTCAGAGTCCATTGAAAGGTAACCCAGGAACCAGATGGAAACTGACAGTCCTTAATACTTTTATGTAACTTCAGCACCACTACCAGAGAAAGAGAAAAGGGAGGGGAAAAAAACCCCCATACAATCCTAAATCTAACAGCCATATACCAGAAAAATTCTTCTCCCAATAGTTGAGCACAGGTATTGAGTCTTGGACTTCAGAAAATCTTGGTTTCAAATCCCTCCTCTAATGTTTGGTCTTGTGCAATTTACTTGAAATGTCTGTGCCTCAGTTTCTTCATCTAGGCAACAGCTTAATAGCCTACATTTCAGGATTCTTGAGGAGTAAACCGAAGGTCAGTATTCTAAATTCCTGATACATTTTAAACACTAATAAGCATTGGCAAATAGAATTTATGTGTGAATGCGTCAAGAGGATAGAATTCATCTTCACATTATTTTTTCCATAATGTCTTTCCTCCTGGGATAAACAGTGTCTTATTAGCATTCTTCTCTTGATAAAAAGTTGCATGAGAAACAATACACAGCGGCATATAAAAGCAACAAATTCTAGTAGTGAACAATAAAATCTTGTGCCTGAGATTGCCCATGCTTTTCTCTTAGGCTGTAACTGAATGGATTTCTTTTCTAAAGGATTGCTTTCCACATCCCTGATCAGGTTGGTCATCCAAAAAATCCAGTTCATTGTCAAGATGGATGAAAGATGACCAATGAATTTTGAGCTAATGTTTTTTTTATCACTTCTGTTATGCTCTAGTCAGCTAAACAAAGGGTAAAACACACTGTGAATCTCCGTCCTCTAGCCTGAGTTGCTCTTGTATACCCTTTTTGAAAATGCCATATTGACACAGACCCTTAACGAATGGAGGCAGGTTCCAGGTCTGAGGTTTACGATTTGCTTCAGAGATCAGGTTGCCCAAACTTCCTATGGCTCTTATGGTCTTAGAATATGGAATCCGCCCTGCACATCACCTAGAACTGATTTATTCACCCAGCATTTTCAGAACAGTGAATTTTTTCTTGGATTATACCAAGTTTAATTGGGGTCTTTATGATTATAAAATTAGAAATTATTCGGGTAAATGAAAACTCCTTAATTTTCCTGGACCATTTATGGAAGTCTCTTTGAAATAAAGCAGGAGAAAGTGTAATTTTTGTAAGACCTAGAAAGTTCTAGTTTTATTTCCTGGTTATGAGAGAAAGTGGTTTGAAACATTGTCTGCGTTAAAACCTAGCACTCACTTTAAAGCCCTCACCGCTGTGCACCTGACATAGGTTTACTCATTTAATTCTCAGACTGTCTTGTGAAGTAGGTGCCACCGTGGTAATCTTTTTAAAGATGATAAAAATCTGAGTATAGATAGAGGAATCAAGGCGGTCAGTCACACAGCTGCTAAACAGCAAAGGGGGCAACATGTTCCCACAGTCAGCCCACACACAATCCTGTACCTTTGTATATTTGTATTACTTGGTTGTTTCATCACGCCCTACCTCAAAAGGAAATGAAGGATCAGAACTTGCATCATGGATTGGATCTTTATTCATTCTTTCATTTTGTGGTGCAAGCATTAGGTCAGTACAAAAATATCCAATGATTAAAGTCATGATTTTGTAAAAGGCTTTATTTTTTTAGCTTCTTGTTTCAGTGCATCCAGGGAACCATGGAAAGCAAAATAATAACTCAAAACTAATATCTAATAATATAAAATTAATAAGACTGGAAGCTCTATGTTGCAGAGATTAAGAACGGAACTTTGAACCAGTTAGACCTTCAGGCAAGTAACTTAACCTCTCTGGGCACCGATTTTTCTCAACTGTAAACTAGAAAAAAATAAGTTTCCCCTACATTGGATTGTTTTGAAGTGGAAATAAAGTAGTGCACATGTAGCAGGTGTGAATCCCAGGTGGACGTGGGATCTAGTCTTTGCTTTCTACAAAAGACAAAACAAACCCAACAAAAACCTGAATTTCTGTTTCGAATTTTTATCCCTCTTAATGGGCAGAAAATTTCACCTTAGTCATTTGGGTAGCTCTCCCCTCCATGCATTCTGGTCAGGGCTGCAGTAAGTTTTGTGTATAGAATGAATGGATAGTTTACACTTTGTCAGTTTTCTCTAAAGTACTTTGCAAACCCAGATGAACGCTGAGCCTTCCATCCAGGTTAGGGATCCTGAGCCCAACTATACATGTTGTAGAGCCGCCACTGCACCGGTGTGGGTGAGGCAGAGAGGGAGGTGTGGTCACCTCCAGTCAGTGAGTCATCTGTTCACCCAGTGTACCACTGAGGCATCCATCATCCCTGTCCAGCTGCCTCTTCGGGTCTGCTTGCTCTCTCTGACATTTCCTCATTGGGTCTTGTCGTATTTCCATTGTCATTGTGTAGCTTTCTCCCAGAGATCTCTCACAGCCTGTGGCTTCCCCCATTCCGGATGAAAACACTTTCTAGTCTTTGGTGGTGGTGGCGTGTGTGTTGGTACGGGGAGGACAGGGAATCCAGTCCTCGTGAATTCTCTGCCTTATAAGGATTTAATCTTTTGTAACTCACCGCCCAGTCCTAAACTTATCTTTTTCATACACCTCCCTGAGGCAGTGGTGAAAGTACCCATTACCAAGGGAATGGTGGAGGGGGATGTTAAAAGAGGAAAGTAAAATAGAGGAAAGAAATACAAATAAGTACCTTAAAACATGATATTAGTCAATATCACTCAGAGGTTTAGCCTAAATAGATCAGGGTTCGATAAATGATTGCTGTGGTTACTGCTACTCTTGCTGTCATTGTCATTATTGATAATAGGTAAAGAACATTACGAAAAACAAAAACATAGCCACTAGACCAGAAGACGAAGAACATGTGCCCTTAAAATGAAATCTAAAGCAGACTGGGTCTGCCCTAACTCTCCAAGGGTAACTGACGCCTGGAAGACTGTCACAGTGATTCTTGACTATCCACACCCATGCCTGAGGTGGGGTCTTCCTCTAGACGCCTCTGTCTTCTTCGCTTTCATAATTCCTCAAGCTATACGCCAAAATAGTTTTGTGGGTCTATTCTGTGGATAAGGCGTCTTAATGCTGAGGGATTTCTGCTTTCTGGCAAAGTATAAGAGAAGAGGAGATTAATGATTAATAGTCTTTATTGATTCTCATTGGTAAAGATTTTGTTAGAGATAGCAAACCAAGTGATTAGTAATGATTATACAGCTAGTTAGAGTTAAAACAGCATCTATAAATCACTATAGTAGCAAGCAAGTACTCTTCCTGATTTTTAACACTTGTTATTTCACAAAAAGTTTTATTATCATTACTGAGATTCATTCAGTCCTTCAGGAATATGTATTGAACACCTGCAGTGTGTCAGGCACTGTTCTAGGCACAGAGGGTATGTTAGTAAACCAAAGAGAAAAATCCCAGCCCTCATGGAGCTTACCTCCTGGTGAGGAAGACAGGAAATAAGATAAAAAGGTAACCTATATAATATGTTACAGTGTGGTAAGTGCAAAGGAGAAATAATAGAAGTGGGAGGTTTGGAACACATGATAGGGGTGAGACTGTAAATGTAGGCAAAGTGATCTGGAAGCTTTGAATGAGAAGATGAATTTTGAGTAAATGACTGAAGGAAATAAGGGCGTGAGCCACACAGGTATCCGGGGAAAGAGTTTCCTAGGCTGAGAAGACAGAACGCATTGAGGCAGGAGAATATCTGCTGTGTTCAAGAATCAGCAAGGAGCCCAGTGTGCCTGTAGTGGAGTGAGTTCAGGGAGAGTTACAGGAAGTAAAGTCAAAGAGGTGAGAAGTTGGCGGTGAGTCTGATAATGGAGGGACTCAGGCCATTACATTTATTCTGAGATGGAAAGCTGTTGGAGAATTTTGAGCAGAGGGGTGGCATGACCTGAGTGTATTTTAAGAGGATCACACTGGCTTTTGTCTTGAAAACAGACTGCAAGAGAACAAGGACATGTAGAACTTCTCTAATTTATGTGCTATTATAGAGAACATTTTAATGTAGTGGAGACCCGTTGAATTCTAATTCTATAAATCGTCCTTTTATTTTACTGCAATCTGAGAATTTTGGGAAGTGAAATTCTTTTATATTTGTAACTGCTTCCACTTAATACTCAATGATTGTGCTGTGGGTAGTAAGTGTGCGATGCTTTTCTTGGCACTGAGAGTGATACACTGATGAACCCAAGAGGACTGCCCTCAAGAAATTTGTATTTTGGAAGCCGTGATAGAACATGTAAAGAGGCAGGCTTGTAGAGCATTGGCAGAGAAGAAAAATCACAGGGATTGGCTGCAGCGCTGTGGTTGTTTAGGACTCTGACAAAAACTCTCAGGACCAAAATGTCATCTCCAAATATTGTAGATACGAGAAATATCCAGATAAATCTGTGGCCCAATGGTCTTTCTGCATTTCTCTTTGTTCCCCCACCCCCACCCCCCACCCCATCTCTCCCTCTCTCTTTCTTCATTGTGAGGGGAAACTAAGCATATTGACATCTATTGTTGAGAGCATTAATTGAGGAGCTTGCCAAATCACTAAATTTGCAAATGACTAGCCATTTTCCATTTGGGATGATCAGGGCAGGAACACTTCAACAGGGTTAGTTATAATACAGTGGCTTTACATCTTTGGATCTCTTAGACCGTGATGGAATTACCTTAGTAACAGCTTATCACGAAATAGACGGTCTGCAGCTGTTAGATGGAAAGCATTCTACTTTATTAGTAATTGAGGTTTAAATGGCAATTTGAGGGGAGATAGCCTTAATATGCATGGTCTCTTTTTTCTTCCTCAACCTGGGCGAAGTGTCCCTCTTCTGTGTCCGTCTAATACCCTGTGAATAACTGTGTTAGTAGAAAGTGGCAAAATTAACTGGGAAGGGGCCCATGCCATTCCACCACCTCTTTGAGGGCAGGGTTATGTGTGTTTCAGACCTGTGCATACCCACTGCAGTGCCTGACGACATTAATGTTCCATAAATGTTTATTGAATTAAACTGTTGAATTGGGTGTTAATATGGTATTTAAATGAGTTTCATATGGAAAGCAAATTGTATTGGAATAAATGCTTTTGAGGGCCAGATATTTGCCAGCTATCAGGCACTTATCACCCAAGGCTACATTAGATCCCACTGTCGTCCTGAAGGAGCTCACAGTCCAATGAGGGAGAGAGACCTGAAAACTCATAACTGGGACACGGTGGGATGTGACCATGGCAAGTTTAGTCCGAGAGATAGACAGCCCAGAGGAGCGCTGCTCAACTCTCTTGAGACTGCCACAGGCTTCACAAGAAAAGTTTGATCAGTATCTTGAAGAGTGGCTATTGCTTGTCTGGGAAGGAGTAGGAAGTTTGTTCCAGGAAATGTGCATGGGATATAGAGAGCTGTAGAGGTATGAGATAAAATGGATTGTCGATACCCAAGATAATGTTTAGGCTGTGTTTGTGAGTTTAGTGGGCGAGTGGAATGAAAACTTCAGCCAGAAGCCAAAGGGTATCATCTGATATAAGAATGAATTGGATTATATAGATTTAGTGAGAACAGATTGAAATTTATAAAGAAATAATGGGTTGTGACTGTATTTTAGAGGCCATTCTGGTGGTATACAGAGGATGGATTAGAAAAGGAAAAGACCAAATACTGAGAGTCCTGTTAAGTTAATGACAAGCTATGACGGGTTATCACACAGTATAATGTTGTGGTTGGAAATGTAGACACTGGATGCAGACTATCTGGATTTGACTTATGGTCTCCATGACTTTGTACAAGTTACTTAACTAGTCAGTGCTACAGTTTTCTTATCTACAAGATGGGCATACAATGAAACCTACATATAGGGATGTTATAGGTATTAAATTAAGTAATGCATATAAAATGCACAAAATATAGTTACCACTTAATAAGTTTTATTATCATTAATATCTCATTCACATACCATAAAAACCCTGTGAGGAAGATGCAGTGTTTGTACCCATTTACAGATATGAATACTAAGGCTTCTGGAATTTAAGTTACTATGATGGTTAATCACTGCATTTCAAATATTTATTAAATATGTATACAACGGGTCATATGACAATGGGTGAAATAAGGGTTTACTACTTATTAATATCTATTAATGGATTTTGCATTTGCTAGGCATATTAAAATATGCAGCCTTGAAACTCCCATTCTCTTTAGATTTGTTATGAATTCAGGAGGTTAGAATGGAACTGAAGTGACCTCACGGCATATTTACAAAATAACATTTGTCTCTATAGAGCTGAAAAGTATAGACTGTAAGATAGCATTTGTTCCTTGGCCTTGCTCTGCAGAGACAACCCGCATCTTCCTGACTTGGTACCTATATTACACCTGTCCGTTGAAGAGGCACTTTTTAGTCTGTTCGTTTCACAATATGGTCATGTTCATACATTTTACAAAATTACATTTCTTGTCAAAAAGAAAATAAAATTCATCACGTGGTTAATTCCTAGCCTTCTATCAAACTACCAGCCCAGATAAGATCAACCTAATAACTGGTTTATAAATCATATCATCTATCCTGCAGTGTGTGTGTGTGATTTCTATTGTTTATAATAAGAGGTGACAATAACATCTGCTGGCTTAACAAATGTTGTATATCCCCCATGCTTCTTTTAAGACACGTAACTCTTTATCATACTCCTCTTCAGATCGGCACAGTATCACTCGGTCAATACTGAAATTCAAATTTGAGAAGCATCTATGCTTTATCCAGTGGTTCATGGTGGGTAAGGTTTATTGTTTCTGAGATGCACACAACAGCAAATGGCAATTTTGAAGCAGCTATCAGTTGCATTTTCAGAAATGTTTAGTAGCTGATAACAACCTGTCGTCTTTGTACAGGATGAAGGAAACATCACGTCATGGGTAGAACCTAACTACCTCTTGTATTTCTCTTAGCCTTTGAAGTTATAAGTTCAGTGTATTGCATTTCCCCAGATCATATGGGTTCAAGGCATCTGAGCTTCACAGAGTAAAAAATTTCTTTCAATTTTCAGAATACCAGTGTGTATGTATAGCAGGGGTCAGTGGAATGAGAAGCTTTTCAAAATTGGAGAATTATATTAAAAGTATACATTCAACTTTTATTTAAAAGCAACTTATTTAAACTCTCCTTTAAGATCATAAATTTCACAGTTTCTGGTATGCAGCTGCTGCATCTCAGCAACCTCTTTTATATTCACTCATACCACGGCCTCTGTCAGGGCCAAGTCTGAGAGATCTCTTACTCAAGTCAAGCTCTAAAACATTAACTGGATACTGTGTATAATGATGAGCCATGATTGGAAAATATACATCAAACTTTTTATATTGATTTAAGATTATTAACTCTTACCTTATATATTTCCAAATCCTAGTTTGATTTTTGTGTGCACTCGTATGTTAGTTTTCTAATTAAAGTCTAATTTAGAAAAAAAGCTAGAGTTATTCCGACCAGCCATTTACTTCTAATGAAATTGCTCTGTAAAATAGATATAAAACCTCCTATATCACTAAATCTCAATTACATTGTGGAATGTGAAAACTGACACAAGGCAGTAACCTTCAAATGAGATTAAACTCCAGTGAGAATGGAGGCTGAAGAGTGAATTGGGATGACTTAATATTTTTGTACTTTTTGAATGCCGATAAACTGTTTTTATTTTTTAATTTTTTTCAGCTTTATTGAGGTATTATTGACAAATAAAAAATTGTATAAGTTATTTTGATATAAGTATACCTTGTGTAATGATTACCACAGTCAAGCTAATTAAACATGTCCGTGACATCATGTAGTTAATGTTTGACCTCACACAGCATTCATTTGTTGAATTCTTGAATAGTTCCAGTATCAGAGTATAGCTTTCAATTTTTGATTGCTATTTTAAAATGTATATATAATGTTGCCTAATATTTAAAATCAATAATGTTTGGACTTTTGTGTGCTAGCTCTATAATTGAGGAATAAAACACTGTTCCAGCCCTTAATATATTTAGAGTCTACGTACATATTATGTCACAATTTATACCTTATAATTTGCATGATGTTTGTTGACAGAAGTCACTGCATAAATACCATTATTTTATACAGTCAGGTCCACATCCAAAATATGTGGACATATAAATTGCATGTATATTACATACATAGATATAGACATAGATTATATATATATGTAGATCACAGAAATAGAAATGAATCTGGATATATAAATGTAAATTTCCAGAATTCATTGAAATCTATGGTGTTTGATGCTTTTTGGTAACTTCATTCAAGTATGCTAAAATTAACAGAAAGATATCTTATATAATTTTCATTGTTAAACTTTATATCATGTCTGTGTTTAGGTTCATGTGTTTTAATTCTCAAGAAATAACTTCAACCATGAATATTTTCAAAGCCACAAGCAACCTATGGACATTTAAAAATTTTTAAATCATTATTGTCTTAGATGTATTTGAATACAAGCACATTGTTTTCTTATAGATTATTTCCAATACTGTTATATACCAAATTAGTTCAATGAGTTCCAGGCAGGATTTCTAGCAAATATCATTACTGTAAATATACCCATTTTTAGAGTATAATTCAAACTTAGAACTTTCAGAATGGATACAGTGAAACAGATATTCTAAAATTGTCAACGTATTTTGAAATAAGATAGCAGAGGAGAGTTCAGGCAATTTTGCTGCTTTTTATCAAAAGACCCATGATTATTTTCTTATAGAAAAACCATCAGTGCAAGTAATTAGTAGATTGTACTTTACTGTCCAGGCTGCTTTCTAATTCCCACCATGATACTGCGTATTTACAGAACTATAATTACACATGAGGGTTCAGACTTTGCTAGGCCATCAACCCTCTTGGAACAACTGGAAATGGGAAAGTGGCAGGAGAGGGCAGGAGAGGGCAGCACCTTGGTGATGTCATACCAGTAAAAGCTGCTCTATAAATTAGCTGTTGAGATTGTAACTAATGGTAGACTTGGCAGAGCTCAGCTGGACCCCAGGGGCTGAGGTCTGGGACTGACATTGCTTCCTTCACAGTGAAATGTAATTGTCAGTGAAGCAAATCAAACTAGAGAGAATTAAAAACCAAAGCAAACAAACAACAGCAACAAACCCTGAGATGAAAAGGGCAAGGTAGCAGGAAACAGCATTATTTTAAGAATTAGTTATGATTTTCATTTTGTCAACTTGATTGTCCACATGTGAGGTAAAATACTTTTTGCATTATTTAAGGTAATATATTTTTGGAAACCAAATCATAACATTTGACCCATAATACCCATAATTATACTTTATATAAAGGAACAGTTTAAAGATTTTTGTTGGCAAATAATTTCTTATAATTTTCTTAAACATTTTTAGTATGATCTATCAGGTTAAACTCTATGTATATGGCTGGGACATGGCTTCTCTCCCTCCCTCCCTCCCTCCCTTCCTCTCTCTCTCTCTCTCTCTCTCTAGATATATATATATATAATATATATATGTGTGTGTGTATATATATATATACACATATATGCACACACACACACACACATATATATATAATTTTTTTTACTTACTCTGATACTTTCTCTTAACTGTTAAATACGATAGATAGCTTTAAACTGTTTTTCAACTGTTTACAATAAATGACAATTTTAATTGAAATTTTTGCCCTTTTGCCAATAACATTTTACTACTTTGGGCAAACGTCTCCCCAAGACATGTAACTAGTTAAAACAGAGATAGAAGAAATCTTCAAGGTATTTGAAGGTACACAGATCAAAGTTTCTTAAACACTCTTTAACATAGTGAGGTAATATAGGGGAGAGAGTATGCACTCAGTTATTGGATGTAGCTTCACATTCCACATCTACTGCTTACTTTTCTTAAGCAAGATATTTAACCTTCAGTTTAGTCAGTTACTCATCCATCAAATGGGGATTTTAATATTTATCTTTCATGTTTAGACAGTTAAATGAGATACAAACTAATAGTGTCTGATAGGTGATATGTGTGTGTAAAAATATTTGTGTATGTAATATGTGTTTGTGTATGTATACACACATACAATTTACAATTATTGCCCTTAATTACCATATCTTTAATGTACAAGAAAAAGGTCTACTTAATCATCCTTTTCAAGCCTTTCTTTCTCTTCTATGGTTACCATACTTGAAGAATTAAGAAACTTCTGCATACCCCACTTACATCAATGGGTAGATCATCAAGTGAAAAAAAAAAAAAAAAAAGAAGAAAGCAATTGCATTTAAAATTGCACCAAAAAAAGATAAAATACCTAGGGATAAATTTAAACAAGGAGATGAAAGACTGGTACTCTGAAAACCATAAGACATTGTTGAAAGAAACTGAAGAAGACACAAATAAATAGATATTCCATACTCATGGATTAGAAGAATTAATTTTGTTAAAATTTCCATACAACCCAAGGCAATCTACAAATGCAGTGAAATCCCTATCAAAACTCCAATGGCATATTTCACAGAACTAGAACAAATAATTCAAAAATTTATATGGCACCACCAAAAATCTTGAATAGCCAAAACAATATTGGGAAAGAAGACAAAACTGGAGGTTTTATGCTTCCTGATTTCAAGCTAAAGTAATTTAAGTGTTATGATACTGGCACGAAAACAGGCACACATCAACAGAACAGAATTAAAAACCCAGAAATAAAACCACACATATGGTCAATTAATTTATGACAAAGAAGCAAACATATAATGGAGAAAGGACAGTCTCTTCAATAAATGATGTTGGGAAAACTGGATAACCACATGCAAAAGAATGTTTACGGTGAAAGACCATTGTCTTTCATTGTGAACAAAAATTAGCTCAAAATTGATTAAACACTTCAATATAAGACCTAAAATCATAAAATTCATAGAAGAAAACATAGGTGGTATCTTCATTAACATCCGTCTTAGCAATGTTCTTTTGGATCTGACTCGAAAGGCAAGGAAAACAAAAGCAAAAATAAACAACTGGAATGACATCAAACTAAAAAGCTGGTGCCTAGTGAAGGGGGCCATCATCAGAATGGAAAGGCAATCTAATGAATGGGAGAAGTTATTTGTGAATCCTTTGTCTGTTAAGGTGTTAACATCCAAAATATATAAAGAACTCATACAACTCAACAACAACAAAAGCAAACAACCCCATTAAAAATGGACAGAGGATCTGAATAGACACTTTTCCAAAGGAGACATACAGATGGCACATAAGATACTCAGTGTCACTAATTATTAGGGAAATGGAAATCAAAACCACAAGGTATCACCTCACATCTGTTAGGATGACTATTATTGAAAAGATATGAAATAGCAATTGTTGGAAAGGATGTGGGGAAAAGGCAACCCTTGTGCACTGTTGCTGGGACTGTAAATTGGTGCAGCCACTATGGAGAACAGTATGGAAGTTCCTCAAAAAGTTAAGAAGAGAACTACCATTGACCTAGCTATTCTTTCCATTTCTGGCTGTTTATCCTAAGAACATGAAAAGAGTAATTCAGAAAGATATAGGCACCTCTATGTTCATTGCAGCATTATTTACACTAACCAAGAAATGGAAACAACCTAAGTGTATACATGTGTGTATGTGTGTGTATATACGTATATACATGTATTGTATACATATACAATGGAATACCACTTGGCCACAAGAAAGAATAAAATCCTGGCATTTGCGACAACATGGATGGACCTTAAGGGTATTATGCTAAGTGAGATAAGTTAGACAGAGTCAGACAAAGATTACATGATTTAACTCATATGTGGAATCTAAAAAAAACTGATGATTAAATAAAAACAAATTCATAGATACAGAGAACAGATTAGTGGTTGCCAGAAGGGAAGGAGGCTGGGGGGTGAGCGAAATGAGTGAAGGGAGAAATGGGTCATATGGTTATGGATGGTAACAGACTTGTGGTAGTGATCACTTTGTAATGTACATAGATGTCAAATTATAATGCTGTACACCTGAAATACATTATAGTAAAAAAAAAAAGTTTAACCTAATTATAAGGGAGTTATGTGAAGATAGCATGGATATTTCAGCATTCTTTGAAATTTCCAGCTCTAGGAAAAGAAAATGCTAAATCTCAGGAAGCCTTGCCAACAAACAAATCGTTATGATATATTTTGAAACGGTGAGAATTATTGTCAGAACTGTGAAAAACAATACAGCTCTAGCACCTGATATTTACTCCTGCTGAGATTGTCAAGCACTGGGCAAATGGATATAGAGTCTTGATTAATTAATTATGCATGGATCTGAGAAAAAGAATTGATAGCTTTTAAAAAATTAAAACCATTTTCATGAAGGAAGTCAAGAATCCTTATTGTTCACCCTTCTGGCTTCCCTTTGCTCCAAAGTATGAAATGTTGGACCAAAGTTATCTTTACTAAACAATATCAGGAATTAGGCTCTAGAGAATCATTTAAATGTTCGAGATTATGGTGTAGTGCAGTAGATATGTTATTTATTTTACACAAAGAATTACAAGAAATATGTTGGATACCAGAATAGTGATACAATATAACCTTCTCTGTAGACATTGGGTCAATTAATCTAAAGCATTTTTAAGACAGTGAATTATAAAAGTGATACATATATAACCGACCCATTTTATTTTAGGACTCTTCTTTGTGTGTGGAATCAGTAGCTGACATTTTCTTTTCACATTAAAAAATCCATAATTTGTTGTTTATGGATTTTTATGTGTTGGTTTCTTTACAGTGGAATAAGAACTTAAAGACTTGTAAAATCATTTGGGAAAAGATTCCTTTTAGATTTTATCATTGTTTTTCCAACTTTCCTCTAAAAATTACTTTAATGCCTTTATGTAGACTTTATGTAGTCTTTCTAATATGTTAAATTTAGTTTTTATTTTTTTAAATCTGTATTTTGTACTCATTAGTTTTATATATGTAATATTCAAATTACATAGTGATGCCCATCACAAGTACAAGTGACATAACCAGGTTTGAGTTTGTGTTTAAAACAGGCACTGTATAAACATATAATTCAAGTGATGGGAGCAGACACATGTAGGCACAACTTACAGCATACAATTCAACTAACCAGAACAAAAGCATATGTCTGAGAATCCTATTATTTATGACCAAGTTTGACTGAATTTCTACTGCTTGACATTGAACTCAAGACATCAGTAGAATATTCATATTTATAGGTAGTTCTTTGCTTTGGAAAACTCATAAATATATTGGACCACTTAAAGAGATCTAGCATCCTAAATTTCTGTCCATGTAATAGCATCATTCAGAGGTATTGTCTAATTTATTCCGCATTGTCAGTGGAATGAAACTGCATATCAGTGGGAGAGAGAAAACATAGCATTGCAGGCATATGGTACCATGCTGAGGGCTACATTATGTGGGAAAAAAACGCTATTACTTGAAAACTTGTATCGAGTGGTGTTTTGTGTGGTTTCCTCAACTTATTAGTGAACTCACTGAAAAGAAATGTTATGAGTACTTTAAACAAAAAAAATAATTTAGAAGCAAAGTATAGCAAAGTATGTGTATATATACATTTGTATCTATAACAACATACATGAAACATAGATACATACATATATTCTATATATGCGTGTATTATATATACACATATAGTTTTAGTATCACATGGGAGGTGATATGATTGTGGTCCAAAGCTTGGACTCTGGACAAATCATCTTCACTGATAGCCATATAAACTTGAGCAAATTAATCTCTCTGCCTCAGTGTTTTCTTCTTTAAAATGAAGCTAATAATATTGTCTACCTCATTAAATAAGCTACTGTGTATAAAATGCTTGGAATAGTGCCATGAGTAGTAACTGCAGTACATGAAATATGTGTGCATATGGACAGAGAAACCATGTGTATGATTTAGGAGTGTCTGTAATGCTTTGAATTTTTAAGTTTAATGTATGAAATGCATTTCATAGCTTGACAGAACTTGTCATTTTAAGCCTGTACCAGTTATCTATTCTACATTAATGGAGTCTATGATAGAACTCCTAAAGAGATAGAGAATATCATCTCTTATTATATTCAACCATGGACAGCCACAGACACCTCCTGTCAATTGGAAATCAAATATTATGACTGACTCTTTTTCAGAGCAGCATCTCCATATCTGTGTTGAATTCAATAAGGCGGTTATTTTAAAGGGCACACGAAGACATGGTATTTACCATGCCAGAAATAGCATACCTCATGACAAATTCTACAGTGTGCCTGTAGTGGTCTGCAATGGTGTTCTCTTGTATTCCTACTTGCAGTTTCTGATGTAACCCACTGCCACAGTGACTGCCAGTACACGGGAGTGATCTTGATAACATTTCTGCCTTGATTGGCCTTTAGCAGTGAGAGTAAGTGAGACTGTCATTCCATCTCCCATCCTTATGAAATTGAATTTTATGAAAGAGACGTAACCTAGAGTTTGAGAGGTTTGATTGACATCTTCCATATGGCTGTCTCGCTGTAGTCAAAGAAACAGTGCCCTGAAGCATTGGCTGGTGCCTTTCTTAAAGTAGGGGAAGAGCAGATGGGAGGGAAAGAGACAGGGAAGACATCAGAATTCTGGGCGCTCTGATGTCCACTTCTGTTCCCTGTGACAAGTGTGCTTACACCACCGATTCTGTTAAATATACAACATGTGTTTAACAGGGAACACTGATGACAGTAATTACATTATTAATTCACTGCCTTAAATGAGGGCAGGCCAGGAGGATTGGAGTGGCATTTTACCTTGTTTTGAATTCACAAAATAAAAATCTTTACAAAGATGCACAAATATTTATTAGGGGACCAAACCTGAAAGCTGCCTAGACATTGCTTCTCTGATAATGATATGTGAGGCATGTTTTTGGACTCTGTCTGCTTTTCAGAAAAAAAAAAATGTGTATCTGCATTTTTACCTAGTTGACAAATTTCAAATTCTCCAGATGGCAGCTTTAATACGTTTAATGTGATTGTGCTGTTAAAAAATAGCAATAGAGTTTTCTCTAGAGAAAGTCATTTGCTATGAGAAAGCAATACCATATGATGCATGAAAATAAGAACATTGCAAGCTACTTTTGTTATTTGGCTTTCACTGATCTCTTGATGAATAAAAAATCCGTAGTGAACAAATAAATTATACTGATGATGAACTTAGCAACTTATTCTATTCAATTCTAAAAGTCCCTTATTAAAGTATAGTCAACCTATCCCTCATCTGCTCTTTTGTGTATTGGCAATATTAGCCACATTTTGATTTTTTTTTGTTTGTATGTACTTACTACGTGAGCAATAGGAGATTTGGAAATGGATCAGAACCAGATATATAGTTCCCCAGCAGGGGTGTCATTTGAACAGCTACACCTGAGACCTCTTGAGGGTTTTGAGAATTTCTCCTTAATAACCATTTCAGATATTAGCATATCCCATAGTATAAGACTAATTTTGCCAGACAACATGAAAATTGTCTGGTTCACTTGCTCACCTATTCCCAGTCTCACACCTCACTTGTGCCTCAGACAGTGCTTTACATTTCTCAGTACCTGCAATATACCATCAGTGCTTGTAGAACACATGATTTAAAAGTCTATGGCCAAGGTCTTCTGGACATTGGACATTTTCTTCCTATGTTATGTATATTTAAACTATATGTGCATTAGTTTCACCTTGAATCAGTTAAGACTTTGTTGTGGAGATACTGGAAATTCAAGGTCAAATGGGTACATTAAACTTCCTAACTCCTACCTGTCATGTACTTTAAGTGAGCCATGAAAACTACCTAGAACAGCTGTCGTTTTGATGTGTTCTGATTCTTCTGGGAAGTAAGGTTTCCACTGAGTAAAATTATGGACTCTGGAAAAATCAAAACAGTGATCCATCTACCCAGAGGACCTGGACTGTGACGTTTTTAGCTCATTTCATATGAGCATAGGGAGACTTTAAACTTAAATGAGAGTTTGGCTACTACGCTATGAAACCATTTCACAGCACAACTCCAGATAAATGTCATTTTGTGGTGACTTTGCCAGATTATCAGTCTATTAACTGTATCAGTAGGATAAAATTTGAACTTATTTTCAAAAAGGTTCTGTCTTAGCTGTAAACTTATCTGTAGAGCATTACGTAATTTGTAGTTATAGAGTAATAGTAATGATGATGATCATTTTGTGGGGTTATCATAATGATTATGTGAGTTTTTAAACCATAGAGCTCTATATAAAAATATTTATTAGTGTATCTTTTTGATCTTTTATACCAAAAGCAAAAATCTCTTATGTTTATATGTCTAATTAGGGAAGTATTTGGTAGTAAAGCAGAATTGAGGCCCCTAAAGATTTTGAAATCAACACTGTAAGGTTCTAGTATGTTTAGTTGTAAACTGTGGTTAAAAACATGGACATTGTTGTTAGAATGACTGGGATTTGATCCCAGCTCTATAATCATGATCTTGAACAAGGGCTCTATTTCCTCTTCTATACAATAAAGGTAACGGTAGATAACCCTTGTAGAATGCGTGATTTAAAAGTAAGCATTTGGGCTTCCCTTGTGGCGCAGTGTTTGAGAGTCCACCTGCCGATGCAGGGGACACAGGTTCGTGCCCTGGTCCGGGAAGATCCCACATGCCGCGGAGCGGCTGGGCCCGTGAGCCATGGCGGCTGAGCCTGCGCGTCCGGAGCCTGTGCTCCGCAACGGGAGAGGCCACAACAGTGAGAGGCCCGCGTACCGCAAAAAAAAAAAAAAAAAAAAAAGGAAGCATTAACTTGCTACATTGAAGTATTGAAGTGCTTATCAGACTACTAAATGAATTTTGAATAATTATTATAAAAATATTGTTTATTTTTTTTAAATCCCTACTGCTGAAAATCAAGTAACATTTAGTGGTTACACACATGCACACAAATGCTTTAGCATATGAATACACAGATCAAGTGATCATTTGACTTGGTAAGTTCAGTTCAACAACCAAACAATATTTTTATTTGTGCTCTAGTGTTAACTTGTGTGCGACATCTTCAGAAGACTATTTTCTGTTTTTTTTTTAATCTAGTATAATATGATAGTCATCAACTTGTCTTTTGATAGCATGAGTGTTCACTATGAAATGGTTATAAATTGCTAGGCAGAATGAACAGCTGTGAGAAATAATAAATGATTTTGTTATCACAACAACCAGAACGTTAGCTGGCATATTTAAAATTATATAGAAGCAGCATTATTACACAAAATAGTGGAAAAGGTCCTAAAATATACTATTTGATTCCTATGTGGGTCAATTAAATAACCCTATTAATTCAACCTCAGAAATATGTGACTGACTCTGGAATTCAATAAAGATCTGTTAAGAAACACCATGTATTGTTTTTCAGTAATGCAGCTTATAAGAAAATGTACTTTTGTAGGAAACATAGACCCTTGTTTTTATTTAGTTCCTTTGAGCTTATGCCAGATCTTCACCAGAATTTTCTTGAAAATCTTTACTGTGCTTAACTATATGGAGATAGAGTTTTTAAAATACATGTTGATGTTTTTCATATTTGAAAAATGGGGAGAATGATGGAAAATAACAGAGGAAATGATGTTTCAAATCTGGTTTTTAGCATAGTATACTACAAAAAGTACTGTAGTCGATACGTGGGGTATTGAATTACTCAGGGAAGCATTCATTAAGAAAGACCACTTTGAATACTTAAGGTAATTCATGTCTGCCATGTTATTATTTGCATTTGTAACCAACAGAATGAGAAACATGTGATCATCTCTAACTGAAATACTCTGTCAAGCGTATTAGTCTAGAATGGCATTTGTACTAAAATCCAATATCCAAACTTGATATGCAGTTGAAATATTAATAATAGCAGCCATTTTAGGAAGCAACCTAGGCATTTTAATAAGTATTCTGTGTGCATTACTACTTTAATCTTCATGAAATTCTTAGGAGCTACAATATCCCTATTTTATAGATGAAGAAACTGAGATTCGTAGCAATTAGGTTACCTCTTGTGGTAATACAGCAAGTTAAGAGTTCAGATATGTTTTTCTAATTCTAAAACTTGAGTTCTGACCACTATGACATGTTGATTTCTCTTATAACCAGAGTCATTAGGGCCAGATGTCTTTTGGTGGCGTTTTTGTTGTTGGTTGTTGTGGCTTATTTTTTTGTCTTGCTTTTAAAGAAGAGAAATTATGTGGAAGGAGACAGAAAATCCTTGGTTCAACTGAATTAATGTAAATTGTTGGTATTTGTGGCCCATTTTTACCAAACACCTTACAATTTCATTTTGTACCCTTTAATGAACAAACATGTACACACCAGTACATATATATATATATATATATATATATATATATATACATGCTCATGCAAACACACATATACATACACATACACTTGAATAATTCCAGTTACCTAAGAGTAACTAAAACTCTTCAAGTAAATCTCTGTGCTTGGTTTTGTCTGTATCTTACATGTGTAATCACTGCAGACCCTACTTTGAGTTTGTTCTCTTTATTGCTTATATGAATGTGGTCACTTGATAAAAGGAAAGAAACTTGTCTCTAGTATATCACCTGCATATAATATTTAAAAGATGACATATATGTTCTCACTTATCTTGTCCATTTTGAACAACACAAGAGAACCTTAAACGGGGGAATAATGAATTGTAATTATATAGAGTTTGGCTTCGTGATATTGATATTTTTAGACAATATCACAATGACTTCAGCACCTCAGCAATGTTATAAAGACCCAATACCTCTAGTCTTTACAGCTTTCCTGGGAATTGGCTTAAAATAAGAGAAACCAACCTTGTCTGATTCTGGAGCAGCTAAGTACAGAATATGCTCAAGATTACAGTTCACTGTAGGAGACTTCAGGGGAGGGTAAGTAACCAGATTGTGGATGAGATCTAGCATGACAAGATCCAGCAAAGGGACAGAATAAACACAGACAGAATTAGCAGCTTTACCAAAATAAGCAGACAGCAAAGACACAGCAGATGCTGCCCCAGGGAGCCAGACACAGGAGAAACATAAATCCAAGGCAAGATCTCAGGGCAGGAACATCTTGCTGAAGGGAACAGAGTCCTATATGGATCAAGGAGACAGTATCAGAACAGTTTCCTCATTTCCTTCTGGGTTGTTTTATGTTCTCTGTGGGGCAGGAAACAGGGGATACAACTGGGAACAATAAATTGGCCATACTCTACTGGAATGCAGGGAAAAGAATTAGCAGCAATTTCTGTTGACAAAATTCTGACAAACAGCTCTGCTCTATGTCTGCTTGGAAGTTTAAACTTTCATGGTCCTTATGGATGAAATAAGAACTTTGCACCCATCCTGGGAACTGTTAAAGCCTGTTTCAATTTTCATCTTGATTTTCCCTCCCGTTTCCTTCCCGTTTTACCTATGCTAAAACAAAGGTAATTTTACAAGTTATCTTCTCCTGCAAACAACTAAAATACAAATCATTTCTTTATTGATTCCTGAAATTCCACAATTTATATGTTACTAACTTTTGACCAACTTTGTCATTTCTTTTTGTCTTTAACGCTGCAAATGAACTTTGAATGGGAACATTCTACCTACGTAACATCTGAATCTGAGTCTACCTTGTTTATTTTCTGAGAGACTTGAGATTTGATCCCATCTGAAACCTCAGGTTCCTTAAGGCGGGTGGAGACACTGAAAGGGGGGAGGGTACAGAGAGGAGAAAAGGGTACCCATAGATAAGTGCAATTTCAATTTACAGTTTAGCAGTAGCAATTTAATTTGGTTGTTTCTAGCCTTTTTTTTTTTTTTTTTTTTTTTTTTTTTTTAACATCTTTATTGGGGTATAATTGCTTTACAATGGTATGTTAGTTTCTGATTTATAACAAAGTGAATCAGCTATACATATACATGTGCTCCCATGTGTCTTCCCTCCTGCATCTCCCTCCCTCCCACTCTCCCCCTCCCACCCCTCCAGGCTGTCCCAAAGCCCCGAGCTAATATCCCTGTGCCTTGCGGCTGCTTCCCCCCAGCTATCCACCCCACCACGTTTGTTAGTGTGTATATGTCCATGACTCTCTCTCGCCCTGTCAAAACTCACCCTTCCCCCTCCCCATATCCCCAAGTCCGCTCTCCAGTAGGTCTGCGCCTCCATTCCTGTCTTATCCCTAGGTTCTTCATGACATTTTTTCCCCTCAAATTCCATATATATGTGTTAGCATACGGTATCTGTCTTTGTCTTTCTGACTTACTTCACTCTGTATGACAGACTCTAGGTCTATCCATCTCATTACAAATATCTCAATTTCATTTCTTTTTAAGGCTGAGTAATATTCCATTGTGTATATGTGCCACATCTTCTTTATCCATTCGTCCGATGATGGGCGCTTAGGTTCTTTCCATCTCCGGGCTATTGTAAATAGAGCTGCAATGAACATTTTGGTACATGACTCCTTTTGAATTTTGGTTTTCTCAGGGTATATGCCCAGTAGTGGGATTGCTGGGTCATATGGTAATTCTATTTGTAGTTTTTTAAGGAACCTCCATACTGTTCTCCATAGTGGCTGAACCAATTCACATTCCCACCAGCAGTGCAAGAGTGTCCCCTTTTCTCCACACCCTCTCCAGCATTTATTGTTTCTAGATTTTTTGATGATGGCCATTCTGACTGGTGTGAGATGATATCTCATTGTAGTTTTGATTTGCATTTCTCTAATGATTAATGAGGTTGAGCATTCTTTCATGTGTTTGTTGGCATTCTGTATATCTTCTTTGGAGAAATGTCTGTTTAGGTCTTCTGCCCATTTTTGGATGGGGTTGTTTGTTTTTTTGTTATTGAGCTGCATGAGCTGCTTGTAAATTTTGGAGATTAATCCTTTGTCAGTTGCTTCATTTGCAAATATTTTCTCCCATTCTGAGGGTTGTCTTTTGGTCTTGATTATGGTTTCCTTTGCTGTGCAAAAGCTTTGAAGTTTCATTAGGTCCCATTTGTTTATTTTTGTTTTTATTTCCATTACTCTAGGAGGTGGGTCAGAAAGGATCTTGCTGTGATTTATGTCATAGAGTGTTCTTCCTATGTTTTCCTCTAAGAGTTTGATAGTTTCTGGCCTTACATTTAGGTCTTTAATCCATTTTGAGCTTATTTTTGTGTATGGTGTTAGGGAGTGATCTAATCTCATACTTTTACATGTACCTGTCCAGTTTTCCCAGCACCATTTATTGAAGAGGCTGTCCTTTCTCCACTGTACATTCCTGCCTCCTTTATCAAAGATAAGGTGTCCATATGTGCATGGGTTTATCTCTGGGCTTTCTATCCTGTTCCACTGATCTATCTTTCTGTTTTTGTGCCAGTACCATACTGTCTTGATTACTGTTGCTTTGTAGTATAGTCTGAAGTCAGGGAGCCTGATTCCTCCAGCTCCTTTTTTCGTTCTCAAAATTGCTTTGGCTATTCGGGGTCTTTTGTGTTTCCATACAAATTGCGAAATTTTTTGTTCTAGTTCTGTGAAAAATGCCAGTGGTAGTTTAATAGGGATTGCATTGAATCTGTAGATTGCTTTGGGTAGTAGAGTCATTTTCACAATGTTGATTCTTCCCATCCAAGAACATGGTATATCTCTCCATCTATTTGTATCATCTTTAATTTCTTTCATCAGTGTCTTATAATTTTCTGCATACAGGTCTTTCGTATCCTTAGGTAGGTTTATTCCTAGATATTTTATTCGTTTTGTTGCAATGGTAAATGGGAGTGTTTTCTTGATTTCATTTTCAGATTTTTCATCATTAGTATATAGGAATGCCAGAGATTTCTGTGCATTAATTTTGTATCCTGCTACTTTACCAAATTCATTGATTAGCTCTAGTAGTTTTCTGGTAGCATCTTTAGGATTCTCTATGTATAGTATCATGTCATCTGCAAACAGTGACAGCTTTACTTCTTCTTTTCCGATGTGGATTCCTTTTATTTCCTTTTCTTCTCTGATTGCTGTGGCTAAAACTTCCAAAACTATGTTGAATAAGAGTGGTGAGAGTGGGCAACCTTGTCTTGTTCCTGATCTTAGTGGAAATGCTTTCAGTTTTTCACCATTGAGGATGATGTTTGCTGTGGGCTTGTCATATATGGCCTTTATTATGTTGAGGAAAGTTCCCTCTATGCCCACTTTCTGGAGGGTTTTTATCATAAATGGGTGTTGAATTTTGTCAAAAGCTTTCTCTGCATCTATTGAGATGATCATATGGTTTTTCTCCTTCAATTTGTTAATATGGTTTATCACATTGATAGATTTGCGTATATTGAAGAATCCTTGCATTCCTGGAATAAACCCCACTTGATCATGGTGTATGATCCTTTTAATGTGCTGTTGGATTCTGTTTGCTAGTATTTTGTTGAGGATTTTTGCATCTATGTTCATCAGTGATATTGGCCTGTAGTTTTCTTTCTTTGTGACATCCTTGTCTGGTTTTG
This sequence comes from Phocoena phocoena, assembly GCF_963924675.1. NCBI lineage: Eukaryota > Metazoa > Chordata > Mammalia > Artiodactyla > Phocoenidae > Phocoena > Phocoena phocoena. The sequence continues at coordinate 37,364,904 of NC_089230.1, read as the reverse complement.
GTATCAAGGTGATGGTGGCCTCGTAGAAGGAATTTGGGAGTGTTCCTCCCTCTGCTATATTTTGGAAGAGTTCGAGAAGGATAGGTGTTAGCTCTTCTCTAAACGTTTGATAGAATTCACCTGTGAAGCCATCTGGTCCTGGGCTTTTGTTTGTTGGAAGATTTTTAATCACACTTTCAATTTCAGTGCTTGTGATTGGTCTGTTCATATTTTCTATTTCTTCCTGATTCAGTCTTGGCAGGTTGTGCATTTCTAAGAATTTGTCCATTTCTTCCAGATTGTCCATTTTATTGGCATAGAGTTGCTTGTAGTAATCTCTCATGATTTTTTTTATTTCTGCAGTGTCAGTTGTTATTTCTCCTTTCTCATTTCTAATTCTATTGATTTGAGTCTTCTCCCTTTTTTTCTTGATGAGTCTAGCTAGTGGTTTATCTATTTTGTTTATCTTCTCAAAGAACCAGCTTTTAGTTTTATTGATCTTTGCTATCGTTTCCTTCATTTCTTTTTCATTTATTTCTGATCTGATTTTTATGATTTCTTTCCTTCTGCTAGCTTTGGGGCTTTTTTGTTCTTCTTTCTCTAATTGCTTGAGGTGCAAGGTTAGGTTGTTTATTCGAGATGTTTCCTGCTTCTTAAGGTGGGCTTGTATTGCTATAAACTTCCCCCTTAGAACTGCTTTTGCTGCATCCCATAGATTTTGGGTCGTTGTGTCTCCATTGTCATTTGTTTCTAGGTATTTTTTTATTTCCTCTTTAATTTCTTCAGTGATCACTTCATTATTAAGTAGTGTATTGTTTAGCCTCCATGTGCTTGTATATTTTACAGATCTTTTCCTGTAATTGATATCTAGTCTCATGGCGTTGTGGTCAGAAAAGATACTTGATACAATTTCAATTTTCTTAAATATACCAAGGCTTGATTTGTGACCCAAGATATGATCTATCCTGGAGAATGTTCCATGAGCACTTGAGAAAAATGTGTAATCTGTTGTTTTTGGATGGAGTGTCCTATAAATATCAATTAAGTCCATCTTGTTTAATGTATCATTTAAAGCTTGTGTTTCCTTATTTATTTTCATTTTGGATGATCTGTCCATGGGTGAAAGTGGGGTGTTAAAGTCCCCTACTATGAATGTGTTACTGTCTATTTCCCCTTTTATGGCTGTTAGTATTTGCCTTACGTATTGAGGTGCTCCTATGTTGGGTGCATAAATATTTACAATTGTTATATCTTCTTCTTGGATCGATCCCTTGATCATTATGTAGTGTCCTTCTTTATCCCTTTTAATAGTCCTTATTTTAAAGTCTATTTTGTCTGATATGAGAATTGCTACTCCAGCTTTCTTTTGGTTTCCATTTGCATGGAATATCTTTTTCCATCCCCTTACTTTCAGTCTGTATGTGTCTCTAGGTCTGAGGTGGGTCTCTTGTAGACAGCATATATAAGGGTCTTGTTTTTGTATCCATTCAGCCAATCTGTGTCTTTTGGTGGGAGCATTTAGTCCATTTACATTTAAGGTAATTATCGATATGTATGTTCCTATTCCCATTTTCTATATTGTTTTGGGTTCGTTATTATAGGTCGTTTCCTTCTTTTGCATTTCTTATCTAGAGGAGTTCCTTTAGCATTTGTTGTAAAGCTGGTTTGGTGGTGCTGAACTCTCTCAGCTTTTGCTTGTCTGTAAAGGTTTTAATTTCTCCATCAAATCTGAATGAGATCCTTGCTGGGTAGAGTAGTCTTGGTTGCAGGTTTTTCTCCTTCATCACTTTCAGTATGTCCTGCCACTCCCTTCTGGCTTGTAGGGTTTCTGCTGAGAGATCAGCTGTTAACCTTATGGGGATTCCCTTGTGTGTTATTTGTTGTTTTTCCCTTGCTGCTTTTAATATGCTTTCTTTGTATTTAATTTTTGATAGTTTGATTAATATGTGTCTTGGCGTATTTCTCCTTGTATTTATCCTGTATGGGACTCTCTGTGCTTCCTGGACTTGATTAACTATTTCCTTTCCCATATTAGGGAAGTTTTCAACTATAATCTCTTCAAATATTTTCTCAGTCCCTTTCTTTTTTTCTTCTTCTTCTGGAACCCCTATAATTCGAATGTTGGTGCGTTTAATGTTGTCCCAGAGCTCTCTGAGACTGTCCTCAGTTCTTTTCATTCTTTTTTCTTTATTCTGCTCTGCAGTAGTTATTTCCACTACTTTATCTTCCAGGTCACTTATCCGTTCTTCTGCCTCAGTTATTCTGCTATTGATCCTATCTAGAGTACTTTTAATTTCATTTATTGCGTTGTTCATCGTTGCTTGTTTCATCTTTATGTCTTCTAGGTCCTTGTTAACTGTTTCTTGCATTTTGTCTATTCTACTTCCAAGATTTCGGATCATCCTTACTATCATTATTCTGAATTCTTTTTCAGGTAGATTGCCTATTTCCTCTTCATTTGTTAGGTCTGGTGGGTTTTTATCTTGCTCCTTCATCTGCTGTGTGTTTTTCTGTCTTCTCATTTTGCTTATCTTACTGTGTTTGGGGTCTCCTTTTTGCAGGCTGCACGCTCGTAGTTCCCGTTGTTTTTGATGTCTGTCTCCAGTGGCTAAGGTTGTTTCAGCGGGTTGTGTAGGCTTCCTGGTGGAGGGGACTAGTGCCTGTGTTGTGCTGGATGAGGCTCGGTCTTGTCTCTCTAGTGGGCAGATTCACGTCTGGTGGTGTGTTTTGGGGTGTCTGTGGCCTTGTTATGATTTTAGGCAGCCTCTCTGCTAATGGGTGGGGTTGTGTTCCTGTTTTGCTAGTTGTTTGGCATAGGTTGTCCAGCACTGTGGCTTGCTGGTCGTTGAGTGAAGCTGGGTGCTGGTGTTAAGATGGAGGTCTCTGGGAGATGTCCACCGTTTAATATTATGTGGAGCTGGGAGGTCTCTTGTTGATCAGTTTCCTGAAGTTGGCTCTCCTACCTCAGAGGCAGAGCCCTGCCTCCTGGGCTGGAGCACCAAGAGCCTTTCATCCACACGGCTCAGAATAAAAGGGAGGAAAAGTAGAGAGAATTATTAGAAGTATGAGGAAAGAAAGAAGGAAAGGAGGAAAGGAAGGAAGGAAGAAAGAAGCAAAGAAGGAAAGAAAGGAGGGAGGGAGGGAGGAAGGAAGGAAGGAAGGAGGGAAAGAAGGGGAAAATGTAGAGAGAATTATTAGAAGTTTGAGGAAAGAAAGAGGGAAAGGAGGAAAGGAAGGAAGGAAGAAAGAAGCAAAGAAGGAAAGAAAGGAGGGAGGGAGGGAGGAAGGAAGGAAGGTAGGAGGGAAAGAAGGAGAAAATGTAGAGAGAATTAGTAGAAGTTTGAGGAAAGAAAGAAGGAAAGGAGGAAAGGAGGAAAGGAAGGAAGGAAGAAAGAAGCAAAGAAGGAAAGAAAGGAGGGAGGGAGGGAGGAAGGGAGGAAGGAAGGAAGGAAAGAAGGAAAAAAGACAGAAAGAAAGAAGATACAGTAAAAATAAAATAAAGTATAATATAGTTATTGTACTAAAAAATATTTAGAACAAAACAAAACAAAAAAAAGAAAAAGAAGAAAAAAAAAAAAAAAAAAAAAAAAAAAAAAAAAAAGAACGGATAGAACCCTAGGACAAATGCTGGAAACAAAGCTATACAGAGAAAATCTTACACAGAAGCATACACATACGTGTTCACAAAGAGAGGCAAAGTGGGAAAAATCCTAAATCCTGCTCCCAGAGACCACCTCCTCAACCTGGGGTGATTCGCTGTCTAAAGGAGGGAAGGAAGGAAGGAAAGAAAGAACGAAGGTAAAGTACAATAAAGTTATTACAATTAAAATTAATTATTAAGAAAAACAATTTTTTTTTTTTTAAAAAAAAAACATGGACGGATAGAGCCCTAGGACAAATGTTGGAAGCAAAGCTATACAGAGAAAATCTTACACAGAAGCATACACATACACGTTCACAAAGAGAGGCAAAGGGGGAAAAATCCTAAATCCTGCTCCCAGAGACCACCTCCTCAACCTGGGGTGATTTGCTGTCTAAAGGAGGGAAGGAAGGAAGGAAAGAAAGAAAGAAAGAACGAAGGTAAAGTACAATAAAGTTATTGCAATTAAAATTAATTATTAAGAAAGAAAAAAAAAATTTTTTTTTTTTTTTTTTAAAAAAAAACCATGGACGGATAGAGCCCTAGGACAAATGTTGGAAGCAAAGCTATACAGAGAAAATCTTACACAGAAGCATACACATACACGTTCACAAAGAGAGGCAAAGGGGGAAAAATCCTAAATCCTGCTCCCAGAGACCACCTCCTCAACCTGGGGTGATTTGCTGTCTAAAGGAGGGAAGGAAGGAAGGAAAGAAAGAAAGAAAGAACGAAGGTAAAGTACAATAAAGTTATTGCAATTAAAATTAATTATTAAGAAAGAAAAAAAAATTTTTTTTTTTTTTAAAAAACCATGGAAGGATAGAGCCCTAGGACAACTATTGGGAGCAAAGCTATACAGAGAAAATCTTACACAGAAGCATACACCTACACGTTCACAAAGAGAGGCAAAGGGGGAAAAATCATAAATCCTGCTCCCAGAGACCACCTCCTCAATTTGGGGTGATTAGTTGTCTAAAGGAGGGAAGGAAGGAAGGAAAGAAAGAAAGAAAGAACGAAGGTAAAGTTCAATAAAGTTATTACAATTAAAATTAATTATTAAAAAAAAATTTTTTTTTTTTTTTTAAAAAAAAAAAAACCCATGGACGGATAGAGCCCTAGGACAAATGGTGGAAACAAGAGTATACAGACAAAATCTCACACAGAAGCATACATGCCCACATTCACAAAAAGAGGAAAAGGGAAAAAAATCACCGATCTCGCTCCTAAATTCCCCCTCTTCAATTTGGGCTCACTCCCTGTCTATTCAGGTATTCCACAATGCAGGGCACATCAAGTTGATTGTGGAGCTTCAATCCGCCGCCTCCGCGGCTGCCGGGAGAGACCTCCCCCTCTCCTCCCTGCTCTCACAGCTCACAGGAGCTCAGCTTTGTACCCGGCCCTGCCCCTGCGCGCTGATCGCTGGAGGGCGTCTGTTTTTTTTGCTCAGACAGGACGGGGTTAAAGGAGCCGCTGATTCGGGAGCTCCGGCTCACTCAGGCCGGGGGTTGGGGGATGGGGGAAGGCGGGGCACTGCGTGCGGGGCGGGCCTGCGGCGGCAGAGGCGGCGTGACGCTGCGGCAGAGGCCGGCGTGACGCCGCACCAGCCTGAGACCCGCCGTGCGGGAAGCTGTCCCCAGATCCCGGGAACCCGGCAGTGGCGGCCTGCACAGGCTCCGCGGAAGAGGGGCGCGGAGAGTGACCTGTGCTCGCACACAGCCCCCCTGGTGGCGGCAGCAGCAGCCCCAGCGTCTCCCGCCCGTCTCTGGGCTCCGCAGTTTCAGCCGCGGCTCGCGCCCGTCTCTGGGGCTCGCGCTTCCCGCCGCGGCTCGCGCCCGTCTCGGGGGCTCGCGCCCTCAGCCGAGGCTCGCGCCCGTCTCTGGGGTTTGCGCTTTTTAGCCGCGGCTCGCGCCCTTCTCTGGAGTTCCTTTAAGCAGCGCTCTTAAACCCCTCTCCTTGCGCGCCAGGAAACAAAGAGGGAAGAAAAAGTCTCTTGCCTCTTCGGCCGGTGCAGGCTTTTCCCCGAACTCCCTCCCGGCTAGTCGTGGCGCACCAACCCCTTCAGGCTATGTTCAAGCCGCCAACCCCAGTCCTCTCCCCGCGCTCCGTCCAAAACCGAAACCCGAGCCTCAGCTCGCAGCCCCGCCCGCCCCGGCGGGTAAGCAGACAAGCCTCTCGGGTTGGTGAGTGCCGGTCGGCACCGATCGTCTGTGCAGGAATCCCCCCGCTTTGCCCTCCGCACCCGTCGCTGTGCTCCACTCCACGGTCCCGAAGCTCCCCCCTCCGCCTCCCGCAGTCTCCGCCCGCGGAGGGGCTTCCTAGTGTGTGGAAACTTTTCCTCCTTTACAGCTCCCTCCCACTGGTGCAGGTGCCGTCCTTATTCTTTTGTCTCTGTTTTTTCTTTTTTCTTTTGCCCTACCCAGTTACGTGGGGAGTTTCTTGCCTTTTGGGAGCTCTGAGGTCTTCTGCCAGCCTTCAGTAGGTGTTCGGTAGGAGTTGTTCCACGTGTATATGTATTTCTGGTGTATCCGTGAGGAGGAAGGCGATCTCCACGTCTTACTCTTCTGCCATCTTCCCGCTGATCTCTCTGTTTCTAGCCTTTAACAACACTTTTTGAAAATCAAGGAACTCATGATCTACCATGATAGAAAAAAGCCAATTTTTTTCTCTCAGAGGTCATATATAAGTTTTATTTTGTATTATTTGTATAACTCACATGTTAAAATTTAAGTACATAAGAAAATTATGCTAATATGATGGAGGCAAATTCATTAACAAGTCTTTGAGTTTATTAACAAAATGCAATATCTTAAGGAAACCAATTCCACATCCCATCAATCAAAAACAACTAGCTGTAAATGTATAATTTGGGTGTTTAAAAAGATATATTTTAATGTATCCACATAAATGCAATTTCCTTGCTAAAAAATTAAATGGCAGTAGCTACCAAAGAAATATGAAGATTTCTATTTGCCATGCAAACATTTGAAGCAAATTTCAGACTGAATATTCTCCTATTAAGAGGTCAAGGTTAGTTTAAAAAACTGTTAACTTAATGGGGCCCAGTTTTCTCAGGTGTAAATTGACGGGTGTGGAATGAGTCTCTTCCAGTTTGAAAAGTCAATTGATTTATTTATCATGAAGACGCTGCACCAGTACTTTTATGAACATTTGTTGTCATTCAAAGTAAGATAAATTTTACTTAATTGTAAGCATCAGAAAGGTTTTTGAAAACTTTTCAGCTTAAGCATACTTGACTGAACTAACAATTCTATTAGAATTCACATTTAAAATAATGCAAACAGAAAAGTAATTTTTCATGTCTTATCAGTACTACATATATACCAAAAAATAATTAATATTTGAAATTTTACGACTAGAATTTGACCCAGCATTTCCAGTTTTAGAGATATAGCCTGTGGATATATCAACACACATATACAAGGTTGTTTAATGCACCTGTGTGTGTTAAAAGTCTATATCTATTAAAATAGAATAAAATATCTATTAAAATGGAATGTTTAAGGGTATAATGAGATAGATCTATGAAAGCAGGATGTGCTAATGTAGACAAACCTCCACGACATATTATTAAGTAAGAAGTGTAAGGTGAAAAGTCATATTTACATTGCAACCCCATTTATGTAGATAAAGTGATGTGAAAAGAATGTATACACACATACACACAAACACACACACACACACCAGATATATGCCTATATGCTGGCACCTACATAACAATATAGGAAAATCTATGCACCTAAATGTGTTTCCCTAAGTTGACACAGGTTGCTTTTGGGGAAAGAATAGAACTGGTTGTTCTTCAAAGGTTGTTAAGGATCTAAACAAACATTGAGCCTTACTTAGTTTTAAAGGCCAGTGCAACCTTTAGAACAGAGTAAGAGAATGAGAGAAAAAGAAAATTGAATTATATATCAGTTTATAGATACAAAACTCTGAAATAAAATTGTATTTGACCCAAACTGGAAATGTGATAAAAATAATATTCCATTGCAAGTAAAGATTTCCACAGGAAAAAAAAAAAAATGATAATTGAACCTGACAAAAATTGTCAGTATAATCAAACACATTAATAATCTAAAAGAAAGGAATAAAGTGATGATGTCAGATGCAGAAATAACAGTTAAAATAGTTGATAAAAAGTAGCCACTATTTATGTTTTTTAAAAACCTCATAAAAAATAGTAGTGAAAGGGTACAGAATTCTTTGTGGAAAGCAAGAAGTTATGCATTTATAATGGCTACTCTGCAGAAGCCAAACAACCAAGAACCAAAATTTAGTAAAATTAGACACAAATAGCAAGAAGAACTACAATCCTGCAGCCTGTGGAACAAAAACCACATTCACAGAAAGATAGACAAGATGAAAAGGCAGAGGGCTATGTACCAGATGAAGGAACAAGATAAAACCCCAGCAAAACAACTAAATGAAATGGAGATAGGCAATCTTCCAGAAAAAGAATTCAGAATAATGATAGTGAAGGTGATCCAGGACCTCAGAAAAAGAATGGAGGCAAAGATCAAGAAGATGCAAGAAATGTTGAACAAATACATAGAAGAATTAAAGAACAAACAAGAGAGAGATGAACAATACACTAACTGAAATGAAAACTACACCATAAAGAGTCAATAGCAGAATAACTGAGGCAGAAGAACGGATAAGTGACCTGGAAGACAGAATGGTGGACTTCACTGCTGCAGAACAAAATAAAGAAAAAAGAATGAAAAGAAATGAAGACAGCCTAAGGGACCTCCCGGACAACATTAAGTGCAAAAACCTTTGCATTATAGGAGTCCCAGAAGGAGGAGAGAGAGAAAGGACCTGAGAAAATATTTGAAGAGACTATAGTTGAAAATTTCCCTAACATGGGAAAGGAAATAGCCACCCAACTCCAGGAAGCACAGAGCGTCCCATACAGGATAAACCCAAGGAGAAACATGCCAAGACATATAGTAATCAAATTGGCAAAAATTAAAAGCAAAGAAAAATTATTGAAAGCAGCAAGGGAAAAACAATGAATAACATACAAGGGAACTCCCATAAGGTTAACAGCTGATTTCTCAGCAGAAACTCTACAAGCCAGAAGGGAGTGACATGATGAAGTGATGAAAGGGAAGAAACTACAACCAAGATTACTCTACCTGGCAAGGTTCTCATTCAGATTCGATGGCGAAATCAAAAGCTTTAGAGACAGGCAAAACCTAAGAGAACTCAGCATCACCAAACCAGCTCTATAACAAATGCTAAAGGAAATTCTCTAAGTGGGAAAAAAAAGAGAAGAAAAGGACCTACCAAAACAAACCCAAAACAATTAAGAAAATGGTCATAGGAACATACATATCGATAACTACCTTAAACGTGAATGGATTAAATGCTCCAACCAAAAGACACAGGCTTGTTGAATGGATACAAAAACAAGACCCATCTATATGTTGTCTACAAGAGACCCACTTCAGACTTAGGGCCCATACAGACTGAAAGTGAGGGGATGGAAAAAGATATTCCATGCAAATGGAAACCAAAAGAAAGCTGGAGTAGCAATACTCATATCAGATAAAATAGACTTTAAAATAAGTCTGTACACTAATGATTGCATTCCTATACACTAATGATGAAAAATATGAAAGAGAAATTAAGGAAACACTCCCAGTTACCATTGCAATAAAAAGAATAAAATACCTAGGAATAAACCTACCTAGGGAGACAAAAGACCTGTATGCAGAAAACCATAAGACACTGATGAAAGAAATTAAAGATGATACCAACAGGTGGAGAGATATACCATGTTCTTGGATTGGAAGAATCAATATTGTGAAAATGACTATACTACCCAAAACAATCTACAGATTCAATGCAATCCCTATCAAATTACTAATGGCATTTTTTACAGAACTAGAACAAAAAATCTTAAAATTTGTATGGAGACACAAAAGACCCCGAATAGCCAAAGCAGTCTTGAGGGAAAAAAATGGAGCTGGAGGAATCAGACTCCCGGACTTCAGACTATACTACAAAGCTACAGTAATCAAGATAATATGGTACTGGCATAAAAACAGAACTATCGATCAACAGAACAAGATAGAATGCCCAGAGATAAACCCATGCACCTCTGGTCAACTAATCTATGACAAAGGAGGCAAGGATATACAATGGAGAAAAGACAGTCTCTTCAATAAGTGGTGCTGGGAAAACTGGACAGCTACATGTAAAAGAATGAAATTAGAACACTCCCTAACACCATACACAAAAATAAACTCAAAATGGATTAGAGACCTAAATGTAAGACTGAGCACTATCAAACTCTTAGAGGGAAACTTAGGAAGAACACTCTTTGACATAAATCACAGCAAGATATTTTTTGATCCACCTCCAAGAGTAATGGAAATAAAAACAAAAATAAACAAATGGCACCTAATGTAACTTAAAAGCTTTTGCACAGCAAAGGAAACCATAAACAAGACCAAAAGACAACCCTCAGAATGGGAGAAAATATTTGCAAATGAATCATTGGACAAAGGATTAATCTCCAAAATACATAAACAGCTCATGCAGCTCAATATTAAAAAAACAAACAGCCCAATCCAAAATTGGGCAGAAGACCTAAATAGACATCTCTCCAAAGAGGACATACAGATGGCCAAGTAGCACATGAAAATCTGCTCAACATCACTAATTATTAGAGAAATGCAAATCAAAACTACAGTGAGGTATCACCTCACACCAGTTAGAATGGGCATCATCAGAAAATGTACAAGCAATAAATGCTGGAGCGGGTGTTGTTGGGAATGTAAATTGATACAGCCACTATGGAGAACAGTATGGAAGATCCTTAAGGAACTAAAAATAGAATTGCCATATGACCCAGCAATCCCACTACTGGGCATGTACCCAGAGAAAACCATTATTCAAAAAGACACATTCACCCCAATGTTCATTACAGCACTATTTACAATAGCCAGGTCATGGAAGCAACCTAAATGCCCATCAACAGATGAATGGATAAAGAAGATGTGGTACATATGTACAATGGAATGTTACTCAGCCGTAAAAAGTAACGAAATTGGGTCATTTGTAGAGACGTGGATGCTTGTAGAGACTGTCATACAGAGTGAAGTAAGTCGGAAAGAGAAAAACAAATATTGCATATTAACGCATATATGTGGAACCTAGATAATGGTACAGATGAACTGGTTTGCAGAGCAGAAATTGAGACACAGAAGTAGAGAAAAAACATATGGACACCAAGGGGGGAAAGCAGGTGGGGGTGGGGGTGGAGGTGTGATGAATTAGGCAATTGAGATTGACATGTATACACTGATGTGTATAAAATGGATGACTAATAAGAAAATAAATAAATAAATAACATTAAAAAAATTTATGTAAAATTAGCAAAATAGACAAGCATGAAAGAGACTTATTCCGTAAGACCTTTTATGTGAAAATGCCACACACACAAACAACAGCAGTAATGTTTTTCAAGGCTGTATGCATCTATTTGTATGTCAGATGTTTCAAAGGACATAAAATAAGTATATTAGAGTCCAGTGGGTGATAGGGGAATAACATTGAGAGCATGGGTTGTTGGAGTCAAATAAGAAAATAAACAAAACAAAACAAAAAGGAACTCTGCCTTGACCAGTGATGATATAATGTTATGAGGTGACAAGTATGATCAAAGAGATTCTCTATACTATTCTACAATAAATAAGGTAAAAATGTAGCGTATATCCTGTACCCGGCCTATGCCTCCAGCAAAATCTGTGAAAGCTTTCTCTTTTTGGACTAGATGTGGCAAGAGTTCTAAAGCAAGGACACAGCACAGGGCATGCACATACGCCTACATTCCTGTTGGACCACTTACCACTTCTGAGTCTGCAAGAAAATCACGTAGCCACACTACATCTTAGATTTCTTAGTCTGAAAAATAAGACAATAATATTTACTTCTCTGGGTTTTGTGCAGATTCAATGAGGCGATATATGACCAAGGAATAGTATGAAAGTCTGGCATGTAGTAAGTGTTTTAACAAATAGTACTCAGCCATAAAAAAAAATGAAATACTGCCATTTGAAATGAATACCAATTGAATGAAATACTGTCCAGCAACATGGATGGACATAGAGATTATCATACTAAGTGAAGTAAGCCAGACAGAGAAAGACAAATATTATATGATATCACTTACATGTGGAATCTAAAAAAAAAGGGTACAGATGAACTTATTTACAAAACAGAAAGAGACTCACAGACATAGAAAAAAACTTATGGTTATCAAAGGGGAGGGAATAAATTAGGAGGTTGGGATTAACAAAGACGCACTACTATATATAAAATAGAGAGTCAACAAGGACCTACGGTATAGCCAGGGAATATTTCTCATTATTTTGTAATAACCTATAAGGGAAAAGAATCTGAAAAAGAATATATATGTATGTGTGTGTGTTGTGTGTGTGTGCGTGTGTGTGTGTGTATAACTGAATCACCGTGCTGTATACCTGAAACTATCACAACATTGTAAATCAACTATACTTTAATTTTTAAAAATTCAATTAAATTAAAAAAGAAAACATTCTCTTTCCTCTAACTCCACAACCTCCTGGTGATTTCATAGTTAATATACATCCTGTTGGAAGGAGTTCTTAGGAAAGACTGTACCTACTCTGTAAATTGTTAATTCCCTTTATACTTACTGAAATCTTCCATTCTTCAGCCCTAGCTCTAAACAGTAAAACCTGTGATAAAGCTACTTAGGATGACTAAGGAGCCCATCAAAAAGAAGAGGAAAAAGCAGAAATACTATAAGTGAAGAACTGCACATTAGCTTGTTCAGTCTGCATAACCTCATAAGTAATGTTTGGTGAAACCATTAGTTCTGTCATAAAAGAAGACTGATAAATGTTGATGCAATTTTAGCCTTGCAGACTTAGTGAGTATATTATTCTCTATATATTTGTTATAATTAACGATGGTACTTGCTCTCTTCTTCCATGATTGGAGCATTTATTGGGGGATTTCCCACTGTTTGACGGATGCACTTCATCCTCTATACCTTTTCCCTGCTGTGTCCCCACAGTTATGATGCTCAAAATTTATAGAGTTTAAATTCTTCTTGCTGCTGTTTTACATTTGTACTTACTGTTTATTCATAGGATAAAGAGAAGAGAGTTCTGTGTTAGAGGGAGCTTTTATATAGACAATTAGCAATGCTGAGAACAACCACTTATCTTTTGGTAATGTTGATGAATTCCAGCAAGGCATACGTAATATTGCTTAACGTCACAAATGGGCCTCCTTTATAAGGAGTGTTGACTGCATGATAACAATTGAAGGAATGTTTCATCAGGAGACAGTTCAAAGTGTATGAGGCTTGGGTTATGTGCATATTCCATGACAGTCTGTTTGTTAATCAATCAGAATATTGAATTCCACTGCTGGGACTCTGGTGGGTATTTTGGATTTAGAATATGTAGCATAGAACAGACCTGGACCTAGATCCTCTCTTTTTTTTTTTTTTATTCACTGCCAGGACTAAGTGAAACTTAAGATTTGTTTAGGCTGGACTATTACTGTTACAACGTAACATGGTACCTGGTGTGTCTTAGGAAATAGAGGTGTCATGCAAACAGTTGTCATGAGTTTATTTTCTCCTTCAATGCCTGATAAGAAAATGTGCTGTCAGTTAAATAACTGCAGTGGGAATAATGGTCATTCAAGAAGTCTTCAAACCTAGGCTACAGGTATTTAATTTAAAAGCAAACCGTCTGTTTGAAGAGTTAGTGTGTCCTTCTGAAAAGAAATATCATTAAAGCAGAGTGATAAAGCATAGTTAGTGACTTAGGGGTTTTAAAATCATTTTCCTTTAAAAGTTCATTGAAAAACAATTGTTGAATCTCCGTGCTTAACATCAGGTCCTTTTACAGTGTTTTACTAGGAACAGACAGTTTGTTATCATTCCACCTGAGGGCAGGCAGGAAAAATAAAGCTGAGTTTAATTCACACCATTCCCTTTTGCTTTGTTAGATCTGATGAGAGGCTTGTCAGCTATTCAGGTTTCACTTGTCAATATAAAGTGGCACTTCTGGACTACTGACCAATCTCAGGGTGTTGTTTGGTTGGTTGGTGAGTTGGTTGGTTGATTAGTTTTGCTTTTATTCCCCCACTGTTTACATATGACTTAATTGTAAACTTGTAAACACAGACGAATATGGAAGAATTTCAAATGCCTTAAATTTCTTGTTTTTATAACAGTGATGCTTTATTTTTATTTTTTAAAATAAAAAATTGTTTTAAGTTTCTTTCAGGGCCCTTCTTTTTCCTGGTTACTATAGGTAACTGGATATGATTTTTTTTAAAGTCACATTTGATTTATAATCTAGTACTATTAAAGTTAGAAAGACCCTAGACATTAGTCAAAGTCTTACATTTTACAAATGAGTAATCAAATCAGACTCCCAGAGGAAGGAAATGACTTACCTGGGGCACTACAGCTGCCTAGTGGCAGGTCGACATCCAGAACCTGGTCTCTTGACTTGCCGAAGAATTCTTTTTCCTCTCCATCAACCCCCTTTGCTCTATTCCCAACTTATACAATGACATTTGAGCAGATCCTAACAACAAGCCCTTGGTGTGGACATCATTTCCCGAACTTGCTGGTTGATGACTTCAAGTGTTTGACAGTGCATATGACAATATAATTTATCCTGTAACTGCACAGATGACATCCTGCGAATACTACTTGATGTCTCCATAAAATCATCCCTGAAAGGATTGTACCTGTCTCTGGATCCACGGCTTCCATAGTCTTCCTTTGAAATATACCTAAAAATGTCTTTCTCACTGTTAAAGACAAATGCCAGATATGGTAACACAGTTACAATTGCTAACTATAATGTTGGTGTGATCCTTTATTTTCTCTCATCGCTGTGCTTATCTATATATCCTGTTTTGCTCTTCTAGGTTTGTGTGCTGGAGAGGCAAATATTTGACTTCCTTGGATATCAGTGGGCACCTATCCTGGCAAATTTTGTACATATTATTATCGTCATTCTTGGTTTATTTGGAACTATTCAATATAGACCTCGTTACATAACAGGAGTAAGTACCCTCCCTGCTTTTTATTATTGAAATAGAGAAAAATATGCAAACTACAAATGTCTTGAAAATTTTTATGTATATCCTTTGCTTAAAGCACCATGTGTTTGTTTATATAGTTTCAGATTATATCTACAGTAATTAAAAATGTCAAGCTTAAAACACTTGGCAGTGAATGGAATCAGACTGTATTTTCATAGATTGTACTTTCAGCCAATATTCTCTTATAATTACAAGCAGGACAGTGCCCCTATATGTATGAATTGTAAAGTCATGGTTTCTGATTTAACAGATTTTAATGGGACTTCTTCCCATTTTAGATAATTATATTTTATAAATTGAAGAAAGGTAGTTTAAAATCAATACAAATGAACATATAGTATTGATGGGAAAATGTTAATACACATTAGGGTTAATATTTGACATACTTGAAAGCCAGAATAGTCTGGAACATGGCCTCTGTGTTCTCCATAATTCTCTTTTTTGGCTCAGAGAAAGTATTTTGCATTCCCACTCAAGTTAAACGTACTTAACATAAAAGTGAAATGCAACTGTGTTGCAGTTGCTATGGGAACCATAACAAGATCTTTTACTCTTGTATGTGCCTCAGATCTTAGCTATAGCTCTTCATTAATGTAGATTTTTTTAGTGTCATCATTTTTCTCTATTTCTTCTGTTTTTGACAAAGCAAAAATCTATAGGCATTTATTTTAAATTATAAAGCAAAAGTTTGGTAAAGGCATTTATATAAGACAGTGTAGCTAAATATCTGCCTTATTCAACACAAACCAGCAGGCCTTCTCAGGTTTCACGAAAGCCTCCTTAACATAAAAGATGCCCTCCTATGACCTGTTCTCTCTCTGTCATCTGGGACCCAGATAAAGCTCATTGACACTGAAACAGGCAATGTGGTGGCAGCTGGGATCAAGATATCCACTGTCTGGCTAAGGCTGAGTCAGAAGCCCATAGTCTTCTCCTCTGGGAACATACCCAGAAATGAGTGTATGTCACCTCTAAGGGTGTGTTTCCCTGTAAATCTTGTAATACTTTTCACAAGATTACAAGTAGGATGTGTTCTATTGCAGAGTGAAGTTTCTCAATGCATAAGATATAATAGTAGTGTTTACTTTCTTTTATAAATTGTAATTTGATCCAATATAAGGAAGGTGGTACAGTGCTTGAGAGTGGGCTTTCTGAAGTCATAATTCCAGGGTTGAAATCTTTCATCTACCAATTTCTGTGTGACTTTGGACAGCATAACCTGACCAATCCTTAGATTTTTTACATTAAAAATGAAAGCAATAATTATAGTGACTCATATGCTTCAATTGATACATTATAAGCCATCATGTGAAAGATTCTCAATTTAACTTTCCTCTTTCATTAGACTTTGAGGCTTCTCCATGATTTTATTCTAATAAATAGAGTTGCTCTAAGTATCACCATATAAATATGTCATCTCTTTTTTGTGATAAAGTTCCTGGAATGAAAATCTAGGTGTGGATCAAAATGTTTGAACAGTTTAAAAGGTTTTTTGTGTTTGTTTTTGGTTTTTTTTTTTTTTTTTTTTGAGGAGTTAGTGGGATATTCTATAAATGATCTCGGCACAATGCTTGGTATTTAAAAAGTGCTCAGTAAATGTTAGCTATAATAATTTTATGCTTATTATCATTTGAAAATAATACTGAACTGTATATACTAGAAATAGCCTGATAGGCAATTTAAAATAGAGCATGGTGTTGTAAGCTATTGGTTGAACTCTTTCTGCCACTTTTATTTTAAGCTGCTACAACTCTTAAATTTTTTTGTGTGATATTTCTGTGTACCAAATTCTAATTCCATCCCGAAACCAGTAGGTGGCATTCTGTGCGGGGGCGGGGGGGGGGGTGCTCCGAGGAGCTCTGGTTCTTTATGCCTCAGTGCAGAAAGAATTCAGCGAGAGGCAAATTGATAGATAAGAAGTGATTTATTAGAATGGGAGACCTGTGAAGCTTACAAGCAAGCGGGCGAGAGGGTGCCATGCCACGAATTTACTGGGCTACAGTTTTATAATCAAAGGAAAAGTGGGTAGGGAGAGAAGACCACCTTCTTCCTCATTCTTGAGTAGATGGCAAGCTTCTATCATCAGCTCCTCCTCCATGTTGTGTGGGGGAGTTTTCTTGTCCCTACCTGGTCAAGCCAGGACTGTCGGTGGTGCAATGGAAATGAACAAAAAAGGTGGTAACATGTGCTAAAAATGGTAAATCATCTCACGTTTTAGTATAATGTTACCTTTTCTCTATATTTTTGTTTTTAGTGTGTGCAGAGGAGTGTGTCCTAGGAATCATTAACCTACTAAGCTCCTTGGGCAGGATGTGGGTCTCATGCCATCATTGTTTGTTGTTTGGGGGCATGTCTCATGCTTCTATTGCATGGTTTTGTTGCTAAACAAGCCTCCATGGTTTTGTGGTTAAGCAAACCTGCTTTCTTGAATGATCATTAACTTATGGGGGTCTCCCATACTTTTTTTCTCTACTTACAATCCCCTAGTGGGATTAACTGTTTAATCACCTACTTTGTCCCTTTATTCTGTCCCTATCAATCCTCTTCAATAAAATACATACCCACTAGAGACAGTGTCCTGTGTTTTCAAGACAGGACACTCTCTCTAGTGTTACATAAGAGTTAGGATACTGTGGGACACATTTAAGATGTAGAACTTTTATATAATTGAGAGGATCTCTGAAATCTTTCTGAGGTCTTAACACTGTGTCTTAGCGCTACATCTTTGATTTGATCTTGTCTTGCAGACAGAATCCTTAATCTGTTCTTTTTCTTGAAACAGTGTCTTAACTTGGAAAATCTTTTGCCAGCTGGAGATGCTGTAAATGTGAAACTTTTATTTTCCAACCCAGAAAGTCTTGAGTTAGCAATATATCTTCTAAATTCTACTTGAAAACTGAATTGTTCTTTCTTTAGCTCATCTCTCTTATAATACCATGTTATGTATGGCTAAAAGATTACAAATAACACTGTCAACTGTTTGCTTGGATATCCCTTTAGCCAGATCCATAAGTTTATAGGTATATTTTTTATCTTCAAATTTATTTCAGGCAATAGTTAAGCTTATTGTTCCAATAATAATTATTGTGAGTCCTCTTTTCTCCAGTCCTCAAAAACAATTTTTTTACTGTTTTTCCTGTTTTCACTGATTCTTCTCACTGCCCTTCTGGTCTCCAGCTGCCACCTTGTCTCAAAATTAATGCTGTGTGTTTTAGGTTTGTGTCACAGTACCACTCAATTTCTGTTCTAGTTATCTATTTCTCTGTAATTTCTGTATAACAAACCATTTCTGTACACCAAATTCATGGGATCTAGTGGCATGATGTCATGTTGAAGGTTAAAAGTTGATTCAGGAAAATAGAGAATTTGCCATAAAAATGGAGTCAAAAATTTTCAATTTGCCTAAAGATGATAAAAGAAATTTTTATTTTTTGGCTGCGTTGGATCTTCGTTGCTGCATGTGAGCTTTCTCTACTTGCAGCGAGTGGGGGCTACTCTTCGTTGCAGTGCACAGGCTTCTCACTGTGGTGGCTTCTCTTGTTGTGGTTGTGGAGCATGGGCTCTAGGCACCTGGGCTTCCGTAGTTGTGGCGTGTGGGCTCAGTAGTTGTGGCACGCAGTCTCTAGAGTGCAGGCTCAGTAGTTGCAGCGCATGGGTTTCGTTGCTCCGTGGCATGTGGGATCTTCCTGGACCAGGGCTCGAACCCATGTCCCCTGCATTGGCAGGAGGATTCTTAACCACTGCATCACCAGGGAAGTCTGATAAAAGGAATTTTAATTAAAAGAAACTTGAATGGAATCATAGATGACAGAAATTCTGGTCAATGAAGGATCTGAGTTTAGCAGGAATCTTCCTGGTAACTGGAAGATCTGATAACTTCCTACAGTTATCAGACAAGCTGTAACTAACAACACTGTACTGCTGCAGTTAAGAAATTTCCATAGGCTCTCTGTACTCTGGAGACTTAAATATTGACAATGAAATTTCTTTTCCTCTCCCCTAAAAATGTAAGCCTTTATGATTTCTATATTTGTCATTTTATATTGAAATAGAAAACAATTTAGTATAAAAATAGAGATAAGCACTTTCATAATTTCACAAGTGAAACTTACTGATGTTTTTGCACATTTCCTTCACGTATGTGCAACTGAAATTATCTGATTATGCTACATCTCGTGTATTTTTTTTATGTAATGTGACATCAATTTTGGAATTCATATGGCTATTTCATTGTTCATTTAACCTTTTACACTATTATTATATATTATACTATAAAACATAATATATTCTGTATCTTATGGTATATTATATATTATTATACATTATACTATTTTCATGTTTTTATGATACATATTTCCCTATAATCATCTCCATAAAAAAATACCCTCATCTTCATTTCTGATTTCAGTCCTTAGGAGAAATACCTAGATATAACTAAATAATATGAACAATTTTAAGTTTTTTGTTATATAATTGATAATTACTGATCCAAAATCATTTTATTGAATTATCCTCCCACCAGTGTACAGCAGAGTGTATTTCTCTGCACTCTTGCTAACCCTGAATATTATCTGTTCTCATATTTTTTAATCTACTAGGAGAAAATGTGTCATTTTTTATAGCATTTCTTATTTTACTGAGTTGAGCTTTTTCATATATTCATTAACCATTTTTATTTCCTTTTCGAGGGACTGTCATTTTGTGTTTGCTCATTTTTTTCCATAGAGGTGTTTATCATAACAATTTTTATATTTGGATCACATAGTAAAGGTATTTACCCTTTAAATATCAATTTCATTTTGATTTTTATTACTTTTCTCTTATTAAAATTAACTCCCTTTCCCTTCGTGATATCCTCTATTGCTTTAAATTTCATTTTGAAAAGTGTGATGATGTCTTCATTATCCTTAGGGCTAATTTTGCTAAAAGAAAAAGGCAGATGCCCTGAAATAGAGTCTAAGGAAAAAGTATACCTTTCCACATTTGCTATTTGTAAAGAGTTTCAGTTTATTGATGGGACATTTTATTGTTTAATTGAAAACTACCCCCCCTCAAAAAAAAGCATGTGGACATCCTCTGAAACACTGAGCACAGTAGCAACCAATAAAATTTAAATAGCACTGGTAATGAGGTTTTTTCCTCTACTAGTCTTCTATTTCATAAGAGCAAAGAAGAAAAATTTAAAACAGTTAATTAGGACAAGAACTCGTTAATACCCTTTGTGGGCCTCTGTCATTTCAAGGAATATAATATGTTGAAGTAAAATTAAATAGCTGCTTTCAATTCCAAGCAAAGGAAATCTGAAGCAAGAATCCATAGAAATCGTCTGTACTGTATAATTCTCTATAGCATCGAGAGTCCCAAAGAAAAGGCCAGATTAATTCTGGTGGAATAATTCATACATAAATACATACAAATGGCTCCCATGAAAGAATTAGCTTATGTCATAAATGGAATTGCCAAATGCATCTTCATTTGGGCTAAAGACACTGGCAAGCAGAACATGATTCGAGATATCCAGTGGTTATTAGTTAATGACCAAAAATGTTAATGAGTTGCACTGCTTTAAACTGTCTAAAATAATCTGAGGAGTGTGTAGGTTCCTACCTGGTGAAGGCATAGCAATTTGTTTGGAGATATTGCCACAAGACATGTTGCCATAACTCTCAATTTTTTTTTCTCCTCCCTCCATTCCTTCCTCCCTCCCTTCCTTCTTTCCTTCCTTTCTTCCTTCCTTCTTTCCTTTTTTTCCTTCTCCTTCCTTCCTTCCCTCCCTCCCTTGCTTTGTTTCTCTCTATTTAACCAAGTTATTTTTGAAAGAAAAAAGAATAATTTATAGAGCTTGGAACCACTGGCTTGGTCGATGAAACTCATCCCAAAACTAGAAATAAATTCAAAATAGCTAAAAATCCATTACTCAGATTTCATAAAAACAGAGAAGAGGACGGCATACCAAAATCACAGTAATATTTATAAGAATCATGTTTCTTTTTTTCTTACCACTTCCATTACTATCCACAGATTCTACTAGATACCTTCCTCTACAAATCCTACAGAACTCACATTAACTTTATGAAATTTTTGTTCAAACTGATATGACTAGGAAATAGCAGAGTCAGGATGTGGACCCATGCTCTTAACCAAACCCCTTCTCTTAACCATTGTACTGAACTGTCTTTTAGGTGCACAGCTCAGAGGGCCACAATTTATCTGACAAATGAAAACAGGTTTTGTTAAGTTATTGGCAAATCCAAAATCCATCATGGCATTTGCAGTTTGAAGATCATTTAGATTTTAAATTGTGCTCTGCCATCTCTATATCAAGGATTATGTTTTTAGCTCTGTATTTAGTGAGGAAATGACCTTATTTCTCAAGAATTAAGAACACAAAACCTTTAGCGATGGATATTTTTGCAGAAGAACAATATCATAGGGAATCCTTAAGTTCCAGAAATAGTGAATTAGAATGGTATTTAAAAAAATTGTATTATGGCAATCAGCATTTTAATAATGGTAATTCATATGTATGCATATGTACATATGCATATATAGCATAATTTACCTCTAATATATATTAAATTATATATTATATATAATTATATACAATATATATAATTATGTATAATATATTATATATATATTAATTAAGAACAAAAGTATCTCTTTCCACATTTATTTGCAAAGAGCTTCCAATAACTGATGGGAGAGTTTGTTTCTATGTAACCGAAAAAACACCCATATTATATACAAAAAATATGTATGTATATTATTGTACCTATTGAAGAGTTTTTCCATGAAAAACTATAATAGCTAATCCAAAATTAAATGAGTGGGAAAAATTGGGATTGGTTTCCTATTTTGTTACCAAAAAATCAAGAGATTAAAATAACGTGGTTAAAGCTAATTTCAGGAAGCAGGGCTGTGATGGTTAGAAAGAAAAGCCAGTGTTCGTGAATCTTCATTCCTTGGGTTTTAAAAATAATGAACTATTAGACTGTCAATAGACCCCTACTCATCCTTCCAAAATAATGAAGAATTGAATACTACTTTTAGTTTGCATATTAAGGTTTCAGATGGGTGATTTCAGATTGTTGCTGAGCACTAAACTTTTGTTCCTCAATTTGGACCGCGCTTTTTTGGTTTTTTGTTTGTTTTTTTCTACAGTTATTTTTTTAAAGTATTAATATGTACTTGTCAATGAGTATTGCTTTGTGAATTGACACACATCCTTCTCTCCATGGAGGGAGGGCACAGCATACAGAGACAGTAATGAGACAGCTTCAGACAAATCAACACCTGCATTGACTTCCTTGATTTTGCTTTTCCTTGAGCCAGTATACTAAAAGGAAAGGATCCCCATGTCATCCTGGGCAAGTCTTGAGGGCCACAAGGTGCCTGGAGCACCAGAAAAGAAAGCTAAGATCTATTTTGTAAAAACATTCTGTTACGGCGATTCGGGAAATGTATAGACTCTTCAGAGGGTCTGTAAAAGCAAATAGTCACAAACTCAATTTGTGTGACAAAAAAAAAAAAGACTACATTTTTGGAATTTACTATGTACTGATAATCAGCCATGATTTGAATTTTAAGTGTTCAAGGAGCTCAGGTCCCCATGGATACTATAACCAACAGCAATAAATGAGGAGTAGGTTCTAGGCCCTATTTCCAGGTCATATGCTTCTTTCACTCTAGTAACGTTACCTCCCTAAAAATTTGTGTACTCTTTTCAGTCATGTCTAAGAAATTATTAAGCTATGTTTAAGCAGTTGTTTTGAGTCTTCACTTTTTGCAGGAAAAAAACTACCCAAAAGAAAATGTATTGCAGCTAAAGCATTAAAAATGCACACTTTTGTTCAGGACAGAAAATCAATGTAGATTAGAGATGAAAAGACTTGAGATAGTAGTAAATTAACATTGCTTCTAATGACTTAGAGTAATCGTGAAACTAACTCTTTTCCCATAAGCCTGGAAGGGAAAAAAAAAAAAACAAAACATCATTACAAGTTTTATGGATTTAGCTTGCAGTCCTAAAATAAATGTAATAATGCAACATGGTGAATGCAATTTATTCTCGAAAGGATGTGTTCCCTTAGGGAATTGTGGGCCATTTTTTCTACAAGAAGATAACTTTGTGCTCACATTCTGATGTTAGACTGTGACTAAAGATTTATAGAATGTGACAAATATAAGTAATTACATTTTAACAATCTAAGTTCCTATTTGTAAGTCATCTAATAATTTTTGGGAAAAAATTTTGAAAGGAGACGTGAGATATATATATATATATATATATATATATATATATATACACACAAACACACACACACATATGTGTATTATTTCTTTCCTAAAATAAAAAAAATCATATTAATTTATGCAGAATTTTAAAAATCAAAATGTAAAATTAGACTTAAAATAAAAGTCTTACCCTTCTCCAGCTGTTCCTAGTCTCTTTATAGTTCTTCTGTGGTCTATATATAGACATCTCAGAGGGTCTGTAAAAGCAAAATCATTTTACTGGAGTTTATTTTTGGATCACACTTTGTTTTGACAGCCCCTACCCCCCAAATCCCCCTCCCCCATCCACTAGAGTTTGCCTTTCTTTTATTCTTGAACGTAAGAAAAAGGCTTTTTTAAGAAGTGTATCCTAAGTATATTTCCAATTCTTATTCTATTTGTATTTTGGAAACCCACTGCTTTCCTGTTTGAATTTAGACCATTTTCTTTAGATTTGACCATGATTTTAAATGTGGCTTTTTGTTTTTAGGCTAGGCTCTTCTTCCCTGGAGACTTCCCTCTCAGTACCCTATCCTCTCCTGTCTAAATTGGTGACTCTCCAGGCCTATTACAATCCATCTTCCCTGCTCTGCACCCCCCGAGTTAGATTCAAGCTTTCTTAGATCCTACGTATTTTCTTTATGATACTCTTCACCCAAATTCCTGAAAAAACATGTTCACGAGGTAAGCTTTCTGAGTTTATTCTATCTTTACACTTGAGTAATAGGTTTACTAGAGGACGAATTCAGGGGTGAGAATTAATTTTCCTTCAAGCACTGAAGTAATTGTTCAATTGTATTCTAGGAAGCAGTGTTACTCATGGGAAGTTTGATATTGATCTGTTCTTCATTCGTAGATAACTTTTTAAAAATTCTTGAAATATTCATTTCATACGTGTTGTCTTACCATTTCCAAATGAGGTGTTTAAGTGTGGACCTAACTGAAAATGTTGTAGGCCCTTTTGATTTGAAAGCACAAATACCTTCAACTCTGGACTTTGTATGTATCTATCATCTTGATGATTTTCTATGCTTTTGAACATTTGACTTTGTTATCCCCAGATAATTTCATTTAATAGTTATTATGTATTATAACTGTTTATTTACTTATTTAAAAAAATCTCATTTTCTCTCTAGGGGATTAAATGGTTTTCTGGTTCTAAAGGTGGTGGAGGAACTATCTCTGTTTTCCAGCCCACTTTTACACTCCCCTTTGTTCACATGTTCCTTCCTCCAGTCTCAGATTATAAAGAATTCTGCCTAGTAGTTTAGCTTCCTTTGTGTCTACTGCCCCTCCATACACATCCTGGACTGCCAGTTGCTCCACTCTGCTTATTAGTCAGCACTTAAATGTCTGGTCTTCCTCTTCCAGCAATTGGCAGATATAGCTCTGCTGCTGATGTTTTATTGCTAATAATTTTAGCAATACTGTACAGGCTGCATGCTCAGTTTGCCGTTTTGAATCAAAAGTGGAACGATAACTATTAAAGTACGTTAAACATATGTTACTTTGGAATCATTTCCTATTTTCAGTGAGATCTGAGCAGGTGGCTTTGTTATGCAAAGGTGTGGAAAGCCAATGACTGTTAGAATCTCTTCACCCTTTAAAAAGCCATTAATTGATTGTCCATTGTATAGTAAGCACTATGCTATGCAAAAGGCACACCATATAAACAAAGGCTCCAAATGTTTACATTTTAATAGAGGGGGAAAGAAAAATGTAACCATGTAAACACAATGCTTTTCATAAATACTATGAGAGAAATATGTAAAGGATATCACAAGATCCCCAGAACAGGTTGGGTAAGTCAACCTGGGGGCTGGAAACGTTCAGGAGATGCTTCATAGACGAAATGACACATGAACTAAGACTTAAAGTATGAGTAGTATATCATGGAAAAGACAGGAAGAGGGGAGAATTTCAGGCAAAGGTAACAAAAGTGAAGACATGGAGGTGTTTAAATATATAATTGTATTTTTATTGATTTATATCAGGTACACATGGCTGCTACGCAGAGGCTGTACTGATTAAAAGTAAGGCTAAATATGTAGGTAGGGACCAGGTTGTGAAGAAAATACTTGACCGTGCTAAATTGTTTATATAAGACATCCTGTAGACAATTAAAGGGTTTTATATAGGTAGTGGTCCTAAATGGCTAGCAACATGGTGGGGAAGGAGAAATGAAATGACAGATATGTTTGTAGATGTTTTCAAGAAGAGACTGGGAAATGGTGGAGTCATTTGACAAGGCAATGATTAAAGCAAGATGAATAATTTGGGGGAAAATTTTAAGAATTCAGTTCTAAACTTTCATTGTCTTATTAGTTACATGGGTGTGACCAGATAAACTGTTCCCTAATAACTTGATACCACTTTTAGATAAAAATAGTAAATATTATCTAATATGTAGATGACATGATTTTATCATCCTAAACTAAGAGTGCCTTTACTGAGTGCCTTTATTAGACACCTGGTATGTTTAGAATTAGTACCAAAAATGTAGTAACGGTTCTGTTTTTCTAAAATTACAGTCAGCATTTAGGGGAGAAACCTCCAAATATTTCACAAGCCTATATATAGTTACCTTATGCATAGAGTAATGTCATATAATTACTTATGTGTACATTTTATAACCAGTTTATTTTGCAAGGTTTACCAGCCAGTGCCTTGGCATTCTCGGGTGTTTTTTTGTTTGTTTATTTTTTGGTTTTTCTTTTTAATGACTGAAGAAGCAGTTTGAGTACATATACCCAAAACAGTTGTCTAGTTTACAACGAAATGCAGCAAATTTTTATGGTGTAGATTTTGTAGGACGTAAATTGTCCTTTTGTCTGTTAAGTGTAAACCTGATATTTTCTTTAGCGGAGAACCATGATTCTGCTGTTGAAATTCATTAGCTTACCTGTGTGCCTAGGTGTGTGGTTTAGTCAAGTACAAGTCTTGTCTACTTCTCAGCTTCCTGGTATCATTCTAACCACCAGCGGACTGTCCATTAAAGTCCATGGGCCTCCAGTTAGCCAGTATTATAGATTATCTGCATGCCTAGTGCTTTTCAGGAAAACCTCAAAATCACTGCCATTCACAGGATATTTTTTACTCCTGAATTGCATTTTAGCAATATGTCAATTAACCTACATTAAGTGATTATATGAGAAACAGACTTACGACCTTGATTCATTGTAAAGATTTTGTTGAAAGCATTGCTTTCAACAGACTCACAAGAAAAATCTCTCTTGTCTGTAGAGAAGGAAAACTTTTCCCTTCTTCCCTTCTAGGTTCTTTGGATGGTTTAATAATTAAATTATGGATTAACAGGAGAAAGATAAATTTAATTTTCTACCTGTAGGAATCCATTAAAAATATGAGACTCAAAGAAGTGACCAAAGCAGGCAGTTCTTATGCCTTTTAGAGAAAGAAACAATGCATTTTTGAAGAATTGATAAGACAAAGAAGTTTTGCATTGGGGTAGTAAATTAGTGAGGAAGTAACAAGGTTTGTTTATACAGCCTTCTTGGCCGTAAATTCCCTATCTCTGGTGATAAGAATGTCTCTCTTTGTCCTGGTATAGGGGGTACCCTTTACATGGGAGATTTCTTTCAACTAATTCAAAATAATCAATATGCCAAAGCGGCATATTTTGGGGTGTCGTATTCTGCTCTCCTTCATCCCAATCCTGGGAATAGTAATGCTTTCCTTATGCATTAGGTTGTTTAATCTTGAGTTCCTGATGAACTTAAATATTGGATGCACATAATTTTAAGACTAAATGTGTGAACTGACAAAGTTTTCCAAAACAAACACACAAGAAAGCTTTCTAGATTTATTTTCTGACAAAACTAATAAAAGTAATTCTTTGTTCTTTCACTATACAAATATTGACTAGCACTTACTCTGTGCCAGACACTCTTTTAGACACTGTGGATTCAACACTGAAAAGACCAAATCCAAGCTCTTGTGGGGAAGACAGGCAGTATATAGGCAGTAAGTAATAGGTCACAGAAAGATGTTACAATATGAAAGTTCTCTCTCTCTCTCTCTCTCTCTTAAAGATACATATATCTTTAATAGAACAAGAAATTTATTACTCCCATTCAGTAGTTCCTGGGGGCTTTGATGTTAAATCATACACAACCAGGAATCAGGAATCATCTTAATTTCAGTGACCACCTCTACAGGGATCTCATTGCCAGGTGTTACAGGTATAACAGTCAAGAAATCACTAGCAATAAAGGTTCAAATAACCACAGATCTCTGGCATGAAGGCTGCTTCTGAAATGGTCCCAATCAAAATGTAATACTGTCAAATGCATATGTATTTATACTTTATATATTTAGTAATATTTAGTAAATTCTCTACCAAGCTGACAATTATTCTACCTTTACACTTGAATAATAGCAACTGATGGAATGTAATGCCAGTTACTAACCTTGAGAAGACTAAAGACAAGGGTATTTGGGTACAGAAAAACAATTAAGAATGTATAAAAATGAAACCAAAACATATTCAAAATGCTGATAACCAGAGATAATTGCACTGTTATCATTTTTTTAAATCTATTTTCCAATTTTTCAATGTCCACACATTTTTTTAAAATCTAGTATATTGTTATACATTTTTTTCTTTTACTTACCATCAACATTTTCTATTTAATTATATAAGGCTGCATCGTTCTTTGAATATGTTGAATCAGTTTACAATGTGTAGAATGTCCAAATCTTTGCACATTTTTTGAGATATTTATCTTGTCCTTTTTAGTTTGTATTTATAGACATTAAGTTGTTTTGATATTATAGAAATTAACCCATCATTTTTCAATGTGTATTGAAAATTTCCTCAAATCTCTCATAAACTATGTGTTTTTATATTGGTCTCTTTGGCCAAAATAATTTTTAAAATTCTTATCTAGTAAAATATTTATAGATTCTGAGTCTCCTGTCTTGGTAATAAAGATATACCCACTCTCAGCTACACATTTAATCTCCTATATTTTCTTCTAAGATATTTATTGTTACTTTTTATAGTAAACTCTTAATTCATCTAGAACATATTTTAATATCAAATGGGGCACCAACACTAACAATTTGTGCCACCATTTATTTCCCCAAATAATTGAAATATCTTATTTGTTTACATTAAATTATCATATATGCTGGATTTTTTTTCTCAGCTCTCTATTCTAGTCCACTGTTTCATTTGTGTACTCTGTCACTACCCAATTAGTGACTACAATGGGTTTATAATGTGTTCTAACAGATGGTAAAGCAAGTCTGCCATCTGTTCATATTTTCTTTTGCTATCCTCCAATATCTATTCTTTAATGTTAATTTTAAAATTATTATATTCAGGGCTTCCCTGGTGGTGCAGTGGTTGAGAGTCTGCCTGCCGATGCAGGGGACACGGGTTTGTGCCCCGGTCCGGGAGGGTCCCACGTGCCGCGAAGCGGCTGGGCCCGTGAGCCATGGCCGCTGAGCCTGCGCATCCGGAGCCTGTGCTCCGCAGCGGGAGGGGCCACAGCGGTGAGAGGCCCGCGTACCGCAAAAAAAAAAAAAAAATTATTATATTCAATTCAAAAAATTAAGCCTATTAGAACTATAATTGAAATTACTTTTTTTAAAAATTAATTTTATGAAAGAGATACTTTATGAGTTTTAGGTTCCCCATCCAACAAGTTGGTATGCCATTTCATTTATCTTGTATTATTTTGATTTTCAGTAAGACTTTGTAGGCTTTTTTCATGTAGATTTTATACTTTTCTTGTTAAGTTTATTTCTATATACTCTTATAGGTTTTATAACAATTGTGAATGGAATATTTTCCCCTTTCTAAGTGCTTATTATTAAAATGGAAAAAATATGTTGCTTTGGCATATTTATCATTTTCAAATTATCTTATTAATAAAGGTTTTCTAGCATCTCTTGAGTTTTTTGGGTGATATCTTTAAAAAAATAAACTTTTTTCATTTATGTCTAATGTTAATAGTATTTATTTTATATCCTTATTGTATTCATAAGACTCTCTAAGACAGTTAAATATAAGTGGCAACCGCAGGAATCTCAGTCAAGTTGCTGAATTTAAATGTAAAGATTTTAGTATTTTGCTATTTATTGTGTAATTGCTATTGGTATTTATTAAATAGCCTTTACCATATTTAGTTTCCTTCAATTATCAAGAATGGTAATGTATTTTATTAAATGTTTTTGAACCTATATTAATATGGTAATATTACTTCTTCTTAAAATTTTGGATACATTCAACTGGGTTGATAAATGTTCTAATATTAACCCAACCTTCCTTTACTAGGCTATACCATATGTGTTTGTAATATATTATTCTTTGCTTCAATTATTAAATTCTAATTCTAATATTTTTATTTCCATTTGTTACATCTTTATTCAAAAATGAGATTGATTCATAGCTTTTCACTTATAACATTTTGCAAGTTATGCAAGCTTCAAAAAATAAATCGGGGAGATTCCCTTCTGTGATCTGTAATAGTTCAAGTAGGATTGGAGCTATCTATGTTTCCCAGAACTCATCTATGAAATCATCTAGTTCTAGTACTTTCATGGATGGTAGCTGTTTAATCATCTTTCCAATCTATTCTACAGTAATTGGTCTTTTCAAGTTTTCCACTTCTTGCATGATTTTGGTAATATAAATTTTGACAGAGCATCTATTTTCTAGAGCCTTTGTTTTACGTTATTGTCTTGGAGTTCCAGTAATATTGATTTATTTCTTTTTAAAAATCTCTTCTTTATTCCTGGGTTGGTCTCTTTTCTTATTCCCTTTTCTTTCTCACTCCATGCATTATTACCTCTGAATCAAGAAAACAGCTAAGATCAGTGGCATCTCACTCCCGCTTTTGCCCTCCTCCTTTATTCCACAGTAATAAGAGGAGGCACGGTCTTGACGTAACATGGGTACCACCTCCAGGGTATTTGCTAAATTTTATGGTAATAATTGTGCCAAATTGAAAAGGTAGCTTTATGACTTTCTTGCTTTGGGTTTTCTTATGTTAGTTGGTGTGTCAAGTAACGATTGCAAACAATCCTTTAAAAAGGAAAAAAAATGGTGTGACTGAACAAAGGATTTCAACTTCAATTTATTTAATTCTGAAATTCATTAATAATTGTCCTTTTATCATGTCAACCAAATTGAAACTAACTGAAGAAATCGTCTCTAAGAGTAGTAATTATTACAAAACCGCTTTTGTGTAATATTCTCTATACCGTTTATTTCAAAATAAACCTTTATTTGCAACAGTATCACAAAATGGTCTGAAGTTGACCCTTCAGCTACCTTGTGAACAGTTTTAGCTGCAGGATGCTTTTTGATCGCTCAGCTGTCTCCTTAATGGAATAGTTGCCATTTTCCTGGTCATCTCTGGTGCTGTATTTGTAGACATCTTGTCAGTGGTTTTTGGAAGCATTGACTCATCTGGGAACTCCATGCACAAGAGCATGTTATCTAAACTCCACCGTTAAACCTCTGTCTGCCTAGACCTATCATTTTCTGAAATGCATTGGAGTCAATTTGGTTTTTTTTTTTTTGCGGTACGCGAGCCTCTCAC
Organism: Phocoena phocoena; assembly: GCF_963924675.1. Taxonomy (NCBI): domain Eukaryota; kingdom Metazoa; phylum Chordata; class Mammalia; order Artiodactyla; family Phocoenidae; genus Phocoena; species Phocoena phocoena. Next base: position 37,334,286 of record NC_089230.1, on the reverse strand, counting down.
TGTTGTGGCCTCTCCCATTGCGGAGCACAGGCTCCGGACGCGCAGGCTCAGTGGCCATGGCTCACGGGCCCAGCCGCTTCGCGGCATGTGGGATCCTCCCCGACCGGGACACAAACCCGTGTCCCCTGCATCGGCAGGCGGACTCTCAACCACTGTGCCACCAGGGAAGCCCCTGAGGAATAATTTTTAAAAAGCACATCTTTTAAGCTCTTTTGTAGAGGTATGTAGGAATATAAGGATGCTATCCATCAAATATATTCGAGAATTTGGGAAATAATTATATTGATACTAAATTGGGTACAAATTCACATATTTACATCTGTATATTTATATTTCTGATATCTGGACAAAACCATAGTAAATAAAGAAGAAAGATATGGAGATTGTTCTCAGAGGAATCAGGATAGATGACTGAGCTCTTATACATGTTACATAAAATACATTTTTCTTCTTTCATCAATGGCTATGCATCTTCTCTCAAAAACTGTCTGTCTTTATGGGCCAGCAGCTTTTTAAATTATGATTATTTTTAATTTATTTATTTTTGGCTGCGTTGGGTCCTTGTTGCTGCGCGTGGGCTTTCTCTAGTTGTGGTGAGCGGGTGCTACTCTTCGTTGCATTGCACAGGCTTCTCATTGCAGTGGCTTCTCTTGTTGCAGAGCACAGGCTCTAGGCACACCAGCCTCAGTAGTTGTGGTGCATGGGCTTAGTAGTTGTGGCTCACAGGCTCTAGAGCACAGGCTCAGTAGTTGTGGCACATGGGCTTAGTTGCTCCATGGCATGTGGGATCTTCCTGGACCAGGGATGGAACCTGTGTGCCCTGCATTGGCAGGCGGATTCTTAACCACTGGGCCACCAGGGAAGCCCACCTTTTTTTTTTTTTTTTTTTTTGCCCAGCTTTTTTAAATAAGTGAAATCAGATTAGGATTGCTGGGTTCTGAATTATTTGGGAAATAGAAAAATTATAAATTTCATTTCACTCATGTTAGTTAATAATCTTTCAGTTTTTAAAAAGGTTTGAAGAAAACCATTTTTACTAGATTATTTTTCACAGTGCAAAGTTTTATTTATGTGATATTGATAACGATTTAATTATTAAGCATATGAAAGCATTCAAGCCCCCCTGCTGCTTTTATTTTGTCCTTTTAATAATCAACTGTCATGGAAACCCTGACCTTTCTGTTATTATACTTAGATTTTCATCTAGATAGCCTCTTTTTTATATATCGCTGTTGTGATGTATAGCGAATATGAACTTTTATTTTTATTCAATCTCATATACCAGGAAATGGAAGTCAAGTCAAAATACACACTTTTGGGAAGAGATAGTCTGCCAAGTTATCACCATAAAAACAATAAAGCTTTAGTTCTTCCTATTTTTGCTCCCCCTTTTTTCTCTAAAGATACTCTAAAGGCTTTTCATTAATCATCATCATTTAGTGGGTCCATTATAACCACGATACCAAAGTAAGTTCAGAGCAGGTATTCCCTAGCCAACGATGTTCCTCATGTTTCAGAGTTACTTGTATTGCTTTCTCTTTTGGCCTTCGAAGATATATGTCTGTATCTTTCTTAATTTCTTGGTAAAGCAAGAATATGTTAAGTTTTTTGTGTAGAAGTTGACTGCAAATAAGTGAAAGAACACAATTTTTTTAATTAAGGAAAAATTTAAGCTCCTTTCTAAGTAAGATGATTTAGTAGTAAACCTTTTTTTTCCTGTCTTTGTAAGTTCATTTTATTCAGAGATTTTTTTTTTTTGTCCTTTTAATTCCTTCCAATTCCAGCATCGTTTTTGGTATTTATCTATGTATGTATTTATAAATTGATGTACTTATATCCTTACTCTGTTCCAAAATTAATTGAGGACTTTCACAGAATAAACCAATCTTTTCAATTAACTTGTCCTCTGAATTCTTCTAAGGCTGTGAGTATGTGTAGACCATGAAAGACTGAGCTTTTTTTTTTAAGTGACGCGCTCTCAGGCATCCTGCTAACAAATGATGAATCGTATGTTAAGTGTTTTTCTAACAAAGATTTTCCTAACTTTTAAAGTTGCTGGACAGAATGATCATCCCTCAGATGAAGGACTTAAGACTCCTTAAAGCAGTGATTCTCAAAGGACTTAAGACTCCTTAAAGCAGTGATTCTGAAAGCATCCCCTGGCAACTGTTAGCAGTGAAAATTATCTCTAAGCCCCCTCCTGCTTAGTCATTGTGAATGGGGGGGAGGGGGACAGCCTTCAGCTTTGAAACAAGTCCTCCAGGTAAATCTGAAATGTAAAGATTTACAACATCTTCTTTTGGGGTGTGTGAGGGGCTTACAAGAGGTTTTTTGTTTGTTTGCCTTGTTTTTCTGCAATGTATTTCAGGAAAATAGATTTTTTGAAAAATCTGTAAATTGATCAGTCATTTGGTTATTTTTATTTGCATTTATACTCGTTTAGGCATATTAGCTAAAAGCAAGGCTCTTGTGGGCTTTTTAAATTTTTTGAAGTTTAGTTAATATATTATGTAAACTACAGGTGTACAATATAGTGATTCACAATCTTACAGGTTATACTCCATTTATAGTTATTATAAAATATTGGCTATATTCCCCATATCATACAATATATCCTTGCAGCTTATTTTAAAATATACCTAATAGTTTGTACCTCTTAATCCCCTACCCCTATATTGCCCCTCCTCCCTTCACTGTCCCTGCTGGTAACCACTAGCTTATTCTCTGTGAGTCTGCTTCTTTTTTGTTATATTCACTAATTTGTTGTATTTTTTTTGGTTCCATGTATAAGTGATATCATACAGTTTTTCTTGTGTTTTTTGTTTTTGTTTTTGTTTTTTTAATTCTGGTATTTTTCTCTGTTTTCCTAAGGAGGGAAAGGGGGAGACCTTCTCACTGCTGTCCTGTAGGAACATCCTTAAAGGTCATAACCTTAGGTTATACCTAAAAACAACTAACTGGGATTTTATTTGATTTTGTTATTTAAAAATTTAGTGTCATCAGAGAAAGATGTTCAGTCCTGGAAGTTCAAATTATGCAAAAATGAAGACAGCTCTTGGTAATTTTAAAGGACCAAAAGGAAAAGCCTTCAGATGAAGCATTCGGTACCACCCTATTAGGGCTCAAAGTCTTTTCACTCTCAGCTCAATAGGCTTAAGGCTGCCAGGGCACTGTTGATAAGCTTTGGCTCCAGCATTTAGGATTTCAGCTACAATGTAGCAGACTTCGGTTGATCATGGTTACCCTGACTTACATAATTTGCTTTCTACCTTTTTTTTGTTTGTTTGTTTCAAGAGCAACACACTGCCATCTGCGACAAATTCTTTCACTAACTCCACAGTGAGAAAAACATATTTTCGGTCTTAGGGAGAAGGGATATGTGAAATTGAAGTATTGTGACTATTAATATTCCCATGGCAATAAGCTGCTGTTTGTTTCATTATCTAAATTGATTCCTGTTGATATTCTAACTTACTCTTTTGTCTCTAGGATTTGAAATTTAAATCATAAACTGAATGTTCTGAAAAACAGACAGCTTACTGTCATATTGAAAGGCAAGTCTCCATGACTTTCCACTTTACATTTGGCATAGGGACAATAATTTGTGACTGGCGTTCTAGATGATTACTTTACTGAGATATGAACAGATCAGAAAAAAATAATTCATGTCAAAGTTTACATAAAAATATTCAATGCATTTTGATATGTCCCGAAACTTGATCCAGGTTGTAGGGCTATAACTAAACAGGATGGTGAATATCTGTCTTAATTCTGTCTAGTGATCTCCTAAAATGTTGGTTGAAAAGAATCTGAGGCACACCTCTAGTGATAGTATTTTCAGCTTGGTTTACCAAAAAAATCACTGTTACTTATTAACTTGCCCTCAAAGCAAATTATGCTGAACCAAGTCTTGTTGATACAACAATGCAGCTTGTAGGGTTAAATCATAATCCTTTAAATATGGAATGCTCATGGGACCTCTGCCACCTGCCAAAGAACAGAATTTTCATGATTTTACATATACTTACTTTAAGTTGGAACTTAGATGTCCCGAGATCTCATCAGCTTGCAACAAAATAAAATTACAGGTTGTTTAATATCCAAATTATAAAGACTCCAAGTTCACATCTTCCTAGATTAGTAAGGTGCTGTTCTCCCCTCCATCACCCCCTTGCATGTTATATTCCAGCATGCCCAATGCTTATCCATGTCCAAGAAATTAGTCCTGATTATTTTACCTTACTGACAAAATCAGTACTCAAATATACTACCACATGGCTGAAGGACCACATAATCTGTACCAAGAATACTGGATGCTTCATAAAATGTCACCACCTGCTGCAGTATAATGACTACACCTAGACAGTTCAGTTCATTTGCCCTTTTCCATCTGTGCTGCTGCCATAGCTACTAGGGGACAGATTTTATTATCCCCAATACATGCTGTCAGAGAATTATTCCAAGCCACCACAGCCACTAGTGTAGGTCTCTGCTGACTGGTTCAGGCTTTGATTGCAACCCATCCTCAAAGAGCCCCTTCCAGCTCTGTCATGCCCAGTCTGTGCTGGACAGGTCACTTGCCTGTCCCAAGTATTAAAACAGTTACCATTCACTCAGCTCCCTAAAGCTCCTCTAGAGTGCTTGAGTTGGGTAGGGTTAAAACGAGGTCAATTATATCTTATTCTTAGACCCAGCACTTCCTTCTGATTTCCTAAGCCCTAGTATTACACTTGGGTCACACGCCCACATTTCCCTTATTTTGAGGACTCCTGTTTTCCTTCCTGTCATTTAGTATTACCTGGGGATACCCTTGTACATCAGATGGATTCAAACAATATTGATTCTCAAATGGAAAGGAAGTGGATGGGGACTTTGAATCTCCATCCTCTCAGGAATTATTTTAGTCTATGTCAGTACAGAGACTCTTGTAGATTCCTGGGGGAGGTATATTGAATACTTTACATGCTCGCCAACGACATGTAAGCACTTGCCTTTGTTCAACCAAACTAGGTCTTGTTACAGTTGCACTTTCTCCACTGACTTTAAGTGAATTTAAACTGAACTGCTTGCCTTATATAACTAAAAGACAGTGTTCACAGAACTAATGGAGGGTGTGCACCAATGATACAGAGTCCTCCCCTCCATCCTTTAGCTATTGTCATTCTTTGACAGTTTTGGTGCCTAGCCTCTCCTGCACAGTCTTTCACACAGTGAAGTGACCCAGCAGAGCATCTGAACACTAACCACATACCTACTGAATAGAGTTTTATTGGTCAGTAATTTTTAAAGCCGTGACTTTCTCCCCAGATGGGATAATATTGGACATTAGTCTGGAAATAGCTAGTTGCTCATAACTTAATATATTTTTTCGGGAAAAATCATAAAATTTGGTAAGAGTCAAGGTTTCTGGAATATGAGGATAAAGATCTGGCTCCATCATTTCTGAAATGGGGTTGCTTGTCCCAAGTCAGATAAATGCTTTAAGCCTTGGTTTCTTCTTCACATCAGTTATCAGTTGTTGCAAGTATGGAATGAAATATTAATATTAAATGTTGAGCGTGTGCCTGGCACAAGTAGGCTCTCAAATGATTATTTATCATGTTAAAGAATTTCACTCCTTTGTGTATTTCAACATCATCCTTGGCCATGCTTTACTGAGATTTAGGGAGCAGCAAAGATACATCATCTAGGAGTCAAAAAGGTTTTGAACTAAAGGATAATCAAAATTAAGTCCTCTTCAGAATAGGTTTCAGTACTCTTCTACTGGCACTTTTAAAAAAAAATGTTCTTTATGTATCTCCTTGTCACGAATCTATAACAAAACTTTGAGTAGCAGTAGACCAGCTTTCCCACTCCTCTTTATCTCTTTCCATTTTTAATGTTTCCATTATGATTTCCAACTTCCAGGGCTCAGCAGAAAAAGGGCCACTACTTTTTCAGACCTTGCTTGTTGTCGTGAGTACCATTACCAGGAATGAAACATTTTCAATCTGACACTGAAAAGCAAGATAAATAACATGTATGGTTATAAACTGTGGCACTGAAGATGTTCCAAAATGTCCATTGCTCACTATTTCCATAATTTATTTGTCAACAGCTCTATTTATTTAAGGATTATTTTTACTGGTTATTGTCTATACTCAGGCATAGATGATAAGGCTACACACATTCATCTGAGATGAACAGAACTATAAATAGTATATAATTGTAAATGTAAAATGATAAAGATCCCAGAAAAGCAGCTTTTCCTTTTCTATGAACTCATCAGATAACGCATGAAATGGTAATGCTTAGAAGTATCGAAGACTATGCGTGCTACAGTGTACCTGCTATCAGTAGAGATGCAGTTGTTAAATTATTTTATTTTATTTTTTAATAGATCTTTATTGGAGTATAATTGCTTCACAATACTCTGTTAGTTTCTGTTGCACAACAAAGCGAATCAGCCATATGCACACACATGTCCCCATATTCCCTCCCTCTTGAACCTCCCTCCCATCCACCCTATCCCACCCCTCTAGGTCATTGCAAAGCACCAAGCCAGTTTCCCCGTGCTATGCTGCTGCTTCCCACCAGCTAACTATTTTACATTCCGAAGTGTATATATGTCGAAGTTACTCTCACTTTGCCCCAGCTTCGCCCTCTCACCCCATGTCCTCAACTCCATTTTCTATGCCAACGTCTTTATTCCTGCCCTGCAACTAGGTTCATCAGTACCATTTTTTTTTTTTAGACTTCATATATATGCGTTAGCATACGATATTTGTTTTTCTCTTTCTGACTTACTTCACTCTGTATGAAAGACTCTAGGTCCATCCACCTCACTACAAATAACTCAATTTCATTTCTTTTTATGGCTGAGTAATATTCCATTGTATATATGTGCCACATCTTCTTTATGTGTAAATAGTGGCTATTTACACATAAAGTAAATAGCCTTGTAAATAGTGCTGCAGTGAACATTGTGGTACATGTCTCTTTTTGAATAATGGTTTTCTCAGGGTATATGCCCAGTAGTGGGATTGCTGGGTCATATGGTAGTTCTATTTTTAGTTTTTTAAGGAACCTCCATACTGTTCTCCATAGTGGTTGTATCAGTTTACGTTCTCACCAACAGTGCAAGAGGGTTTCCTTTTCACCACACCCTTTCCAGCATTTATTGTTTCTAGATTTTTTGATAATGGCCATTCTGACTGGCATGAGGTGATACCTCATTGTAGTTTTGATTTGCATTTCTCTAATAATTAGTGATGTTGAGCATCTTTTCATGTGCCTCTAGGCCATCTGCATGTCTTCCTTGGTGAAATGTCTATTTAGGTCTTCTGACCATTCTTTAACTGGATTGTTCGTTTGTTTTTGATATTGAGCTCCATGAACTGTTTGTATATTTTGGAAGTTAATCCTTTGTCTGTTGTTTCATCTGCAAATATTTTCTCCCATTCTGAGGGTTGTCTTTTTGTCTTGTTTATGGTTTGGTTTGCTGTGCAAAAGCTTTTAAGTTTAATTAAGTCCCATTTGTTTATTTTTTGTTTTATTTCCATTACTCTAGGAGGTGGGTCAAAAAGATCTTGATGTGGTTTATGTCAGAGTGTTTTTCCTATGTTTTCCTCTACGAGTTTTATACTGTCTGGTCTTACATTTAGGCCTCTAATCCATTTTGAGTTTATTTTTGTGTATGATGTTAGGGAGTGTTCTAATTTCATTCCTTTACATGTAGCTGTCCAGTTTTCCCAGCACCACTTATTGAAGAAGCTGTCTTTTCTCCATTGTATGTTCTTGCTTCTTTGTCATAAATTAGGTGCCCATATGTGTGTGGGTTTATCTCTGGGCATTCTATCTTGTACCATTGATCTATATTTCTCTTTTTATGCCAGTACCATACTGTCTTGATTACCATAGCTTTGTGGTATAGTTTGAAGTTGGGGAGCCTGATTCCTCCAACTCCTTTTTTCTTTTTCAGGATTGCTTTAGCTATTCAGGATCTTTTTTGTTTCCATACGAATTGTAAAATTTTTTTGTTATAATTCTGTGAAGAATGCTCTTGGTAGTTTGATAGGGATTGCATTGAATCTGTAGATTGCTTTGGGTAGTATAGTCATTTTCACAATATTGATTCTTCCAATTCAAGAACATGGTATATTCCTCCATCTCTTTATGTCATCTCTGATTTCTTTCATCAGTGTTTTAGTGTTTTCTGAGAAGTCTTTTTCCTCCTTAGGTAGGTTTATTCCTAGGTATTTTATTCTTTTTGTTGAAATGGTAAATGGGAGTGTTTCCTTAATTTCTCTTCCTGATATTTCATTGCTGGTGTATAGGATTGCCAGAGATTTCTGTGCATTAATTTTGTATCCTGCAACCTTACCAAACTCTTTGATTAGTTCTAGTAGTTTTCTGGTGGCATCTTTAGGATTTTCTATGTATAGTATCATGTCATAAGCAAACAGTGACAGTTTTAGTTCTTTTCCAATTTGTATTCCTTTTATTTCTTTTTCTTCTCTGATTGCTGTGGCTTTGACTTCCAAACAATGTTGAAAAAGAGTGGTGAGAGTGGACATCCTTGTCTTGTTCCTGATCTTAGTGGAAATGCTTTCAGTTTTTCACCATTGAGTATGATGCTTGCTGTGGGTTTGTCATATATGGCCTTTATTATGTTGAGGTAGGTTCCCTCTATGCCATTTTCTGGAGAGTTTTTATCATAAACAGGTGTTGAATTTTGGCAAAAGCTTTTTTTGCATCTATTGAAATGATCATATTGTTTTTATTCCTTAATTTGTTAATGTGGTGTATCGCATTGATTGATTTGCATATATTGAAGAATCCTTGCATCCCTGGGTTAAATCCCACTTGATCATGCTGTATGATCCTTTTAATATGCTGTTGGATTCTGTTTGGTACTATTTTGTTCAGGATTTTTGCATCTATGTTCATGAGTGATGTTGGTCTATAATTTTTTTTGTGGTATCTTTTTCTGATTTTGGTATCAGGGTGATGGTGGCTTCATAGAATGAATTTGGGAGTGTTTCTGCCTCTGCAATTTTTTGGAAGAGTTTGAGAAGGATAGGTGTTAGCTCTTCTCTAAATGTTTGATAGAATTCACCTGTGAAGCCATCTGGTCCTGGGCTTTTGTTTGTTGGAAGATTTTTAATCACAGTTTCAATTTCATTACTTGTGATAGGTCTGTTTATATTTTCTAATTCTTCCTCGTTCAGTCTTGGAAAGTTGTACCTTTCCAAGAACTTGTCCATTTCTTCATGGTTGTCCAGTTTATTGGCATACAGTTGTTTGTAGTAGTCTCTTATAATCCTTCATATTTCTGCAGGGTCGGCTGTGATTTCTTCTTTTTCATTTCTAATTTTATTGATTTGAGTCCTCTGCCTTTTTTTCTTGATGAGTCTGGCTAAGGGTTTATCAATTTGTTTATCTTCTCAAAGAACCAGCTTTTGTTTTATTGATATTTGCTATTGTTTTCTTCATTTCTATTTCATTTATTACTGCTCTGATCTTTATGGTTTCTCTCCTTCTTCTGACTTTGGGTTTTCTTTGTTCTTCTTTCTCTAGTTGTTTTAAGTGTAGAGTTAGATTGGTTATTTGAGATTTTTCTTATTTCTTGAGGTGAGATTGTATTGCTATAAACTTCCCTCTTAGAACTGCTTTTGCTGTGTGCCATAGGTTTTGGATCATCGTGTTTTCACTGTCATTTGTTTCTATGTATTTTTTAATTTCTTCTTTGATTTCTTCAGTGATCTCTTGGTTATGTAATAGCACACTGTTTGGCCTCCATGTATTTGTGTTTTTTACAGTTTTGTTCCTGTAGTTGATTTCCAATCTCATAGCGTTATGGTCAGAAAAGATGCTTGATATGATTTCAATTTTCTTAAACTTACTGAGGCTTGATTTGTAACCCAAGATGTGATCTATCCTGGAGAATGTTCCATGTGCACTTCAGAAGAAGGTATATTCTGCCACTTTTGAGTGGAATGTTCTATAAATATCAATTGGAACTATCTGTCTTTTGTGTCATTTAAAGCTGTGTTTCCATATTTATTTTCTGTTTGGATGATCTGCCCCTTGGTGTAAGTGGAGTGTTAAAGTTTCCTACTATCATTGTGTTACTGTCAATTTCTCCTTTCATGGTTGTTAGCTTTTGCCTTATGTATTGAGCTGCTCCTATGTTGGGTGCATAAACATTTATAATTGTTATATCTTCTTCTTGGATTGATCCTTTGATCATTATATAGTGTCCCTCCTTATCTCTTGTAACAGTCTTTATTTTAAAGTCTTTTTTATCTGATACGAGTATTGCTACTCAAACTTTATTTTGATTTCCATTATCATGGAATATCATTTTATATCCCTTCACTCTCAGTCTGTATGTGTCCCTAGGTCAGAAGTGGGTCTCTTGTAGACAGCATATATGTGGGTCTTGTTTTTGTATCCATTCAGCCAGTCTGTGTCTTTTATTTGGGGTATTTAATCCATTTACATTCAAGATTATTATCGATATGTATGTTCCTATTACCATTTTCTTAATTGTTTAAGGTTTGTTTTTGTGGGTCTTTTTCTTCTCCTGTGTTTCCTGCTTAGAGAAGTTTCTTCAGCATTTGTTGTAAAGCTGGTTTGGTGATGCTGAATTCCCTTAGCTTTTTGCTTGTCTGAAAAGCTTTTAAATTCTCCATCAAATCTGAATGAGATCCTTGCTGGGTAAAGTAATCTTGGTTGTAGGTTTTGCTTTTTCATCATTTTAAGTATATCCTGCCACTGCCTTCTGGCTTGCAGAGTTTCTGCTGAAAACTCAGCTGATAACCTTATGGGGATTCCTTTGTATGTTATGTTTTGTTTTTCTCTTGCTGCTTTTAATATTTTTCTTTGAATTTAATTTTTATTAGCTTGACTAATATGTGTCTTGGTGTGTTTTTCCTAGGGTTTGTCCTGTATGGGACTCTCTGTGCTTCTTGGAATTGAATGACTATTTCTTTTCCCATGTTAGGGAAATTTTCAACTATAATCTTTTCAAATATTTTCTCAGACCCTTTCTTTTTCTCTTCTTCTTCTGGGACCACTATCATTCAAACATTGGTACATTTAGTGTTGTCCCTGAGGTCTCTGAGATTGTCTTCAATTCTTTTCATTTTTTTTCTTTATTCTGCTCCTCGACAGTTATTTCTACCATTTTGTCTTCCAGTTCACTTATTCGTTCTTCTGCCTCAGTTATTCTGTTATTGGTTCCTCCTAGTGTATTTTTCATTTCAGTTATAGTGTTGTTCATCTCTGCTTGTTTGTTCTTTAGTTCTTCTAGATCTTTGTTAAAAATTTCTTGTATTTCCTAAATCCATGCCTCCATTCTGTTTCTGAGATTCTGGATCATCTTTACTATCATTACTCTGAATTCTTTTTCAGGTAGATTGCCTGTTTCTTTTTCATTTATTTGGTCTTGTAGGTTTTTACCTTGCTGCTTCATCTCTGACACATTTTTTTTGCCACCTCATTTTTTTTTTTTTTTTTAATGAATGGGGTTGTGTTCCTGTCTTACTGGTTGTTTGGCCTGAGGCTTCCACCACTGGGGTTTGTAGGCTATTGGGTAGGGCTGGGTCTTGGTGCTGAGATGAGGAACTCCGTGAGACCTCACTCCATTGAATATTCTCTGGAGTCTGAGGTTCTCTGTTAGTCCAGTGGTTTGGACTCTGATCTCCCACTGCAGGAGCTTCAGCGGGACCCTGGGCTCATGAACCAAGATCCTGCAAGCCACCTGAGGTGGAAAAAAAAAATAACAAAGTAAAAAATAATATTAGACTAGGAAACTAACAGATATGTTAGGAAGAATATAAAAATAAAAATATAGATGAATCAACAACTGGAAGGTACATCAGTACCACAGTAGTACAAAAGAGGAGGAGGGAAAAGAAAAAAAAAAATTAAAAAGGGGGGAAAAACGCCTTGGCTGTGGAGGGTGGGGCCTAAGCAGGGGCGAGGTTTGGGTGGTGGGTGGGGCCAATGCTCAGGACCCACAGGGCTGTGGGGGGTGGGGCTTAGGCTCAAGGAACAGAAGGGGCCCAGACGTGTCCTCCACCCCTGGTCTCAGAGAGCAGGGGACCTCACCTGGGAGCCCAGCAGGCTTCCTGGTCTCAAATGGGTGAGGCAGATGCCCTCCTCTCCTCTCCTGCTCCTCTGGTCTGGGAGGGCCCCTTCTGCCTGCCTCTCCTGATCTCCCTGGCCTCCCTTCTATACCCCCAAGGACCCATGCAGCTTGGAGGGGGCCTTGGAGGTCAGGGAACAGGCCTGGGAGCTCAGCAGGCTCCCCTGCCTAAGTGGGCAGGGCAGTCACCCTATACTCCTCACCCATTCCCCCTGGAAGCCCTCTCCCACCTGCCTCTCCTGTTCTCCCCAGCCTTGGGCGCAGATCCTGTCTGGCCTCCACTTCTCCTCCCCCTTCAGTCCCCCTGTGTCCTACTGGTTCACTTTGGGGTTCCTTCCATCTCCTTGGGCATCAGAGTCTCCCACCAGCGGCCAGCAGGTGCCCGAGTTGTAGGGAGTGCTAACTCCAAGTCTTCCCACACTGCCATCTTAACTCTGCCTCTTTAAACCATTTTAGAATAACACAGCAAACAGTTTCATGGAATGCTGTGGTAAGGGCCACAGGAATTTAGTGAAGTCCTCCAAGAGTAATGTGGTTTTCAAATGCCCAGGGCTAATGATGTATCAAGGGTCTCTCCAGAGTAATTATATATGGTAGCTTATGGATGGGCCTTGTGATCAGTAATGGAATAATCTTCCCAGTTGCTGAATTCAGTGAATAAGCGTCTTAATCCACTTAAATCTTTTTTGATCTAATTGATTCTAAATCATGGGAGTCCCTTTCCTTCCCAGGCACAAAGAGGTGTTGGTACTCTGTTAAGCTTGGAAAATGCTTACAGATAGCCTGCTACCACCTGGAGAGTACAAATCGTCTTTGGGAAGGACTTTGATTTCATTAATAGTAACATAATAATAAGCACAAGAGAGCTCTGAAGACCCTAGAAGACATAAATGAGGAAATTAGGGGAACAAAATTGTAATGAATACAAAATTTCTAAAATTCCATTTGTGAATCACATAGATTTCTACGAACTGCCCATCACCTGTAATTTGAGTATTGAAACTGATAAAACACAGATCTTTTAAACTGTTACTAGATTCTAGAGTATTCTTTTTCCATATTGGTATATTTTCCTACATTTTTTCCAAATCAGCTCTGTGCTCTGAAAATAAAAATGGCATTTTTAAAAGGCTGATATTACTAAATGAGGCACTTCCAGGGATCATTCAGAATGTACATTGTGTTTTGATATCAACAAAGACAAACAAATTTGTTTGAAATAGTCAGGAAAGCATTGTTTTTATGTCATAAAAAATGAGATCATCATAGATATCAATGTGCATATATTCAAAATTCCATGACCTTTCTTCAGCTTTACCCACAAGTGTATATTACAACCATTGATCTGAAATAGATTGTCAGATATTTCTCCAGTAAAGATGAGTTTATTGGGGATCAGCAGAGAATTACAATTTGTGGTCCATAACCGTGGTGAGTCACTTGTAAGTTCCTGCACAGCAAGGGAAGGAGGATGCTTTTATAAAGAGGAAAAGGAAGTTGGGAGGGCTAGAGTAAAACAGAGTCCATGGCTTTTCATTGGCTGAGTCCTTACCAGGAAAGAAGAGGAGTCTTTATTCTTCCTTTTGGCTCTGCTATTGTCAAAGGATGTGGAGCTCCCCCTTCTGGTCTCCGGATTTTATTATATTTAGCTGAGGATTCTGTTTGTAAAATTTTTATACCACTTTTTTTCTAGTTCTTCCTCTCTTTTCTATTATCCCCTATTTTTCTATTCTGAATAAAGACTGAAGTTAATTCAGTTAAATTTAATTATGTGGTGAAAAGTTTCTTAAAGTTATTTACTAAAATCTATACAAAATGCATAATTTAAAAGTATAACTCACCAATTAAGAGTGTTGTACTTTGTTAAATGATTTGTTTCATTTTTATTTCATAGTATGTGTGATTTTCACATTATTTCACATGAGAGGAAGAATTCAAAACCTGTTCTGATGTCGCTCTATGCATGACTGTGACATTTCTCAGATCATCCTTTAAGGGGACTAGCGGAGAGACCTAGCCTTGCCTGGATGCTCACCTTGCAGAAATGTAGGATAAAGGATTCACTTACTGGCAGGATGGTTGGAAGAAATGGTATTTAGTATTTCTTCCAACCGCAGATCCTCTGGTTCCTAGATTTCTGGACTTCATGGTGTTTTTTTACAAGTATTGAAAGTTTTCTTCAGTGACACAGACAGTAGATTGTAAATATTTTAATGACGACTTGTCTGTTAATCATTCCTCATTGATAATATTGTTTTTATAATTTTTGAATGTGCTAGTATGTCAATATGGGTGATGCTTCAAGAAGTCATCTTATCTGTGGAATAACCATGTCATTCAAACTAAGAAAGTCCGTGTTGGATTTTTGCTATTACCATCAGGTGAAAATTAAAGCGACACAAAAAATTATTATCATATTCAAAGCACACAGTTTACAAAATGTACAATATCTAAAGAATCATTTTCAATTTTAAGGGGCTTACACAACAAATAAACAGTAATGCTATGTACCATAATAGAGAAACATAAGAAGAGGAAACATCCATATTTGTCTCAGGGAGTTAATGAAGACTCTGTACAGAAGGTAAAATTTTGGCTGAAACTAGGAAAATGCATGGTATTTTGGCCAGGAAGAAAAGAATCTAAGAAGAGAATCAGAATATGCAGGGGCAAAGAGACAAGAAAGAACTTACCACATTCTGAACGCAAAAAGGGCTCCTGCCCAGGGCTTCTGAATGAAAATAGCAGGAGTTCTATGAGCACTTTTTTCTCTCTTCCTCCTTCCTCTCTTCTTATCATCCCTTCAGTAATCTTGGACCTCCATTGTATATTTAGTCCCTCCCAATTGTCCTTGCTCTTCAGGGTACTAATAGATGATTTGTACCATACCTACCCCTACCACCAACATCACCACTAGCAACTCCAGATTAGTTTACTTGATTTTCACAATCAAAATCCACAAGCATTTATTTATTAAGCAGAAGCATTTTGAAATAGAGTATTATATGTTTTCAGGAAGGTGGTCTCTTTAATTTTCTAATATGGTAAATTACTTCTTCTAACTAAAGACTTGATAGGCAAGAAATTTAGGGAGCGGAGCCTTTGAAAAGTAAATTTCTGCTTTATGGTGGACTCCAGTTTTCACTTGGCACAGGTCCAGGAAAGATTAGGTGACTAGGTAACATCTCAATAGCCTTTATAACTGTAAACTGCAAATAGCCTTTAAAATATACTCCTATGTGTAGATGTGTATCTGATATATATAAGAGAAGCATTGTGGAAATGAAAACAAAAATCTTTTACCTTCTAAAAAACCAAGTATGGACCTTAACTCCTCATGCATAAATAGATGTTTTAGGAGTTTTAATGTGATCAAGTGTTATTTCAATCCAAGCAACTGATGATTAAAGAAAAACAAATCTTCCATGACTCAGCACTTTTATCGATCAATGTAGTACCTGCCTTTGAATTTATATGCTGAGGGTTTAAATGTACAATTGAAATATGTACCAGATCACTCTAATAGCTTAGCCATTGAGCCATGGCATATGTATTCTTTATTATTATTGTATTATTGCAACTTTCATTTATTCCATATCTAACAAGTGTCAGGAGCTTTACATAGACCATGCTTATCCTTATAATATACTACATGAGTTCTGTTATCACAGTGAGGAAACAGATATACCCTAATCTTAAGTAACTAGCTCAAAGTCACAGAATTTGTAAGTACTGATCACGATGATAAATGCTGGAACAAGTCATTGTTTTCTCAAGATATTTGTGAAAATGAAAGGCCCATGGTTCTGACATTTCCAAATAAAGTTTTGTCTAGTTCCAGGGGGCTTGATGGCCACATGAGTCCTCTGATACCAGGAATGCATTCAGATCTCTACCCAAGGTCAAGTCCATGCCCTGATATATATATGAACCTTTATGAGAAGTACTTTTTTTATTCTTGTTCATCTTTGGATATCAGTTTGTATTTTAAATATATTAGTGAATATATTACATATGTTAATGTATGAATATGTCCAAAAAAACCCAAAATTTAACCAAGTAAATTTGAGGATCTAATTGGCTCTGTAAGATAATTCATGAATCGGGCAGCACCCCATCTAGCAACTAGAAGGGTGCTCAGAGGAGCAAAATGGAAGGCTTTTGTAGAAAGGAGGGTGAGGTGAGGAAGTTATCTGAGCAAAAGAAAAGGAAGGGCTATTTTGGACCAGAACATCTTTTGGGGGGAGGGGAAATAAGAAGTGTGTTTTGTTTTGTTTTGTTTTTAATCATGCAGATTGCCTTTTCTTCCTCTGGGAGATGGAGAGGGTTCAAGTGAGAGGTTACTTCATTGGTGCTGACCAGAAAATTCCTACCTGGTTCAGATTTCATTTCTAGAGAAGGTAGAAGCTGCAATTAGGTATTAAATCTAGGTTTGGTGTCATGGGCTTTAACACAAGTGACACCATTTTGGGGTTTTCCCTTTAACAAGTATATGTACACACATAGTTCTGTACATATACATATGGGTATATATGTGTCAAACTTTTGCTGCTAAATTTAATCTAATACTATTAAATAGAAAATAAAATTCAATAATTCATGTTTTGTTGTAAAAGGTGTAACATAGGTAGGGCCTCTAGATGATTTTTTTTTCCTGAGAAATTTAGTACTTAGCTTAGTTAATATGGATGTTTATTCCTCTGATAGCAAATTATATACTGAGTAAGAGAAAAGGCAAATGAGTTGGGTCTGCCCATGCTTATTTTAAGGCATCCAGCCGATATTTTAACAAGTCACTAATAAAAGTAAGCTGTAAAATGTTCTGGCTAAATAAAGGTAAAGAAAAATATAATTTCTTGAACAGCCCAGTTGTGTCAGAATATGTAGAGTAATTAATATGCTTTTGTTTACATTATTGTCCATCAGTTTATTTCTTATTCCACAAGGAGCTATTTCAAGAAACCTCAGGGGAAGAGTGGTAGGTGGGTGAATGGGATTGGGTGTTGTTAATGGTTGTTTAACAGTTTGAAGTTTTGATGAGCTCAGTTTGAAATATTTATATTTTCGGGAGAAGTACCATTAATCCATCCTGTACAAATAGCTTACAGTCAATAGCCATGTGTGTCCTGTGGTCATCACTGATGGAAGTGGAAAGCTTTTAATATACATAAGGGTTGACAATTACAATTGAATTTCCTGCTCTTTATAACCATAATCCATAGGAAAATAACCTCTTAAAGCAATGTAAATTTCTATATTTTGAAATTATTTACTAAAATATGCTACATTTTTGTACCTTTAAAAATGAATGCATCAGATAACGTTATTTAAAATGAGCATTTCTTGGAAATTTTGTATTAATCTTTAACAAATTTAACAATTTTTTGAAATTAAATATAGATATTCTTTCTAAATATAATAATAAAGTGCCAGAATTTATCATTTCAACATATAAAATGTGAAACATGGTAGAAAATTTATTTTTAACTTGAAATGAAAACTATAAACAACTGGTTCACCATAACTTTAGTTATACACCATTGTGTTACTTGATAGCGGATTCATCAGATCCCATAACCACAATTTTTTTATGCGTAAGTACAGTATTTATCTGCTAAAGATAAGCCAAGTTTACATGAGATCTAAATATAATCAAATTTAATATTTAGTAAACAGATATAAAAGTTCAAAGCTAAAATGTCTTTTGAATAATTACTGACCTGAGTCTTTGTTATTCCTTACAACAGTAAACATTGGAATGAAAAACAAAGGCTTGTTTTACTTTAGAAAGAGGTTCAGATCCAATTATTTAACCTTAGCACTCTCTCTTGCCTACTTTAGCAAAATACATCTACATTCTTTGCTTAAATATTTTCACCCATGTAATGGTCATGGCTGAACATTAGAGTTATCTGTTACCTATTTTGTTCGCACATTTAAACTCATTTATGGTAAGACGGTGGACAGATGAATCCAGAGCCAAAACCTTACAACAAAGAAAGGACCATACTTGAGTTTTTCATTCAAATCACAAAGGATTTAACATCCGGTATAGTTGAACCCATTATACCAACACACCCTTTTATTTGAAGAGTTGAAATATTATACAGACTACTACAAAATGGTAATACCTTTTGACTTGGAAAATGGATGAGATGAGAGAAACTGAGAAAAGGTACCCTTCATGTTATAGTTTAGCTTTGAAGTTTGACTTTTATCTGGAAAGAAGAAATGTATTAAATCTAGAAGAATCAGAAGTTAACTTTTATATTAATTAATTTATAGAAACTAAGAGCGGAGAAGGAATTTAAGAGCCCACAAATCCAAGCCATTAATTTTAGATGAATTACTAGAAGCTGAGAAAGGGTAAATCATTTTGATGAAACTGTACAGATCTTGTTAGAGACTCAAGCCTAGAGTTTGTTCTCTGGTAGTTTTTCAATCATACCAGGCTATTTGAAGTTGTAAGTCATACCAAGAGCATTTCCTAAATTAAAAATCTGTTTTGTCTAACTTATTAATTTGCAATAATAGCAAGTCTATCTCTGAGATTAAGTTGTCATTCTAATGAGTAATGAAATTATAACTTTATGTTGTAGATGTTCTGTTATTGGGGTTTTTAATGTTCTATACCTGCTAATTTTTTATTTTATTAAGACTTTCAACTATCATCTGACAGCTTACTTTAGCATATTTATTTAAGTAATTCATTATTACTTGCAACTCCTCTCTTTATATTTCTTGGTTTTCAATCAAGAACCCTGAGCTAGACACCAGGAGTTTAGAGTTTCCAGCTCTGCCATTTAATGATTGTATGACTTCAGGCAAAAGAACACTTTTCAGGGTCTTTGTTATTTTAGTTGTGAATTGATTGAGTTGAACAGTGTGATTCTATACACTCATTCTGGTCACAATAATTGACACAATATTCTATTATTCTTTGGCATTTTTATTGGACCCTTTTAATGATATGCTCCAACCTTCCTTGATCCATATACTTTAACCCAGAATGTTGGTCAAATGACATTTCTTATTTCTGACTCTCTCTCTTTCATCACTTGTAGTTCTTTCCTCTCTTCTCAACATTTACCTTTGATCCCCCTTCTCACTTTTATTCTCACTCTTGGAATTAACAACCTCAAACAATAGTGAAAGAGGCCAAACTACTTGGGTAACTTCTTTTCGATACATTTGTCAGATTTAAAATACCTGAGCTTCATAGAAACTTTAAGTTCTTCCAGATTAATAGTGCTTGGTGAAAAGACATATTCCCAACGTGTTCATTAAGAAGCATGCAACCAATTAAACACTGAAATTAGAACAAACCACTAAGCCAAATGGAGAAAAATGCATTGAAAGGCACATATCTGTTTCATTAGGTTAGCATGGCAATAGAAGGTGATTTTTCACTTATAGAGATAATTTTTCTTGTGACTTTATTATTTGTGCAGCTGCATTGGAAGTATCTTGAATTCCCACCTCTACTTATGATGATTTTGCTGACATGTCACTCATGCTAAGACTTTTAAATTGCATAAGACAACTAATTTATACTCTTTCTGAAATTGTGATTATAAAGTCAATATTTGAAATACATTTAATGTTTTACCAAACAAAAGGAGGGCTATAGATTCTTTTATGTTATACCTACAGTTCACAAAAACACCAAATGTATCTCCCTAAGTTATATTTGTTAGAACTGATGACAAAGTATTATTGTCTCTTGGAAGACATTTGAGCAAGATCTTAGACTAACACTCACAGACAGATAAAACTATATCCAGTTTGAAAAATATACAGAGAAGAAAATGCCACAAACTCCCTTTAGAAATTCATTTTAGTAGAATTAAAGACCTGGCAAGAAGATGCCCCACTCATACACCCATGCCTCTGTCACTTTGTGCTCACATGCATCCAACGTGGATACTCTTCTGGGCTGCCCTGGAAACATTTATATATCCACTGCCACCATGGAAAATTATAGAGTTGTTTTCATGATTTAAAAATAGGGAATCACAGATTAGCCAGTTTCCAAAGACCACATCTACTACGTTAATGTATGTGAAACCAAATGTAAGCAGGAAGTAAGAAGCGAATAGGAAAGAACATGAACCACTATGGAGTTAATAAGATGTCAGGCATGTTTTGTTATTGGATTTTCATTTGTATGCCCAATAGAGCCCATTTTTTTTTTTTTTGAGCCCATTCTTAATTAGCATCTCTAGTGATTAGAAAGTCATGACATGTTTGCCAATGTCTGAAGAGACCTGCATGCAGAAGAGAGACTACTGCCTGCCTGATGAATCTATGCATTTGAGTTTATATATATATTTTTAAGATGTTGGGGGTAGGAGTTTATTAATTAATTAATTAATTTTTGCTGTGTTGGGTCTTCATTTCTGTGCGAGGGCTTTCTCTAGTTGCGGCGAGCGGGGGCCACTCACTATCGCGGCCTCTCTTGTTGCGGAGCACAGGCTCCAGACGCGCAGGCTCAGTAGTTGTGGCTCACGGGCCTAGTTGCTCCGCAGCATGTGGGATCCTCCCAGACCAAGGCTCGAACCCGTGTCCCCTGCATTAGCAAGCAGATTCTAAACCACTGCGCCACCAGGGAAGCCCCTATATATATTTTTTTTTACTTTCAAAAGTTAAATGTGTTATGAAAACTGGAAACAACACAAGTAAAAATTCAGTCTCCCCTCACCTCTAAGTAATCCTAATAACAACTGTAAACCACTGTTAACCTCTAGTTTCAAACTTCTGAGCGAGAGAGATATAAATATAGAAAATGTATACAAACATATAATCATGCATTTTTATTTACATAAATAGGATAATTTCTTTGTGGTTTTTTTTATTTTTCACTCATGACCACGCTTCCTACCAGTTAAGTATATGAACATTTGGAAATAAAGATGCATAGCTGAAAATTCTTTAGTAAACAGAAATAATTGTCCCGCAGTTAGTGTATCTTCAGTTAGTGTATCAGACAGGACAGTAAATGTTTTTAATTTAATCATTCCTCTCCAATAAAATGGAATCACTTGATCTTACTCCTAGTGGGTGGAAGCATCATTAGTTTTCTCCAGTCATTGCGTTTGACTGTGTGTGATCTCCGTTTCCCATTCTGTAAAAACTTCTCAGGCCGATCTCATAGATTTCCAAGCTCTTTCAGATATTAATATTCCAGTTCAATACAGATTAAAACTTTAATCGCTTTTCCACTTTACTGATTATCCTCCCCATCTGCTTCCCTCCCTGATTCATCAACTTGCACTGGGAAGAGGCCATGACCTGCTTTTCCATGCTTTCTTTGTCTCTGATCTCTCCCCTCGTCTTCTGGGATTCTTTCTTCTCCAGTATATTGCTGACCAGAGGGGAGAAAGAGGTAAATATCTCTTACTTAATTGTTGGTGTGAAAGTTCTCCCATGTTGATTATTGAAATTTCTCCAATTATACCCTCTATGTGGCTGGCACCCCCATGCTTGCTCTTTGATAGAGTATGTGTCATTTCCTCGAAGGATCCTTCAGCAATATCATCATGGCAAAATCAATCTTCACTGCAGAAAAATCCACTCTGGCTCAACCTCTTTTAATCTCTCTCTTCTCCCAACCCAAAGTTCATGGCACTGAGGGCCCATTTAGCAAGTCTCCTATCACAATGTCCTATTGAAGGAGATGCCAGTCTCTCATTTTTGTGATTAGCTCCTATCTCTACAAGGGAGTCTCTTGGACCTCCCAGGGGAGGTGGAAGTTTGGGAAAAGCTCTGGCAGTCTCTAACTAGACCAGGGTTTGCTTTTCAGACCTTCAAGCTTCTGCTTAAATAGGCTGGAGTGGTGGGACTGAAGTGAGGGAGCAGAGGTGGATTGGCTGCCAGGGCTGTAGAAGCCCATTGCTTTTACCTTTTTTAGAACATGAAGTATTTTCTCCATGTCTCAGTTTCCTAGCAGTGCCAAGCAATTTGCACCACTGGAAAAGTCTTCCTCGACATCCATTGCATGAGCAGAAGTTAAAGAAAATCACAGAGTGATTTGTTTTGCCTTTTAAATCAGAACAGATCATTCATGGAAAATGAATCAAATATTCAGGACTTTTTGACACTTTGGTGCTCTCTTTGAACTCATTTCCACTAAATATTACTCCTATGAAGGAAAAGGTTTTGAAACTTTGAGGTGGAGGGGGCTTGCTGGGACATGCTGTGGGAGACCCACCTACTAGGAAGGGAGGGAGGCAGAATAAGGCAGAGGGAGAAGCTGCAGTGCTTTTGCAAAGGAAGCCTCAGTTCATTCTCTGAGGACTATGGAGCACGCATAGCCCTTCAGAGTTGGACCAAATCGAGGCAATGCAAGGACTGGGGTCTTTCACTCCCTGCATCAGCCTGTGGGTAGTTGCATCCTGTCCCCTGGGAAGGATGCGGCCTTGGACGATGCCGTTCCCTGAGGCCTCGGGCAATGCTCAGTGAGAAACTCAGCTGTGAGTCCCCAGCAACCAGTATTCCCAGGAGCTGGGCTTGAGGGCCTTTACCTAAAGAGAGAATATAGAAGGGCACCACTTCAGTGCCCATTATAGAAAGCAGATCAATTCATTCTAACATTCCATTAGAATAAGTTGCTTCTGTTTGTACATACATTAATCTAATATCCTATCTCATGAGTGCCTAGCACCTAGTATGAATACTTCAATTTATATATAGAAGCCTTGCCTCAGTTTCTCTAAATATAAAATGAAAATTCTAATGTGGGATATTTAATATACTAATAGTATTAGTTCTTTATATAGAATATGATGAATATAGCCCTGAAGTGGTAATGTGCATAATATATTATTTTCAGTATATTATTATTAATGAAAATTCCTACAGTTTAAATTTAGGGAAGGACTACATTTCTCCTTTAGATGATGAGGTAGATGCATCTGCATTTGGAAGATCTTCAGCGCATCCAGAATCAGCATGTCTGGCATCTTGTGCTTGTAACTAATCAACAAAGCCATCCAGGCTTCCCAGGCATATGGCTTCCCAGGCGTATGCTTCCCAGGCATATGGCTACAAAATTCAGAGATAAAGCTATGGATTTTTTTTCTAATAGGATATTACAGAAAGCAAATGAGCAGATATCATTTATAGAAAGAAGTAGTTACAGTGTCAGAGAAGGTAGTGAAAGCACTGAAAACTGACTTCTCTCAGGATAGCAGCACAAAAGGAAAACCTCATAAAACTGAAGAAACGTGTACAGTTTTGGAAGCCATTGACAGGTGTAAAATTATTCATAGATCAAAAGTTGCTAAGAGCCTAAAATCTTTTCTAGAGAATCAACATATTGAAGACATGACTTCAATTGTAAGGGCTTAGCATATGAATAGAATTGGCAGAGGATTAATGTTCCAAAGTATTGAATCTCCAAATATAAATTATACTGCACTGACTCTTTGTTCTCTGAATGCACTAGAGAAAAGATACTATCCTGCTGGATGTCCTTGCTTTTGTCTCTCAAAATACATATTTAGTGCAAGGTCCAGTCCTTTTCATATTCCAGTAAGAAATGGACAAATGTGCAGCTATATTACCATAAACTTTTTTGTGTGTGTGTGGTACGCGGGCCTCTCACTGCTGCGGCCTCTCGCGTTGCCGAGCACAGGCTCCGGACGCGCAGGCTCAGCGGCCATGGCGCACGGACCCAGCCGCTCCGCGGCATGTGGGATCTTCCCGGACCGGGGCACGAACCCGTGTCCCCTGCATCGGCAGGCAGACTCTCAACCACTGCGCCCCAGCGAAGCCCTTACCATAAACTCTTATTTGCTTATATCTCTTCTTCTTCAAAACAAATCTTATTTTCCTGTTAAAATAAAAACAGCTATCAGAAACTTAGAATTGATGGGGTCAACTTAAAATATTTCTGTCACAAGACGGGTGAACGTTTTCCTTAAACTTTGCATCTAGGAGGCTTAGTATCAAGAGAAAAAATCAACAGAGGTGAATTGTAATCAGACAGTCATTAAATTTCTTATTCACTATCATAACTATATGTATATCAGTGTGACAACATGTATATCAGAAGTGAACATCAACATATAGAAAGAGACGATTGGTGGATGGATAAAGTCAGTGTAATCAGTGTAAGTTAAGCAGATTGTATGATATACACACATCTGGTTCATTAATACAATAATCTTCATAGTTAAGTTTTATGTACTGAGTCTCTAAAAGTCATAAGGTTAGAGAAGTAATTTTTTGGATATTCATGAAAACTATAAAGATAAATGAAAGTGGAAAAGAGGGATATTGATAGTTTTCTAAAAATCACAAGAGAAAGTTAAGAAAAAGAAAAATAGGAAAAATTAGGAATTTCAGGTAAAACTTCCCAGTGCAATTATAACACTCTGGAAACGTCTCTGAATGTTAGTAACAGATATGCTATTAGAGAGATAAATTAAAGTGCAGTAAGGTGACTTATTCAACTCAAAGTACCTTGCAGAATTTAAAGATTCAGGTGGGCTGGGAAAGCACCATTGTATTTGACATGTGCTAGGTGGCTCCATGTTTTTTTCTATTGGTGGTCATGGAAGGTGAAGAGCAGCTATGGCTCATTAGCAGTGGGGCTCTAAAGAAGTACATTTAAGGAGACTTCTGCAGGGCTCCTGAGCTGGTAGAATTCAGGAGTGATGCGTGCAGCTAGGGAGGGCTGAGCCCTGGTTAGCAGTATTTCAAAGCTTGTTGGAATAAGGCACTGTGGTCCTTTCTCAAGTTTTGATTCTATGTTTCATAACAATGCATCCAGTACCTCTTGAGGCTTACCTACATGTAAGCCTTTGGACTGAAGTCTTTATCCTGAACAGAATCTTATACAGCATAGGGAAGAATTCTCTCTCTCTCTCTCTCTCCCTCTCTCTCTCTCTCTCTCTCTCTCTCTCTCTCTTTTTAATTTCAGAGAGACCAGTTTAGACACTAGGTATCGATTCAGTATTTCTAAAGGACTCTTCGCATGTCTGCTACTTAAATTGTATTAATAACAGGACAGGAGAAATGGCTAGTGCTGTATGAAGCAGGCTGTTCTTGCTTTGGTTACATACTGTGGTCTGTGAGTTCATAACCATTTGCACTTCCTGTGATTTTTCCTGGAGTGACTGAGTTAGGTTACAATAAACATAATTCTTTATCATCTCATTAGGTACTATTTTTACACAAACTAAAAAGGAGAGAAGAAAAATATCTGATTTTCTTAAGTACCAGGTTTCTAAAATATCTGCATTCATGCTCAGAGACATAATAGAGCAAAATATTCCTTTAAATATTTTGGTCACCAATTTTCTAGGTTATTCACAATTTGTGGAACTTTAGTTTATACAACGTTTTGCTCACAATGAGTCGATATATTTATAAGAACTTTTCCAAATATGTCTGATATGTAGATCCATTTCTTATAACACTAGCAAATAGTGCCTTTTACTTTTCCTGTAACTTTCTTGGCTAATGAAATTTGCTGGTTGGATTTCTTTTGATCATCCTTAAATCCTTTCATGCTAACAGTTTTAATTAAAAGAAAAAATTCCAATCATTTCTGCTAATGCCAGAGAAATGCTAAGTACCAATCATTTCTATTCAGAATTTCAATACCATCTCCTCTGTTAAAGCCTCATGAAATAGTTTTGGTGTTTATAGAGTTTTTCATAGATTGCATAGTAAACGTGAGCAATGCTACTTTACTTCTTGTAAGAAAAAAAATATATATCCAAGACCTAAAGAGATTACAAATATTGTAGAAAGTAGTACTGATATTCTGCTCTCTTATTCTTATTATGGGTTTAGACCCTGCCAATTTTGAAATTTTGTCAGATTTTCCCTGATTTCCCTCAGCAATTCAAATAATTGTTGGTTGAGGTTTATATCTGTTTCTGACATTTACTCAAAATCATCTTTGGAGACAGTGAAACAAATTATGGATTTTCATTTTAACAACGTTTTCCTCATATGCCAATGAATTTTTGTTGATAATTCTTAAGGAGAGCCCCTTGATAGACTTTTGAGTGTTTTTCACATTTAGATAATATCTTAGCATTATTATTTATGCTTCTCTGTTACTGATTTTCTTTTTAAATTTTCCCCTGTCCCCTTCATATTTATTTTCTTCATTTCAATTTATTTTTCCTTGACTTTCAACTTTTCAGCTTCACAGAGAATTTGACTACCTAATAAAAAGAAATACATTTTCTGGACCAAAAAGAAGTTGTGCTGAGACAAAATGACAGAATCATAATGCTCAATGTAGAAACAGCGTGTAGCCCAATTAGGGGAACAAGTAGTTTAGCTCTGAATGATCAAAGCCTGACCCCAACATAAAAAGTCAAATTATTGTTCTTCATACTCAGACCCCAAGAGAAAGAGATTCTAAAGCTCACGGAGTGAAAGAGATTCTAAAGCTCACGGAGTAAACCACTCTGGGGCTTACACTGAACCGACAGACATTAGTGAACCTTTCCTTTCTTAAAGTTTCTTTTTTCATTTACTATAATTATTTATTACAGAATTATGATTAGAGGTGCTTTGCTTTTTACTTTGAGCAATGGTGGGTTATTGAGACTATTTCTGGGCTACAGGTCTTATTTAGGCCTATGTGCCCTGTTGAGTTAGCATATAAAGGTAAAGCTGCAGTGTGTCTGCCCAGTCCCCAGAAGGAAGTAATAAGTCTCAGCGAACCCATTTTATAAATAGGAAAACTATGGCCCATAGAATTTGTGACTCTGAAAATTATAAAAATAGGGCATGGAAGAACATACATTTAAATCAAAATCTAACTTCAAGCCAATATTTCAGCATGTTTTACTTTGGTATTCAGCTGTTGATTCCAAACCCACTTTGCCCCCCAAAAATATAGGGACATATTTTATTGGCTAACAAGTCAGAGAGGTCTAGTTACTTCTTCACTGAAAGCAATAGAAAATTCTGAAGATTTCAAAGACATGTAGAGAACCCTTATTGCGTTTAATTACTGATGGGGTGACTTTTGTTAGATGATTTATTTAATGCTCCCTGAAGTACAGCAATATAATTAATTATGCCATTATCTTCGCCATACTTGTTTTCATTACTTAGAAAATTATTCTATTCTTTTTGAATCCCAGGTATTTTTTATTTGTTTTCTATGACCTCTAGTAACTGAGAGTGCTAAAATGTTATTATACATGCTGGACAAATAACTATGTCCATTCATTTTAAGTATCTTGCCCTTTAATTTCATTGAGTTTGTCCCCTCAATCTCTTATTATGCGTCGGGGTACAAGGGCAGAACAAACTCATTTTCATTCTGCCCTTTGTTATTTGGAAAAATCAAAGTCACTCTTTATTTTCCATTTTTCTGCACTGATAATTCTATATTTTTCCACATTTAATTTTAAGTTTTTAATTAGTGACATCTGGATCATCAGGTGGAGAAATCTGCAGCTATAAATTAAGCCACAGTTTTAAAAATGGGCTTTAAAAATTATGACCAGAACTTTAAAAAAAGAAAAGGTGACCAGATCTAATATGCTACATTTTCACTGTGGTATTTGTGGAAGATCCATTTGGCTTATGATCGTTCTGCCCTTGAATTGAAATCTGGGTTAATTGAGGCAAAGCTGAACTTGCTCTTTTGCAAAATGTGTAGAATGCTACTGCTCTTTTAATTGCTAAAATCATCAATACTGTCTTGACATTTGGATATATTCCCATTTTATTTAAAGTGTCAGCTGTTTGCTCTCATATTTAGTTGCCTCTTGCACTATCAGGGTTTTGATTTAAACTTTTATCCAAAATGGCATTTATCTCTAATGTTATAAGAAGCATATTCTAGTAATTGCTGCCCAGTTCCACAAAACCAAGAGCCCAATTCAAATGACGGAATTTTTAAAATGTTCTTCTTTGGAAGGTCTTTGAAGTAAAATGAGACAAAAAGCAGTTGAGAAATGATATTCTGCAACCCTCCAAGCATTCCTAAGGATAAGATCTATTCTAAACTGAGAGAGCTGTTCCCTTTATTCCTCATAACATGTTTCCACATATGAAAATCATTCATTCCCCTGCCCACCTCCCCCAGTAGACTGAGATCTTTGAAGGCAAACTGCTTACTATTTATTGCTATATCCGCAGCTACCAGCCCAGTTTATGGGCTCAATAAATGTTTGTTATGAGAATAAATATTTAGTCAGAATGGTGAGAATGTAGCAAAAGTAGGTGACTCTTTTGATTTAAAACATTTCATCCATGATATTCAATGAATACCCTGCGGTACAATGACTGCCTTATCCGTTTTCTAAAGTGGTGAACTTGATCGAGCTGTGATACCTTTTAGGGTGCTTATGGGTTCTCAAACAGCTAATAGTTTCAACTATAAACCAGAACTGCTTTGTACAGAGGATGATAAATGAGGACGTGAAAGGCAGCTTTAGCTAGGAAATGGAAATTTGTTGTCTCACTGATTTTCGAGGCGACCCGAGTGAGTCTTCACACTAACAGCGAGGCAGAGGTAGGCCCCTAAGTATTCCCAGTGCCCGCTGGGCTAACTTCCATCACACTAATCTAAATAACACACTAATTACTAAATAATCTGTAACTATCCAGTGTTTCCATGGCTGGTGTGGACTGTGAGCCACATGGGAGCAGGCAGCGTATGCGGTTTTAACTCAACGTTAGCACCTACCAGAGTGCCCAAAGCCAGTGTTCAACAATTCAATATTTTTTGGGCACTTAATGAAGTACAGGTGGTTGGAAAACAGATTTTCACTGAAATCATCCAAACCGTGTCAGTCTTGCCTTCCTTTTATCACTTTTTCATCTCTTCTTTCACTGATTATTTCACATTTTCCATGACCCTTTGACTCTTTTCCTAAGAAACTCATAAAAGACAGAATGTGTGGCCAAGATGACAGAGTAGGAAGACCCTGAGCTCACCTCCTCTCCCAGGCACACCGAAACTACAACTATTTACAGAGAAACTCTCAATGACGAGAATGACCTGAAGATTAGCAGAAAAGATTTTCCACAATGAAAGCTATAAAGAAGGACTGCAATGAGATGAATATTTGCAGGTTGGAGAGGTGATATGATAAAGACCCATACCCCCAGGTGGGCAACCCACAAACAGGAGGGTCATTACAATTGCAGAGGTTCTCCCCAAGGAGTGAGGGGTCTGAGCCCCACGCTGAGCCTCCCCAGCCCAGGAGTCATGCAACAGGAAGATGAGCCCCTAGAACATCTGGCTTTGAAGATCAGTGGGGCTTCTGTATGGGAGAGCTGGAGTACTGTCTGAAGCAGAAACTTCTCTCTTAAATGGTGTGTGCAAAATCTCACACACTCTGAGTCCCAGTGCAGAGGCAGTAATTTGAAAGGAGCCTGGGTCAGACCCACTTACTGACCTTGGAGAGCCTACCAGAGAGGCAGGAGGCAACTGGGACTCCCTTTGGGAACATAGATGCTGGCAGCAGACATTTCTGGGAGCTTATTCTACTATAAGGACACTGGCCCTGGCAACTTGCCATTTTAGAGTCTTCTCTCTAGCCTATTAGTGCCAAGGGATTACCTGCCCACCAGTGGACCAATACCAGTCCCGGGACCCCTCAGGCCATGAGGTCAGCCATGTAGGGATCCAGCCCCGCCCAACAGCAGGCTGTCAGCCACCACCCAAGGCAGGGCCTGGCAGCCAACTGGACTGCGGGCCAGCCCTGTCTACCTGTGCCCCCACAGTAGTCAGCCCATCAATAACAGACGGTCCCATGAAGCCCACATAGGGGGTGCCACTAGAGCGTATAGCTCTGGTGACTAGAGGTGAGTGTGCTCCTTGGTCCCCTAGGGTGTCTCCTAAATAAGGCTGTTTCTCTAAGATCAGGAAATGTAACCGACCTACCTAATACATAGAAACCAACACAGGGAATTAGACAAAATGAGGAAATGGGAATCTGTTCCAAATGAAGGAACAAGACAAAACCTTAGAAAAAGAACTAAACAGCGAGGATAAGCAGTCTACAGGATAAAGAGTTCAATGTAATGATCATGATCATAAAGATAGTCAAAGAAATCAGGAGAAGAGTGGATGAACACAGTGGAATTTTAACAAAGAGAAAGTATAAAGAGTTAACCAAGCTGAAGAATACAATAACTGAAATAAAAAATACACTGGAAGGAATCAATAGTACATTACATGATACAGAGGAATGGATCAGTGAATTAGAAGACAGAGTAGTGGAAATCAGTGACTTCATCTGAATTAGATATTTTGTTCTGTGAAAGACCCTGCTGAAGGGATGAAAAGACAATCTGCACAGTGGGAGAAAATACTTTCAAACCACAAGTCTGACAAAGAACTCATATTTAGGATATATAAAAAAAATAAACATTCAATAGTATAAAAACAAACAATACAGGGACTTCCCTGGTGGTCCAGTGGTTAAGACTCCGCACTTCCACTGCAGGGGATGCAGGTTCACTCCCTGGTTGGGAACTAAGATCCTGCCTGCCACATGGCATGGCCAAAAAAAGAAAAAAAATACAATTAGAAAATGGGCAAAAGACATGAGAGACATTTCACCGAAGAGGATATACAGATGACAAAAAAAGCACATGAAAAACATTCCCAACATCATCAGACATTAGGAAAGTGCAAATTAAGTACCTGATGAGATATTATTACATACCTATTGCAGCAGCTAAAATTTAAAAAAAAATGGCACACCAAAGCTGGTGAGGATGTGGAAAAATTGGATCTATCACACATTTCTGGTAGGATATAAAATTGTACAGCCACTCTGAAAGTAGTTTGGCAGAATCTTTCAAAGAACAAAATATCTAATTTAGATGAAGTCCAATTTATTCATTTTTTAAAATTTTATGGATCATGCTTTTGGTGTCATCTAAGAACTTTTTACCAGGTCCTTGTTCCCAAAGATTTTTCTCCTATACTGTCTTCTAAAAGTTCTATAGTTTTATGTTTTATATTTAAGTCTATGATCCATTTTGAATATATTCATGTAATGTGTAGGGTTTAGGTCCAGGTTTATTTTTTGCCTATGGATATTCAGTTGCTCTCATAACATTTCTTGAAAAGACTCTCCTTTCCCAACTTAATTGCTTTTGTACCTTTGTCAAAAATTAGTTGGACATATTTGTATGGCATTTTTTCCTGAGTTCATTATTATGATCCATTAATCTATGTGTTTATCTCTCTGCCAATACTACACTGTCTTGATTACTGTAACTATTAAATCAATACAGTCATTCCTCTCACTTTATTCTTCTTTTTCAAGGTTACTTTGGTTACTTTAATTTCTTTACCTTTCCATATAAATTTTATAATAATCTTGTCTATATCTATGAAAAAATCTTGCTGGGATTTGGATAGTGATTATTTTAACTGTACTTTAAGCCTGTAATGAGGATAATTTGGCATCTTCATGTTGAGTCTTCCAATTCATGAATGTGGTATGTCTCTCCATTCATTTGGATCATCTTTGATTTCTTTCTCAGCATTTTATAGTTTTCATCATACAAATCTTGTACATGTTTTTCTAGATATATACCTGGATATTTTGGGTTTTTTGAGTGATTTTAAATGGCATTGTATTTTAAGTTTCTGTATTTATTGCTAGTATATAGAAATACAGTATATTGCTCTTGTGACCTTTTACCTACCCTAACTCACTTATTAGTTCTAGGAGGATTTTTGTAGAGTCCTTTTGAGTTCAACATACACAAACATGTCATCTATAAATAGGGACAATTATCTTTATTCATTTCTGACCATTATGCTTCTTATTTAATTTTCTTGTATTATTGTTCTGGCTAGAACTTCCAAACTTTTAAAAGGAATGGTGGGGACAAACATTCTTGCCATATTGTTAATCTTAGAAGGAAAACATTCAGTATTTCAACATAAAGTATGATTTTAGTTGTAAACATTTTTTAGATGATCTTTATCACATTGAGGAAATTCACCTCTATTCCTGGTTTTTAAATCATGAATTAGTGTTGAATTTTGCCAAATGCTTTTCTGCATCAATCAATTATAATCATGTGTTTCTTTTTTCTTTTTTAATCTATTAATATAATGGATTACATTGAGCAATTTTTAAATATTGAATAAGCTTGCATCCCTTGAATAAATACTATTTGAATAGTTGATCATAGTTGGTTAATATACTTTTTTAGTTTTAATAATATGGTTTATTTAACCCAATATATCCAAATAATACAATTTCAGGATGTAATAAATATATATTGTTAATGAGATATTTTATATTCTTTTTTTGTACTGAGTCTTCGAAACCGTTATGTACAGATTTTACATAAAGCATATCCCAATTTAGACTAGTCATGAAGATTAATATATTTCTATATTGCTGAATTTCAAGGACTAACATTTTGTTAAGGATTTTTACATCTGTATTCATGAGGGACATTTGTATGTAATTTTCTTTTTTCTTTTTATTTTTTTGCACTGTTGTCTGGGGTTTTGTTATCAGGGTAATACTGACTTCATAATATGAATTAGAAAGTGTTCTCACATCTGTTTTCTTGAAGAAATTTTGTGGAATCAGTGTTAAATCTTTAAATTTTAGAAGAATTTTCTCATGTAGTCATCTAGGCCTGGAAATTTTCTTTTGGGAATTTTAAAATTATGAATGAAATTTCTTTAATAGTGATAGGGCTATTCAAATTATTTCATATTGGTTAAGTTGATAATATGTGCCTGTCAAGGAATTGTTCCACTCCATTTAATTTGTCGAATGTATTTGTCTAGAGTTGTTTGTAGCAGTATCTTATTATCCTTTTGATGTCTGCAGGTGTCTGAATATTGGACATTCTGTTCATTTCTGATATTGTATTTTGTTTTATTTTTTTCTTTGTCAGTCTTGATATCAATTTTATTATTGAGTTTTTTCAAAAATTAGATTTTTGTTTCATAGATAATATCTGACCAATAAGCACATAAAAGTACATTCAACTTTAGGGAAATGCAAATTAAAACTCTCTAAGATTCTTCTTCACAAACTAGAATAACTAAAATAGAAAAGATTGGCAATACCAATTGCCGGAGAGACTTTGGAGCAAGTAGAATTCTCATGCATTGCTGGTGGGAATATAAAATGGTTCAAACATTGTGGAAAACAGTTTGGCAATTGTTTTTAAATGACATACTCTATGATCCAGCAATCCCACTCCCCTAAGTATTTATCCAAAAGAAATAGAAAATTTATGTCTACAAAATGTCTTGTATATGAATATTGATAACAGCTTTATTCTGAATAGCTGAGAAGCAGGAAAAAAGACAAATATCCATCAACAGATTGATGGGTAAACACATTGGATGTATTCATAAAGTGTAACGCAATAAAAGAGAATAAGCTGCTGACACAAGCAATAACACTGATTCATCTCAGAAACGCTCTGTGCAATCAAAGAAGGCAGACATTGTATACCTTGTGTTTCCATTTACATGAAGTTCTACAAAAGGGAAAACTAATCTATGTTAATAAAATCAAAACAGTAGAATCTTATGTTGGGGGTGATTATTTGGGTTCTATAAATGCATATCTTAATTGGGATGCTGCTTACATGGCTTTATACAATTGTCAAAACGAAACTGCACACTTAAAATTTATGCATTTTGTCATATATAAATTATACCTCAGTTTTTAAAAAGTGATACTTTTACTGGCATATGTCTCCTTTATGTTTTAAGTTGATTTTGGTTTTTAATATACGGAATGAGTGCTCTTTTATTTCAATAAAATTTTATTGAGTTAAGGGTTTAAATATTTTTCTGTTCTTTGATTTCATTCTTTGGTGACTCCTGTTTTCTGTGTGTGTGTGTGTGTGTGTGTGTGTTTGCACGCACACACGTGTGTGTGTGTATACTTAATCTTTTCACTTTCCTTTTTTTTTTTTTCTATTTTATCCTTTACGCCTTCCTATACTTCATTTATTTACCTTACAGTGTATTTTTCTTTGGCTATGTACCTTTTAATTCCATCATCCTTTCTGAAGATTTTTTTTCTTACTCTTGCTTGAGAACTGTCCTTTTTTTTTTTTTTAACTTCTTATTGTATAACCATTCAGTTTCTGAGCTTTTCTATTTCTTTTTGTTGTTGTTATTTCAGTCTTCTGTGTTCTTAATTTTTTTTAGCTCATTTTGGGATATTAGAATTTAGTTTTCATCTTTTGTGGCTACACTTTTTGGTGGTGATTTTATTTTATTTTTCCCTAATTTGAATAAAATAGAATTTCTGTGACTTTTATGAAGAGGTTACTGTGGAGAATACAGAGATGGATCAAAATAGCTTTCACTGCTTCACCACTCTAGGGGTACCTCTTCTCAAATTATGTTTTTTTTTGTGTATCCATGTCTCCATCTCTGACCTAAGTCTAATTCAGGGAGGTTATCTTTTCCAGAAAACCTTGTGTTTCAAGATGGTGTTCAATCTGTAGATGACATGTTTTGCAGTTACAAGATTTGGGGGGATCTCCTATCTCTTGACCCATTCATTCCCTCTAGTATTTATCTCTTCTTTATCTCCAGTGTTCTTGCTCTGCTCATTTTTCTTTGACCTCCAGTAGTATTAATTCAGGGTGAGGTTCTATACTTCTAGATATTTCTAAAACCCTGGAGGTAGAGTTGCCAGATAAAATATAGATGCCTGGTATAATTTGATTTTCCAGTACACAACATTTTTTTTTTTAGTGTAAGTATGTTCCATACAATATTTTATTTGCTGAATCAAGTAATTTTACCTGGAGGACATATATGACCACAACTGTTCTCCATCTCCCTTCCCCCCACTTAATGACCTTAGCCACTCAGTTTTTGCACCCACAAGTGAGTCCCCAATTTTGGCCAACCCTTCGAAGAATCTGAAGCCAGGATTCTGTTCAATGTGAGGGCCTTAACTTCTAGAGGTAACTTTTATTTATGATCTAGAGGTTCTGTGGCTCATGGGACTCATCAGACATTCCTTTTCATTTCCTGCAACTTCTATTACTCAGATCTTGTAATGGTTTGGCCACATCCACCTGTATTTTGGGGTTTATATATGGCGATTCTTTGTCAACAAGTGTTGTTGAAGATACTATGTATTTTCTTTCCCTGCCCTTGTTGATATGTTTGGTTTCTAAAGAAAACTTTGAAAGAATAAAAAGAAAATTACCTATTATATCTCAAGTGTCCAGAAGCCAGAAGTCCAGAAGCAATAACTTTTAAAATGATATTTTCTTGCTATTTTCATTGTTTATAGGAACACAATAGATTTTTTTTGTATTGATCATCCTTCATTGTTCAACTCTTAATTAGCTCTAATAATTTTTCTGCCAATTCTCTTGTGAATAATCATATCATCTATGAATAATGAAAGTTTAATTTTTTCCTTCCTAACTTTTTATTGATTTCTTACATTCTCCTGCGCTGCCTAAGTTATATAGTATAATATTGAATAGGAGAGGTGAGTAGTCTTGTGTCTATTCATTCAATTTTATTGTGGGAATAATAATACCTACTTGATAGGATTATCTGAGGATTGAAAGAGGCAATGATGTAAACTTATTTTAGCAGTATTTAGAACATATTGAACTGGTGATAAATGATACTGTTATTATCTGTAAATGTCAATACAATCATTCCATATTATACTCATAAATGTATAAAGTGCCAGAAAAAAAATGAAAGGGCTTAGGAAATAATAATTAGAATATGTATGTGGATGCCTTCACAAATAACCATATTATTTTGGGCTACTCTGACAGAGAGAATATGTTTGGAATTAAAAATAGATATATAGTGATTTATTTAATGAATTATGGTTTTCCATATCATTGTCTTCAAAAATAAAATATTTTCACATTAAAATACTTAAAATAATAAATTTGTAAAGTACAGGATATTGTCACTTTCCTTACAATATGGGGTAAGCATATGGTTTCATAGGTGTGCATGGGAGGTGAAAGGACAAGAAAGGGAAAAAAATCTAAGTGGAAAGGAAGACTCAGCTGAAGAGGCCAGAAGCAAATGGCTGGGTATATTATTTAGGAACAGTCTATGTGTATTACACACTGGGGACAGCTTTGTTGAAATTATGGTACAGACATTATTGATATATTATTGGACATTTGAATGGTAAACCCTTTAAAATAGTCACAACTTGTGTGATTTTCTAAAAAATCTGTAGTATATTTATAAAATAATAGAGTGTTTCAGATATTGATCCTGGCTTATAAATTTTCACATGGAATCGAGCCCCATTCTTGCTTATTTCTTACAGTGTTTTTAGTATTTCATTTACATTTATGGTATTTTCATCAAAGTGATTTGTGAAATCTCAGTTTTTGCTGAAGAAATTCAGGGGATGTTTTCTTTTCTATAACTTGTAGTAACTTCAACATATAGGTCAGTGTCTCTGGGATACCAACTCAGAGACACAGATTTATATTCAGCAAGTTTATTGGAGTGTGCTCTTAAGAACAAAGACAGGATTGGGTAGATGAAAAATTGGAACTGCATTGCAGTTGCAATCCTTTTATGTTATGGGGCACTCTAAAGCCATTATGATCTTTCATATATGTCCAAATTTGGGAGAATGATGGGCAGGCCTTTGTATTCCCCCATGGACCTGTCATTGGCTGTATGCTGCCCGTAGGAGTGGGACATGACCTTGAGTTATGCAGCTCCCTTTGACCAGGGGGCAGTTCCTTGAGAGGGACTTAGCTGTGAGACATTAATTAGCCATGCTGGAAGAATAAGCACTTAATGCTAAAGGGTAGATCTAGATGGTGCACCATGGATTCTCTTCAATCCGTATCTTGCATTACACAGATCCACCTGCTTCAGGTAGTACTGTCATCCAATTTGGAAACACCCCCTCTACTAGTTGATTTCTTTTCCTAAGTGAACTTACAAGGTCAGTGGGACAAACTGCAGCTCCACCTCTGCAGTTGCTCTTGGAGTATACTGCACTACCCATTTTATCTATATTCTCTGGACCTTCATCTTCCTGTCTAGGCAGCTTACCTACTGGGTTAATCCAGACCCTCAACCATGAGGAATATAAGTCACTGTTCACTATGCTTGTCAAGCCATGGTTACTTCTCTGATGCATTGCCATTAAAACTGGATAGGGGATTAGCAAGAGATGCCCCACTGTTTCATATATTGCCCCTATCAAGAGGGTGATTCTTTTCATCACTGCTGGTCTCTTAGATCAAAGAATCAAAAGTGACTGAGTGGCAGCCATAGCTTACGTTTAGTGGAAATTTTGCTTTATCCTCTAGTGGAAGTATTTCCCTCTGGAATCCAAGACATCTAAATCCACAAAGGCTAATTTGTGGGGACAGGAAGGACAAATTCTCCAAATACATCACAGTGAGTGACAGTGAGCAGAGCTACTCCTGCTTTCGCTCCTCTGCTTCCAGATCCGTGTATTCTACCTATTGAAGACTCAACACCATATCATAGTCATTCGTGTAGGGCATTTACTGCATCCTGTAGGAAGACACCTAGCCTGGTACAGTATCATCTCCAAGTTAGCACCCCATTTTCAAATTCAAAAGTCAGATGAGTCTGTCAGACTGACAATTTCTGGGTGCTATGACACCAATAGATCCCATAGGTATTTGTTAACTTCCATCCTTTCCTAACTATAAAGTGTGTCCTTTGTATCAATGCAGTGCCTTGGAGGACCCTGTGTTGGTGAGTCAAACATCCTTTAAGACCTCAGTTAGTGGTTCTTCCAAAACTTAGAAGCAGGAAAGACAATCTATACTTAGAATTTCAACTTCTGCCCAGATGAATCACTCCCACTTTTAGGATAGAAGGGATTCAATGTAATCATCTATTATAGACTGGCTGTTGGTCTTCTCAAGGAGTTGTGCCATGCTGGGGACTCAGCCTTGCTCTGTTGCTGGCAGGTTAGTTATTCATCTATAGCTAAATAAGTCATCCCAGTTCACCACCAGTACAAAAGTTAATAGTTTTAGTGCTACTGTATGCCAAGAGCTGTCATTATACCATCTATTCCTATCATGAGGTCCTCATGCCAGGCATCAGGAAGTGATCTAGGTCCAAAATTCCCCTTTAATATCTGCTTTCCAGGACCACTCCTATTCTCAACCATTGTTAGTCAAGTTTTTCTGTAGTAGATTCGGAGGTGGAAATTCACATGCACGTCATTTATAGGGGAGTGTTCCCAGGGACAACACCTGTAATAGAGTGAGGGAAGCAAGACTGGTCAGATGAAGTTTAACTTCAGTACAGCCAACAGAAGCCTCAGCTGATCCCATGTGGAGCTCTGAAACTGTGCTGGTCTTTCATAAATGTCCAGAATTAAGACAAGGGTCTGGGAGTTTTGAACTTTAGTATTAACCAGGCATGAGATGAGTGTTGCTCCTGGAGGTGAGCATAAATCATAAGCAAGACAGCTCACTTGGACCAAGGGTAATTCCTGATAAGGAGCTTGGCTGTGAGCTGTCAACAGGCAACACTTCCGGCAGCTGGATAATGATTAGTGATTCAGTCCTAAAGGGGCACCTAGGCAGTGCCCACCCACCAGACAGCATCCACTACAATCTGAGTTCCAAAATGCTTTATTTGAATAATACTTCTTTCAAAGACATGTTTGTAATCTTGAAATTTTACACAGAAATAAGTTTGTACTGAAATAAATTGATAAAAGATTTTCAATTTTTATGTATGATCTATTAGAAAAAATATCATTTCCACATGAATATGAAACTATTAAGGAATCAACAATAAATAGGGCACATGATTTTTACAAACAGTTTGGATGAATTTTCACCATTCCTCACACTCACTTACCTTATAACACCTTGTAACCTTTCATTTGCAAGGCATGTGTCTCTGCTAAGATTTATGTTCTGTATATTACTTACATGTGGAGTCTAAAATATGACACAAATGACCCCATCTATGAAACAGAAACAGACTCACAGATATAGAGAACAGACTTATGGTTGCCAAGGGGGAGGGGATTGGGGAAGGGATGGAGCGGGAGGTTGGAGTTAGCAGATATAAGCTATTATATATAGAATGGATAAACAACAAGGTCCTCCTACTGTATAGCACAGGGAACTATATTCAATACCTTACAATAAACCATAATGGAAAAGAATATTCAAAAATAGAATATATATATATAACTGAATTACTTTTCTGTACAGCAAATATTAACACATTGTAAATCAACTATAATTCAATTTAAAAAATAAAGAGCAGAAATTTTAAGAAAAGATTTCTGTTCTATAGACAATGAGCAGGAAAAACTCTAAGGAGTCTATTTAGGCATCCAA
Source organism: Phocoena phocoena (assembly GCF_963924675.1). Taxonomy (NCBI): domain Eukaryota; kingdom Metazoa; phylum Chordata; class Mammalia; order Artiodactyla; family Phocoenidae; genus Phocoena; species Phocoena phocoena. Next base: position 37,294,838 of record NC_089230.1, on the reverse strand, counting down.
TCTAAGACCATAGCCTATTCTTAACACCTGGGCGAAATAGTCATAAATTTGATGAAGATATGATAACTGTTTTAGAGCCAAATATAAAACTTGATTTCTTAGGCTGATTTGGACTAAATTCAATTCTACCCTTCAGTAGGAGAAAATATTTTTAAGAGGAAGATAGTTTTTAAAGCTTTTATACTTGAATACCATGTTTAAGCTAAGAATTAGTCATTTTAGCCTTTGGGTGACTAAAAAAGCAAACAAAAGATTGGGAGAAACTCATATGTATAATGAAACAAAACTATTCATTATTGGGACTTGTAGATCATCATTATTTGACCTTATTTTCATCTTTCTAGAAAGTTAATATCTATTAAGCCCTCATTCAAAGGTCATTTTAGTACTAAATGCACATTAAGATATACACATCTGGGGACATTATTTTTACAAACTCGCCAAGTCCCTATCTACCAGCAGCAACACATTTGATCACATAACGTCAGTCTTGCAAAGAATGTATCTACCTGATGGCTGTTAAGAAGGCTGATGGTTTTTTCTTAAGTTACATTCCTTAAGAAATGGTGAATACATCCTTTATAAAAGAGTTCTTGCATAATGATACAAAAAGTGATTGCCAGTGCTAATACTTTGGTTGATATCACTCTGCAGTCATTGTATCCAATAAAAATGATTGACTGTCTTAAGTGGCTGACATAAGGAGTAAAACATTCTGTTTATTGCTATCACCATGGTTGGGCTAGCCCATGGGCACTGCAGCTAACACTTGTAATGTGAGAAAGGGTCTACTTCTCCAAAAAAATAATAGTAAATCACCTTGCATTCGTCTAGGAATGTTAGTTTCAAAATTAGATAGAAATAACAATATTCTCCAAATTATAGAGGTAGATTCATTATGGAGATAGGTCTTGAACCCAGGTCTCCTAACTCCTAGATATACCTTTCTATGAAGTAACTAATTTAATAAATAATGATAACAATTTTGTTTCTAGAAAAAAATATAGGCAAATTGATGTAGTATATCAAAATGTCTTAAAATTCAAAAGGAAATACCTATACTAAAAGTCAGTCTGAAAGAGTCTGTTAGATCCAGTCTACTTAATATACACTGTATTTATAGCACTTGGCCCTTGTGGGAAATTAGTTGACAGTTAAAAATATTTTTTTAAAAATGAAAACCTCAATATTAATGTATTAGTTTCCTATTGCTGCATAACAAATTACCACAAACTTAGAGGCTTAAAGTAACACCCATTCATTTATTCTCTCACAGTTCTGTAGGTCAGAAGTCCAGGCGGGCTTGGCTGAATATTGTGCTTTGGATCTAAGGAGACAGAAATCAAGATAGTGACTGTCCTGGGCTCAGGTCTGGAGCCCCTGGGGTACAGTCTTCATCCAGCTCATTCAGGTTTTTGGCAGAATTCAATTCCATTTGATTGTAGGAATGAGGTCCTCATATCCTTGCTGACTATTTGCTGGGGATTGTTTGCAGCTTCACATGCTTTATATCTCTCTGACTTCCCCTTCTGCCACCAGCCAGGAAAAGCTATCTGCTTTACAAGACTCATGTGATTAGATTAGGCTCACCTGGATAATCTCCTTTAGTTTAGGCCAACGCTGCCTATGGCATAACACAGTCACAGGAGTAATAATTCATCATATTCACAGGTTCTGGGGATTAGGGTCGGATATATTTGAGGGGCCATCTTTCTGCCTACCACAATTAAGAAATTAAAAAATAAATGAATTTAAGAAAATTGCTAAATCGATTTTTCAAAAACCACACTGTTGATTTGTATTCCATTTATGAATCAAAGTTTGCACATGAAACCAAAAGCTTAATTAATCAGGTAAACCTATAACTTTACCTTTGTATTCTTAAAAGCTAGAAATGAAATCAAAAAGACATTTTTATTGGATACTATTACTATTGTTTTCAGAGTATCCTTTACACAGCGAAAAGATGCGTAACTTAAAACTGAATTATGCTCTGCATTGGACCAAGTTCTTGTAAGAGACTTCCCCTTTTAAACCAACTAATAAAAAACATAGTTCTAATATATCATGATGATTCATTTTAGCTCTTCTGAGGGTCAGCTTTCTATATTCAATGCTTCTGTCTTATGCAGTATGCATTTCAATACAGATATTTAATTAATTAAAAATCTAGTGATTTTAAGTTTTCCACTCTAACATTTAGATTTGAATATATGGTTATCTCTTTAAGAGGCTTTATTTATGTGGGCTTCTTAGCTTCTTGAGCCCAACATACCAGTATAGCAAGCAGTATTCACCAAATATGTTATGACTAAGCTTTTACTATTGACAGTATCCAATCAAGAAGACAGGTATTGAGAAGACATATCACATGAAATATTGGTAAATGTCTATCCTGTCACTTATGTAGGCAGAAAGAATATTCGCTCAGTAAAAATCTTGTTGCAAATCATTTTATCCAAAAGCAAGTTAAGAAGTTGTATTGAAGTAATTTTAAATGTTTGGGAGAACTTTATACTCACCCCATACTTACAGTGTAATGTCATACAAAGCACCCAAGAGACATGAAGTTTCCTTAATGTTTCAGCCTAAAATAAGACCAAATATATATATATATATGCATACATATATAGATATATATACACATACATATATATATATATATATATAGAGAGAGAGAGAGAGAGAGAGAGACCTGTATCTGTACTTAGATGTTTTTAAAACAAGCACAGCAAGTAGACATTTTTAAAGGTTATATTAATAGATTTACCATACCCCAATTAGGATAATTTACATATTTTAGAAGGTTGTTTACCTCACTATAGTCTTGCTTTGAAGTTGAGATGAAGGCTAAGGGGATAGAAAAGCGAAGAAGAGATTAAAACCTTTCTGGTTGAAAGAGACAAGATATTTTCTAATTTCAAAAGGAAAAAAGTGGTAGATTATGCTTACTCAATCAAAATTCTCAACCACCACACATCTACCACATCTTAGTGAAGCATATTTATATAAATTTTGAAAATGTCATTGTTAACTTTCTACTTTTAACTCTTTAGAGGGCCCTGTTTTCCTTATTTGAATATTCTTAATATTTTCCATAATACTTTTCTTCCTTCTTAAGACATAGTTGTTTTACATTTCCAGTGAGATCACTAACACTCTATATTTTTCCTCTTCATATGTTCCTTAAGTTGAATCTTGCAGATTGTTTGCAAAACACTACATCTGATTTGTGTGCTTCCTCCATGGATGGTCTGGAATCTTTTATACTTACTTTGGGTATAATACTAAATTACTTCTCTGTTTAGTTGAATATGTATAGTCTTCCTGAAGCAAAGGGTTGAGTATTTCTCTAGAAAACAAGACACACATAAGAAGTGTTAAATAGCAGTTATTCACTTTTGCATATTAAAGGAAACGAAAAATTAGGATGTGCATAGGTTACAGTGGCAGACAACTCTGCCTGCCAACCCCCATTCTCTGCTAACAGAATCCCAATATTGTTCAGATATTTGGATGGTCAGCAGAGCTCTCAGTGGGATCTGATCCTCTCTCAGGTCCGGGGGATGAATTACAATTGGTATAAAACAACCATGATAATCCCAGTCCTCTTTGTTAGTGATTGGGTTCAGGAAAGTAGGCATGTGACACAGTTTCACTTAATGAGAGTAAGTCTGCTGAGTGCATTTGGGAATTTTTTTCTTTCCTGAAAGAACAAAGTGTTGCAGAAAGAAGGGTTCTTTCCTTCCCAGCACGTTTCTGCCTGCAGGGTGTGTTAACTATGTGAGGATTTGAAAGGAAACCCCAAAGATATAAATCTAGAGCCATGGCAACATTGAGCCGACAGCACCTCACTTCCAAACTTCATGTATGAAAAAAGATTTTAAAAACCCTAGTATTTAAACCACCTGTAGTTCAATATTTATTACTTACAACTGAAAGCATTCCTAACTAAATCTCTTTTTTGTTTTGTTTTGTTTTCATTTTATCCATCTTACCAAAGTGATCCTGAAACTAATAATTTCAGTCTTGCTTTTGAGATAGTAAATGAAAAGGTGTTTGGCAAATTGAAAAAGTGCTTCTAAGATGAGAAAAATATTATGTAGTTTTTCATTACTAACATGTACATATGTATAAGCATCTATAAATTTGGAACTACATTCTCCACATGAATATTGCAATCTAAAATGTAGCCAAGCACCTAGTTATTCTAAATATATATTCATGTTTACATGTGGCTACTGAGTTGAACATTGCCTCATTGATTTGTCTCTATTTGCTACAACTGCTACACAATTAATTGGATCATCTGTGTGATATTCAGAAGTACCCTCTAGATGACTGTAAATATAAAGACATGTGGGGAACTAGCTACCCTATTGAGCAGGTTGAGCAGGCAGACTTTATTTCTGATGCATTAGCAAGACTATCTTTTTGAAAAGAAATTGTGTACTATGTACGACTTTTCTGAGCAGGACTTCCCAATAGTGTCACAGCTAATAGTTTACAGATGTGCTGGCATGTTGAGCTCTTCAGGAACCTGGGGTGGCCAGAGCCCCTGAGTCAGTCACGTTCAGTTGCAAGCCAACTCCTTTGTTTATATTATTGAGCCTTACAAATAGTACCTTTGTCTATGTGTGCCATGAGTTCTTTCATAAAGCACAATTGAAAGGTTATAAATCAATATATGGATAATGCATCTTCTTAAATTATTTGTTATACCGAGAGGGAACTCAACATTTTTAGGTATCTTAAGATACATTAATCAACTGGAACCATACATGTATTCAAAGTGGTCATAATAGTCATAAAATATATGAATATAGCTAAAGATAATGCTTTCCACTCAATCTATGGGGTCTGATATGGCAGTATTCACTCAGAGTTTAATGCTAAAAATTGCTAAACTGCTAAAAAGTGATACTGAAGGATATTTGGATTGACACATAATAAACAATTGGTAGTTTAAGACCTTTCTAAATTTTCAAGGTAATCGCAATGGCTGATAAATTTAGGACTGCTATTTATTATAATTTTTAATATTTTAATGATATCATATAATTCATTTTTCCAACTAAATATTAGTCCATTATATTGATAATAACTATCACCTGCTTTCCCTCTTCCTTGCTTCTGAATAAAGAGTTTCTTGAATTGTATCTTTTCCTAGGTATTTAACTCATTTTGACAATTTTTTTACAAGTCTGGAAATATTCAGGATTCTAAATGTATTGATTTCTGCATCCTAGAACTTTATGCAATAACTTCTGAAAACAATAAAACAGCCTTATATTGTTAGAATGCTGGAAATACCCTAAGAACAGGAATTCATAAAACAGGAATATTTTTATTTTCCAGCAAAGACTTTCACAGCACTTACATAAGGCATATAAGTAAAACAAGGTATTTATGTTTGCATGCCATTCAGAGGTTAGCAATGGACTGATTCTGAAGCAGTGATAGAATTGCCCCAAAAAAGTGGATCTTAATTTTGAAGATAATTACATTTCTCCACAAGTACTTAGGTATTATACTCTTTAAGGTTACATTTCAAAGACAGGTCAATGGAAAACAGAAGAGAAGATTTGGGTGGTTGTATTAGTTTCCTAAGGCTGCTATAAGAAATTTTCACAAACTTGGTGACTTAAAACAACAGAAATTCATTCTCTCACAGTTCTGGAGTTCAGAAATCTGAAATCAGTATCACTGAGCCCAACTCAAGGCTCATACTACCTCCAGAGGCTCTGGGAGAAATCTGATTCTTGCCTCTTTCAGAGTCTGGTAGCTACAGGATTCCTTGGCTTGTGACCACATTGATATAACCTTTAAATCTGTCTGCTCTGTTCATATTGTCTATTTATGTGTGTAAAATATCCATCTGCCTCCCACATACAAGAGTAAACCCAGAGAATCCGGGATAATTTCCCCTTCTCAAAATCTTTATCAATCACATCTGCAAAGACTTTTTAAAATTAATTAATTTATTTATTTAGCTATGTAAAGTAACAAGTAATATTCTCAAATTTCAGGTCTATGGGAAGTTTGGGACATCAAAGTAATGGGGTTAAAAAAAAACAGTATTAGATAAACAAAAGTGTTTGAATTCACATGGTAATAGTTTGTTTTTTTTTTTCAATGCATTCTAATATCATCTTGACTGTGATCTTCAAATTCCTACATAACCAGAACCAGAGGCAATTTCATTTTCTTTAGTGTTACTAGTGTTACTTGGGCTAGTCCAAGAAACTTCAACACAGGAAGAACCATTCTTTTTTGTTGGGTATTTTTTGTTTTTGTTTTTGTTTTTTTGCGTTACGCAGGCCTCTCACTGCCGTGGCCTCTCCCGCTGCGGAGCGCAGGCTCCGAACACGCAGCTCAGCGGCCATGGCTCACCAGCCCAGCCGCTCCATGGCATGTGGGATCCTCCCGGACCCGGGCACGAACCCACGTCCCCTGCATCGGCAGGTGGACTCCCAACCACTGCGCCACCAGGGAAGCCCTAGAAGAACTATTCTTATTAGAATTTTAAAACATGATTTCAAAAACCAGGAATATCAACAAATATCACTTTAAAATTGTTTGCTAACTGGAAAAAATGAATACTCTTTTTTGATGTCACTTCTAGACACAAGGTGTGATGAATGTGACAATAAACACAAGTTGCCTTTTTAATAGATTGAAGATTTTTTTCTCTCACGTATCACTTTCAGATATACAAACAAATATACATGAATAAATTACTATCTGATTGGGTTTTTTTTAAGATTTTTTTTTTTGATGTGGACCATTTTTAAAGTCCTTATTGAATTTGTTACAGTATTGATTCTGTTTTATGTTTTGGTTTTTTGGCCCTGAGACATGTAGGGTCTTAGCTCCCCACCCAGGGATCGAACCTGCACCCCCTGCATTGGAAGGGGAAGTCGTAACCACTGGACCGCCAGGGAAGCCCCTACTATCTGATTCTTAATCTGTGCAGATTTCAGCTTTTAAAAGTGCAGATTGGTATTTTCTCACTAGTTCTTATGTTTTATTAGCCTTTCAAATCTCTTATTTGCATATGTCAATTAGGATGTTCCTATATAACTTGCTTTATTATTATTTAGTACCAAAAGTTCTTTCAATGGAATCTTTCAAGCCTTAGGGCTGTGGGGCCGTAAATATCTTTGTCTGAAATATGTTGCATGAGTTAAAAGGAAAGAAATTAGTTCTCTACGGTTGTCTTCATGCTGAATGAGTATCTTTTTTTTTTTTTTCAATCTAAGGGAATTATTTTCCACTTTTTGCTTCAAGAAGAATAGAATGCCTTTGGGGATTCAGTTTTTATTTGGAGTTGCATAAAATTTAATAGCCATGTTTATATGTTCATTAAAATAATGTCCGTTGTATATTCCAACATTTATAGTCGGCCTTAGAAATAGTCCATTTAAGCAGAATATTTTCAGATATGATTTAATATGTCAAACTAAACTAAAAATTTTTAAGCAAAATCGAAATTTATAGTAATTGATCAAAATAGAATAGGAAAAGCCCAAAATTAAATAGTAGAGAATTAGTTGAGTAACTCACTGCATTTTTGCGTTGTAACATATGTTACAGAATATTCAATGAGACATTTTAATCAAGTGCAAAAAAATCAGGTAACAGAATATAGAGTAAGATTCCTATTTAAACATATATGTCTGAAACATATTCATAGAAAAAAAGTGTATATGGGAGCATATACAATAAAATGATACCAGTGATTATATCTAAGTATGATATTTTCTCAATTTCCTTTCTATGATGTTCAAAATTTTAAAGATTTTCTACAATAAGAAATTTCTGTAATTGAGGGAAAATATAATCTTATTATAAAATGGTTGTCCTTAAAATGTGTGCATAAACATAGAATCACAAGGAAACTTGAACATATAATAGAAGCATTGGTAAAATAGGAAGGTAGAAACCTGCCTTTCTAAATGATCTGCAATGTGATCTATGATTAGAATTGGATTTTTATCAGATTCTGGCTAATTATCAAACTAATAATTTTAATAGTAGTGTATTTTATTTAGCTATTTCTTTTAAGTGAAAGTTTATATAGCATGAAGTAGATGTAACAGGATTTATGAATTAGGAGACAGGATTTACATCATAAAGCAGGCTGTCACTGGTCATAAGATGATCAAGAATTAGAAAATAAGCTGCTTTATTTGGGCCACTTTTGTTCTTTTTTATTATAACTATGGATGAGACAGTGATGAGAATGCCTAAGCAGATTAAATGATGCTGCTGTTGAAAATGAGAAAATAAAGCTAAAATATAATTAACTTGGAGCAAAAGGTGACTCTAGTCCAATCATTTTGACCAGGGATATTTGTTTTATGGGTATACATGTATATCTATTAAAATATTCTCACTGTCAGTATTAAAACACTTGATTGTTAATAATTCTAAAATGTTGCTTAAAGGAGTTGTTTTTAAGACAGATTTGCTAATACAATGCTTCTTAGGAATGCTTCTATCATAGTTCATTAGAACTGATTACATTATTACTTTCATACTAGCAGCAAAATATCAGTGATATTGGTAAACTGATATGAGTGTTGCTTTCTAGTAAAAAATAATGATACCTGAAAACGTTCCTATGGATTACACCAGTTGCATATCAATGGTAAACATAAATCATTTTAGGGGAGTAAGTAACTCAGTTATATCTTGTAATGTTTCTCTACAGCATCTGTTATACTCACTTGCATCCAGATGGTGCTTAATAAATATGAACTGATTCACTGCCTCAACTCTTTTTCTAATTAAGCACTTATGAAATGTGGCTGGTACTTGAATTGTACTAGGCTCTTTCGTCTTCTAAACATCGGCCCCCAACCTTTTTGACACCAGGGACTGGTTTCGTGGAAGACAATTTTTCCATGGACCGGGGGTCGGCGGGGTGCGAGAGATGCTTCAGGTGGTAATGCGAGCAATGGGGAGCGGCAGACGAAGTTTCACTCACTTGCCCACCGCTCACCTCCTGCTGGGTGGCCCTGGTCTGTGGCCCAGGGGTTGGGGACCCCTGTTCTAATAATTATGATATTATTGAATAATAATTCTCTAAACTGTGGTAGTTTTAAAGAGAAAGTCACTAATATAATTTAAACCATTTATATATATTTGCATATGTGTTTATTAAAGGTGTCACACCACTAAAGGTGATAATTCTCTTTTGTAAATCTTTAACGAAGTAGAGTGCATTGTAGACTAACTGGTTTGTAATTAAATATGCAATAAAATGAAAATAATGCAAATAAATGCAAAGATATAGAAGGAACGTTTATTATGTTCCCTCTGGACATATTCTTTTGGATTACTCTAGGAGAAATGGGATAAAAAGAACAAAATCATTACTAAAAATAACATGAAAGAGCAACTCATAAGGTATGATATAGAAAATGCTTTATAATTATATAGTATGGTCAACCATAAATAATAGTTTTAATGAAACCAAATGGAAAAAGGTTTGCTTTATAAAATGTCATCCATCTATCAGTATTGGCATTCATGTATCAAAAAAGAAACTTGGGCTTCCCTGGTGGCGCAGTGGTTGAGAGTCCGCCTGCCAATGCAGGGGACACGGGTTCGTGCCCTGGTCCGGGAAGATCCCACATGCCGCGGAGCGGCTGGGCCCGTGCGCCATGGCTGCTGAGCCTGCGCGTCCGGAGCCTGTGCTCCGCAACGGGAGAGGCCACGACAGTGAGAGGCCCGCGTACCGCAAAAAAAAAAAAAAGAAACGTATTCTAGGGAAGAACGTGTTTCATTAAGGGATAAAGTCTAGATTGCAAGTTCAACTAGGTGAAAAAATATTTTGCAAAAGTTAATGTAAAAAGTATATATTTTTAGTATTCTAAGGAGATTAAAATGTGGGGATTACTGCCGTATTACTGAAACAAGGAGAGGGGATGATATAACATAATCATCGTAATAAAAGGTGATTTTACATTTGAGGAAACTAAAGAGTAGTGAGACTTGCATGTAGCCACAGAACTCCTAAGTGGCACAAACTTCAGGTCCCAAGTTCTTAATCTCTATATGCAATTTATTTGCATGTGACCCATTATCTTACCTGTCTTTCCCTAAAATTATTAATTTTGGGGACTAAAGCATAATTTTTTCAGCTTCATGTTTTTAACCAAACTAAGTATAATTTACATTTACACATACACATAAATGCATAACTTAGTATGAGTGATATCTAAATTTATCTGGATGAAAATTCCAAATTCTTATTATATATTCAACATATAATGAAATAGTGATTATGCCATGTGTACCACATAGATGCAGATAATATTTTCAGCATTTTATCATCTGAAAATATAATTTCAGTTGCAAAATAGAAAAGCTATAGCTTTTCTATTAACATTCTTTAATGCCTCGTCAGGAAACCTAACTACCAATGACCAACTTTCAGGGATATATAATATATGTTATACAGTGTGTTTCATCCACTCTTACCAAATATTTTACTTATCCTGCTACTTTGTTTTTTAGTAACTAGTGCTTACTTAGCTCTCCATTATAAATAAGGTAGGGAAAGTGTGTCACCAGGAACAAAGAACATGATCAAACACTTCAGTCGATCATGCTTTCATTCTTTCTTACGCTCATGTAAACCAAGTCACAGGAACTTCAAGCATTTTTTTTTCTCACCTACTTATTCTTAAAGTGGGACCCAGCACTTCATTACATTTCTAAAACTAATATCCAAATCTGCAAAACAACCCAATAAGTCTAGATTTTAATATTTAAAAAATTTGTGAACAAGTTTCTGCTTTATAATACAGACCAAATTTAGACATCTCATTAGATCTCTGCTCTAAAACTTAAGTTCCATGCCCCAGCCTGCTTAGCTTCCTGACCCTATTTCCAGTATGCAGCCTTCACTTCTCAAACCCCTTCTTTTGTGTTAGATCATATAGTTTTGCTCTTATTTTGTTCTCACCAAGCAGTGCACATATTCAACAGTTAGATGAATGCATCCCCTGGAAAACAGCTGAGTCAGTGTTTATTATATAAACTTATCATTTAGGGTTCTCAGTCCTCACACTACATGAATTATCATAAAATTCTCATAAGAACCAGATCTGGGATGGGTGGAAGGAGTTCTGCTTCTGAAAATAGTTAAGATTTTTTTCTGTATTGTTCCTCATTCATTGATTGACTTACAAAATATTTACTGAGCACCTGTTTTGTACAGAGTACTAGGTTAGCAACTTAGAGATATAAGCATTAATTGAAAGAGTCTTTTCTCTCAAGGAGCTTATCATTGTGCACTGGGGAAAATATGCAAATAATTAGATATAAGACATTTGGAATGAAATTCGAGCAAGCAAGATCTTATTGGAGCACAAGGCAGGGATACACCATTTCTAATTGGATATCACTCAAGAGATGATATTTATATTGACTTCTGAAGAAAAATAAAAAATTGACAGATGGTAAGAGGAGTACTTAGGGAAAGTAAAATTATTAAAATGAAAATTATTAAAAGATAAAATTATTTAAATGACACAGAGGTGAGAAATAGCTTTCCATGTACATGGAGCAACAAGTAATCCAATGTGTCCATAATCCATAATGACTTGAAAGATGAACTGAAACGTGTGTCTGAAAAGATAACATGGTACAAGATCATGGAGGTCCTTGAACTATAAAATAAAGATTTTGGAACTCACCATATAAAGAATGGGAGCCATTGGTATTCATTTAGCAGAGAAATGACATTGTAGACTCTTGTTCCATTTTTTTTAATTTCACACCTGCTGCTTTCTTTGTTTACTTCAACCTTCCACCATGGCCTTTCCAATCCCCCACACTGCTGTTTGGTAAAATCCATAAATTAGTTTGGTTCACCTCTTATGGAAGGTGTTTCACCTCTTCTGTTAGATGTTGCAGGACTACCTTTTCTCATCATAGTTTGCACACGTTTCCCATCTTCTTTCCTTGAGCTCAGACTATATATACCCTTTTATGATTTTTGTGTAAGAATCTCTTTTCTAATCTACCTCTTTCACTTGACTTGAATTCAGGGAGAATTTATCATTGGTCTTTGTATCCTCAGTGTCTTTCTAGCATGTTTCCTTCTAAGGACTTAATAAATTTTGGTTAACTGAATGCTCAGAACTGTGTCTTGGTAAGAAAATTTTGTCATTGATGAAGAAAGCACATTGCATAGACAACAGAATAAAATTAGAGATAATAACTAGATGGTCACTAAAGTGGGAGGTCATGAGAGGATAAAATAAGAAGGTGAAAGGATAAATGGAAAGAAGATGCCAAAGAGAGAAGCTGATTAGATGGGACAGAGGTATGAAAACTGATTTGAAGATGACCCTCGATAACTTGGGGAAAGGTTACATGTTATCAAACATTGGGTTGATCTTGCTAAAGGAAGATAAGAGCTCTCTTTTAAATGGGTTGTAGTTGATATATCTACTGGGGCATCATTTTTTCAGATATCTGGAAACCACAACCATTCCCTCTTAAAACAGAAATGTGGACTACTATTTCTTTTGTCTAAAAACCGAAAAAATTATCCCTAAGCAAGTTTGAGCTGTAATACTATAAGAGTCTATTACAGTGAGGAAAAAAATCCAACTAGAGATAAATGTACATCTCATCCTGTTTCTTAGAAAGAAAAAATATCTAGTATTTTCCACTAATCTTAAGATTTGGTGTTCAAAAGTTCAAGTTCTGTTTAAATCTTACTCAGTTGATTCAAAATTAATTATGTTATTTCTCTCTTGCTTTCCTACAGTATGCTGTCTGGCTAGTCCTCTGGGTTACGTGGAATGTGTTTGTTATCTGCTTCTATTTGGAGGCTGGGGACCTCTCAAAGGTAATTTGCCATCTGATTTGCCTGAGTCATCAGTTGTGTGTTAACAAGCCTCTTCCTAAGTAAGGCAGAGTCTCACCCTGCTCTTGTCACTTAGATGCACCTCGAATGAAGGTAAATTGAAAGATGTCCTCATCTATCTCTCTGCATTTCTACCATCAAAGAAACATTTCAGTGTGTCACAAAAATGTCATTTTATTATTTTAAGCAAAACTAAATGAAATATTGATTATTACGGTGACCATACTGTGTACTTTTAAAACATTGACTTGTAAGAGATTTCTGAAGCAGAGTAGGAAGTTTTTCAGAGATAAAATCTTGAAGATTTTTGAAATCACTTAGTTGGCTTATTACTCTGCTAAAGACTTTTCTGATTGGACCCAAATAGCAATGTAATAATTCAAATAATTAATGGGTTTTAGTTGAATAAAACTGTTACCAGAGGGATATAATTTATTACATAAATGAATAAAATAGACATTTTATTCTAAAATAATCTAGGAAGGACTTAAAATACTTACATTTTCATTTAGGTTTCTTTATTTTGTGCTGTCCTGTATGAGTGTCTGTATGTATGTGTGTTTGCGTATGTTTTGCTATTATATTTCTAACATAAATGCCTTACTATTGAAATAATGCAGTTTGTAGATCTCTAAAACCAACATCCTTCTTCTTTTGGAATGCAATTAACAGCAACTAAGTCAAATGAGATAATCCATTCAAAGTAGTAGAAAATCTTGCTTGAGACACTTGAGAGAGTTGTAAACTTGTACTTCTTCATATTAACTTTAAAAGATAGAGATTGTGAAATGTTCCTTTACCTCTCTATCCCTTAGATCAGAAAGACCCTGCAAAGATGTTGACATTTTTAAAACCCAGAGATGATAACCTGCTTTCAAAGGCTAAAAGAGCTAAAAAGTCTCCAGGAACTACCTTTGCAGGGCTATATATCTTGGTGGGCGGGGGATGGGGTGATGGTAATACACATTTATAATCTGGCATACAGGAGTTTCCCAAAGCACTCTGAGCATTTTCAAGTATGTTTATTTATTATTTAACTATGATATTGAGTATAAATAATCTCTTTTTTTCATTTTAACCATTTTATTTAATTTTTCATTTTAACCATTTTATTTTTTTGACATCTTTATTGGAGTATAATTGCTTTACAATGGTGTGTTAGTTTCTGCTTTACAACAAAATGAATCAGTTATATATATACATATGTTCCCGTATCTCTTCCCTCTTGCGTCTCCCTCCCTCCCACCCTCCCTATCCCACCCCTCCAGGCGGTCACAAAGCACCGAGCTGATCTCCCTGTGCTATGCGGCTGCTTCCCACTAGCTATCTACCTTACATTTGGTAGTGTATATATGTCCATGCCTCTCTCTTGCTTTGTCACAGCTTACCCTTCTCCCTCCTCATATCCTCAAGTCCATTCTCTAGTAGGTCTGTGTCTTTATTCCTGTTTTACCCCTAGGTTCTTCATGACTTTTCTTCTTAAATTCCATATATATGTGTTAGCATACGATATTTGTCTCTCTCTTTCTGACTTACTTCACTCTGTATGACAGACTCTAGGTCTATCCACCTCATTACAAATAGCTCAATTTCGTTTCTTTTTATGGCTGAGTAATATTCCATTGTATATATGTGCCACATCTTCTCTATCCATTCATCCAATGGTAGATACTTAGGTTGTTTCCATCTCTAGGCTATTGTAAATAGAGCTGCAATGAACATTTTGGTACATGACTCTTTTTGAATTATGGTTTTCTCAGGGTATATGCCCAGTAGTGGGATTGCTGGGTCATATGGTAGTTCTATTTGTAGGTTTTTGAGGAACCTCCATACTCTTCTCCACAGTGGCTGTATCAATTTACATTCCCACCAACAGTGCAAGAGGGTTCCCTTTTCTCCACACCCTCTCCAGCATTTGTTGTTTGTAGATTTTCTGATGATGGCCATTCTGACTGGTGGGAGATGATATCTCATTGTAGTTTTGATTTGCATTTCTCTAATGATTAGTGATGTTGAGCATTCTTTCATGTGTTTGTTGGCATTCTGTATATCTTCTTTGGAGAAATGTCTATTTAGGTCTTCTGCCCATTTTTGGATTGGGTTATTGTTTTTTTTGTTATTAAGCTGCATGAGCTGCTTATAAATTTTGGAGATTAATCCTTTGGCAGTTGCTTCATTTGCAAATATTTTCTCCCATTCTGAGGGCTGTCTTTTGGTCTCGTTTATGGTTTCCTTTGCTGTGCAAAAGCTTTTAAGTTTCATTAGGTCCCATTTGTTTATTTTTGTTTTTATTTCCATTTCTCTAGGAGGTGGGTAAAAAAGGATCTTGCTGTGATTTATGTCATAGAATGTCCTGCCTATGTTTTCCTCTAAGAGTTGGATAGTTTCTCACCTTACATCTAGGTCTTTAATCCATTTTGAGCTTAGTTTTGTGTATGGTGTTAGGGAGTGATCTAATCTCATAGTTTTACATGTACCTGTCCAGTTTTCCCAGCACCACTTATCGAAGAGGCTGTCCTTTCTCCACTGTACATTCCTGCCTCCTTTATCAAAGATAAGGTGACCATATGTGCGTGGGTTTACTCTCTGGGCTTTTTATCCTCTTCCATTGATCTATCTTTCTGTTTTTGTGCCAGTACCATACAGTCTTGATTACTGTAGCTTTGTAGTATAGTCTGAAGTCCGGGAGCCTGATTCCTCCAGCTCCGTTTTTCTTTCTCAAGATTGCTTTGGCTATTCGGGGTCTTTTGTGTTTCCATACAAATTGTGAAATTTTTTGTTCTAGTTCTGTGAAAAATGCCAGTGGTAGTTTGATAGGGATTGCACTGAATCTGTAGATTGCTTTGGGTAGTAGAGTCATTTTCACAATGTTGATTCTTCCAATCCAAGAACATGGTATATCTCTCCATCTATTTGTATCATCTTTAATTTCTTTCATCAGTGTCTTATAATTTTCTGCATACAGGTCTTTTGTCTCCCTAGGTAGGTTTATTCCTAGATATTTTATTCTTTTTGTTGCAATGGTAAATGGGAGTGTTTTCTTGATTTCACTTCCAGATTTTTCATCATTGGTGTATAGGAATGCCAGAGATTTCTGTGCATTAATTTTGTATCCTGCTACTTTACCAAATTCATTGATTAGCTCTAGTAGTTTTCTGGTAGCGTCTTTAGGATTCTCTATGTATAGTATCATGTGATCTGCAAATAGTGACAGCTTTACTTCTTCTTTTCCAATTTAGATTCCTTTTATGTCCGTTTCTTCTCTGATTGCTGTGACTAAAACTTCCAAAACTATGTTGAATAAGAGTGATGAGAGAGGGCAACCTTGTCTTGTTCCTGATCTTAGTGGTAGTGCTTTCAGTTTTTCACCATTCAGAACAATGTTTGCTGTGGGTTTGTCATATATGGCCTTTATTATGTTGAGGAAAGTTCCCTCTATGCCTACTTTCTGCAGGGTTTTTATCCTAAATGGGTGTTGAATTTTGTCAAAATATTTCTCTGCATCTATTGAGATGATCATATGGAGTATAAATAATGTTGACTTTTTTTTTCAATTTCAAATGATGAAAGATAAAGAGAGTGACGTTGTCATATGAAATAGACCCAAGGCTTCTGGAACCTGTAGTTTTATGAGCAGATTTTGGACAAGTCCTCATTGTGGCCCTCAGCAGTGTCTGCCCTGGTGGATGGCATTTCTGTATTCTTGCCGGTCATGATACTCCACATTCTCAGCAGCAGGCAGTCCTTTCCTGAACATGCTGTGACCAATGAAAAGGAATTTTTCAGGTGGCTCTAGGAAAGACACTTCATTTTCTTCTTAAAGCTCACATTCCCAGTACTTGAATTCCTTACCCAATTTATATATCTCTGCTGTATAATCTACTTTGTTCAAAGAGATTCCTCACTAAAATGACTTTTAATGATATTTTCAATTTTAAATAATCACCTTAATAATTGGAGGACAGGTATTCAGTCATATTGGCTAAGATGATCTAGCAGATCAGAGTTTGTTTAATATTTAAAAAAAGAGGGAGAAATCTGAGCCAAGCTGGCTGCACAAATGTGTAATTTTTCTCACTGCTCCATGTGATGACTGCAGACACAAAATAAAGCTTGTGATCCCATGACCTTGGACATGGGCATTGAAACCATAACGAGGACACATCCTAAAACATTAGAGTTCAAGAGAGTTGCAACCCAAATGACTAAGAATTCTTCTAATGCACGCAGGCAGGTAATGACTATCCCATGGCAGTGAAGCAGTTAATAATATTTCCTTTTCTTTTCATCTTATAAACAAAGGCTAGACTCTGCAGAACACATGAAAATTTAATAATTTCCTTTTAACAAATAATCTAAAGGAAAACCATAAAGGGCAAAGTTATATTGTTATCTGTACTGGGATTTTCCTCTCTTTCCTGCTCAAAGGGTTTGAGAAAGGTATATTTATGCCATTTAATTCTTTAGCTTCTGCAACTACCTCACATTCTTCAAGTAACAGAGTGCCAGAAATAAGCAATGGTGATTGAAAAATGTACAGATATATAAAAGCTCAAAAATGGGACTCCTGAAACTGCTGATAATACTTAGGTTACAGAATATAAACCACCTTTCCCCTCACCTCACCCAAAAAAATAAACTAATTTGACCATAAGAATGGGTCAGTTTGTTTGAGGCTGAGGGACAAATATGGGAAACAGAATCAGGGAGGAAATTCTGTGGTCTTTATATATGTGAGAGAAGTAGGTTTGTTTCCATAAAACATTTTGTAAAGAATTGATTTCTTCATAATGAATATTGGCAAGAAATGATAAAAAGTGGTAAAATATTAAGGCAAACTTGAGTTACCCATTAGAGTTTAGAATTTTTTGTTGTCCTTTTCCAGTGTCTTTTCTGCTTTTTCTGCTAAACTCTCTGCCTGTACTTATGAGAGAAATAGATATTAGCATCATTAATGAAGCCAGTGTGTACCTTCGGGAATGAAACGGCTTAATTACAATAATATGGTACACAGGGCTGACCTGGTTGATATTCAGTTTTCTTTGTACCCATAATTGTATAGATAATATATTTTTTCATCAAAAATTCTGTGTAAATCCAACATTATTATTACAATATTTATTAATATATTTTAATGCTTATCCCCATGAGATTTAAGGAAAAATAAAACTAATCAACCAGAGAAATTTCTTTTTAAAAATTTTATCTCAATGATATTAATAAAATATCGGGAATGTCATATAAATTAGCACATAATATGGTAGGAACAAATAAACATATACATTGCATAATAACTATTTCCACACTATTTATATTAATGCTTTAGATATTAGTGTTTTAACTAAATATCCTGAAACATCCTACAGATTCTTACTTTCTGAGGTGATATTTTAATAGATGTTCTGTTAATGAAACAGAGATAACATTAAATGAAACAGAGATAACATTAGTTTGTAACCCAAAGTGTTTGCTGACTTTGTAGGCAGCTGCCTTTGAGCATTAAATGTGACCTTGACTATTGGATTAATAGTTTTGAGAATTCCTGATGTAAATAGTCTTACTGTGTTGTTGGATTATTCTGGTCAATTGTGATTTTCTTGCTCACATATCAAATAGAAATGCAAATTAATCCCAGGTATTAACTGAATTGAGTTATTTTGAAAAAAGAAAAGATCTGTTTGTTCTGTAGTTAACTTCAAAGTGCAGTGTTAGAAGGAAAACACATATAATATGGTAATTCACCTATTAGATTCATCACCTGGGAAAATAAAATTTATGAAATAGTTTTTGAATAGTTATACACAGGAAAAAAATTAGCGCTCTTCTGCTCTCTGCAAAAAACTGTATTCTGTTGGGTGTGTTATAATTGTATCTACTCTTAGCTGAAATTATATCCTAACACTTTTCTTTATATGACTATTTTGAGATCTCAATTTCTACTTTCGTAATTTATGGGCACCATTAGTGAATGATGCACCACCTATCTTTAGAAATAAAATAATTAACTTACAGATCATAAAAGAGTAACCAAGGGATTATTTTACACTTAAAACAACCCTATTTGTTTATATACTAGGGATGCAGGTATATAACCCTTGGGCTTCATTATATTATCAGAAACTTATATTGCTAAACATACCCTAGAGCAATTAATTATACCTAATGAATGCTTTTAATAGTAATGTCTAGAAAGCTGTCACATTTTAATAATTTTGATAGTTACTTCTGAGATCTAGATATACATTTTCACTTAAGAATGTGGTATGTAGGGCTTCCCCAGTGGCACAGTGGTTGACAGTCCACCTGCCGATGCAGGGGACACGGGTTCATGCCCCGGTCTGGGAAGATCCCACATGCAGCGGAGCGGCTGGGCCTGTGGGCCGTGGCTGCTGAGCGTCTGGAGCTGTGCTCCACAATGGGAGAGGCCACAACAGTGAGAGGCCCGCGTACCACAAAAAAAAAAAAAAAGAACGTGGTATGTAAAAAAGCTATGTAAGAATGTGGCTTATTTATGAAGATGAAATAGGCAGTCTACCTGAAAAAGAATTCAGAGTAATGATAGTAAAGATGATGCAAAACCTTGGAAATAGAATGGAGAAAATACAAGAAACGTTTAACAAGGACTTAGGAGAACTAAAGAACAAACAAACAATGATGAACAACATAATAAATGAAATTGAAAATTCTCTAGAAGGAATCAATAGCAGAATAACTGAGGCAGAAGAACCAATAAGTGACCTGGAAGATAAAATAGTGGAAATAAATACTACAGAGCAGAATAAAGAAAAAAGAATGAAAAGAATTGAGGACAGTCTCAGAGACCTCTGGGACAACATTAAATCCACCAACGTTCAAGTTATAGGGGTCCCAGAAGAAGAAGAGAAAAAGAAAGGGACTAAGAAAATATTTGAAGAGATTATAGTTGAAAACTTCCCTAATATGGAAAAGGAAATAGTCAGTCAGTTCCAGGAAGCACAGAGTCCCATACAGGATAAATCCAAGGAGAAACACACCAAGACACATATTAATCAAACTATCAAAAATTAAATACAGAGAAAAAATATTAAAAGCAGCAAGGGAAAAGCAACAAATAACATACAATGGAATCCCCATAAGATTAACAGGTGATCTTCCAGCAGAAACTCTGCAAGCCAGAAGGGAGTGGCAAGACATATTTAAATTGATGAAAGGGAGAACCTACCACCAAGATTAGTCTACCCAGAAAGGATCTCATTCAGATTCAATGGAGAAATTAAAACTCTTACAGACAAGCAAAAGTTAAAAGAATTCAGCACCACCAAACCAGCTTTACAACAAATGCTAAAGGAACTTCTCTAGGCAGGAAATATAACAGAAGGAAAAGACCTACAATAACAAACCAAAAACAATTAAGAAAATGGTAATAGGAACATACATATCGAAAATTATCTTAAATGTAAATGGGTTAAATGCTCCCACCAAAAGACATAGACTGGCTGAACGGATACAAAAACAAAACCTGTATATATGCTGTCTACAAGAGACCCACTTCAGACCTAGGGACACATACAGACTGAAAGTGAGGGGATGGAAAAAGATATTCCATGCAAATGGAAATCAGAAGAAAGCTAGAGCAGGAATTACTCATATCAGGCAAAATGACTTTAAAATAAAGACTATTACAAGAGACAAAGAAGGACACTACATAATGATCAAGGGCTCAATCCAAGAAGATATAACAATTGTAAATACTTATGGACCCAACATAGGAGCACATCAATACATAAGGCAAATGCTAACAGCCATAAAAGGGGAAATCAACAGTAACACAGTCGTAGTAGGGGACTTTAACACCCCACTTTCACCAATGGACAGATCATCCAAAATGAAAATAAGTAATGAGACACAAGCTTTAAATGATACATTAAATAAGATGGACTTAATTGATATTTATAGGACATTCCATCCAAAAATGACAGAATAGACTTTCTTCTCAAGTGTTCATGGAACATTCTCCAGGATACATCATATCTTGGTCACAAATCAAGCCTTGGTAAATTTAAGAAAATTGAAATCATATCAGGTATCTTTTCCCACCACAATGCTGTGAGACTATATATCAATTACAGGAAAAAAATGTGTAAAAAACACAAATACATGGAGGCTAAACAGTACACTACCAAATAACCAAGAGGTCACTGAGGAAATCAAAGAGGAAATCAAAAAATACCTAGAAACAAATGACACGGAAAACATGATGACCCAAAACCTATGGGATGCAGCAAAAGCAGTTCTAAGAGGGAATTTTATAGCAATACAATCCTACCTCAGGAAACAAGACACATCTCAAATAAACTACCTAAACTTACACTTAAAGCAATTAGAGAAAGAAGAACAAAAAAACCCCGAAGTTAGCAGAAGGAAAGAAATCAGAAAGATCAGATAAGAAATAAATGAAAAAGAAATGAGGGAAACAATAGCAAAGATCAATAAAACTAAAAGCTGGTTCTTTGGGAAGATAAACAAAATTGATAAACCATTAGCCAGACTCATCAAGAAAAAAAAGGAAGAAGACTCAAATCAATAGAATTAGAAATGAAAAAGGAGAAGTAACAACTGACACCACAGAAATACAAAGGATCATGAGCGATTACTACAAGCAACTATATACCAATAAAATGGACAACCTGGAAGAAATGGACAACTTCTTAGAAAAACACAACTTCCAAGACTGAACCAGGAAGAAATAGAGAATATAAGCAGACCAATCACAAGCATTGAAATTAAGACTGATTAAAAATCTTCCAAAAAACAAAAGCCCAGGAGCAGATGGCTTCACAGACGAATTCTATCAAACATTTAGGGAAGAGCTAACACCTATCCTTCTCAAACTCTTCCAAAATATAGCAGAGGGAGGAACATTTTTCACAGAGCTAGAACAAAAAATTTCACAATTTGTGTGGAAATACAAAAGACCCCAAATAGTCAAAACACTCTTGAGAAAGAAAAATGGAGCTGGAGGAATCAGGATCCCTGACTTCAGAGTATGCTACAAAGCTACAGTAATGAAGACAGTATGGTACTGGTGCAAAAATAGAAATATAAATCAATGGAACAGGATAGAAAGCCCAGAGATTTACCCATGCATATATGGTCACCTTGTCTTTGATAAAAGAGGCAAGAATATACAATGGAGAAAAGACAACCTCTTCAATAAGTGGTGCTGGGAAAACTGGATAGCTACATTTAAAAGAATGAAATTAGAACACTCCCTAACACCATACACAAAAATAAGCTCACAGTGGATTAAAGACCTAAATGTAAGGCCAGATAGTATACAACTCTTAGAGGAAAACATAGGCAGGACACTCTATGACATAAATCACAGCAAGATCCTTTTTGACCCACCTCCTAGAGAAATGGAAATAAAACCAAAAATAAATGGGACCTAATGAAACTTAAGAGCTTTAACACGGCAAAGGAAACCATAAACAAGACGAAAAGATGACCCTCAGAATGGGAGAAAATATTTGCAAGCGAAGCAACTGACAGAGGATTAATCTCCAAAATATACAAGCAGCTCATGCAGCTCAATATCGAAAAAACAACC
Organism: Phocoena phocoena; assembly: GCF_963924675.1. Classification (NCBI taxonomy): domain Eukaryota; kingdom Metazoa; phylum Chordata; class Mammalia; order Artiodactyla; family Phocoenidae; genus Phocoena; species Phocoena phocoena. The sequence continues at coordinate 37,272,357 of NC_089230.1, read as the reverse complement.
CGATCTAAAAATGGGCAGAAGACCTAAATAGACATTTCTCCAAAGAAGATATACAGATTGCCAACAAACAAATGAAAAGATGCTCAACATCACTAATCATTAGAGAAATGCAAATCAAAACTACAATGAGGTATCACCTCACACCAGTAAGAATGGCCATCATCAAGAAATCTACAAACAATAAATGCTGGAGAGGCTGTGGAGAAAAGGGAACCCTCTTGCACAAATGCTGGGAATGTAAACTGATACAGCCACTATGGAGGTTCCTTAAAAATCTAAAAATAGAACTACCGTATGACCCAGTAATCCCACTATTGGACATATACCCTGAGAAAACCATAATTCAAAAAGAGTCATGTACCACAATTATCATTGCAGGTCTATTTACAATAGCCAGGACATGGAAGCAACCTAAGTATCCATCGACAGATGAATGGATGAAGAAGATATGGCACATATATATGATGGGATATAAAAAGAAATGAAATTGAGTTATTTGTAATGAGGTGGATGGACCTAGAGTCTGTCATATAGAGTGAAGTAAGTCAGAAAGAGAAAAACAAATACCATAAGCTAACACATATATATATGAAATCTTAAAAAAAAAAAAAGGTCCTGAAAAACCTAGGGACAGGAATAAAGATGCAGACATAGATAATGGCCTTGAGGACATGTGGAGGTGGAAGGGTAAACTGGGACAAAGTGAGACAGTGGCATGGACATATATACACCACCAAATGTGAAATAGACAGCTAATGGGAAGTAGCCACAGCACAGGGAGTTCAGCTCAGTGCTTTATGACCACCTAGAGGGATGGGATAAGGAAGATGGGGGGGAGATGCAAGAGAGAGGAGATATGGGGACATATGTATATGTATAGGTGATTCACTTTGTTTTAAAGCAGAAACTAACACACCATTGTAAAGCAATTATAATCCAGTAAACATGTTTTTAAAAATGTGGCTTATTTAAGCTTTGAGAAATAAAATTGCTCTCTTATAAACAAAAGAGACAGGAAGAGGATAAAACCTGTCATACAATGTAGGCAAATGGGTAGAAATCCTTGAAACCATTTTCAAGTGCTGTGTGAAAAAATGTACTATTACAACAATCCTAGTTTTATTCCTTTTATTTAAAAAATGAATTATTCATTTAAAAAGGTATCTGATATTTGGATATTTTCAGCTCAGCGAAATTAATGTTTGTATCAAAATTTTCTTTTATGATTTTATATGAAAAAAGGTAGTATGGAGAGACATCTCTTATAATCATTTTTAACTTGAATTAATGGTACTCTTCAAAAAGTAAAGAAATCTGTACAATTATTAATAAACAAAGAATAGCTGGATAATAGATTTGACTAAATTTAAAAAATAATCAAGAGGACAATTGATTGGATTCATATTTTTTTGTTTCTTATTGTAAAATGCATATAGTCTAAGAAAACTTCAATTAACTGTCATTAAATGTATTAGGAAAAAAAAATTATTTCTCAAACCTTCAAAGATTTTGCTTTTGGATGTAGGATAAATGTCCTACATGTTATTAAGAATTAAATATAATGTAATTTTCCTCCAAAATAGAAATGAACCAACCTTTTGTAATTTGGTCAAACTGTAAGTGCCTCTGTTCTCTTTTTTCCTTTAATAGTGCAGTGAATTAAACTGCTTATTTTCTTCTTCAGTTCTCTTTAGTTTGCTTACTTGTTCCACTTCGTTTTAAGGCCCCCAAAGTGAGGAGTTGGATCTTTGGACCTGTCTACTTCTCTGTTTACATTCTTTCACTTGAAAATGCAGTTCACTGTCATAATTTAAGCTATCATCTCTACACATGTCTGCCAGATCTATATCTATATCTTCAGTCCTGACCTTGTTGCTAAGCTAAAGTCCCACATCTCCAACTTTCTGCTTGTGTCATGTCAATTCCATTGACACCTTAAATGCAACATGTCCAAAAGGATTTATCATCCGCAAAGAATCCAACTTCCTTAATTCACTTCTTACTCAGAAAAGGAAAAAAAAGGCAAAGTTTATTGCAAAATATGAATAAAAGAGGAAAAGAATTGTTCTGTGTTGGGGGAGGCTACAGAAATCTTTATAGATTGACCATGAGATGAAGCAAGAAATGCATATTTTTTATTATTTATAGTTTGTGTGTGTATTGTAAACCTTGCACTCTAACAAATGAAAAATAGTAGAGAGTGATACTTTGGAAATGTAAATGCCCCAAAGAGATGAGCTGACCTTTAGAAGATGCTGTACTCTGGGGGCATTTGCTAATTCTGGTTAGGGAAGGAGGCTGTGAATCCAGGTTTTAAACCCATAGAAGGCTATTTCTGGGCTTTGTATAAATCAGCGTAGTTTTAAGGGAGAGGGCCTCAGGCAGATGGGCAAATTTCTTCTTAGGGCATTTGATGAATTCTTTATAAGGCTAAAGGAATAAATGGACAGACAGAAAAGCAGAGTTAAGTTGTTTGGCAGTCTTACAAAATGGAGACTGAAGATAGGAGAGGGGCTCTGCAGAATAAACTCAAGTTATAGTTGAGAAACATGGAGAACAAGCCAGGGTCAAGAGAGACACACTAAACATTATGGGGGCTAAAATCCAGGCTCAGTTCAGCACAGTCCTTGATTAAAATAAGCTGATCAGCTACCACTTTATCTGTCTAGTTTAGGGAAAGGGAAAATATTTTACTAGAAAGATAACATTATCTTATACCATTTATTTATATGCATATCGGGCAATTGAAAATTCCTACACATGCTAAAGGAGAGGACCTCATTGCTGAAAGTGAAGGAAAAAATAGACAATTGAAACAGACCAACAGATAATTCAGATATTGTAATTACCTGATAAGAGGACTTAAAATGTTAAAGAAAATAATGGGAAAAACTGGAGATAATAGACTGAAAGATGAGGAATTTACCCTAAAAGGGTTGGGATCTATATAAAGAATCAAATGGAAATTCTAGAACTGAAAATTATAACATTTAAAAGTAAGAACACATTAGGTGTGTTTGATAGTAGATTTAAAAGAGTAGAAGACAAGATTGGTGAACTGGAGGATGATGGGTCAATAGCAAATATCCAAAGTGAAGCACCGAGAGAGTTTGACAAAAACAAAAGGAAAAGAATACAAATATTAAAAGTATGTCAGAAACATATGGGGCTCAGCTAAGATGCAATATATAAATAATTGAATTGCCAGGAAAAAGATAGAATTGGACAGAAGCAATATCTGAAGTGATAGAGTATTTTCAAAACTGGTTAAACACATCAACCCACAGATTCAAGAAGACTTTCAGATCTCAACTGGAAAAAATACCAAGAACACCACATCCAAATATAGAATAGTAGCACTGTTGAAAATTAAAATCCAAGGGAAAAAAAAAAGCCACCGAAGATAAAAGACTCATTACCTTCAAAGGAACAGCTAAAAGATGACAATTGACCTTTCAACAGAAGGAGTGACTCTAGAAGGCAATTGAATGGCACCTTTAATGTGCTTTAAAAGTGATAACCTAGAATTCCATAACTTGCAAAAATATTCTTCAACAATAAAGGTGAAGTAAAAGCATTTTCACGCAACAAGAACTAAAATAATTCATTAGTAGCAAACATACACTAACAAATTCCTAACTGATGACATTTTTGTCTGTTCATCACCCATACTTTGCTTTTATGGATTAGATTACCCAGCACCTTTAAACAGAGCACAAAGAAGGTTCCTGGTTTCTTGCTTCCTTTTAACAGGGATCCCATTGTAGATTGTGACATGTGTGCATATGAAGATTTATTACTTAACACTGACTCTAACCAAGGTATCAAGTAAAGCAAAAAATTGGATTACCCAGAGCTCTGGGGAGAATTTATGCTTAAATTCATCTTTTAATACTCAAATCATATATATTCTTCATTTGTGTGACAAAATTCTTTCCAGAAACCTTCCCATACCTTTGTCCGTGGTGGAGTTGACTAGACCATGAATGGCCATGCCTCTAATTTTACTTTATTTGCATACATTTTAAAAATTAGAATTGAATTTCCAGAAGCCGAGGATGCTTATCCCCAGGGTAGCAAAAGTCTTATATGCTCCATGAAGCTATCATTGAGAGCCACAAAGATATCTGAGAATTCCCACTTGGATTTATGCCTTCTTTACTCTTGTGGTTAAAACAATGTAAACCATTTCACAATTTTGCTGTTTTCTCTAATATTTGAGTTGCTTTCTCTTTCTCTGCAAGAACTAGATGGCTCTAGTAAATTAGCTGCTCTAATTTGTACTTTCTTACTTTGATGATTTTCCCTCTTGCTGACTTCCCCCTTCAGATGTCCCTGTGGGTGTCAAGAATCCCATACTTTATCTTGTGGGGCTTAAAAGTGTCTTGGGTATTGAAACGAGGACCTTCCACATAGTGAAATCTCCATGAGCATAAGCAAAGTCTTGGGGTATGAGCAAACATTATTTCTGCTGGATGATTCACAGGCATCATGCATGTAAAACATTGGTAGAAGGTCTTCCCACAGATCAATGAAAATAGTCAACCTGAGCTCCCTAGAAGAGCAGAATGGTCTCCAGGTATTGACTCCCCTGGGTCTCCATGCTGCTGGCAGAGTTCACTGTGACATCCTCAGAATGCTGACTCAGGTGCTCTCCACATTGACGAAGATCTGCTACTCATTCAAAGACACACACTGTTCTATGACTGCAGCATCTCCGACTCTATTTCCTCTAGCTTTGGACTTATACAGTCTTATCTGCTCTCTTTCTGATTTCTTATTAAGAAATACACTATGTGCAGTTTTCCTTACCCAGTCTTTGTTCAGTTAACCTTTTATTTTCTCATTAATCAAAAGCTTTGGTTTCAAAGCTATTATTTCTGATATGGAAGTCAAAAAAAAATTAAGCACTAACTACTTTTTTCTTTTTGCATTCCTATGAAAACAATGGTAATTCTCTTTGAAGCAAGAAGGATGTCCCTGACTCACTAGGTAAAGTCTGCAAAAGTTAAGTATGAAAAATAAAAGCACAGAGATTAATATTTCAAGAGAGTATCCTGCTGGAAATAAAAGAAAGAAGATACAAACGCGGTCTAAGCCAGTGCCATCCTGTCTTCAAAGCCTAGTCAGAAATCATTCTAGAACAGCAATTTTTATTCTATGCCAAATTAAAGCAGCTATACTTTTTATAGGTTTATTATTCACAGAGCCATGTAAAGAATGAAAGAATATGTTTCCATTAAGAGTTCCATGGCTTTAAACTTAGAAATATTTGAATTTTTGATAAAAACAATGAAAACCACTATATATTTTTTAAAAACCTTGAAATAATTTGTCTAGATTACAGTGATCTCATATTAAGTGGGCTCTTAGATCCTGAAATATTGGCAAAATTTACTTAAGAATTATGTCTAATTCAGCATGGTACACTCCAGCCCCTCATGTTTTCTCAGTCTGTGAGAACCTTATCAAAATCCCCCTCTTCACTGTGAACCATCATCCTAACATGACCCCTGGAACTCATTTGACACCTAAATTGGGATTGGCAGTTGCCAAATTAGCTTTGGAGGGCAGAATGTCAATCTCTTTGTCTGAGAATTCACTCAGAGACAATTGAGGCTTTGATGAGCTGTGAGAAATTATATAAAGATAGAACTCAGAGGATATTAAATAGTGAAATAAATCAATTTTTTTCTGCTTCTAGCATCCAGGGTTATTTGGCCAGAGAGAGCAAATAAGTGACTATGCTTTTCATATGGTAACAAACCTCCTCTATTCTGTCCTATAGTTAAAATTTACATGGAAAATGCAGTTGAAGTAGTAGTTCAGTTCACTGTAGGTAACCAGGGAGCAATGTTTAGTAAATACTGTTATTAAATGTAAAGCAATACAAAGAAAACTAGACTATTTAAATCCTTTCCTGATTGAGAACTGCATGAAGAAATTTTGAAGTTGCTTTTCATTCCAACATAGCACTCAAAATGCTACTTCCCCTCCTTCTCTTTAAAGATTTGTTTTTGACATTTAGAAAAGCAAAATGTGTACACAACCTGATGCATCCAGAAAAGCAGCTTAGAAGGGTAAAAAGAAGAGGATGATTCACTAATAAACAGCCATTTATAGAATTATAATTACTTTTTTCTTCCCTTCATTAGCACATGTAACCTGCTAGAGGAATGAGTCTAATGGTAATTGTAGGACTCTAGGGTTTTCACACTCATAGTAGTGTAATATATAAAACTGAAGTAATTAGGAGGTATTTCAAAAAATGTCATTTTTTTCATAGGCATTTTATAAAAACTAGGCATTTTGTCGTGAAGTAGCTGCATTGATACCATAGGGACACTCTGTCCCTTTTCCACTCTGCCAGAAAAACCTCTAGTGACAGGTCCTCAAATCTTTTATTTGAATCACAAGTGAGAATGAGTTTGGTGCTCTCAATTAGTCCCAAGAGCGGAACCAATATCACACAATTTGGCATACACTGCAATTGCTCCTGAAGAGAGCTGTAGCTAGCCAGCCACTCCGAGGGGCTGAGGCCCTCCTCGGGGTGTGCCTGGTACACCAGATTCATCAGGCATCCTGCAAAATGGATGGACTTGAGCTTTTGCACTCCGATTTTATGAGCACTAAAATTAATCCGTTAAGCATTTTGTACATCCAGACCCCCTACTACTCACCTTTTAACACATTTATATAGTACGTTAACTGTGGCGTCATAATGTGAGGCATAATGAGTCCAATTCTTGTTCTTTGCTTCCTGTTTCCTTCTTCTCAATTAAAAAAAAAAAGCTGCGTTTAATATTGCCAAATAACCAAATAATTAGTACTGCTGGGTATTTTTTTCTCTTGTTATTCTTCATAAAATGTAAAGCCAGAAGCACAGTTTTGAAAACAAAGATAGCTGAATTTTATCTAATAGACACAACGAATGTGAACAAACAGTGTTAAAACCATAAAGTATTAATTGCTTATGAAATAATAAGAAAAGAGTATTTCACTGCAGTCTTCTAACCCTAGAAAGATGGGTCCTCAGTCTGTGACTAATTCCATTGTTTATTAAGAATTCAAGTTGTAGCAGTTTTATGGGTTTCTTTTAGAAAAGTGAGAAAGGAAAAAAACACGTCATAAATGTGATTTATCAGGGTTATAACATTTTCCAGGTTTAGATCACTTTCCTGGTTATAAGCATTTTATTTTCTGAATGATTCCATCCTCTTGAGTATTGCATAAGATCAAATTTCTCTACAGGGGCACAAGTGACATGATCCATTTGGAAAATGTTATCAAATAGTCAAGCTAAAATACAAATGGAACACAAACCCTAGTATTTTCCCTGATAACTATGGAATTACTAAATCTGAAGACATATTGAAAAAGGAGGGGAAGAAAATAATTGCATATTCAGAAAAAAGGAGAAACTGGAATTTATTTGTACTGACAAAGTAATGTAAATGATTATATAAAGTATTATTAATGAAAGAAATTTGGCTTCAGAATTTCATATTCTCACAATACTTTGTAATCTAAATCATTGTTTGACCATATTTCAACCAACTTTCAAGTTACATTCTCCCAGAATGTGTTAGAAGCAAAAACAACATGAAAAGACAAGAATTGGAGCAGCATATGCAAGCAGTCTGTCTGTGACATCTCTCACCCCTCAGATCTCCAGGGTCTGTTGGATCTGGGATTATTTTTCCTGCAGCTGTCCACTTACTGGAGAGGTGTCCTTCCCAGAGAGAGGAAAGCCAGTCTTTCAAACTCTCTAGAATTGCTGTCCTCAGGATTTTTAATGATTTTATTTTTGCTTCTCTAAATTGCTAAACTGCCTTAAAAGAGAGGAACCTCAAGTTTACTTCAAGCTGAAATGAGGAAAACACACATATACATTTTGGAAAATGTTAAAAAATATATATATATGCTAATGTGAATAAAAACAAATCCCCATATGTAGTGACTTTACATTAATTTTTTTCTCTATCTTCAGAGTATAACCTCAATTTATGTGTCAAAATTTCACACATCTAAATCATTGGCAAATATTATTATTTATCATTATTCTAATTTTTTTCAGTTTTTAATTTCTATATCTTAAAATAATAGTGAGTATATGGAAGTAACCTAAGTGTCCATCAACAGATGAATGGATAAAGATGTGGTACATATATACAATGGAATATTACTCAGCCATAAAAAGAAACGAAATTGAGTTGTTTGTAGTGAGATGGATGGGCCTAGAGTCTGTCATACAGAGTGAAGTAAGTCAGAAAGAGAAAAACAAATACTATATGCTAGCACATATGTATGGAATAAAAAAAAATGGTTCTGAAGAACCTACGGGCAAGATTGGTTCAAGATGGTGGAGTAGAAGGACATGCTCTCACTCCTTCTTTCGAGAACACCGGAATCACAACTAACTGCTGAACAGTCATTGACAAGAAGACACTGGAACTCAACAAAAAATATACCCCACATGCAAAGGCAATGGAGAAGCTGCAATGAGACAGTAGGAGGGGCACAATCACAATAAAACCAAAAACTGTAACTGCTGGGTTGATGACTCACAAACAGGAAAACACTTATACCACAGAAATCCACCCACTGGAGTGAAGGTTCTGAGCCCCACATCAGGCTTCCGAACCTGGGGGTCCGGCAACGGGAGGAGGAATTCCTAGATAATCAGACTTTGAAGCCTAGCAGGATTTGATAGCAGGACTTCGACAGGATTTGGGGAAACAGACTCCACTCTTGGAGGGCACACACAAAGTAGTGTGCACATTGGGACCCAGGGAAAGGAGCAGTGACCCCATAGGAAACTGAACCAGACATACCTGCTAGTGTTAGAGGGTCTCCTGCAGAGGTGGGAGGTGGCTGTGCCTCATCATGAGGACAAGGACACTGGCAGCAGAAGTTATGGGAAGTACTCCTTGTCATGAGCCCTCCCAAAGTCCACCATTAGCTCCAACAAAGAGCCCAGGTAGGATCTGGTGTTGGGTCGCCTCAGGCCAAACAACCAACAGGGAGGGAACCCAGCCCCACCCATCAGCAAACAAGCGGATTAAAGTTTTACTGAGCTCTGCCCACCAGAGCAACAGCCAGCTCTACCCACCACAAGTCCCTCCCATCAGAAAACTTCCACAAGGCTCTTAGATAGCCTCATCCACCAGAAGGCAGACAGGAGAACCAAGAAGAACTACAATCCTGCAGCCTGTGGAACAAAAACCACATTCACAGAAAGATAGACAAGATGAAAAGGTAGAGTGCTATGTACCAGATGAAGGAACAAGATAAAAGGCCAGAAAAATAATTAATGACATGGAGATAGGCAATCTTCCAGAAAAAGAATTCAGAATAATGAAATGAAGACAATCCAGGACCTCAGAAAAAGAAAGGAAGCAAAGATCAAGAAGATGCAAGAAATGTTTAACAAAGATCTAGAAGAATTAAAGAACAAACAAACAGAGATGAACAATACACTAACTGAAATGAAAAATACACTAGAAGGAATCAATAGCAGAATAACTGAGGCAGAAGAACAGGAAGACAGAATGGTAGAATTCACTGCTGTGGGACAGAATAAAGAAAAAAGAATGAAAGGAAATGAAGACAGCCTAAGAGACCTCCAGGACAACATTAAATGCAACAACATTCACATTATAGGGGTCCCAGAAGAAGAGAGAGAGAAAGGACCAGAGAAAATATTTGAAGAGATTATAGTTGAAAACATCCCTAACATGGGAAAGGAAATAGCCACCCAAGTCCAGGAAGAGCAGAGAGTCCCATACAGGATAAACCCGGGAGAAACACGCCAAGACATATAGTAATCAAATTGGCAAAAATTAAAGACAAAGAAAAATTATGAAAGCAGCAAGGGAAAAACAACAAAAAACATACAAGGGAACTCCCATAAGGTTAACAGCTGATTTCTCAGCAGAAACTCTGCAAGCCAGAAGGGAGTGGCATAATATACTTAAAGTGATGAAAGAGAAGAACCTACAATCAATATTACTCTACCCAGCAAGAATCACATTCAGCTTCGATGGAGAAATCAAAAGCTTTACAGACAAGCAAAAGCTAAGAGAATTCAGCACCACCAAACCAGCTCTACAACAAATGCTAAAGGAACTTCTCTAAGTGGGAAACACAAGAGAAGAAAAGGAGCTACAAAAACAAACCCAAAACAACTAAGAAAATGGTCATAGGAACATACATATCGATAACTACCTTAAACGTGAAAGGATTAAATGCTCCAACCAAAAGACACAGGCTTGCTGAATGGATACAAAAACAAGAACCATATATATACTGTCTACAAGAGACCCACTTCAGACCTAGGAACACATACAGACTGAAAGTGAGGCGATGAAAAGATATTCCATGTAAACGGAAATCAAAAGAAATCTGGAGTAGCAATACTCATAACAGATAACATAGACTTTAAAATAAAGACTGTTATAAGAGACAAGGATGGACACTACATAATGACCAAGGGATCAATCCAAGAAGATATAACAATTGTAAATATTTATGCACCCAACATAGGAGCACCTCAATACATAAGGCAACTGCTAACAGCTCTAAAAGAGGAAATCGAGAGTAACACAATAATAGTGGGGGACTTTAACACCTCACTTACACCAATGGACAGATCATCCAAACAGAGAATTAATAAGGAAACACAAGCTTTAAATGACACAATAGAACAGATAGATTTAATTGATATTTACAGGACATTCCATCCAAAAACCACAGATTACACTTTCTTCTCAAGTGTGCACGGAACATTCTCCAGGATAGATCACATCTTGGGTCACAAATTAAGCCTCAGTAAATTTATGAAAATTGAAATCATATCAAGCATCTCTTCTGACTACAATGCTATGAGATTAGAAATGAATTACAGGGAAAAAACCGTAAAACACACAAACACATGGAGGCTAAACAATACGTTACTAAATAACCAAGAGATCACTGAAGAAATCAAAGAGGAAATCAAAAAATACCTAGCGACAAATGACAATGGAAACACGACGACCCAAAACCTATGGGATGCAGCAAAAGCAGTTCTAACAGGGAAGTTTATAGCTATACAGGCCTACCTCAAGAAACAAGACAAATCTCAAATAAACAATCTAATGTTACACCTAAAGGAACTAGAGAAAGAAGAACAAACAAAACCCAAAGTTAGCAGAAGGAAAGAAATCATAAAATCAGAGCAGAAATAAATGAAATAGAAATAAAGATAACAATAGCAAAGATCAATAAAAGTAAAAGCTGATTCTTTGAGAAGATAAACAAAATTCATAAACTATTAGCCAGATTCATCACAAAAAATAGGGAGAGGACTCAAATCAATAAAATTACAAATGAAAAAGGAGAAATCACAACTGACACTGTAGAAACACAAAGGATTATAAGAGATTACTACAAACAACTGTATGCCAATAAAATGGACAACCTGGAAGAAATGGACAAATTCTTAGAAAGGTATAACCTTCCAAGACTGAACCAGGAAGAAATAGAAAATATGAACAGATCAATCACAAGTAATGAAATTGAAACTGTGATTAAAAAATCTTCCAACAAACAAAAGTCCAGGACCAGATGGCTTCAGAGGTGAATTCTATCAAACATTTAGAGAAGAGCCAACACCCATCCTTCTGAAACTCTTCCAGAAAATTGCAGAGGAAAGAACACTCCCAAACTCATTCTATGAGGCCACCATCACCCAGATACCAAAACCAAAGATACTACAAAATAGAAAATTACAGACCAATATCACTGATGAATATAGATGCAAAAATCCTCAACAAAATACTAGCAAACAGAAGCCAACAACACATTAAAAGGATCATACAGCATGATCAACTGGGATTTAACCCAGGGATGCAAGTATTCTTCAATATACGCAAATCCATCAATGGTACACCATATTAACAAACTGAATAAGAAAAACCATACGATCATCTCAATAGATGCAGAAAAGTCTTTTGACAAAATTCAACACCCATTTATGATAAAAACTCTCCAGAAAGTGGACATTGAGGGAACCTACCTCAAAATAATAAGGGCCATATAAAACAAACCCACAGCAAACATCATTCTCAATGGTGAAAAACTGAAAGCATTTCCTCTAAGGTTAGGAATGAGACAAGGATGTCCACTCTCACCACTGTTATTCAACATAGTTGTGGAAGTCCTAGCCATGGCAATCAGAGATGAAAAAGAAATAAATGGAATACAAATTGGAAAAGAGGAAGTAAAGCTGTCACTGTTTGCAGATGACATGATACTATACATAAAGAATCCTAAAGATGCCACCAGAAAACTACTAGAGCTAATTAATGAATTTGGTAAAGTTGCTGGATACCAAATTAATGCACTGAAATCTCTTTCATTCATATACACTAATGATGGTAAATCTGAAAGAGAAATTAAGGAAACACTCCCATGTACCACTGCAATATTAAGATAAAAATACCTAGGGATAAACCTACCTAGGGAGACAAAAGACCTATATGCAGAAAACTGTAAGACACTGGTGAAAGAAATTAAAGATGATACCAACAGGTGGAGAGATATACCATGTTCCTGAATTGGAAGAATCAATATTGTGAAAATGACTATACTACCCAAAGCAATGTACAGATTCAATGCAATCCCTATCAAATTACCAATGGCATTTTTTACAGAACTAAAACAAAAAATCTTAAAATTTGTATGGAGACAAAAATGACCCCGAATAGCCAAAGCAGTCTTGAGGGAAAAAAATGGAGCTGGAGGAATCAGACTCCCTGACTTCAGACTATACTACAAAGCTACAGTAATCAAGACAGTATGGTACTGGCACAAAAATAGAACTATCGATCAATGGAACAAGATAGAAAGCCCAGAGAGAAAACCATGCACCTATGGTCAACTTATCTATGACAAAGGAGAAAAGGATATACAATGGAGAAAAGATCATCTCTTTAATAAGTGGTGCTGAGAAAAATTTGACAGCTACATGTAAAAGAATGAAATTAGAACACTCCCGAACACCATACACAAAAATAAACTCAAAATTGGCTTAGATACCTAAATGTAAGTCCAGGCACTATAAAACTCTTAGAGGAAATCATAGGAAGAACACTCTTTGACATAAATCACAGCAAGATGTTTTTTGATCCACCTCCTAGAGTAATGGAAATAAAAATAAACAAATGTGACCTAATGAAACTTAAAAGCTTTTGCACAGGGTTTCCCTGGTGGCGCTACTGGTTGAGAACCTGCCTGCCAATGCAGGGAACACGGGTTCGAGCCCTGGTCTGGGAAGATCCCACATGCCGCGGAGCAACTGGGCCCGTGAGCCACAACTACTGAGCCTGCGCGTCTGGAGCCTGTGCTCCGCAACAAGAGAGGCCGAGACAGTGAAAGGCCCGCGCACCGCGCACCGCGATGAAGAGTGGACCCCGCTCACTGCAACTAGAGAAAGCCCTTGCATAGAAACGACGACCCAACACTGCCAAAAATAAATAAATAAATTTATAAAAAAAAAGCTTTTGCACAGCAAAGGAAACCATAAACAAGTCAAAAAGACAACCCTCAGAATGGGAGAAGATATTTGCAAATGAATCATTGGACAAAGGATTAATCTCTAAAATATATAAACAGCTCATGCAGCTCAATATTAAAGAAACAAACTATCCAATCCAAAAATGGGCAGAAGACCTAAATACACATTTCTCCAAAGGAGACATACAGATGGCCAAGAAGCACCTGAAAAGCTGCTCAACATCACTAATTATTAGAGAAATGCAAATCAAAACTACAATGAGGTATCACCTCACACCAGTTAGAATGGGCATCATCAGAAAATCTACAAACAAATGCTCGAGAAAGTGTGGAGAGAAAGGAACCCTCTTGCACTGTTGGTGGGAATGTAAATTGATACAGCCACTATGGAGAACAGTATGGAGGTTCCTTAAAAAACTAAAAATAGAATTACCATATCACCCAGCAATCCCACTACTGGACATATACCCAGAGAAAACCATCATTCAAAAAGACACATGCACCCCAGTGTTCACTGCAGCACTATTTACAATAGCCAGGTCATGGAAGCAACGTAAATGTCCATCGATAGACGAATGGATAAAGAAGATGTGGTACACATATACAATGGAATATTACTCAGCCATAAAAAGGAATGAAATTTGTTCATTTGTAGAGACATTATGCATCCAGAGACTGTCATACAGAATGAAGTTAAGTCAGAAAGAGAAAAACAAATATCGTATATTAAGGCATGTATGTGGAACATAGAAAATGGTACAGATGAACTGGTTTGCAGAGCAGAAATTGAGACACAGAAGTAGAGAAAATATATATGGACACCAAGGGGGGAAAGCGGCAGGGGGTGGTGGTGGTGGTGTGATGAATTGAGAGATTGGGATTGACATGTACACACTGATGTGTATAAAATGGATGACTAATAAGAACCTGCTGTGTAAAAAAATAAATAAAAAAAAGAGATAACTAAATTTTCCGTTTAAAGAAAAAGGGCCAGTTTTTGCATTATATGTGTACTATCATTCCACTTGTGTAAACATATAGACTTTTATAGATGTTTACAGTACAAAATATGTTAATGTATGGTTTTACATAAACATAATTTTATAAATATATGTTTTAAATATATGGTATATATATATACACGTAAACAAATACATGCATTTGCTTATGCATAGAAAGTTCTTAAGGGGATGTTTTACATCTTTTTCAAGTTATGACTCACGTAGCAAAAAATTGTCCTGCACTCTGAGACAAACTAGAGAGGATTTAGAAGCATCTATGTGGAAGTTGGGGAAAAGAAATCATGATGTCTTCTTTATAGTACAGAATTATTATAAAATCTATACAGTGTTTGGAATTATATTAAATACTAAATTTAAGCTTCAAAAATTATTTTCAAATATTTAATGTATTTCTGTTTTTTCTTGCTAATACAATTTTTTAATACATGACTTCATACTTGAAATGTCTTCATGCAATCCCTGATCAAGACCTTTAAAAATGATTGAAGCTAATCCTTGATGACCACGATTGATAAAAACTTATTTGCACTAATATACAATAAAATTTTTATTGCTTTACAACTATGCACAAATTTTAACAAAAATGAAAGTCTGTTTTCAATTAAAAAAGAAAAGAACCTAGGGGCAGGGCAGGAATAGGGACACAGACGTAGAGAATGGATTTGAGGACACTGGGAGGGGGAAGGGTAAGCTGGGACAAAGTGAGAGTGACATGACTTATATGTACTACCAAATGTAAAATAGATAGCTAGTGAGAAGCAGCCGCATAGCACAGGGAGATCAGCTCGGAGCTTTGTGACCACCTAGAGGGGTGGGATAGGGAGGGTGGGAGGGAGACACAAGAGGGCAGAGATATGGGGATATATGTATATGTATACCGGATTCACTTTGTTATAAAGCAGAAACTAACACACCATTGTAAAGTAATTACACTCCAATAAAGATATTTTTAAAAAATGAAAAAAAAAAACTGGAAAAAAACCCCTAAATAATAGATCTTTGTTAAAATATTTGAACACTATAGGTTGATTTTCCTATAATGAACTTAAAACAGTATAAAATAACTCCTCATTTTTCTCAGCTTTTTGAAAATGTATGGAGTTGGGACATTATTTTAAGCATAAGGAGAACTTGAACGGGGTAAGTGATCTGATTTCTGTTTGTGAAATATCACCATGACTGTTGTAGGTGGACAAGAGTAGCAAAATGAAAATCAGTTTGGATACTTTTACATCTAAGTTATAGGTGCTTTTGGCTTGGATGAGGAGATTGAAGTGGAGATAGTGAAAATATATATGTGGATGCCATTTAAGATTATATCTAGTTCTGCTCTTGGTATGATATGAGTTTAGGCTAGTAGGATTTGCTAATATCTGCTCTGCAGCGTGTAGGAAGAAAATGATCAGAATTGACTTTCAGGCTTATAGTCCGAGCCATTTTGAGGATTAGGTGTTTCCATTTCCTGAGCTAGGGACAGACAGGGGCAGATAGGAAAGGAGGGAGAATATGTGTGCAGAACCTGTTGCTCTATTTTGTCCCCATTATATCTGAACTTCCCATTAGACATCCCAAGTAAACAATAAAATATGTGAGTCTTACATTCCAAAGAGGTACTGAATCGTAGACATAAATTTGAGTCATCAGTATATAGGTGGAACTTAAAAGCACATGAAAGAATGAGACGTCTTAAGAAAGACACATAGAGAAAGGAAGAGAGCTAAGGACTGTGCTTTGGGGCTCTAAACTTTGCAACTCTGGCAGAGGACGATCCAGAAAAGGAGACCAAGGGGGAGTGGACTGTGAAGTAGGAAGAAAGTCAGGAGACTTTAGTGTCCTAGAGGTTAGGTTAAAAGAAATAAGATGTCTGGAAGATAAATTGTGAGAAGAATGAGGATTGAAAGCTGAATATTAAATGTGGCAAAGTGGAAGTTACTCTTTGCATACAGTGGTTTTGGTGGATAGTAAAGAAAACTTTATTAAAGGAGCTGAGGTAAGGAAATGAAGATAGTAAGTAAAGCAGCTTGTTCAAGGACTGTTGCTATAAGAAGCATAGAAACAGAGCTGAAGCAAAAGAAACAGAACTGTCTAGGGAGGTTTGTGTTTATATGTTTTGTTGAATGCAGACATAGGAGCGTGTTTGTACGCTGATAGAAACAATCTACTGAGAGGGAGAAACTGATTGGTGTAAGAGCTAAGTTCTTGAGTAGCTTAGAGAAGACAGGATCCAGTGCTGAAGTGGAGGGTTTGACCTTAGATAGGAACAGGGATAGTGCATCTATTTCAAGGAGAGAATACAGAGCTTATGGGTATAGATGCAGGCAACCTCATAGATTTGGCGGTGAGACAATAAATTCTCTTTTAATTGCTTCAGTAAAATAAAAGGCATGAGTCATCAATTTGAGTGGTAAAAGGGTAAGGAATCAGGGTTTTGGAAAAAAGGGGGAAGTGTATCTGAATGGAGTGACCCAGAAGAATGGACTGAACATTGATTTTCTAATAATAGTGAGACAGATATGCTGAGCCATCAGCATGGTTGACAAGTGTTACTTATGACCTGTGAAACTCATAGATGCCTGCTAGTTAGGTTGAGCAGCAGTGCTGTAAGCCAACACCCATCCGCCTTTAACTGTCACTGCATTAGCACCATGTTCTTTTGAACCAATTAAGCAAATTAGATTCAGAGAACTGACTAGTGAATAAGCTTTTTAGCATCAATTTTCTGTATTTGTTTTTGCATGCAAGGTTTTAAGTCATGGTTGTTTTCAAACAAGTTATTAGTAATTAAAAGGCAACTTTAAAGTGTCCTGTCATAGATACAGTTAGAAATTGGGACAAGGTGTTGTGTTACGTGCAAAGATTTAAAAGTGTTTTATGCACACACACACACACACACACACACACACACACACACACACATATATGGGAAAAAATATCTGGTAACTACCCAAATGTCCAAGCGATAGAGAATATTTTAATAAATTATGAATTACCCATATGTAGCTTATTTTACAGTCTTTTTAAAATCAGAAAAACAATTCTAAAGCTATAATAATAAAGATACTTTGTAGGAAAGCATTTAATACAATGGTGTGCAAGGCACCTTCTGAAAAGACTTCTGCTGGGCTCCCCGGCCCCTTCCTACCTCTGTGCACCCTGTAGACTCGTCTCCAGCCTACACCCTTCTCCTGTTCCTTGACCCTCCAGGCATATTCTTATCTCAGTTCCTTATTATATGTTATTTCCTCTGCCCAGAGCCTTGCTCCTCAGACCTTCTCATGCCCAGGACTCTGTCTCTTCATTTAAGCCTCCAGTTAAGGGTTGCCTCTTCAAGAAGATCTTAGACTATTCTGCCTAAAATGGTTCTTCCAGCTCTCAATCCTGTTTCCTATCTTTAGTTCTAATCATAGCACTTAGCACAGTCTGGCATTATTTCTTACATTTATTTGTTGACTTGTGTAATGTCCATCTCTCCTGTGACAATAGAGGCTTTGCTTTTTCACCCAAGTATTCTAAGCACTGAGAACAGTGGCAGTA
The DNA here is from genome assembly GCF_963924675.1 of Phocoena phocoena. Lineage (NCBI taxonomy): Eukaryota > Metazoa > Chordata > Mammalia > Artiodactyla > Phocoenidae > Phocoena > Phocoena phocoena. The sequence goes on along the minus strand of NC_089230.1, from coordinate 37,254,244 downwards.
GGTGCTCCCTGTGTATTTGTTACATAAACAGGTTAACAAATTGATTAATTATATGGATTAATTAAATGAATAGTTCATTGGCATGAAGTAATAGCATTTTAATAAACTCTATAAAGATATTACTGTGCTTTGAGATCTGCTTTTGCTCATCTGGCAAGATTTCATTTCATTTAGGTATCAGTAACTACCTGAAAAGAACCAGCACAGACTCTACATAGCAGACGAAGAATCAAACCAGAAAAAACACTGAGGGAGAACAGATGAAAACTGGAAAAGTTGCTCCTTCTTCAGCCAGGGTTATGTTATTCTTTTTTACCTTGTATCAGTTCATGAGAAGATGTGGTTGATACCATCATCTTCTCTAGGAGGTGAAAGGGATACAGAATTTAGAAAGAAAGAGGAGAAGGACATTTTCTAAATGAAGAAGGAGAGAAATTTCCAGTCAGAGTAAACAACATCTCTTTTCACAGTTTGACTCCCAGACCTCCATCAAGAGCCTAATGGCTCAAAAACTCTAACCTGGGACTGCCTTGCATTTCTTCTAGAGCTTAAAATCTCTAGGTTAAGCTTTTGCTTTTGCTTCAAATATAGACCCCTGAAAGATATGACATCTGAGGCTGCCTGTGCATAGCTTATACTGGAATATGAATGTAGAATGTAAGAGAAGATTCTGATTGTAGGTAGCAGGAAAGGCCATAGGAACAATGAATAGTTTTGAGATTTGAAGTGTTTGTGTGGGGAGGAAGCAGCAGAGGAACTGAGATTTCAGAGCCCCCTATTTGGAGATGTAATGCTGCTTAAAAGAAAAAAGTTGCAAATTCACAGCTCTGACTAAAACTGGCGCTGTTAAATCACAAATTACATACAACGTCCACTTCCTTTTAGCCACATGCAAAGACATACAAAATGGTTTCTTTTTATCCAAGTGTGATTAAATAAGATTTGGAAAATGGCTTCTTGGTGAGATTATTGTAATATACTTGAGTCAACAGCTTTTACAGTAAAGAACATAAGTTGTTTTTGAACTGTTGTTTATTTTCTGGTTTGAATAATGCAAAATGTTTTTATTTAAAAAAAATGGGCAAATGCTAAGCAGACAGACCCCATAGCGTGAAATACAGTAGTACATTTAAAGATTGCATTAAATATCTCCTTACAAGGAGAATTAGCCCCGAATGTATGCATTGTATATTTCCTCAAAGCAAATTTAATTTGATCCATATGTTCAAATTTATAAGTTTTCTCTCTTGATTAAATCAGAGAACATATGACAGGTATAAATATTCCTATGTCAGTGCCTTTGTTTAAACCTATGGCACATGTAAAACCCCTCCTCACAACCAGCTCCAATCTTCCCAACACAAGACAAATAATGAGATACTTCTTAGAACCATGTTTTTTTTTAAATTATTTTTCTAATATTGTTAAGTATAATTTATCTTACTTTGATTTTTAGTCTTTCATGGGAAAATGACATTAAAAATCTATGCTATTAAAGCTGTTTGTTTTTATCTAGAGGTGTCCTAATTTATTAAAGAAGACATGTTGCCCTTAAAATAGATCTATTGGTTAAATTTGACCATGCTTCCCTACAAATTAACTTCTTGATCGGCAAACTGTTCTCAGTGAAGGAACTTTGGTATTGTCAGCACTGTTGATGGATGCATGGTAAACAGCATTATATTATGTCATTCATTTAATATGGGCTCTGGATTACAAATAAAGTTTACTGACCTTTGTAGCCATCAAAATGTTGCTTTAGCAAGAAGCTTAGTGTCATGCCTTATAGATGGAAGAAATATAGTATCACTAAAAACAGGTGTCATTCAATGTCAGTGCAGTCTCTGACACTGGATACTTTGCAACAATATTTCAAAAATCTGAAGATCTTGTCTTTTACCAATATTCTATCATTGCAATCCTTCCATTCTTTCTTCTTTCTCTCCTTTCCTTTTTTCAACAACTATTCGTAAGCATCAATTATATGCCTTGGGTCCAAGGTTCAGGGCAGTGAGCAAGCCAGACTCAGGTCTTCTGCTCATATTTTCAAAAGTCTAGCAGAGAAGATGGGTAATTAAAATGTAATTGCAATGATGTGTGATGAGTATAATTCATTATTAGTACAAGATGGAAATGACTTTAGGACCTCAGTGAAGTTCAGAGAAAGACTCTACGATCTCCTCCTGTGAGACTCCAATCTCTTTTCTTTTACATATCTGTGGTCTCAGTGCCTCTGGAATCACAAGAGAGAAGAGCTGGGCTTATCTGAATATGCCAAACATGTCAACTATGCCGGCAGGGCTCTGAATGATATGAATTCCAGAAGCCAAGTGAAATTTCTAATCCTTTTGGACACTGTCAGTCACTATAAGTTATACTTTCTAAAGGCACCCAGCCACACTGGCCAGGCCCTTCAGAATAATTTTTTAGCTCATAACTGAGCTTCTCACACCAGCACTGACCTCTTCCTGGAAGGTGGAGATGGAAATGGTGAGGGAGATGAAATTTAGTTTGTGGTGCTGCAGAGCTGTGGGCTTTGACGTCCTGTTCAATTAAAGAATGAGACAGCCATGAGCCTGTCCAACCAGGGGTGGGTGGGGAAGTAAGGCCCACCTCATGAGGTGAGAGGGCTTAGGCAAGTCCTTCCCTGGCAAGTGTGAAACCCTTCATGAACATGCCTGTAGCTGAGTCACTCTGATTTTGCACAGGCTACAGGGAAGGAACGTGTTACCCAATCTAGCAGGACTACCCCCTCAAGGTCAATTCTGGAGTGTAGTGGGAAGCCTGAAGCCTCTGGTCTAGCTGCCAGCATGGGCGCTGGAGTAGACACGCTGATTCTACAGGGAAAGCGGTAGCTCAGCTGTGCCTGGTGGAAATTTCTGATGCTCTAAATAGGCCCAAGACCCAAACAATATAGCATCTATCAAACCTCTTTTTTGCTAGTGGAGGCTGAACTCAGGAGGTCTAGATTCCACCACTTTTGATACTTAGATCCCTTTCTTCCCTTTTCCTTTTTTTTTTCACTCTCTGTCCTCTCTTTCCAGCCTCATAGAGTTTTATGTCAACGGCCCCGTGCCCTTCACTGATCACTGAGCATTGGCTGAGCTCATGCTGGTCTATCCTGCCAGGTCTCCTGTCATTGTATCTCTGGGAGCTAGGAATAAGACCCTGGGATATTAGTGCTCTGCTGTAAATCTCAAGACAGCTGACCCTTTCAGGCTCCATGGCATCTGTCTTCTAAGTTTAGCCAGTTAGGAACTCCTAACGTTGCTGGAAAATTGGCAAAAAGAAATGAGAATCCAGGTATTTCTTTTTCTCTTCCTTTTCCTGAGTGCCAGAGACCCCAACCATGACCACCATGGTCTCCTCCATGTCCTGCTGGTTGTACTTGCTGTGGATCCAGATTCTAACAGCGGCCTCCAGTCAGGGCTCCATCCGCACTGCCTCCGTTCTCTGTCTCTAGCCTAGGACTGGAAATAACTTTCCGCCGCTGCTAGTTTTTGCTTTTCCTCAATATTCTCAGTTCAGCTTCTCCATTCACTCATCATGTATGTGATCGATTCCCTGCTTTACAAATTTAGTTTCCAAACGTCTTAAAGTACTTTCTCTTTTTAGGATTGGACCCTAGCTGATGCAGGTTTTAAATACAGAAAAGATTGTAACACGGCAGTTCAGTGTAGGAAAAAGGCAGGATATTACTTGTACCTTTTAAGAAGCCTAGAAGTATAGAAGGTTAACTCTCTGATTGCAGGATCAGTACTGTACTTGACTATTATTTCTATAATGAGAAAAGACTTCTAACAAAAGAAAGTGTCTCAGGTATCCTTTTAAAAAAGCCGTCAAGAAATCCAGTGTTAGAGCTACAATGTCACTTGTACATCAGGCAAGACATTATGAAAGGAACCTGGCTTACCCTTGTGAAATATTATTGTAGCTCCATTATCTTGTAAAATCCCAATGTCCCCTATCACAGTAATTTCTCTGTTAGCCTGACTTTTTAAGTTTTAAGGAAAAAACCAAAAATTCTAGAGGCAAAATGCCAGAATTTTCACTGAGCTTACCAAGGGGAAGAGTAGAGGATGAGTTACTAGAGGAGAGGGAAAATTTTACTTTTCATTTTATATATCCTTTGAAACGGTTTTTATACGTTTTTACTACATGCAATTATTACTTTTCTAACAAAATTGCAAGAAAAAAAACCCCTGAGAAATCTGCTGCGTTTTTGGGTGATTAATGTAAGGATGAACAGAAACCAGGTGCAGCCACTGTGGCTACTTGTGCCCCAGTGGTTCAGTGATGCAGCAGATTTATGGCCGCATCTCATTTGTGCGGACCTACCTTCTCTTTGTTCACCCCCATTTAGAACTTCCTTAAGAAGTTACTATGAGCTTATCAAGCAGCTGAGGTTGAAAGAATTCCTCCTGTTGCCCAACATATATACAGCTATGATATGAGAGCATTTTAGCAACAAGATGATAAGGTATTTCCCAGGGGCTACATTTCCTGCCCCCCTCCCTTGCATCTACATGTGACTGTATAACTAGTTTACACTAATGGAATACATGCAGAAATAATGTGTGTCATTTCAGGGAAATGATTTTGTTTTAAGAATCAAGTGTGCTCTCTAGCCTCTTTCTTCTTCTACTGGCTGGGCAGATGAAGTCTTAAGGAGAATAGGGAAGCCGCAAGCTAAGAGCCAAGGTCTCTGGATCATAGTATGGGGCGGTGGTGCATTAAATATCATTTGGGAACACCTGGGGGTTTCAGAGACCCTTTCAGGAAGTCTTTGAACTAAAAATTATTTTTACCATAACACTGAAGAAAACATCAGTGATATTAGTAAATGTGACTTTTAATATTGTATAGTGATATAAGTTAACATTTGGGAGATCTGCATAACTCAGCAAACCAGTAATTTCCAAATGACCCATACATGATGTTACAGATCATCCAGGGGTAAAAGATTTATTCAACATGCAAGGCATGCCAATGCATTTTAATATAAAAAAGGATGAATGTTCATCGATATAGTCCAGATTCCACATTGCAACTAACCTTTAAAAAACTGCCACTTGTCAAGTTTGGATATAGTATCAAAGAAGAATATCCACTTTTATTTGAAATGTTCACAAACATCTGAAAGGGCTGTGAAATTGCTCTTCCCTTTGTTTAGTATATTTCATTGTGAGACTATATTCTTTTAATACATTACAACCAAAACAACATATCACAAAAGATTAAATGAAAAAGTACATATGAAGTCCAGCTGTCTTCTATTAAGCCAGACATTAAAGAGAGTCACAAAAATGTAAAACAATGTCACTCTTCTCACCAAATTTTTGTTTGGGAAAAGAGTCTAAACAAGTCTTGAGATAAAAAATTTTGAGAACCACCGTTGAGGAAGAAACCCACCTGCAGATCAGGAACTGTTAAAGGTAAAGGAAATAAACTCTTAAGTTTGAGGCATTATGTATTTTGGGATCTACGTGTTATATCACTTAACCGTATTCTAACTAATGCACACCCTTGGGATCCTTGCCTCATATCCAAGAGTGAGATATCATACACTGAACTTTTCTGTAGCAGCAGGTTGATGAAGGCTTGAATATCTTCATGTCTACCATTAAGGAGAATAGGTTGATGGTTACTGAATAATAAAAATCAGCCAGACAGAAGAGGTCTTGATAATTTTTAAAAATGCTAAATGCTTTTGTTCTTTAGGCACAAAAAAATAATTTAATTTCCACTTAACACTGGTCAGGAATCTTCATCCGTAAATGTTACTTTTAAGCCAGACATGAGTATTTGCATACGTTATCATTTACATTATTCCATTCTAAGCTTCTCAGTGCTTTAGTATGAACACACATATTTTGTTATCCCCTAACTGTAAGGTAATGAAAGTATGTCTTCTCTTTGTTTTCAGACACATTAAATTAATCGATCACTTTATTTACAGTAGTGAACAGTGGAACCAAAATGGTGTATTTGCATTTAGAGGTGTCTTAGGCTGTAGATAATTTTTAGGAACAACATTTCTTTTTTTCTCTTTGTCAGATTTATGATTGAGGTAACACAGTTACCTAATTCTTTTTGCATTCATATAAAAGGTATAAGACAAATGCTTTACGGTAATCCTATATCCAATCAATATATTATTATTTTCTTTTAATTTATTTTTGGCTGCATTGGGTCTTCGTTGCTGTGCGCGGGCTTTCTCTAGTTGCGGCAAGCGGGGTCTAGTCTTCATTGCGGTGCGTGGGCTCTCACTGCAGCGGCTTCTCTCGTTGTGGAGCACGGGCTGTAGGTGCGCGGGCTTCAGTAGTTGTTGCATGCAGGCTCAGTAGATGTGGCTCGCGGGCTCTAGAGCGCAGGCTCAGTAGTTGTGGCGCACGGGCTTAGTTGCTCCGCGGCATGTGGGATCTTCCTGGACCAGGGTCCCATGTCCCATGTCCCCTGCATTGGCAGGCAGATTCTTAACCACTGCGTCACCAGAGAAGTCCAATCAGTATATTATTAAAAAGACTACTGACTGTGGCGAGAAGAAAGTGCAGTTTATATTGTTTATATCCTTGATGGATGCTTCCTCTCTAAGAGGAAAAAGGGGAAAAATTAATTCATGGGCAACCTATATTTTATTCATTTTCTAACTTTTCTCTTTCTATCAGTTATAACTGAAATCATCAGCAGACAGGCACCTAGCCAAATTGAAACAAATGTGGGCTAAAACTCTGTCCTGTCTGAAGGGCCCAGCCCCATTCTGGTACACTTCTGGATAAAGTGCTCATAGCTTGGAGGATTTATTTTGAGGATATGCCCTGATAGGTCTTTTCAAATCTGCTGAAGCTGTACAATATTGAGGTAGTCCATGTCATAAGATTCTGTGTCAGAAGCTCATAGCTAATGGCAGAGAATATAAAGCAGGCAAGTTTCCTGGAGTTATGGGATTTCTGTATCCTCAACTGTACCCCACATACAGAGTAAACAAATAATGCTCTAATGTTACCGAAAGTGGTGGTCTGGCAGCTTGCTGCTCTAAAGCCAGTAAAGAAGCAAGGTCAGTGGAAAAGTTGTTGCTTTATTTCAGAGGCTGGCCAGCTGGGGGTGGGGGGCAGACTCCTGTCTGAAGGCCGACTCCCCTCTAACTGACAATCAGGGGGCAAGAGCTTTTATAGGTGAAGGGAAGGGGCTACATTGCAGAAAGAGCGCAGTCAGCTCTGACCATCATCTTGAAATTAGTCACGTGGTGGTCTGACCAGCGTCATCTTGATTGTTTTAAGTACAATTAATCTTCAGTTCCAGGGTCCGTTTGTTCCCATTTCTTTGAGGCCAGTTCTCGCAACTGTGGCAGCTTATGTCATGGCTACAGCCTGGCCATCATGTAGTTAACTTCTTCCTCCTGGTAGGGGTTTTAGTATCTATAAGACAGCTCACGGGATATGGCTCAGAATATTATCTATAGCCCTCGAAGAGGAACTAAAGGTCCTTGACTTTGCTTAATGACTAAACTATTATTATTTAGTCTTACTGGACTGTTTTCCTTTGTTTCTGCATTTTCTTACTTCTCTGATTAAACTTATTCTTTGGCTAAAGTTTTCCCATGACAAAAGGCAGGCTGAGGACATGGGGGGGCCAGGACCACAGGGTCCTGCTCCGTTTCACTAATAGCCATTAAAGGGACTAAGACTTGCCATATAATGGGAGCAGCATTTATTTCCTGTTATAAATTTTACATTTCTTTGCTTAAATTTGTATTGCCAACTTCAGTTTATTTGGGGCAATAACTTTAACCTTTGTGAAAGAAAGAGAGCATGCAACAGAATTATGTAAAATCTGTTGCTCATGGCATTGATATAATTTATGGCTTTTTGGCATGTGCCCAGAATTATCCTAAATGGCTCAGATATTTTCCAGTTCATTAGTCTTCCCCATAATCAATGAGGTAAATATGATTTTTTCTCCTCATTTTGCAGATGAGGAAACTGAAGCCTAGCAGTTAGCAATTTGCCTCATCTGCTTCACCCGATTTTGTTGTTCCCCCAATAGTATCACCATTCAACCGACCCTCAAGCCAGAAACTGGGGAATCCACCATGACTTCTCCCCCAAGCTCCCTTTCCCTTCGCAGTCACCGAGTCATATGACTTTTGCCTCCCTCACCTCATTACTAGAGATGACATCCATCCACACAGTTGCTGGCTGACACAAATCATCAACTCTTGACTGCCCCACAGATAAACTGTCCCAAACCATTTTTTCTGGCTGCCTGCCTGACTCTCTCCAATCCACTTTGGACACTGGCAACAGGGTGATCTTTCTAAAAGGGCAAATCGTATAAGGTCATTTACCTGCTTGAAACACTTCAGTGGCTCCCTGTTAGCTACAGAATAAAATCAAACTCTCTAGCGTGGCACACAAGGCCCTCCACAGTTTGACCTCTGCCTGTCTCTACTTTTATCCCTTGCCATCCTCCCCCACCTCCTGCAGCCTCCTGTACTTACGCTCCTGTCTCACTGGAGGGATGGGCGTGCTTTTGCTGCCACACACATGTTGTTCCCTCTGCCTGAAGGGCCCCTTCATCCTTACTTCTCTGGCTAAACTCTATTTAACCACTCACTTGGCTCTGATATCAGTTTCCAGGAAAGCTTTTCTGATTCTTACCTCTTATGTGTCCACCCCTCTCCACTTCTGTACTTATCATATATTTATCTCTCAGTTATTTCGTTGTCATCACTCTGTCTTCCATACATGGACTTGCATGAGAAGCTTGGACCAGCAGCTGGCTTGGCTTTAAATCTTGGTCCTTCCCCTTAATAGCTGAATGACCTTAAGTTACTCTATTTCTCTGACTCTTAGTCCCCCAGTAGTAAAATAGGAATATTAATTATACTAACTTCAGAAAGTTTATGTAAATCTGAGATGATTTCATGGGAGTAACGTTCTTAGCTATGGGCTCATACAGTGAGAGTATTCAATAAACATGAAATATCAGTATTAGCTACTCTCTGAGAACATAATAGTAATACTTTTATCCCAAAGAGTTTTCTTCATAGTACTTATTCTCTGAAATTGTCTATATGTGTTAAATATCTGTCTCCCCAGACCTAGAAACTAAAATTCATAGAGCAGTGAACTTGGTATGTTTGTTCACTGTTGTAATCTTATCACCGAGTATGTCATGGGCAATCAATATATGTCATCTGAATAAATGAAAAAAGTAAGTATACCATGGCAGCAACCTAAAAAAGCTGACATGAGCAGGGAATTGAGAAGTATTCAAATTGGATTAAAGACATTCAAATATTGCACAGAGTGATTCTGGATCATCTTCACCAAGAATAAATGGTGTTGTGTAAGACTTTATAAGATTATATTGATAATTTGATCTCACTTCATGATTAAATTATGTGCTCTCTATCAGGTACAGTCAGTAGTCCATTTTAATCACAAAAATTACTGAGATGAACAAGGGCTAATGTGTGAGGGCAGTATTTTCTTGTGATACACAATTGTTTACAGTGGTTTGACTCTTTTACTCTCTTTTTTATTGTTAATTTTTATTGGAGTATAGTGGCTTTACAATGGTGTGTTAGTTTCTGCTGTACAGCAAAGTGAATCAGCCATACATATACATATATCCACTCTGTTTTAGATTCCCTTCCCTTCTAGGTCACCATAGAGCATTGAGTAGAGCTCCCTGTGCTATACAGTAGGTTCTCATTAGTTATCTGTTTTATACATAGTAGTGTATATATGTCAATCCCAACATCTCAATTCATCCCACTCCCCCGCTTCCCCCCTTGGTAACCATAAGTTTGTTTTCTACATCTGTGATTCTATTTCTGCTTTGCAAATAAGTTCATCTGTACACTTTTTCTAGATTCCACATATAAGTGATAGTATATGATTTTTGTCTTTCTCTTTCTGACTTACTTCACTCTGAATGACAATCTCTAGGTCCATCCATGTCTCTGCAAATGGTATTATTTTGTTCCTTGTTATGGCTGAGTAATATTCCATTGTATATATGTACCACATGACTCTTTTACTCACTTTTTAAGTTCCTTTGAACTTGATTTCTAACTATAAGCCATTGATGTTACTGAATGACCAAGGTATTAATTTGACTTCTGCTGTTTAAAAAATAACATCCCTGAAATTGTAAAGACATCCAATGGAGACAATTGCTGCAGAAAATAAGATCATGGTGCCAAATATCTGGCCAAGTGAGACTCGTGTCACAAGTGGAAAGGGCTCCACACCTGAATATATACTCTTGTAGCAAGCTACGAGGTGTAAAAGGTTCCACTGGACATTTTTTAAAGTCTGGCTGTAGGGCAAAAGACACCAGCAGGACTGGGCATGTCAGGGAGATGGACCAAGTGCTTTGAGAAGCTGTGAAATGAGAAACAGGAGTCCCTTAACCACTGACAGTTCTCCCACAATTCCTTGAGGCAGTTTAATGACCTGTTGGGAGGCTTCTTCCCTCTAATGTCACTCTGTATCCACGCAGCCAGGCTCTGTCTCCACGATGCACGATTATAACCACTCTTAGATCTTTTTGAATATGAAGATTCCCAGGGTCCTGGCTGGACTCATTGAATCAGTATCTCCCGAAATTACAAAATTGAATTTCTAATTCTCTGTAGCTAAAATGATCATAAATCTTTGTTTGCCCAGGTCAGTCTTCATCTTCCTTTGTTATTCTACTATACTTCACTCCAAAAATGACCTGGTTTGGACAAGAAATTCTATGTTCACATCATCTACAGATCAAGACTTCCTCTCAACTACTGTTTTGCATATTTATGCTCTATATTTATGGAGCTCTTGCTAAAAACTTCCTCTGAGATATATATATATATATATATATATATATATATTATACGTGTGTGTGCACATACATGCATACACACATACATATAGATACAATTTTCAGACTCCAGTTTCACAGTAGAGGTACAATAATAAGCAAGTAGTGATGCCGTTTTGTGTCCTCAACTAAGTTTTGGCCTAGTTGAAGTTTTCTTCAATCACTGTGATTCTTGCATGACTTCGGAATGTTTAGCACCAACCCTAGTCATTTAAACAAAGCATCAGACCCAAAGGCCAAGGAATAGTATGCCAGTGTCTGGCTGATTACCTCTTGTCCTATTTACCCATTGCTTTGTGTTCAGTGATGTCAAGCATTCAATGAAGCTTGAAATGACAAAACAGACCCCACAAAAACCAAAGTGTATCAGTAACATAGTTCCAGTCTAACGTTTGTGGACAGCTCTGTGGTTTCAAAATTGGATTTTTCTCATATCCAGAGTGCCAAAAACTAAATCTATAGGTTGATGGCTTCATCTATATAAAACTAGAATAAGAACACTTATTTCCCACCTTTTAAAGATGGGTTAATTGGTTTCTAAAATTTAAGACTTTAGAAAAAAGTCAAAATAAACTGTGCTTTGTTTATCTCTGCATCTCTACCCTAAGCCCAGTTTAAGGCCGAATTGGTGGTTAATAAATACTAGCTGAATTAAGTTGAATAAATTAATAAACAAATAAAAAAGAACTTCTCTAAGTCAGTAGTTCTCAACCAGGGGAAATTCTGCCTCCCGGGGGACACTTGGTGACATCGGGAGACATTTTTGGTTGTCATATGAAGGGGAGGTATTACTAACATCTAGTGGGTGGAGTCCTAGGGTGCTGCTCAATACCCCACTATGCACAGAAATGTCCCTAACAACACAAAAATCTCCAACTCAAGATGTCAGTAGTGCCAATGTTGATAGGTCCTGCTTTAGGTCATTACTCTAGATTACTTCCAACTTTTTGTAACCTTAATTATCAATTTTACAAACTTATTTTCCTTCTGTAGAGCAAAACCAAAGACTGCTCACCCTCTTATTACTATTGGATAAAGCCCAGCTTTGTTGACTTGGCCATCAGAACACTGACAAATTTTATTATACCCCACCTAGCTGCGCTTATTTCCTATTATTACTCTTCAACTAGAACTGTCCACAGTGGTCATACTCCCCTGAGAGGCATGTTAAAACATAGATTGCTAAGTCTCTTCCCTAGAGACGATTTAGCAGGTCTGGGGTGGGACCTAAGAATCTGCACATCTAAGGCATTTCCTTGTGCTGATGCTTCTTGTCCAGGTACCACACTCTGAAAACATTGATCTGCAGGAAGATAATCCACTTCTTTACAGATTCCCAAAATAACTGTGTTCTTCTTCATCTCTTCAGTTATTTTTAATGAAGACTGTCTGCTTCCCTTTATAAATACAATCCTCATTATTAGTGGGTTCCAAATTTGCCCACCCACTAAAATTTCTTTATAAGCCCCAAATCAGTACTCATGGTGCTTTCATGGTTGTTCATGGATGTGTGAAGAGCAGTGAAAATTTTGAGCCACCCAATGTACATGTTCTTAGCTGAGGCTGAACAAGACAATGCTCTGTCTTTTGCTTCTCATACGGTAAACAAGTGCCCTTTTCAGTCTCTTTAGTGCCATGTTTTTCTGTATTTGGGTGCTTTTTTTGGTGATTTTGCTGGTTAACATACCCCCCAAACACAGTGCTGAAGTGCTGACGAGTGTTCCTAGGTACATGAAAACTGTTCTGTGCCTTATGGAGAAAATGCGTGTGTTAGATGAGCTTCCTTCAGGCATGAATTATAGTGCTGTTGGCCATGAGTTCAATGCTAATGAATAAAAATAAATTATTAAATGAGGTGATTTTAAACAGAAACAAGATTATTGTATTGATGGTTAGTGAAAATGTTGTGAGTGGAGGCTCACAGGAACCTAACCCTGTTTTTCCCATAGGAGCAATGATTCAGTATTTATAACTTAGTGTTTGCAGTGACTTTATAGAACATAACCACTGCAAGTAACAAAAATCAACCATAAATAAATCTCTCTCACCCACCTTCCCCACTACTTTTTCCAACTGTGCTGTATATCAATACAAAGAGCTTCCTTTCTTTACATTTAAAAAGTTCTCCCTATTTGTGGGACTTTTAAGCAAAAGCACTTCCCTGGCAGCAATGCTGTTGTTATTTTGTGTTTTATATTCATTTGGTTTCTTCTTTGTTAAGCATAGTGCTAAGTGCTTAATGGGTGCTTACTAAATATTGCTAAATACATTAATTCAAATACGTTGTTTCTGTAGAGGGACATTACAGTATTAGCATGGATTAGTTTGCTTATTCCCTGGAATCGAATAAAGCCCTGAGGAAAGAGGCCACCTCACAAGTCAGTGTTAAGAAAGGCTAAGTTATAGAATTTTCCCCCTTTGGCAAAAGGTCAGATCCATTAAATCCTATTTCTTTCTTCCATCTTTCTCTCTCCCTCTTCCCTCTATCCCTCTCTACCTCCCTCCCTTCCTTTCTCTCTCTCCCTTTCTCTTTATGGGTTTGAAACAATTATGATTCAAATGAATTAAGTGTTTTTGTACCAGTGAACCTTATTGGCTTGTCAGAAAAAGGGGCTAAAAATCGACCTGACATTAATTGGCAAACAGTGTATTCATTTTCCTTCCCTGTGCGTTTCTGGATCTAGATTCTGTTGGAGCTGAACTTTTGGCCTCAGAGTAGAAAACTCCCATAGGTGGATTTTGCTTACAGAAGAGTTCATGGTAATGATTATTCCTGGACTGTGTGCGAGCTACATGTGGGTCCCCATCTTTTGCCCCCTGAAGACATTTGAAGGCTTAGGTTTTGTTGACAGTGTCAGCCTGACAGGATGGATGTAAGACCCACTTCAGTCTACCTGGTAGATATTCCAAATGTCTGAAAATGTGAAATGTTTGTCTTTACCATCATTGCAAAGTTTTTTGCTCTCGTGATTTCCCTCAAAATGTCTCATGACAAAACCTCAGAGGGGAATGGGTGGGGGATTATCTTTCATTAGCTTATTCTCACCTAAGACGGAAGCAGAGGATTTTAATGAATTTTTCTAACTTGAGATAAACAGAGGTAATATTCAAAAACATAAATATGGATACTGCTTGAGCACAAACCAGTCAGAACTGATGCCAACCATAGCCCTATGTTGTGCTAAGAGTGAGACTGTAGTTGCTGGATCTTTAGAAGGAGGATGGGGAGAAGACATCTTAGGGGGGAGCCAGGGCAGTGGCACAGCACTCAGGGAGCATGGGACAGTGCTATTTACTAACAGATTTGGAAGTATTTCAATATTCTAACAATTAGACAGGCTGAACCAAACAGGCTGAAGATCAGCTATGAAGAAAGTCAGAACATTATTCTGTCTGGGAAGTGCTAACCAGAAGAAAATTGACTTTTATTTTTTAAGATGCTATCTGAACACTAGATTTGGCTTCTATCTTTTCCAATGGGAGAAATACCATCTGCAGATGAAAATTTTCTAATACAGTCAGAAACCTGCTTCATATTTTCTATCCCAATCCCAAGGTTAAATGAACAGAACTCTAAGAACAGAACTTTGAGAAATATTCACTACAGAATGGATTAGGAAAGGCCCAGTACTGTAATTTGCAGGGAAGGTGAATATATGTATTAGAGTCACCAAAGGAGCTTTTCATTTTACCTTCCCCAGAAAATGGTGATGTGCTTCTCTATCTCAGAGCCCATCTGTGAACTGTTGGGAAAGGCCATATCCATGGGAATGAGGGAGTAGAAGAAAGCATGAGAGCTGCAAATCCAGAATTAAAGTCTATGGATTAAGGAAGGGGCTAGTCCAATCCTGGGTCTAATACTGTAGACTGTAGGAAAACAGGGTATGTGGTACAAGGCCACTGCAAGAGCTATAGGGAACTGGTAAAAAGAGAAACATAGATGCACCTGAAAAATATGTTAAAAAGTCAAACTTCTGGTACTGTTGGGTATTGTGATGGAAAATTCTTCATAGTTGATATATTCGAAGGAAATTTTCACTTTCTGGCCCGGTTTCCATGAGGTGAATAGCTATATTGCAGTAACACAGCGTTGTGCTGTGCACAGGTGTAGATGTCAATAAATACAGTGAGGGATTACAGCCTTGCTATCCAGGATAAAACAGTGCAAACATGAATGGTTACTGAGTAGTATCAGTGAAAGCTCCAACTTAGATGCAGACTGCAATGAGGGTTGATGTTCTGAAGATTATTCTTGTCACAAACATACCTGTTGGCTGATGATGTGATGTTTATATGTGTGAGCAATAGGGGTTAGCAGGTCTCTGTAAATCATTCTGTCCTTTTGGCCATTTGTTTTCTTAATCTGTCAATGGCAATTTGGCATAATGTGACCTTTTAAAGTCCAGGACTCTGCCTGTCTTGTTCACCAGGGCCTGACACAGAGTACCTACTCAAGAAATATTTGTTCAGTGAATGAAGAGCCCTTTAACAATTGGGAGCATATACCTCTGCAGAGCAATAGACTCTGAACCCATTCTGAAGTCACTTCTGCTTTCTTGCCTCTTCAAATCCAAGAGTCAGAACACAGAGAGGGAACTCTCCATCAGGTAATACGTCCCCCAGTGACTATGGAGTCTAAGGTTAAATATAATTTTTTCAAGTTGTCTTCTAGGATTCAGAGTTCTTAGTTTCGACTCAGTGGTCCCGGAGGAAGCTCAAAGAGCAGGAAAAAATGTGAAAGGACTGAGTCCATTTATAAATTACTTTTGGTGCTGCACAGAATTTAGTCAAAACTTGAACTTGTGATCTTTCAAGTCTCCCAACAGCCATGTTCTCGACCCTGCTATCCTTCCACCTCCCTAAGTCAGTGAGAAGATTTAACAGATTCTGTAGATTACTAATCTCTGTTTAGCAATCCAGCACTTGTGGTTGTTTCTATGAAACTAGAATCTGCAGGTAAAAAGTGATCTATCGGGCTTCCCTGGTGGCGCAGTGGTTGGGAATCTGCCTGCCAATGCAGGGGATGCGGGTTCGAGCCCTGGTCTGGGAAGATCCCACATGCCGCGGAGCAACTGGGCCCGTGAGCCACAATTACTGAGCCTGCGCGTCTGGAGCCTGTGCTCCGCAACAAGAGAGGCTGCGATAGTGAGAGGTCCGCGCACCGCGATGAAGAGTGGCCCCCACTTGCCACAACTAGAGAAAGCCCTCGCACAGAAACAAAGACCCAACACAGCCATAAATAAATAAATTAATTAAAAAAAAAAAAAAAAAAGTGATCTATCTGGTTCCTTGATGCCAGACCACCAATTCAACTGATCCATCAAGTCCATTGACCGTCTATGAACCTTATAGTGTACTTCTATGTAGGCAGAGCTCAGGGCAGTGTGTGTTATATGAATGGAATTTACGTCTCCTTTTCTAATATCACTATTACTTCTTTATTTTTTTTTTCCTGTATTGAAACACTTTAAAAACTGGAAGGTACATTTTGATATATTTGAAATTTCTTATTGCTCTTAAAATAATTCAACTTCATTAAGGGCAACTGAATTCTTAGAATAATAGCTCACACAGACTGTAATCTTTGTGAGGCCCCTATACTTTGCTTTCCTACAGTATCTAGTACCTATTCTAACGCTGTGTACATAGTAGGCACTTGATAAATATTTGCTAAATT
The DNA here is from genome assembly GCF_963924675.1 of Phocoena phocoena. Classification (NCBI taxonomy): domain Eukaryota; kingdom Metazoa; phylum Chordata; class Mammalia; order Artiodactyla; family Phocoenidae; genus Phocoena; species Phocoena phocoena. Next base: position 37,237,695 of record NC_089230.1, on the reverse strand, counting down.
AAGAAATGAATGCCCTTTGTGATGCTTTTTGTTTCCTCCATTGCTTCTTAGCTATAGACACAGAAGAATAAATTGACCAGAAATGACTCTTAAGGCTTTGAAATCATAAGCAAAGCAGAGATTGAATTTTCAGTCCTAGAAAGATCAGGTGAGAAGTTTTCCAGCAGAAGGCATAGTGAGAAAGACTTCTCTTGTCCTGAGCAGAAGAGTTTAGGACTGTGTTTTATTGTAGCAGTAACCATTAGAAGAGCCGTCAAAGCACGCTCACTGTAGTTGGTTATTTCATGGCTTTGCCCCAATCACACAGAAAAAGTATATTTATTACAGAAGAGAATACAATTCTTCCTTCTGTTGATTTTTGAAGGGCAGAACAATTTAAAAGACGTTACATTTGACAGAAATGTCAGAAACCAAGCAGAGATTTAAAATAATTAAATGAATGCCTAGAGGTCTTACTTATCATATGAAGAATAGGTTCTCTGATCTATGGTTAGTCACTTAGCTAGGACACTAAGCTCCTAGTCTTTTGTTATGTCCTCCTTCTATAAAAAGTTTGATTTGTGTCCCTTTTCTTTTGAATTTTGCTCCCTGTCAGATCTTCAATAAGTAAACAAAACCCTGAATTTGGAAACAGCTGTGACTAAATAGAGCAATTGTTGGGGCTAAAAGTAATGAAATCCATGTTTAGTTTGACTCATTTGAGCAATAGGAAAAACTTAAGGCGTGTAAAATTAACATACCTATAAATTATCTTATAAAGCACTACACAGGTACTCATTAGCATTATTCTTACAAAAATGATCCAATACAGGGGATGTAACTGTCAATTGTTGGGAATAATTTTTTATGTCACTCATAGACTATGTTTTATTTCTTTATGGAAATATCTCATAAAATCTCCCGTAAATGATATTTATATATGAACAAGACTGTGGATAATGGGAAGCATTAAAAACAGAAGATCTGGTTTCTAATCTTGTCTATAACACTCGCTAGGTTTATGATATGGACAAGTCATTTTCCTCTCTAAAGCTACAGTTCTCTTACAAAATTAAGACAAAAATAATACCAAGAGCACGGCTGAAATCTCAAATATGAAACTGAGTGATAGTTGAAAAGAATTCCATTACTACAAATAATTAAAGTAATGAATCATAATGAAATGTCAGGCACTGGTAGAGACTGGTGAGAAGTTAAGTCTCCAAACCTCACCCCACTGCGAACACTCCACCCCCAGCAAACAGCACCTGTACGTTCTACCTGGAGCCCAGTATTCTTCACACATACATAATGGCTCTAAAATATAGTCGTATAACAGCAGTAGGGGCCATGTTTTATGTGACCTTTATATGCACACAGTGAGAATTTTGTGTAGTGTCTCATTTAATCCTCACTACACACCTAAAAAGTGTATGTTATTTCCCCACTTTATAAATAAGGGAATGAAGGCCAGAAGAGGTAGAGTAAGTTGCCTAAGGTTAGGCAATTTCTATGCATCAGAGAAACAGCTGAAGTCTACGCTTGTTAAGTCTAAAGTCTGAGATGTTTCCTAGTATACTCAGAGCCTAAGAACCTAAGCATGCCTACCAAAACCTAGATATTATGTTCTGGGCATAACACTTATATTGCCTAATATTTCAAGAGCCATATCTTTTTTTTTTTTTTTTTTTTTGTGGTAAGCGGGCCTCTCACTGCTGTGGCTTCTCCCGCTGAGGAGCACAGGCTCCGGAGGCGCAGGCTCAGCGGCCATGGCTCACGGGCCCAGCCGCTCCGCGGCATGTGGGATCTTCCCGGACCGCAGCACGAACCCGTGTCCCCTGCATCGGCAGGCAGACTCTCAACCACTGTGCCACCAGGGAAGCCCAAGAGCCATATCTTTAATGTGTAGATTTCCTCTTTATTTTTGCTTTATTTTAATGATTCATTACTCTGCACAGAAACTTTGGAAAATTATATGAAGAAATTGGGCTGAATGAGGTCATCTGTAAAATGACTTGGTTATGTCCTCTCCAGGTTTTATAGTTCTATAATTCTGCTAAGGGAACTTTATAAACATACTTTCTCAATCAGTTTCTTCACTTTTTCTTGGCTTCCTTTAACCATATTATAGTGTCAAAAAATAAAATGTGATGTCTTAATATAAATGCCCCTGTATTAGTCAGGGTTCTCCAGAGAAACAGAACCAATAGGAAATATATATATTTGTGTGTGTGTGTGTGTGTGTGTGTGTGTGTGTATAGCTATTTGTCAATATATCTAAAAGGATAGTTATTATAACTAATTGGCTTATGCAATTATGGAGGCTGAAGTCCCAATATCTGCAGTTGGCAAACTGGAGACCCAGGAGAGCTGATAATGTAGTTTCATTTTGAGACCAGAGGTCTGAGAACCACAGGGGCTTATGGTGTAAGCTCCAATCCAAATGCCAGCGGGCTTGAGACCCAAGAATAGCCAGTGTTTCAATCCATGTCCAAATCTGAAAAGATCAATGTCCCAGCTCAACAGTCAGGCAGGAGGAGTTTCCTCTAATTCAGCCTTTTTCTTCAATTCAGATCAATTGATTGGATGATGCCCAGTCACATTAAGGAGGGCAATCTGCTTTACTTGCTCTACTCGTTCAGATGTTACTTTTAACCAGAAACACTCTCACAGAAACACTCAGAATGATGTTTGACCAAATGTCTGGGTACCTTGTGGCTTAGTCAACTTGACACATGAAATTAACCATCACACCCCCAAAACATGGTGCTAAATCGATCAGAGAAGCTCTCTCTGTCCATGGCTTTGACAGCATCAGGACAAAGAGCGAAAATATGGGCTTGGACTTTCTGAACATCAGTTTGATTTCTCCATCCTCTCTCCAGAGGGCCAGAATAAGAATGACAATTAAAGACAATTTATAACACTTATTTGGTATATAATGAAAAAATTTTAAATACTAAAACATAAAATAGATACAAAGAAATGGAAAGAAGTCTGATCATCTCATTAAAATTATTTCAATGCTTAAAATTTGAGGGTACCCCCGTTTTGCTGATATTCTCAGTATGATTAGTTTGTTCTTTTGTAGTCAACACGTCCTCTGTTCCCATGGAACGACCACTCAGATCCAATTCGAGTCATAGGCAATTGAAGACAGAAATCTTGTGTGAAATGCTTTCATCTGTCATTTGTTGGATTTTGCATTTTTATATTTTTTTGAACATTCTTCTCTATTTGTATTTAACAAATAGTGTATGCTTTATTTATGGTTAATAACTGCTATATCTACAATTTGTTTATTTCTAATAAGTTACTAACAACATTACAACCCACACATTCACCTGATGCAGTAGCAAACACATAATGTTGCATTCTAAGGTTAAAAAAAAAAAAGGTTGATAGAAGTATGATGCTCTTTGATGTCTCTAATACTACCTGACTTTGAAAGATAAATATCTTGGCCACAACTCATACTTGGCATATGACTCACAGGAATGTAGAATTAAATCCCTCTCTCAAACTTTAAAATTTTCCGCATTCCATGTCTAGGCAAAGAGATATCAGTGATTTTTTTTCATTTGATTATTCCCTTGATAACTGCTAATTTCATATCTCTCCAAAATTCACATGTTGAAATTGAACCCCTAATGTATTTGGAGGTGGGGCCTTTGGGAAATAGGTCATGAAGACAGAACCCTTATGAATGGAATTAGTGCCCTTATAAAAGAGACCCCAGAGAACTCTTTTGCCCCTTGCACCATTTGAAGACACAGCAAAAAATCAGCTGTCTATGAACCAGAAAGCAGACCTCTAGTAGATACTGAACCTCCCAGAGCCTTCAATCTTGGACTTCCCACCCTCCAGAACTGTGAGAAATAAATTTCTGTTGGGTATAAGCTACCCAGTCTCTATGGTATTCTGTTAGAGCAGCCCAAGCAGACTAAGATAATTACTTTCATATAGAGAATGATATATGGCATGTATAAGTATTTGAATAAATGGTTGCTGACCTTGCATCATAGACAAATAGGTATAGTTACATTTCATGCTGAGAATATTATTATATGTTCTATACAGTCTTTGCATAGTAGGTATTGATCAATCTTGTGGGGAGATACTTGATACGTGTTGATTCATTCACTCAGTGTACTCAACAAATATTTGAGTGACTACCATAGGCTAAGCTTCTAGGTTCTGGAGCTATAGCAGTGAACAAAACTGACAAAACCCCAACCTTCAGGAGCTTATATGCTAGTTTGATTTCATGGTACTCTGTATTTGCATATGCCTTCATATGCTCCCCATCCAGGCAGAAGGTACTACTGTGTTGCTCTCTACAACTTTACCTTTTTAGCATAGGAGGCTAGAGGTACTTTACAGTTCTAAAACAAATAATGCGTATCTCACAATTTTTTGTAATGTATGCTGTATACATCATGTAGGGGTAAGTGGAGTATTTAAAACAACTTGCAGGGCTTCCCTGGTGGTGCAGTGGTTGAGAGTCTGCCTGCCGATGCAGGGGACACAGGTTCGTGCTCTGGTCCGGGAAGATCCCACATTCCGCGGAGCAGCTGGGCCCGTGAGCCAGGGCCGCTGAGCCTGCGCGTCCGGAGCCTGTGCTCCCCAACGGGAGAGGCCACACAGTGAGAGGCCCGCATACCGCAAAAAAAAAATAATAATAATAAAAAAATCAAAATAAAATAAAATAAATTGCAAATACTAGACTGGAATGTTAGAAAGGGAAAGATAGTACCAAGATATGAAGAATATTTTTTGAAGCAAAGAGAGTGGCTGCGGAAAGAGAAAGGAACTGGAGAAAAATGATGCGATGAAATGCACTGAGGTTTCGATAAAGTTTGTTACCCAAATTTGATAGAAGGCTATCCGCTGACTAGTGGAAAGATTTAAGGGGGGTAATTTTAATGAAATACAATAGTGAATCAGAAAAATGTGATTTTAGTCATGTCCTTTTGGCTTAATTAGAGGGGAGAAGGTTTAGAAGTAGAGCTGCTGATAGGGAGTATGTTTCAGCGATTCAGGCCAAAGATCATTAAGAATTTGTAGAGATGGAAAGGAAGAAGTAACTATTAAAGATGTTGTTAAATTAAAATTATATGTGGGAGAAGTATGAAGAATCAAAGGTAACTTAGAAAGTTGCTTGCCTTGGGGACAAAATAGATGGTGACATCTCCCACAGTAATGGAAATGCTACATAGAGAAAAGAGGAATTTAATTTTTTAAAATTTATTTTTAACTCTACAACAGGCATCATTTAGATTTCTTTATGGAGAAGTGTTAGTTGTCATTAGAATATTAGAATTTTATGTTTTTTGTAAGTTGTGAGAATACTGAAATACATCATAGAATAATTTCATTCCCTATCTAGAATAGGAGCAGTTGACATATTCTTAATAGGTCGATATTTCAGTAGGTCTAGTAAAGTAAGTATGGTCCTTTGCTTTTTATCAATGTCTCTGGAATAATTATGTAACATACCCCCCAATATAATTCTAAACAATCACAATAAAAGGAACTATGCTGATGATTTTAACTTTTACAGCATCGTGTCCCTCCTTTGAAATTTTGTTCAAGGGAATTAACTTGGAAAAAGTTTGAATAAATTGCATTATAATTTAAATAATATAGATAAATATAATTTTAGCAACTAATGATAACTACTTTTTTCTAAAGCACTTTATGGTAGAAATCAATTCAAACATTACTCAGTGCTTACCAATAATAATGATCTCTAAGAGGAGCAGTGATAAGAATAGCTGTTAATAATAGCTTAACAACTGCTGAGAGCTTATTATGTACCTGCCACGGGGCTAAGTACACTGTCTCATTTAATAATAGATATTGTTATTGTCCTTGTTTTTTGGATTGAGACCCTGAGACATAGACAGGTTTTATTTTTGGTGAGTAGTTTCCGTTGGAGCCAGGTTTTGAACCCAGAGATTTGAGCCAATGGTGCCAAAAGGGGGGTGGGGTGGTGGGATGGAACAGAAAAACTTGAGTTGTATACATTTCAATTTTTTTTGTCATGGAAATTTTTTATTGATCGACATAACAAGCATGTCAGGTAGACAGGGGTTATTATCTCCCTTCAAACCTGAAAACTTGTCTCAGGAAGATTCATGAATTGTAAAGTCAACAGTTTTTAAGTGGTAGAGTCAGAATTTAAATGCACTTTGTTTCTGTTTTTTAATTTTAAAATTATATTAACCTTGTTGGAAGAAGAAAGGCCTGAACTTCTCGAAGTCAGGTTCTCAGAGTTTATTGTGCTTAAAAATTACCTGGGGAATTTCTTTAAAATAAAGATACCTGAGCCCAGCATCTCAAATCCCAGGTGATTCTGATGAAGGTGGGTCTCCATTTACCTTTCAATAAAATACCACCTTAGAGGTAGAACTTAAGTAGGCTGAGATGAGGGGAGGATTTGACCAAAGGCACCATTGGAAAACCTAAGGTAGAAATCAGACAAGTTGATGGACAGAGGGTGTGTAGAGGTGAGAATGAAAAGTAGGATAGAAAATAAGCTGAGATGAGTTTATGCAGATCAAGATTGCAACCTTATATTCATATCTCAAGTACCTATACTTCACTCTTATGCTTGGGAAGGACTTAAAGGGTTTTGAGCATATAAATGTGTTATGATGATTACAATTGGCAGTGGTAGGAAGAATGGCTTATGGGGCAATTTTAAATTGTACAGATTTAAGTGAGATGTTATGAACCTGAATTAGGGTATTACAAATTGTAATGGATGGAGTGGAAAAGACATAACCAGTCTACTAGTTGACTAATCCGAAAAGAAGAACAGAAAAATTAGAAATTCAAATATAATGGGCTTTTAAATCTGTATCACTGAATATATGCTCCGGAAGGGAAGAAGTTTAAAAATTATTCTGGCAGACTTTTCTTCAAATTTCAAAAAGTATCAACAGCTATTTTTTAAGTTATTAAAATGTTGTTTTCGGTTGCACATATCTTTACGTTTATGATGTTTATGAGGGCTGGCGGATCTCCAACTTAGGATGGGTGGGCGTCTACCCAGTGTTTTTGGAATCTCTTTTAAGAGTTGAAGGTCAATTTCTTGGGATTCTTGGATCTTCTGTAGTGAACTGTCTTCCTCTAGGGCGAAGTAACAGTATCCAACTCTACAGAATGCATTAGGGTCATAGAGTTTGCAGAGAATGCTATAGAACCCATAGAAACTTTCTGTGAAATTAAACTTGGGTGAAACCATTTAGCTTGCAAATGGGTGAAAGCTCTCATGAAGCTTGCAGACAGGTATTCTGCAGGGTTTAGGTTGTGGGGAAGAATGATCAGGGAAGCACAGCACTCCAAAAATACACAGCAAGTCTTGGCAAACTTTGCCTCTCATGGTATCTAAGTGCATCCAACAGATGGGGATTCCTTAGTGAAGCAGAGGGCAGAATTAAAGGAAGAACAGCTTTGGCCAAGTACTAGGTACAATTAATGGTTTCCTCTTTATAAAAACGGTTCCTGACAAATGCAGGTGAACGAGACCATTGAAAAGACTCAAAGAACTTGCTGGGACCAAAGTAATAAGAAACTGCTAGCATGGATCAGTGAATTCTATTTTTTTTTCTTACTATTTTTGTGGATGAATGCTAAATATTCAGAAGGAGAGAATTTATTTGTAAGCTTTAGAAAAATGCCTTCTCATATTTAATAAAAATAAACTAGCAGCTATGTGAGAAATATCCATCTTTACCAAAACCATTATTTTTTCTTCCTGATTGACTGTATTCAGGCCAGTTGAACATTTCTGACTTAATTATGCATACTTCTGAGGGGGCCATCGACAAGTCAGTGGTTCTCAAACCTGCTACACATTAGAATCTTTCTGGGGAATTTTAAAAACACTTGGGCCACACCCCAAGAGAGGCTGATTTAATTAGTCTGAGCTAGGTTTAGGCCACGGATTTTTTTTTTCTTAAGTTGCCAGCTGATTTTAATATGCAGCCAGGGCTGAGGACCAATGAGATGGATAAATGTCAGAATTTCAGTGCTAACTGGTACAAAACCATATTTTTCATGGGAACAGTGACTCCAAGTATTGAGCAAAATGCATAGTAAGGATGGAAAAATTGGGAAAATGAACTACATTACAAATTCTTTATTTGTAAGATTCTGCTACTTGGCTTGATATAGTCACAAGGGAGGAGAAATACTTGACATGCTGTGAGTTTCACCCAGGCTGCTGCACTCAATATCCTTGTAGGGGAAGAAACTTCCTTATTTGAGTGTCTGCTGTCATGCAAGTTTGCCTTACATGGATATTCATATCGCTTTCTCTTTTTCCAAAAAAAACAAAAGGAAATCATAGAATTCCAGTAAATTATTTTTTAAAACTATTTTTGTTGTAAAATATGGCACTCAAACAACAATATGTGTTATGTGCATGAAACAAAGCAAATTCTGTGTAAACATCATCCAGGTCAAGAAATAGAAAAAAATAGCATCTCAGAACACTTCCATGTGCCTTCTTCCAAACTTCTACCAATATCCTGACATTTATGGTAGTATTTATTTCCTTTTGTTAATGCTTTTATATGGATTAAGCACTGCTAAACTCCATACTGTTACTAAACACATTTATATATATTTTTTTAAGTATAAAAGACAGGTTTTGGTAACACCTTATGAAAAATTAAAGAGTACAGTATGTACTTTTTTCTGTCTGGCTTCTTTCAAATATTATGCTTGTTTGACTTAACTCATTGGTTCATTCTTTTGTGTTGCCATAAAATATTTCATTTTTAATATATTGCAGTATATGTATCCCTTTTATTTTCAATAGATGTGTTAGATATTTCTATTCCTTTTTATCACCAAAAATACTGCCAGTAACTTCTTGTACCTGTCTCTCAGTACATATTTGCTTACATTTCTGAGGAGTATATAACCTAAGAGTAAAATTGCTAAGAAGGTGTGGGTAATTTAGAAAGGTATCTAATTTAGAAGATAATGACAAACTGTTTTCCAAATTTTTTGTACCAGTTTACACTCCCACAAGCAACATATGAACATTCTTGTTACTCTACACCAGAATTCTGCAAAGTACGGCATGCTGCCCAAGTCTGTCCTCCCACTGATATTTAAAGACAAGGTTTTTGGGGAACACATCGATGCACAATCATTTACCCATTGTCTGTGGCTGCTTTTGTGGTACAAGAGCAGAGTTGAGTATTTTTTTTTTGAAATATAGTTGATTTACAATGTTAAGTTCAGGTGCACAGAAAACTGATTCAGATATACATACATACATATATATGCATATATATGTATTCTTTTTCAGAATCTTTTCCATTGTAGGTTTTAAAAGATATTGAATATAGTTCCCTGTGCTATACAGTAAGTCCTTGTTGTTTATCTATTTTATACATAGTAATGTGTATCTGTTAATCTCAAACTCCTAATTTATCCCTCTTCCCTGTTTGCCCTTTGGTAACCATAAGTTTATTTTCTATGTCTGTGAGTATATTTCTGTTTTGTATCTTTTTTTTTTTAAGATTCCACATATAAGTGATATCATATGATATTTGTCTTTTCTCTGTCTGACTTACTTTACTTAGCATGATACCATACAAGTCCATCCATGTTTTTGCAAATGGCATTATTTCATTCTTTTTTATGGCTGAGTAATATTCCATTGTGTATATGCACCACATCTTCTTATCCATTCATCTGTTGATGCACATTTAGGTTGCTTCCATGTCTTGGCTATTGTAAATAGTGCTGCTGTGAACATTGGTGTGCATGTATGTTTTTGAATTAGAGTTTTTATCTTTTCTGGATATATGCCCAGGAGTGGCATTGCAGAATCATATGGTAACTCTATTTTTAATTTTTTAAGGACCCTCCATACTGTTCTCCATAGTGGCTGCACTAATTTACATTCCCACAAACAATGCAGGACAGTTCCCTTTTCTTCACACCTTCTCCAGCATTTGTCATTTGTAGACTTTTTAATGGTGGCCATTCTGACTGGTGTGAGGTGATATCTCAGTGAGTACTTTTGACAGAGACCATATAGCCTGCAATACCTAAAATACTTATTATCCATCCCTTGACAATTAAAGTGTGCTGACCCCCACTGTACATCTTCAGTCACTCTTGGTGTTGTCAGGCTTTTCATTTTGCCATTTCTGATGGAGATGTAGAATTTTCTTTTGATTTACTTGCATTTTCCTCATTACTAGTGATTCTGAACACTTTTCCATGTCTTTCTTGGTCATTTGGATATCTTCATTTTGTGAAGTCTCTTAATCATTTTTCTGTTATTTTTGTCATTTTCTCATTGAGTTCTTTATAAAATCTGGTTATGAGCCCCTTGCCAGTTAGACAACTATTACTTTCTCCCTCTCTGTGGTTTGCCTATTCATTCTCCTGATGATGTTTTCAATGAACAGAATTTCTTATATTTTAAAGAAGTCAAAGTGAAAAGTTTTTACTTTCGGTTAGAGCATTTTGTGTCCTACTTAAGAAGTTGTTTTATATCCCAAATAATAAGTATTCTTTGACATTATCTCCTAGAGTAGTAGTTCTTAACTGAAGGCAGTTTTGCACCAGGGGACGTTTGTCAATGTCTGGAGATATTTTTGGTCGTCACAACTGACAATGTGCTACTGGCATTCAGTACATAGAGGCCAAGGATGCTTCTAGACATACCATAATGCACAGGACAGCTTCCCAAACAAAGAATTATCTGGCCCAAATGGCAATAGTGCTGCTGTTGAGAAACCCGATCCTAAATGATGTATTCATTTAACCTTTTATATTATCTATAATCTAATAAGGAATTTATTTCATGAAATATTGTGAAATAGGATTCAAGTTTCACTTTTTTCCATATGCGTTTCTGATCGTCCCAGAACCATTTACTAAAATGACTGTCCTTTCCTGTCACATGTGCTCTGTGATAAGTCAAGTGTTCGTGTATACAAAGTTCCCTGGGTTTCATATAACTATCCTATTGGTCTATCCTTGTCTATCCTTGTCCCAAAACACTCTCTCTTAAATATTACAGCTTTATCTAAAGTCCCAGTATAAGTAAGACATTTACTCCCAATACATTCTTCCTATTCAAGAATTTGCGTAATTTATTTCCATTTTAATGCTTTCCTGTTCGGTAGCCTATGCATTATATTTTCATATTTTTTGTAGGAGTTTCACATTTTGATGCTATTATAAGTGTTATATCTTTTAAAATTCCATTTCCTAATTATAGCATAGATATATGAATTTAGATTTTTGTGTGCATTGACCTTAAAACCAGCAACATTTCTAAATTTACTTACTAATTCTAATAACTTATATATAGACCATGTTGGATATCATACATTCACAGTGATATTATGTTTGAATAACAACACCGGTCTCTCCTCACTTCCACCCTGCCCAAATCGAATACCTTTCATTTCCTCTTTCCCCCTTCCATCACTACCTAGGAATTATTCTACAAAATTTTTTCAGTATAGTCAACTGTATTTAATTAGCACACTCTCTGTCGAAAGTATTGCCTTGACAGTTATTATAGAAGTGAATTTTTCTAACAAAATATTTCTTTTATCAACAATTATTTAATGAATAACCACTATTGGGCTAAGAATTCCACTAGGCACCAGTGAAATCACAGTGAGCAAGACCTGATCCTGGGACTGAGGGAGTTTACATTATGGTAGGAGGAAGTAGACTAGGAACAAATAAATAGGAAAAAATAAGTTGCTTCATTCTGTATATATTCTTCTGCCTTAGCTTTTAGTTTACTAATTTTCATTTCCATTGTGTGTAATTTGCTGTTAAACATATCCTTTGAGTTCTTAATTTAGGTAACTGTAATTTTCAGTTCTAGAATTTGTTTGGTTCTTTTCCAATCTACTTTGTCCTTCCTTTTATAGTCTCTATTTCTTTGCCAAACTTCTTAATCTTGTATCTTATTTCTTGAATTATTTTAAAGTATATATAACTTTAATATCTAGAGTACCTATGGGTGTGTTATTTTCTACTGTTTGGGTGATTATGGTTCACTCTTGATGTTGTACATACTATAGTTTGGGATACGTGTATATTGACATGTATCCATCGTTATGACATCATATAAGGTTGTTTTTCAATATGTACCAGATATTGTATCTGAAAATATTTGTAGAAGCATGTGTAGGATGATTTTATCATCCTTTATAGAGGATTTATATTTGTTTCTATTAGTTGTCTGGGTACTAGCAATCCTGGATCACCTTTACCCATTTTCAGAAGTGGAGATGATTGGAAGGTAAGTTGCCATTCCTGGGAAGATTTCTCTACTTCTTGTTCTCTTTTATCCTTGCAGGGGGTGGGGAGAGGAGGTTGTGAGATTCTTTGAGGTCTCAGTCTGAAGGATGGAGGGTTCACCAGGGAACCTTGGTGACCCCTGAACATCATCACTGTGCCCTAGCTAGGAGAGGCTGCCAGCATTTCCTCTCAGCGACCCTCTCAGGAATCAGCAAATACCTGCAAATGAGTAGTGCCACCAAGTCCCTGACTTTTCTTCTTTTCCAAATCCTGACTCAGCAATCCTTCCCTATCTATCTTACTAGATCTCAGATTTCTTCAGATGCTTTTTTTTTTTTTTTTCTTCAGATGCTTTTATAATTTGTTCTATTTTTCTAGAAGTACTCAGTAGGAGAGTTGGTCAGAATTACCAAGTCCACTGTTACTGGAAGGGAAGTTTCCAAGAATTGTTTATGTAAAAGACTAAAGAGTGCTAGAATTAGATTTTCTCAAAAGCTTATTTTTAAAATATTTTCTGTGTAATTTCAAGAGTTGTAAATTAACTATGCACATATGCATATTTTAACCTTATAAAATTTGCATTGATTAAATTAGAATTTAAGGCATGTTTATTTTTATACTATATAATTAACATATAAATCCTGTATCTTTTATTTATCAAGAGATTCTTTTAATTTCATTCTCCAATGAAATATACTCAGTACAAAAATGTTTAGTCTGTATCCTCCCATTGCAATGTTAACACCATGAAGTCCAGGATCATGTCTTTCTTGTTGACCCTTATATCCCAGTACCTAGTGAAATGCCTAGTCTATGTTGGAAACTCAAATGAATATTTGTTGAATAAATGAATGCTCATGTTCAAACTATTTGTTTCTATAATCACGCCTAACTGTAACACTTTTGACAGGTTGCATGCTCAATAAAAATGGTTGATGATCATACTGGAAGAATTTTCTAATATAAATTATAGGCATAGTTGAGTGTGAGACCATTTTTCCTGATTACTGGGTTCTAAATGTATGCAAATATATCTTTTTTTTAGCTTAAGTTTTACATAGTATGGTAAAAACCACAGATAATCTCAATGATACTTGGATTCTTGATAGAAAATAATAAAAATCTTGCTAGAAAATTTATGGATGCTTATCATGAGTCTAAGGAACCCATGGGAATAGTACACAGTTTTTGTGGGACAATCTTCAGACCTTAGAACTGATTATCTTCTTTATCCAGATTTATTTGGATAAAGAAAGAATATTTATTTTTAAAGCCTCAGTATAGAGGTTGTTTCACCAAGGTAAATATAGAAACTTTTTTGTTATCCTAAAATATTAGGAAACCCATGTTAATTAACCCATTAGTGAAAAAGTATGGAATCTCCCTGAAAATATTATTTAACTCCAAACAACATAAAGGTTCATACATTTTGCAGTGCCAGGCCTGAGACTTCTAAGACAGAGAAATACAAAACAACAGGAAAAAATCAGGTAACATTACTTTATTACTAGGGCTTTTGAAAGAACTTCTAGCTATCTAAAATTAGAATTTTTCTTAAATTAAGTTTAAGATAGGCCAACCTCAACCTAGCTGGATTCATTGTAAGCCTGTTCCCTTCACCCCATTCATTCATTATTGTCAGGGCGTGTGTAATTCTCTATTTTAATTTTTTTAAAAGCTTGAGGCATAATTAGCATGCAATAAATGGCCATATTTAAAATGTACAATTTGATAAGTTTTGACATATGTATAGACCTGAGAAGCCATCACCACAATCAAGACACTAGATATATCCATCACAACTGAAAAGTTTCTACATACTCCTTTGTAATCTTCACTCCTGTACCTCCCCACACTACCTGAGTTATCCAAAAGCAATCGTTAATCATATTTTGTTACTATAGTCTGCATTTTTCCATTCTAAGGATCGTGCCAAATCCATAGATAAAGTTTGTGAGAATTGACATTCTAATAATACTGAGCGTTATGAACTACAAAGGCAATATATCTCTCCATTTACTTAGGTCATTTTCAATTTCTCTCAGCAGTGTTTTGTACATTTAAGTGTGTAGGTCTTTCACATCATTTATCAAATTATACCCAAGTATTTTGTATTTTCATCATATTGTAAATGGTATTCTTATTTCAATATCTGATTGTTCATTGCTAATATATAGAAATTCTGTTGATTTTTAATATTTACTTTGTATTCTACAACCATACTAAACTCATATGCTAGCTCTAATATTTCTTTTTTGCAAATCCCAGGGGATTTTACTTCTTCCTCTCCAGTCTGCATGTGTTGTTGTTATTATTTGTGTGTTTTATTCCACTGCACTGGGTAGAACCTCAGTACAATGTTGAATGAAAGTGCTGAGAGTCGATATTCTTATCTTATTCCTGATCCTAGGGGAAATTATTCAGTCATTCACCTTTAAATTTGATATTAGTTATAGGCTCTTGTTAAATGTTTTTTATCCAGTTGAGGAAGTTTTCATTTCTTCTCTGCCAAGAGTTTTTATCAAAATGGATAGACTTTATCAAAAGCTTTTTTTCGTTTCTTTAAATGATCAAATGACTTTTCACTTTTAGTCTGATAATGTCATAAATTACATTATTTTTATTTTAAATTTTCAACAAATGCTGTGTTCCTGGGAAATTATACATTGTATCTAGTGTTGGATTCTATGTTCATGAGGGATAATGGTATGTAGCTTTCTTTTCTTGTATCGCCTTTTGTTCAGTTTTGATATATGAGCAACGCTGGCCTCATAGAATGAGCTAATTCCTTCCTCTTAAATTTTCTGGAAGAGTTCTTATGAGATTTTTATTTTATTTTTTTTACTAAATATTTGGTAGAAATCACCAGTAAACCATATAGTCTTGGAGATTTTGTGTATGTGTGTGGGAGGGAATCTTAAACTATAATTTCAATTTCTTAATTGAAATCTTAATATAGGATTATTTGATCTTCTTTCTATTTCTTCTTGAGTAAGTTTTGGTATCTTTAAAGGAATCAATAGGTTTTATCTAAGTGTTTGAATATATTGGTGTAAAACTGTTTGGAATATTCCCTTATTATCATTTTAATAGCTTTGGGTTCTATAGTGACAACACTTCTCTCATTTCTGATGTTGGTAATTTGTGTCTTTTTTATTATTTATGATTAGTCTGACTAAATGTTTACCAGTAGTATTGATTTTATCAAAGAACTTGTGCTAGACTTCATTGATTTTTTCTATTATTTTTCTCTTTTCTATTTCATTGATTTCCACTCTCATCTTTATTATTTCCTTTCTCTGTTCACTTACAGTTTAATTTGCTCTCATTTTACTAGTTTCTGATTGTAGAAAGTAAAGTCTTATCTTCTCCTCTGGGACTCCAGTGACACAAATATTAGATCTTTGCTTATAGTCCCACACATCACTTTTTCAGTCTATTTGCACAGGACTTCTACTTCTGAAAAAGATAGAGTAGACATACTTTGTCCTATCCCTCCCACTAAGGACAGCTGAAAACTGGGTATAATATAAGCAAACATAAGAAAATTCTAAAAGATGGAGAGAAGAGGCAGACCACTTCAGATTTAAAAGAACAGAATAGCCAGGATAGCAATGAGTATTCTGCATTTTCTTTTTGACCAGTAAATCCCAAACTGGGTAACAGTAACAGTTTACTGGACCATAGAAAGAGATAGGAATCTCTTCATCTGAATTGTATGTGCATTTCCACCCAATGGAGCAGTGTCGGAGGAGACCTGCTGAAACAGAAGACTAATAAGATCCAGAATTTTACAACATAATACAAATAGTACAGGTTTTGATTTAAAAAAATCACTTCTCATAAAAATAATTAGGAACATGTCAAACTGAATGAGAAAAGACCATTAACAGATGCCAATATGGAGATGACCACAGGTGTTAGAGTTATCTGACAAAGATTTTAAAGCAGCCACTGTAGAGAATGCTTCAGCAAGCACTTATGAGCACATTTGAAACAAAGGAAAAAATAGAAAGTCTCAGCAAAATTTGAAAGTCTCAGCAAAGATATAGATGATATCAAGAAAAATCAAATGGAAATTTTAGAACTAAAACATACATTAAAAATCTCAGTGGATGGACTTAAAAGCAGAATAGAGAAAGCAGATGGAAGAATCAATCAACTTAAAGAAAAAACAATAGAAATTACTATATCTGAACAAGAGAGAAGCAGTCTATCTGATACATTTTTATCAATGTACATATATGTCTCTTTTCTCCCAACCTAGTTTATACATTTATTTCTTAACATTAAAGCATATGATATTTTAATTTTGGCTATAAGTGCTCATTTCTCCTTAAAACATCTTAAGTGCTATACACCAGATGTCCTGATAGCATGATGGAGACTTTGTAACTATTGGAAAAATCTATGTTAGTATCACAGGTCTTCTATGCTGTGTTTTGTGACTTGGCCCTAAGGACACTCTAAGTAGAACTCATAAACATGCCCCATATTTGAAGGTAATGCAAGTGGACAAAGCTAGTTCCTCGGTCTCAGGATTACTTATACCCAGAATCGTCAAGAGACGATTTCACATTCTTTATTTTACTCCCTCTTCAAATGCTGCTATGTCGTCTAATAGGTAGCAGGGAATTAAAAGACACTCAGATAGACAAGTACCAGATTCCCCTTCCTTTATGTCAGGTGCTTTTGGAGGAAGTCCAGAGTGGTAGTGAGGGGAATGAGATTCTGAATCAGACAGCCAGGGTTTAAATTCCACCACGCTTACTTCCTAAATGTGTGACATTGGACAAGGTACCTGACTACTTGCTTATGACCCAGTCTCCCATGTATAAAATTCTAGCACAGTGACTAGACTATTAAATTAGTCATTTAATAAATGTCAACTTCATTTTCTGTTTTATGAAAAAATGAAAAAGAAAAATGTTACAAACTTGAAGAGCCAGAGGAACCTATAAAGCAAAACCAGTTTGAAACCAGGTTAAGACAAAATGCTATAAGGCAACTATTTGCCTAATTTTTCTTTCTTCAAACATGAAATAATACTTTATCATAAAAAATAGGTAGGGTCTGGGCTTCCCTGGTGGCGCGGTGGTTGAGAGTCCGCCTGCCGACGCAGGGGACACGGGTTCGTGCCCCGCTCCGGGAGGATCCCACATGCTGCGGAACGGCTGGGCCCGTGAGCCATGGCCGCTGAGCCTGCGCATCCAGAGCCTGTGCTCCACAATGGGAGAGGCCACAACAGTGAGAGGCCCGCGTACCGCAAAAAAAAAAAAAAAAAAAAAAAAAAAATATATATATATATATATAGGGTCTTCCAAGACTTTTTCTACACCAACACCATGGGACTTTCTTAGTATAACAGTGCATTTGGTTCGAGTAACTGAACCCACTAGGAGAGTTTTACCATTTCGTTAGAGTAACTTTCAAAGGGGAAATATACACATTACTATATTGTTAACGAGCATATGATATACAACAAACTAGAAATATTATGTAGTGCATGCCAATATTAATGTGTGCTTTCTCCTCATTCAGAAACTGAAAAAAGCTTCTTATCCATGGAGTCCAAAATAACGAGGTATTTTGTTTCTGTGGACTTCCAGAACATGTGTTATCCCAGTACTGATCACTGATGTGCCCTTAGCACTCTTATTCCATTTTGTCCTGGATGAGAATGGTGTATTATTTGATTTGGTTTTTCATCAGTGCTTAATCTTTTACATATGTGAATGATTTATGTTATACACAGTCTATATCAAACAATTTCTGAAGGGGCTTTGCATTTTTCCCATATGCATAGGGAAATTCTTCCTCTGTAATTTTGTTTAAGCAAGGAGTGATTCTCTCTGGATGAGAGTCCATTATTTCTGTGTCTGCTTTCCATTCTCCGATTAGCATTCGCTGTGCCCATTTAACTGTTTTTTGGGACAAAATAAATTTCATGTTAGCTTTAAAAGCAGCCATGTCTCATGAAGGAATATAGCCAATCATCACTCAGTTTATCTCCTCCTTCTCAGCTTTACTCTGTGCTTCTACTTTATTCTTCGTCGTTTTGCATACCTCAACCTTCAGAGCTCTGTGTTATATGTAAAGTTCCTCCATTAATCTATTAAAGTTACCTCTATTACAAGCACTATCTGTACATAAACAATGACTCTGAAGTCACATCTGGTCACCTGCCAGTAGTGTTTTATACCTCTAATACCAGATCAGTGTTGGGGAGGGAAAACTTTTTTTCTACCGTCTTAGATTCTATTCCAGGGACCATGAAAATTAAACTAACAAAAGACAGATCAACAAGAGAAAGGGTACACAATCTTTGTTAATACCTATGTGCATGGCATTTTAAAAGAAATGCAACTCAAAGAAGTGGTTAGATTCAGGGATTATATACCTTTTTAAAAAAGGAAAGAGAGGTTGAGTTTCAAAGGAGGATAAATTGTCAGGAAATAACTAGAAAGTATGGGGGGAGGTGTCTAATGGAAGATAGGGCTATTTTACTATGTTCTGTTTATGCAAACTCATCTTGGTGTTGATTCCCTGTCTCCCAAGATAAGAGTCACTCTTCTCTCCCTGGTACAAGGCAGGGTACCTTCTTCAAAAGGAAATTTGTGCCCTGCTTTTAGGCAGATAAGGGGAAGAGCAGAGACCTATTCCTACATCTTTTGATTTTAAATTGCCTTCAGCTCAAAATAATTTTTATGCCAAAGTGGCATATTTTGGGGTGGCATATTTCTGATCTCTTCATCAGTCATGAAAAATTCCCCAAAATTCCAGTGTGAAACGAAACTCAATAGCTAAGGAACTTTGTTTCCTGTAGTTTGGTGGGACTGTTAATAACCAAGGCACTCCATCGCCGCTGAGGAATGGGAACTTTGTTTTGATTCAGTTAAACATGCCTTAAACGTTGCAGACACAGTTACCTGAAACTGAAGGCTACTGAATTACAAATTTTATGCCAGGAATATGCACATGCAATTTGGTTAAGGAGACTCCTATCTCTTTCTATGATCCAGGTTAACTGTTGTTATTCAGAAAGCAACAAGTTTGTAGTCCTGAAGTGACCCGTTCATTCAGAAAGAGTGGAAGACACGAGATAATATTTCATTGCAAATAATAGTCTACATTCACTGTTTGTTCCTGCCTGAATTACTTTCCAGGTCTAGCAGTGCTTTAACCTTTCTGTTGTACAAATTAGTTTTAAAAAGTCCCTCATCTTACTCTGGAGAGGAGTAAAAAATGACCTTAATTGTGATCTCCCTGTATTTATAATACCTTTAATTTCAAATACAAGATCCTGAAGTCTGCTGATAATGTGAAAAGGTTGCATACTGTCTTGTAAGCAAGATTTCTCCCTTTATGTCCTGATCATACTGGAATATGATCATTTGAACAGAGTGTTCTCATAAAGGGAAGATGAACTGATGAGGAAGAATTTTAAAAACACTACTATTAAATTAGCCAGGGTACATTAAAGATCATTAAACTGTAATATACTTTAAAAAAAAGACAAATCAAACAATAACTTTAGAAAAATAGTTACTTGAAAAGACAGGTTTTTGATGACAGCTTATGAAAAATTAAATCAAATACTCCACCAGGACTGTGGGCATTAATGCATTATGAAGGAATCCCTTTTTTTCTGACAGTTGAAATAGGAACTATTTCTTTTGTCTTGCCCTCTGCATCGTTGCCTAGAAACCCAGTTTCCTAGAGGCATTTGCCCATCAAAGTACAGTTCAGGTAATGTATTTGGTTTTCAGACGGAGATGGCTAGAAAGAAGTGGAGTGAGGGTGAAGAAATGACTTTTTTGTTTGTGTGTAGGTAGAGCCTAAAATCCTCACAATACCTGAGTACAAATACAGAAAAATTGAGTAGAATTACAAAGAGAAGGATAAAGCTATAAGGTAATTTATTTTTCAAGGGAACAAAAATATAGGCTTTTCAATAGTTAAAATTATTAAAGAACTGTATGTAGAAGCTTATTATCTGCACAGGAAAACAATTAGCAATTGACTATGTGCCAAATACTTTCCCTTTGAATGTTCCAAGATTGCCCCAGATTGGTTCAGATTGGCGAACTATATTGCTAATTCAATTGCTTTGTGGAGTCACAGCAAAGACACCCAAAGAGTCTGGACAAATGATGAGGTTGTGTTTCTATGTGGATTATCTTATATTATTTTCTGCTGCATTTGGCTTTTATGTAGTTTTATCTTCTTTCAATAATATAGAATTACTAATGAAGCACCATGAAAATAAAATTATAACTACAAATTCCGCTGCCTAGGATTTCCAAATAGATAAAAAAGTAAATGCCTACAATAATATTTTACCACATGCATACATAATATTATATTCACTTCCTGTATTCATCCCCCATCAGAGTTTTAGGCCATAAATAGCATTTCAAAAAAAATTTCGAGGATCAGACAATGACTGCCACTGTCAAAACCCAGAAAGGTATATACTCTCTCATTGGGTCCCATTATGCTTGAAAAAAATATTGTGAGTGGTTAATCAATCTTGGTTTTCTCTTCAGAAAGCAGAAGTTGCCTACTTCTTCCAACTACTGCTTTACTCTTGAGGGCTCTTGCTATTACTGGCAACCAAAACCATAATGACCAAAAGAATATGGCATCTTGTAACTGCCCTCAAATTTTGGAGAAGGAGATGGTTTTTACTTCTAACAAATGGTATGTATTAAGATCCAAGTGGCCATTAGTAGTGACTGAACATCCAATGACTTCTGAGAGTTACCTAAAGTCTCTCCCTGTGAAAGTGTTTCTATGGGACATTTCTCTGTATGCCACCCATGCACAGCAGAACTTCTAACTTCTCTTAAAATATTCCTTGTGTTGAATCCAACTGTATTTATCACAGTAACTCTGACATGACTTCACTGTAACATTTTTAATGAGTGCTGCAGTAAATGGGTTGCTACTGACTTCCATTCATTGTTATGGACTAGTAGGGATAATCACTTGGGATTTGGTGTTGTGATTCATACCAGGATTAAAGAACAACTGTGAACAGGCAAGATGAGTTCACTTTACATGGACAATCATCTGTCATCCTTCGCATAGAACTCTTTCATTTTGTAATATTAAGGCCGAGCTATTGTCCATTATTAGATATATTCATCAGTACCTACTGTATAAACACAGGCAACTCAGAAGACATTTCTCAGGTACAGAGATGGAATCGGTAGATCAAACGATAATATGCTAATAGTCAAACAGGATTTTTTTTACTGCATAATGGGAACTGTTCATTATGACTAACACAGTGCCAGGCACTTAATTGTTAATTATTTTAAATAAACAAATGAACTGAATTTATGGGGAGAGTTTGAAGCAAGATACAAATGAAATAGCCTGTTGAGTGATAGTAAAATCAAAAGTATGATTTAATGTGGTAGGATTAAATAGTGTCTATCAAATATTAAATAATATTATTGTGATTTATTATCAGTTTCCTTCGGTTCTGCCATTTGGCCCAAAGCACACACTCAAATTGAACTTGCTCTATAATGGCAGCTGAATAGGACACAGATGATTGGCTTCTTTGGGAGCCGTCTTAATCTTATTTTACCAAGTTGAAAAGACAATAGTGAGTAATTACATTCTTGTAAGGGCCAAAATAGACGGACTATGAAAAATCGGGATGCATTTCTACTGATAGATGGCACATATAAAGAAAGATGTCTATCTTTGCCTGCATGACCTAACCAGGGTTAGCTTGTTTAGCTATTAATTCCCTTGTTCAAGTTATTACTATGTGCTACCTCAGAAAGACAAATTTATTTATTTTTTTGGTCTTTGTTGTGAATGTATAAGTGAGATTATCACACTCAAATTAAGTTTAATAGGTTATTTGTGTCTAACTAATGAATAAACTGAATTTTGTCTTTGGCCTTTGCCTGCAAAGAAAAACAAAACCCAAAACAAAACAACAACAAAAATAGTTCACTTGCACCCTGGATCAAATATCCTCTTTATTTTATTATTCTCAGCAGGTTGGGATTGCAGTGAGCCAAGACATAGCAGTGCTGTGTTGAAGTTGTTTGTCTTTTAAGGTTCAGTGAAAACCCTGTGAGGTTCTGACCTTTCCTACAGATAGGGTGTGTTTGGGGCTGTTTCAGTATCTGCTTTGTGTTCCTCAGGATCCTATTATAAATGGTTGAGTAAATCACCAAACCCTCAACTTCATGACATAAAAAGAAAATTATTTTCAAAATAATAATTCCCAAGGTAAATATGAGAACACACACACACACATTTTAGCAAACTAGTCAAGAAAAGTAGTTGGATTTAAATGCTTTTTTTTTTTTTTAACAGATCTAGAGTTTAAACATTTCTGTTGCCAATGCTAATGGTCAAGTACAATGTACACCTGTGTTCTTTTCTGTGCGCACTCAGTGAGGAAGCTCTACTAAGAACTGCATTTTCTACTTTTTTTTTCATTTTTTTAGTGACTAAACTTATATTTTTATTATTATTTTTTTTAGTGACTAAATTTATTAAGTGTTTGGATGGACTATTACTATGAATATTAATTGATAAATAATAAAGAGAAAGAGAATTTTCAATCGTTGATCATACAGCTGGTCAAGCATAGCAGAAAAAGTGGGGACTCTGGAGTCAGAAAGACCTAGACTTTGCAATGAGATCAGTTAGTAGATGTGTGAGTTTGGCCCATATATGTAACCTTTGTGAGATTCAGCCTCCTCGAATATAAAATGTACATAATAATATCTCATAAAGTTTTCAAATAAGCACATATTTAAGTGCCTAGCACAAGAACTCAAAAAATGGTATTTATTTCAATATTAAAACAGACAAAATTGAACTCTATGATATATATTATTGTGTTGTAAACACTTTGACACTATTTACAATATTCTTCTCGTGCCTTTATATTTTTCTGTTTTTGTGTAATTTATTTTTATTTACACACTTCTGTAACTATCCGGAGGTTATTGCTCAGACCAGATATACCAATGAATACCTAATGGCCAAATACAACTGTCAGTTTTCAATGCTCATCTAACCTAGGCTCTCTGTAGTAATTAGCACTTGTGACTTTTTCTCTTTTTCTTCTTAAACTTGTCTCCTCCCCTGGAGTATGTGGCAGAATGTATCTTCCAAAGATTGTTGCAACAATAGCTCCCATTCCTATGCCTTTTTTACACTATGACTTTATGTTTGTTCCATGGAGAGGTGGTATCTATATCCCTACCCTTGAAATGAGGAGGGCTGTTGTGATTCTTTTGACCAATAGAGTACAGCAACAGTATGCTATGTGATTTCTAAGGTGATTTAGCTTCCACCTTGCTCTATGGTATAAGTAATCTTAAAGCTATCAGGCAAGAATTATGCCATCACTTATCCTGAACTGCCATGCCATGCAAAAGCTCAAACTAGCTCTTTGCAGAAGCTCTGCTGAAAGGACCTGAGAATAGTTGAAAAGAGAGACTCAACTAGTCCCAGTTACTTCAATTCCCAGCTGTGCTCACTCCAGCTTCTGTCTGACTGTAACCTCATGAGAGATGCCAAACCAGAACTACACTGCTCATCCTTTCCGGAATTTCTGTTTGTTTTTGTTTTTGTTTCTTGCGGTATGCGGGCCTCTCACCGTTGTGGCCTCTCCCGTCGCGGAGCACAGGCTCCGGACGCGCAGGCTCAGCGGCCATGGCTCACCGGCCCAGCCGCTCCACAGCATGTGGGATCTTCCCGGACCGGGGCACGAACCCGTGTCCCCTGAATCGGCAGGCGGACTCTCAACCACTGTGCCACCAGGGAAGCCCCTTTCCTGAATTTCTGAATCACAAAAACTGTAAGAGATAATAAAATAATTTTGTTGCTTTAAGCCACTGAGTTTGGGTTGGATGCAGAAATGTATAACCAGAACAGACTGTTTGCTATAAGAGCTCTTGGTCTTCCCCTGTGTCTCTGGCATTCCTTCTGCACCATCATCACAAGTTCCTGTTTCCTCCTGCTGCCCTTTAAATACTGAAGCCCATTCTGGTTTTATTCACAGGCTTTATCTCTCTGCTTTCTATGTGTTCTTCTACAGATATTTCAATTGTTGTCATGACTGCAAGTATCACCTAAATTTTACTGAGTAACATACAAGGAGGAAAAAGAATAGATAGAAAAATTATTTGAATAAATCATAGCTGAAAAATTTTCAACTTTGATGAAATCTGTAAGGCTACAGATCCATGAAGCTCAATAACATGAAACATGAAACACAAATAAAAGTCTACCAAAGAACGACATAGTAAAATTTGGTAAAATCAGTGTTAAAAAGAAAATCTTCAAAGTAGCCACAGACAAAAAGACACCTTAGATACAGAGGAATAAAAGTAAGTGTGACAGCATATTTCTCGTTGGAAACAATGCAACTGAGAGGCTAGCCCCAACTTGAAAGGATGGAAAGAAAATAACCTGTCAGCTTAGATTCTCCACCCAGTGAAAATATCTTTCAAAATTGATGGCAAATTAAGGTTTTGTTTAAGAAATGTGAAAGCTAAAAGAGTTAATCACTTAGTATACGTGGACTGCAAAAAAATGTTAAAGGAAGTCCTTCAGGCCAAATTAAAATTAGTACAGATTGAGTCTGGATCTACACAAAGGTCTGAAAAAACACCAGAAGTGGTAACTACATGGCTACTTATGCTTTTCTTATTTTTCAAATCTCTTTAAAAGATTATTGACTATTTAAAGCATAAATGATAACAATATATTGTGGACTTTATAGCATATTTGAAGTAAAATGTATGACAACTATCATACAAAGCCTGGAAGTTTCCCCAGTAAAATGTACAGTTCTTATAGCATGTATGAATTATGGCAATATTACTTGAAGATAGAATGTGATAAGTTAAAGATGCATATGATAGACCCTAAAGCAAGCTGTAGTGTCTATTAATATCTGCCAAAGTATATTTTAGAGCAAAAAATAGTATTACCAGGGATAAAGAGGAATATTTTTTATTAATCAGAGGAGGTCAATTCATTAAGAGAATCTAAAAATCATGAATGTTTATAGATCAATAGCAAAACTTAAAAATGTGTAAAGCAAAAACCAGTTGAACTGAAAGGAGAAAAATACAGATCCACAAATATAGTAAGAGATTTCATCACCTATCTCTCAATGAAATGAAAATCAGTAATGTTATAGAAGACTTGAAAAACCCTACCAAACTTTTCACCTAATTGATATTTTTGTAATATGCCAATCAGCAATAGGACGATACAAATTATTTCTAGTTACACATAGAGTGTTTATCAAGACAGTCCACCTTAATAAATTTGAAAGCATTTGAATCATATAAAATGTATTCTCAGGATCCTATCATAAGGTTCCTGAATATAATGGAATTAAATTAGATAAAATATCAGAAAGGTATTTGGAAAAACTTCAAATATTTGAAACCAAGATTACATACTTCAGGAATAGATAAAGGTTATCTGTTAAAAAAACAAAAATACTACAGCTAACAGTACATTTATTGTGAAAGACTAATTGCTTGTCACTAAGATCAAGCACAAGGCACAGATAGCTGGTCTTACCACATCTAATCAATATGGTACTGGAAGTTCTGAACAATGCAGTCTGTATCTACATAAAGGATTGAAGAGCACCAGAAATGATAACTATTGTAGGCAAGATTTTTAAAAATCCAATTGGAGAGAAAGCAGTAAAACTATGTGTACTTGCACATAACATATCTTCTGTGTAGAAAATCTGTGGAATATACGAAAAGCTGATAGAACTAATAAGTGTGGTTAGCTAGGTTATAGAATATAAGAGTGCTATATGTAATCAAGTCAAATGTATTTTGCATACTAGGAACAAACAACCAGGAAATGAAATTTTAAAAACAATATCATTTTAAAAACTGAAAATATGAAAAAATCTCACAAACATGTTAAATATTTGTACCCTGAAGAAACAAACTATTGCTGAGAGAAATTAAAGAGAACTAAGTAGATGGAGAGATATATATAATGTTCATTATTCAAAAGACACAATATTTTTAAAATGTCAGTTCTCCCAGTTTTATCTATACATACAACTCAACCCTGATCAAAAGCTCAGCAGGCTTTTTTTTTTTTTTTTTAAGCTGAGAAACTGCTCCTAAAATGTATCTGGAAATGCAAAGGACCTAGAATAAACACAACCATTTTGAGAACAATAAAATTGGAAGACTTACACTACTGGACTTCAACCCTCATTATGAAGCCACAGTAACAAAAGGAGTGTAGTAGGCTGTAAAATGTATATGGAAATGCAAAGGACCTATAATAAACACAGCAATTTTGAGAATAATAAAGTTGGAAGACTTACACTACTAGACTTCAAGCCTCATTATGAAGCTACAGGAATCAAAAGGAGTGTGGTAAGCATCAAAATAGACAAACAGATCATTGAACAGAATAGAGGATCCAGAATAGACCCAAACATATATGGTCAAAATTTATTTAAACATGTATAGGCAATTCAGTGGAGAAGAGATTGCCTTTTCAGTAAATAGTTCTGGAGTAACTGATATTTATATACAAAAAATAAACCCACTTCAATCTATACCTCATGCTAGATATAAGAAATTATTTTAAAATGGATCATAGACCTAATTATAAAATATGAAACTTCTAGAACAAAAAATGAGGGAAACATCTTTGTGATGTTAAATTAAGAAAAATTTTTGATGACATTGAAAGCATAATTCACACACAAAAATTGATAAATCTGACCGTATTGATATTAAAACTTAAGAAGATACTGTTAAGAGAATGGAAATACGGCTCACAGAATGGGAGAAAATATTTGCCAATCATATTTCTTTTAAATGACTTGTATCCAGAGTAAATGAAGAACTCTCAAAATTCAAGAATTAAAGAAAAATAAAATTAAAAAAAAAACATGGATAAGAGATTTGAACATACTGACTGCCAAAGAAGGTATACAGATGAAAAATAAGCACCCCAATTAGTCATTAGGAAAATGCAGCTTAAGACCACAATGAGATACCCATACACATGGCTGAAATGGAAAAAAAAAATGACCACACCAAGTGTTAACAAGGATGTAGAGGAACTGAGACTATCGTACACTTCTGGTAAGACTATAGAATGTTACAATCATTTCAGAAAACAATTCATTAGTTTCTTTTAAAGTTAAGTATTCATCTGTTATAACGCAGCTGTTCCACTCCTAGATATTTACCTAAATGATGTAAAGTCTATGTCAATGCAAATAATTGTACGTGAATGTTCATAGAACTTTATTTGTAATAACCAAATATGGAAAATGAACAAAAAGTCCATCAACAGATGAATGGATAAACAAATTGTGGTATATCCATACAATAGAATACTATTTAACAATAAAAAGAATAAATGATTGATATATACAACAATATGGATAAATCCTAAAATAATTATCCTGAGTGAAGTAAGCCAGGCAAAAATTGAGTGCACATTGCATGACTTCATTCGTAAAATATTCCAGAAAGTTCAAACCAATCTATAATGACAGAAAGCAAACTAGTGGTTGCCTGGAGGCATGGATATTGAAGGATTCCAGAGGGGTTACAAAGGATTACAAGTAACCTTTTGGGGGTGATAGATATATTCATTATCTTGATGATAGCGATGATTTCACACATGTACACGTATGCCAAAATTTATCGAATTTTCACTTTAAATATGAACAGTATTGTACGTCAGTTGTGCTTAGGTAAATCTGTTTTAAAAACTAAAACCAAAACTTATAGGAGAATCACATTCTGTTACACCTTAACTAGGTGATTTTTCAGCAATTTATTTAATCTATGCCCCTCTGTTTCCTTACCTGTAAATTTGGATAATTATAGTGTCAACTATGTAGCTTGTTGTTGTGTGCTTTAGTGTTTGTTAAATGAGCTGGTCTCTGTAAACCTCTTAGGGTAGCTGGAACACAATATGAGAATTAGTTATTAACTATGCTTATTTTGTAGGAAGACGCAGCAGTTTCCTCACAGCTCATGGACATCTTACCCTGATTTAATGGAAGTCTATTCCTTCCTCCATTCCCATGGAACAAAGCCTAGCTACATGCTTGCAATTTAAGAATGTATTCAGAATTGCATTTTATTTAGGTTTTACTTCAAGAGAATAGAATGCTAAAGGCATATTTTTCTAACCCTTCTATGGACATTTTCCATATTTTCTCATTTACTTTCTTCTAGATTCTATGCCAGTATAATATGCTTTAGCTCAACGGAATTCCTCTGTTTCCCTATAAATAATGGATCCAGCAGTTTTCCCATTGCTTAGTTATTATTCAGCAATTTTATGATTTTTAAGAATCCTTCATTCTGGAATTCCTTCCACTCGTATCATTTCCTAAGTACCATAAACTAAGTTTGTAAACATAAATCTCCATGGTCAGTACATCTTACAAAACAGGAAATACCATCAAAGAGCTGAAGACATGTTTCACCCCAACCCCAGATTGCCGACAATAACAAGGATTCTTCCATACTATCTACAAGTTTTTATTAACAGTATCACTGGACTGAGATGCCATATCTGAGAGACCGAACTAAGTATGCTTCGTTTTTTTATTTAGTTGAGCTGAAAGCAGCTGCATTTCTGTTTGAATTGCTCCCTGAGCTCTCCTGCAAATATATAAAAGGATGTTATAAATAAGTTAGGAGTTGATGATTCTCATTTGTCAGTGAGGGCAGCCTAAGTGAAAGCTGCAGCAGGGAAGAAGAGAGGCAAAATATTAGGAAATCCTTCATAATTGTAGAGTGAGTTAATCATTCAGAGGATATTCTCAGGGAACCTGAGGAAATACTTAAGGCTAAGAGTAATATATTTTCTTTGGGAGAGATAGAAAGAAGGAGATACATCTTTTCCAAGATTAGGTACAGGATGTTATAACCTGAATCTCTGGTATTACTAAATCAATGTTAACACTAAACGACACTTCACATCTGTGAGTGTACGTGTGTGTGCCCATGTGCCGATGTGGGGTTGTACGTTATACACCAGGAGTGGAGACTTTGCATGGCATGCAAGGCTTTTACTATCCAGCCCTTACCCACCTGTTCTCCCAGAACATGGCTCCAACTTACCATGCTCTGTACCTCTCAGAAGCCCTTCAGTTTCAGCAGAACCAGCTACTTTTTTCTTTTTTTTTTTTTTTTTTTTTTTTTTGCGGTACGCGGGCCTCTCACTGTTGTGGCCTCTTCCGTTGGGGAGCACAGGCTCCGGACGCGCAGGCTCAGCGGCCATGGCTCACGGGCCCAGCCGCTCCGCGGCATGTGGGATCTTCCCGGACCGAGGCACGAACCCGTGTCCCCTGCATCGGCAGGCGGACTCTCAACCACTGCGCCACCAGGGAAGCCCCCAGCTACTTTTGTGTTTCCTAAATATGGACTTTTGACATCCATCTTGTTCTCCTGCATGTGAACTCATACTCTTTCTTTTTGAATTTCCGTTCTTTCTTTAATCATCAGTTCCAGTGTTGCATTATCTGTGGTATCTTCTCCAATCTCTCTAGGCTGACATGGGAACTCCCTCCTCTGTGCTCCCATAGTGCTTTATGCATACTTCTGTTGTGGAAAGCTGTTCACCAGAATCAGTGGGGTTGGCTCTTTCCAGAAGGAAACTTTTGAAGACCTGGGTCACATTTTTTCTTTTTATCACTGGGGCTAAGCCAGTATTTGGCACTGTTGTTGGTGTTCTTTATAGGCTTGTGGGATGAATGACTAAATAAATAAATGAACAACCCTGGGACCTCAAGAGGCAGAAAACAAGGGCAGTAGTACTCCAGGGGACTTTAATGAACGGGTGCCGCCACTGGGGACACAGACATCGGTTTACTGTGTTGGTCTCTGGCAGCTACTACTGCCCTTGCTGCCAGGGCTCCTCATGTCCCTCAGCCAGTCCTGTATTACTGGGGAGTCTTTGCAATCATTTGAATAGGTTTTTCAAAAAGTACTTGATGTTAGAAAGAATCAGCGGCAGGAATTATACTAAAATAAGATGATTTGCATGGTCAAAGAGACATTAAAATCAAGTAGATGAAATCAGGAAATGAAAAATTCAAGGGTGTAATAACCTATAATGGAAAAGAATCTGAAAAAGAATGTACGTACGTATATATACATGTATATGTGTAACTGAATCACTTTGCTGTACACCTGAAACTAACACAACATTGTAAATCAACTGTATTTCCATAAAAAACAAGTTATATAAATTCAAGGGGAAAATGTAAAGAAAAAGACTATGCAATGAAGACAAATATTTTAATATTTTGAAAATCTTTAGATAAAATATATAATGTAAATTACCAAGTTCAATTATTTTTAAGGCAAATGAACTATTGGAATAATTATTTGATGAAATTTACAATATAGAGAATTGATCCATTCAGGTGGAAAAAAAAACCAAACTTCTTTTATGCTATAATATTCCAGGAAATAGTCCAGGTTATTTTGAAGAAAAAAAAAAAGTTTCTCTGGAAATATATGAGTCATAGACTCATTCTCACTTGGTGTGTGTGATCACATGTTCACTGTATAACAAACTATCCCTAAATTCCGTAATTTAGTGACTAAAAACAATCATTTTATCATTATCTCTTATGGAGGTTGACTGGGCTCAGGTAGGCTTTTCTCACTTGGATCTTTCATGTGGTTGCAGTCAGAGGGTGGTTCAGGTTGTAATCTTGTAAGATACATTCAAGCCTGGCACTTCAGAGCGGAAAAGACCTGGTCCTTCTGTATCTCTTTGTAATATCTCCATGTACATTATCCAACATGGCAGCCTCAGGTGATATTCTTACTTGGTGGCTCAGAGCTCCAAAGCTGTGTCCCAAAGAAAGGTGGAGGCCCATTTCCTTCATGACTTCAGAAGTGATGCAGTGTCACTTTCAACACATCTGTTGATCAAGACCATCACAAAAACTCTCTCAGGTTCAAGGGGAAGTGACAGACTCTTCCCCTTGATGGGCGGACATTTTAAACCATCATACACATTTTCAAGTACAGATCAAAACAGCCCCCACACACAATTCCTTTCAAGCTTTCAACTACTGGGTGTCATGAATTTTCAGTAAGATTCAGACATGCTTTTGGAACTGCTCATGTCTCACTAATATGTATGACCTCTATAGGTGTTTAAATGGAACTTTATCAAGTGAAAATGGCAATAAGTTAGAATGAGATAATAACTTCTTTATTGCCTATTTTTAGAAATACTAATTTGTAGAGAGATTTTATAAAGTGAAGATGATTACAGTAGGATTGAAGTACTCACTCTGACACTCTATCACAGGCAAAGTTTGCTTGGGAAACAGAAACTGTCAATTGTTTTTCATCCAGGGGCTTGTCTGACAGGATAACTGATTTTTTCCGGTCCCTGCTCTCTATTTACTCACTGCAATATCTCTGACCAGATTCCCGCATGTAGATTTTATATTTATGCCTTATTTTCAGCTCTCTTCAGAAACATGACTGGAGCTTCTATCACTCCACTGCAAATCAAAATAAAACCATGAAAGCCAAATCAGTCACCAGGATTACTTTATTTTAAAACATTAAAAAAACCAATTACTTAACTATTCGTTGAGACCACTACAGATGCCCTATGGCAGCGTTGTCAATCTTTTTTCCCCCATGTTTGTCCCCTAAGGATTCCCTCTTCTACGAAGTTTAATACCACAAATATATCTGTTTATATCATATTTATATCTATGCTTTATATATAAAAATAGTAAGATTTTTTTCATCCCCCAAGAACTAATTTTTCGTCTTTGGGGGTGGGATCATCTCTAGTGAAATGCATGCCCTATAGGTATATATTTAATGGAATGATTTAATTAATTAAAATAACAAATTAGAGATACCATTGCAGTCTGGGAGGCGCACATTTACATATGGGCATCTTCAAAGTATTTAAATCCAACACATCTATATAATTGAGTTCATGTATCTAAATATCTATGTGTAACAGCTAGAGAGAGTTCTACTGCCAACCAAAGAAAACTAGAGAAAAGGGTCAATTTACATAGTTTAGACACTGATGTTTATCAGAGAAGGTCAGAATCAATGTTCAGAAAGTGGAGTTTGAGAGATGTGAGAAAGAAAAGCCATTGTTTGGCCGTAGAAGACACAAACTCCTGTAAACGCCCTTCTTAATCTGAATAGTCATCTTTGAGAAGAGCAAATTTCAAAAGGAGATCTAATAGGCTTAACAACTTTGCACATGCTTTGAATGTTAAAATGGTGTATTTATTGCCATGATTCAAATACAACCATGCTATAGTCATGGGGAGCTATGTTCCAGGTTAGACGGTCAAATAGTTTTCAAGTCAGAATGTTCATGACGTACCACTAGCAGTGAAGGAGAGTTTAATCTAAGCTTTCCCTCTCGTGCAAGGAAGGTGAGTTCTGGCCTGTGATTGTCAAACCACTTATGTATTGTTTTCTGTCTCGTTACTAGGGCATTCAGATGTGTGGTATTATAGATCCTCACTGTATAAACACAAGCCTGTTCTATCATAGGTTGTGTTGAGCATTTTTGGAGGGCTCTATTTAAAATTATAAAGTTTGAGTGAACCATTGACTAGAGAAAGGCTTGTGTTTAGATTAAAATGAAGGTGAAATAAACTGACTAGACTTCCAGCTTCTGTGGCCACCGCTAGGAGAGTCACTGGTCCTTTTGGTGGAAACACTGCATTCTCTCTCCCGATTGGACTTACAATCACTCCCTCTGTGAGGTCTCTCCTGGCCCCTCCCTCTTTCATCCCAACAATTGACCACTCCCTCCTGTGTCTCAAATATACCAGTGTGCCCTTTGCATGCGGCTACTGTAGGTACCATCTTCCTTGTAGATTCGCCTTCCTGGCTCCCCAGTGAAACGGAACCCCCAAATAGTCGGGCATCTCAGTTGTTTTGTATCCCTCTTTGGCAGCAGAGTGATGCACTTGTAAAATCTTTTTGAAGAAAGGAAGGTACACTGGCAGGTTCTAAATTAGCTTAACGGATTTTCTTCGCAGCAAACCTGGTAAGGCCTGTGTCAGCTCCTGACACTGAGCTTCTCACTCTGAAGACTCCGGCACTGGAATTAAGTGGTAGCAGCATTAAACTGGGCTGGACCACTTTTCCCTGCTTGTTAGAACAAAGGCATAATTATGTTCCATAACTCTCCTCGTCTTTGTCATGCAGAAAACTCTGGAGGAGAAAAGGCTGATGGGGTGTCTGTCAAAAGAGAGAGAATTTGTATTTAATTGAGTCGCGATTGTATTTTTATGGTTGAATTAATGCCTTTGGAGGGACCTCTTCAGCTACAGGATACAAGTTGTCTCATTTTCTCTTACCAGCCCCTATGACTTCGTATAGAATTCCAGAATTCTGGTAAACTGTAACGTGGAAAAATGATTAAGTGATTTATGCTCAATTTTGCTGGAAGGGAAAAATGCAAGGGCTGTCAGTCTGGGTCTTGAGAACAAACGAGTTACAGTTCCTGAGGCGGCTCATAAGGCTATCATTTCCCATCAGCTCCCATCACTGACAGCCAGGATTTACTAGCTGGAGAATGGGAAGGGGGCTGAGATTTGGTGCCAGGTATATCGGCACTATTCCATCAACCCGGCTCATACAGACATGAGGCTACCATGAATATTTGATGGTGGCGTCTTCCCAGAAATGCCTCTGAAACACAGCATTACTTTTCTTCCATATGCTAGGAGCCTCTCCACTCTATCCACGTGCATCTTTTTGAAAAATGACCCCTTGTAAACTACAAAGGCACTTGGGATTGTTTGTTTTTGCGGCTCCAGCTGGTGGCGTTTTCCTCTTGGCAGTCTGTGCAGGCAGTACACTAATTTATTGTCTTCCGGCTTCCTAGGATGAAGTGAAAAATCCCTCATCTACCGAGATGCTATATACATTACGTCTGTCATTATCCATCTGACACAGTGGCAGTGAGCGGACAGCCTTCAAGTCCCCTATGTGCTCAGAGAAAACAGACTTTGATCTATGACATTTGCTGTGTTCTCCAGGAAAACAAAAGGTGGAGAGGTGGAGATGGATTTAGATTAGGCCTAAAAATAGTTTCTGTTGATTTTCTTTGAAGTTGAAATACATAACTGTAAATTGTAAACTGTTAGAGGCTTCTTTTCCTGAGACATTTGGTTTCAGTGGGAGGCAGCCCTACCTCAGCATCTCATATGGGTCCAGTTATTTTTAAAAGAAAGCACATTAAACTTTGCTCTCTGGAGCTAGGAAAATGTATTTCTAAAATCTCTAGGGGGAAGTTTAGTGTTTATTTTGCTTTCAGAATCATCTCTAGATGATTTCAAATAAGCCTTATCTATTTCATCATTTCCCCAATTGTAATCTTTAGTATACTAGTTCAAAAAGATAATGATAGGTGTTTTGTGAACATACGGGAAATTTGGGCATACAGTAAGGGGGAAATTTTTGAGCTGCTAGATATTTCGTTTGCTTTCTCCTGGCACCACCTAGGCGGATTGCGTCATTGCGTCATGAAACTTTAACTTCTTTTAAGAAATTAAACATTCAGTCTACTGAAATATCGAACAAAATATGTTCCTCTCTGTGAATATGATGCCAGCTGCTGACCACCAGTCATTTCTGCACTGTGAGTGCATTAGTCTATTAGCAGGATAGGTTTGAGGCTGCCAGAGCCAGGCACTTACATGGGGCAATGTTGTAGGTCAGTGAGATGGCATATAGAGCAAAGGAAGGGCAGAAAGCTTGAAGCTAAGGAAATAAGAATTTTGAGTTTTAATTTGTGTGTTCATTCATTTGACAAATATTTATTCAGCGGCTATTATATATTACAGGGACTGTTCTTGCTACTCTAAATAGAGTTTTGAGTTTTATAGCTTGTAAGTTAATCAGGAGAGACAGAAATAAAACCAAATTATCAGGAAAAGTTTTAGAAACTCACAAATACTTTGAGACAACTAATCAGAGTGACTAGTTATTGATTTCAGTTTGGGAGTCAAGGACGTTTCTCTGAGGCAATGACTTTTATTTTTTGTTTTTGTTTTTGCGGTACACGGGCCTCTCACTGTTGTGGCCTCTCCCGTTGCAGAGCACAGGCTCCGGACGCGCAGGCCCAGCGGCCATGGCTCACGGGCCCAGCCACTCTGCGGCACGTGGGATCTTCCCGGACCGGGGCACAAACCCGTGTCCCCTGCATCGGCAGGCGGACTCTCAACCACTGTGCCACCAGGGAAGCCCAAGGCAATGACTTTTAAACTGAAATCTGAAGGACTAGAAGGAATATAGCATCCAGAAGTCTCCAGAAGGGGCATTCCCGGAGGAGGAAATAGATAGTACAGTAGCCCTAGTATAGGAACTGATTAATATGTTTGAGAAATCAAAAGAAAGCCCGAGGTCAGACCATAGAGGTCTTGGTAAGCCATTAAGTTGGCCTTAATGAGCAGAAGACCTCAAGTTCTCTTTCTGACCCCTGACAGCCAGATACATTTAGTAAGGAAAATGAATGTTTTGTTGATGAGTACTTTAAACAACAATGAAAACTTATGTTAAATGAGGGTTTATTATGTATCAAATGTGGTTCTAAGTGCTTTATATATACATTAAATATTTTAATCCTCATAACAGCTCTATGATTGTCAGTATTTTTATTAACCCTCTTACTATGTAGGAGGAAACAGAATCACGGAGAGTTTAAATGTACTTTCCACAGGCTCACAGTAAGTAAACGGCTGAGTTGAGATTTGAACCCCAGTGGTTTGGCTCCAGAGCCTATGTCCTTATTGGAAGACTTGTCACAGACTTAGAGGAAGCCTTTCCTGGATGCTTTTTTCTGAACTCCGTGTGAATGTACAACTTTTGCCACTGAGATCAAACAGTAACAAAGGGTTATGTTTTTCTCAAATGCTTCTTTCATAGGTTTAATGAATCTTTTATATTAAAAAGTTTCAAAGCCTAACATTCTTTAATCCAGAGAGACCCAGTTGGAAATCTGATCTTCAGAAATACAAACTATAAAATAAAAACACTAGATTACATATGAGTAGTTTCTTTATAACACTTGAATTTAAAATCCCCAATGTAAAGTTCTCAAGGAAGAAATATTGGATTTTATCACTTTTTAAACTTAAGCGAACCATAATATCGAGTCAAATAATAGGTACTAAACTAGCAAATTTTAATTTTTAATCCATGTTCTTTCTGCTTTATCAACAACTAAAATATTTTTTGCTCTAAGTGCTTCATTTGATACATTGATGAAGATGATATGCTGAGTCTTGTTGGATTTATAGTTTATATACTTTCATTTGATGACAGAGTTTCATTTCTTAAAAAAGACCCTCAATTGTTCCTTCCCATAAGATTATGTGAGACGCTTTTCTTAGCCCCTTCTTAGAAGAAGCTCAAATAAGAAACACCAGAAATGATGACTTTCCCAATTCAAGTCAGTCTTCCAAATACATAAGGTGCTTATTTTTCTACCATTACAATATCTTAAAACATAGTATGTTTTTTTAATTCATTAAATTCAGTACGATCTAATTCATAATATTCGTTTGTGTCCATTCTTATAAGCAAATGACTGCTTTTGAGAAGCAGAAACACATTTGAATAAAAGTTTCATCCCCAGTATTGGAACTTAGTAAGAGTGAGATTTCTCTTGGTGCCCCTTTCTCATACATCTTAACGCTAATCTATCTTCAGGGTATGTCCAGAATCCCACCACTTCCCTCACCTCCACTGCTGCCACCCTGGTCCAGGCCACCATTATCTCCTTCCTAGCCTCTCACGGGTTCCCTGCTTCTATTCACAGAGCAGCAGCCACAGCGATCCTTTTAAAGTATAGACCCAATCGTGTCACTCCTGTGCTAAACCCCCTCAAATGGCTTCCATCTCCCTAATGTAAAAGTCTGCAGTGGCTGTAAGGCTCTCCTGGATCTGCTGCATCTCCACATCGGGGGGGATCACCTTATCTCCTTATTGGCTCCCCTCTGCATCCACTTGAGTTACACTGGCCTCCAACCCTCCAGGCACACCCTGCCTCAGGACTTTTCTGCTTACTGTTTTGTCTCCATGGGATATGCTCCCTCTAGGAAATATGCATGACTGTCTCTCTAAATCAGATATCTTTCCAGGGAATCTCACCTGACCTCCCACTTTAACATTTGCCTGCCCTGGGCTTCCCTGGTGGCGCAGTGGTTGAGAGTCCGCCTGCCAATGCAGGGGACACGGGTTCGTGCCCCGGTCCGGGAAGATCCCACATGCCGCGGAGCGGCTGGGCCCATGAGCCATGGCCGCTGAGCCTGCACGTCCGGATCCTGTGCTCCGCAACGGGAAAGGCCACAGCAGTGAGAGGCACGCGTACTGCAAAAAAAAAAAAAAAAAAATTTGCCTGCCGTCTCTGCTGCTTGCACTCTGGTCTAGGTAGCTCTGTTCTACTTTTTTTTTTCTATAGCATTTAACACATACTGTCATACTATATGATAATATACTACACAGCATACTATATACTATATAATAAATTAAGATCACTTGCCCTAGAATGTGAAATCCAAAAGGGCAGGGAATTTTTCTTTCTGTTAATGAGATAGCCTCCAGTGGTCTAGGCCTGATACCAAACAGGTGCTCAATGAATATCTGTTAAATGAATAAATCTTTGTCTTTTCTTTCAGAACATTTGTCAGTTTTATGAAATATATAATTACAAGTTTTTTTTTGTTTTGTTTTGTTTTGCGGTACGCGGGCCTCTCACTGTTGTGGCCTCTCCCGTTGCGGAGCACAGGCTCCGGACGCGCAGACTCAGCGGTCATGGCTCACGAGCCCAGCCGCTCCGCGGCATGTGGGATCTTCCCAGACCGGGACACGAACCTGTGTCCCTTGCATTGGCAGGCGGACTCTCAACCACTGCACCACCAGGGAAGCGCTATAATTACAAGTTTTAACCTTATACTTTTCGCCAGGTATTTGATCACAAATCATTGTATCCTCTGATAATGCTTAACAGGTTTTTCTTTCTATTCTTTCTCCCTTCCTTCCCTTCCTCCTCTTTCTCCTTTCTGTCCCCTCCCTTTCTTTCCTTTCTTTTTTCCTTCCTTTCTCCTTTTTCCCTCTCCTGTTCCTCTTTCTCCTCTGTCTTCTCCTTCTCCTTTTCTATCTCATTCAGTAACATGGAGCTGTTAAAGTGCTGTGACTGCAAAGAAGAATCAGAAGCTGTGCTTCCCCTCAGAGAGCTCACAGTCTAATCTTAAAACTTAAAATTTTGCAGCACGTTGAGTTAAGTGTCCTGGAAGAGGTATGTGCCTTGTGCAGAGGCAGGGGTGGGGTTAGGGAAGAGATCTAGTGTGATGAGGTTGGAGCTGGGTTTTGGAGAATGCATAAGAATTTCACATATAAATAGAATGTAGTGGCTGAATTATAAGGATTACTTGCTGATCCGTAGGTTTTCTTTCTTAACCATAGTTAACAGTCCAACGGAAAGTTGTTATGATTTTCTCAGTAGCTCATCACCTCTGGAAATACAGGGGCATATGGGTGTGGCAGGATGATCGATTGGCATCACATTTAACGGGCACATTTAGGCCTGACTTCATATATGATTCTCCAGTGAGTGAAAATTTTACATGAGTAGCTTTCCATACGGATAACTTGTCATTATTTATATTAGTGTTGTAAAACTTGTTACAATCTGAAGTCTTGGATAGGAAGAAAACAAAAATAGAACTTGGCTAATCTGCATCAAGCTACAATAATTGTCTAAAAATCTCCACAATCTTATTTTTAATTTCTTTCTGATTCTATAGTTGTTTTTTCCATATAGTTCACTTTATAAGTACTACACCCACTCAGTTTTAGAAAAGAAAAACAAACTATTTGTACCAAGAACCGTTTTCTACCATGTAGAAGATAAAAAGTCATTCTGGCTAATTCAGGATTCTTATATTATCAATTAATCTTTATTCTTCCTTTGTATATTCAATCTCTAGCTCTAAATTCAGTTCTCCCTATTGACTCTTAAATGTGCTTAATTCTCTTGAAAGAGAGACAG
Organism: Phocoena phocoena; assembly: GCF_963924675.1. Lineage (NCBI taxonomy): Eukaryota > Metazoa > Chordata > Mammalia > Artiodactyla > Phocoenidae > Phocoena > Phocoena phocoena. Next base: position 37,198,317 of record NC_089230.1, on the reverse strand, counting down.
ACAGACACAGAGAATATGTTATGGACTAAATGTTTGTGTCTCCCCACAGTTTATATGTTGAAGCCCCAGCCCCCAATATAATGGTATTCGGAGGTGGGACCTTTGGGATGTAAATAGATTTAGGTGGTGTCATGAGGGTGGGGCCGCCATGATGGATTCTGTGTCCTTGTAAGAAGAGCTCTCTTTCCCTTTGCTAGATGAGGACACAGCAATAGGGCAGTCATCTGGAAGCCAGGAAGAGGGTTTTCACCAGAAACTAAATTGATTGGTACCTTGATTCTGGACTTCCCAGCCTCCAGAACTGTAAGAAGTAAATTCCTGTTGTTTAAGCCACTCATTCTGTGGTATTTTGTTATGGCAGCCTGAGCCGACTAAGACAGAATAGAAAGAAAGAAAGAAATGACAAACAAAACAAAGATGCCAGATTCCCTACCTTCTCTCCTGCCTTTCGCAGATGAGCTTGTGGCCATTTCCTCATTTCCTCACTCTTTAAACTGCTCTCGTGCAGCATCCAACCATCCAACCATCCAACCATCCCGAGAAACAACTCTTGATGATGTCACCAATGGCCTCCCCATCACTGACTAAATAACATTTTTTTCAGTCCCAATCTTACTTGCTGTATCAGCAACGTTCAACACCAATTTCCACTCTCTCCTTCTAGAATCAATTTCTTTGCCTGTCGTCTGGGGCACAACAGCCATCTGTTTTTCATCTGTGAATGCTTCTTCAGTGTCTCCTTTTATAAGTATATTTCTGTTACCCAGTTGCTAAATCCTGGAGTTAGTAGAGGCTTGGTCCTAGGCTGCCACCTTCTTTTTTTTTTTTCCTCACACTCTCCTGTGTGATCTCATCCATATTTAGAACTTCAATTACCACTTATTGATCTACTCAGATGATTTCCAAAACTGTATCACCAGCACATACTTCTCTGAACCTTAGAATTACGTATAGAACATTTTACTTGACATTTCTTCTCAAATGCATTCAGAGTTAAAGTGTTAAACAACTCCTGATTTTCATATATATTTCCCCTCTCAAGAAGCCTGACATGATTTCCATCCAGTGTTCCTTATCTTATGAATGGTACCACCAGTCACCTGGTTGCTAATCTAACAGCAAGATCACTGCCTAACTCCTCATGTTTATCCTAAATCTTACTATAGTTCTCACCTGCTAAATCTCTTGCAAAGTCATCTGTCTATCCACTTGTATTTATCTCTAACAACACCACTCTCTTTTCTTTTTTCTTTTGCATGGACTACTACATGAGGCCTGATCATGAGTTTATCAGCCCTTATTTCCTCATATGGTAGATCAAATTATTTTTTTCAGAAACACACCTTATAATGCTTTTCTCCTTAAATAGCTTTGCGTTGCTCTTAGGATCTCTACTAAGCCCTTTAAAAGTTCTTCAAACTCCAGCAAGTCTAGATTCTAAACTCCTCTTCCTTTGCTTTATTTTGTTTTCAATCAGATCTACTATGTTTTGGATGTAAGGCGCATTATTCATTAATGTACTGTGCAGGGAAGAGAAAACTTCCTTTTACACTCTAAGTTCTTTGGCTGGACCTGAGAATTAAACTGACCTAAAACAGATTAACAGGATAAAAGCATACACATTTTATTGAATGTTTTCACATGCACATGGGATTCTTCAAAAGGAAAATGAAGATGAAGGAAGCAGTTAGGACCCAGAGCTTTTATACTTTTTAAAAAAATGATAAATTTGTGAAGTGACAAAGCAAAGGGGTTTGGGCTGGAGGCAGTGAATTGTGGGACAGTGACTGGGAAATATATGGGGAGAACTAATGGAAGATAAGGATTATTTTAATAGGTTGGTTTGTATAGGTCCATTTTGGCATGGCCTGTCAGTCTCAGTGATAAGAATGTTCTTCTCTTCCTGGTACAGGGAGGGCACCTTTCTCACAGGAAATTTTATGACCTGCTTCTAGATAGAATGGGGGAGGTCAGAGAGCCTTTCTTACGTCTGCTGGTTCTCAAGTGCCTTCAGCTGAAAATAATCAACATGCCAAAGCAGCATATTTTGGGTGGTATGTTCTGAAGCTTTTCAATTACTACTACAAAAAATATATAACACAATACTTGTTTATCACAGGGATTGTTAACTGCATTCCAACTTAAGTGATATGCAAAAAGATGTCCACCTTACAAATGATGAAATAATATGGTATTTCTTCAGATTCCCTGTGCTCTGTCTCTGGCTCTATCTTCTTGCTCTCTCTACTAATCTCAGGTAGGGTCCCCCAGGAAGCATGCCCGGAAGAAGATTTGCATTGAGAAAGTTTACTGGAGTGTACTCTCAGGATCAACATCTGGAGGGTATCAGAAAAAGCAAGTTTTGGCAGAGGGTAAAACTTAACTGTGTCACAACAAATGTCTCAGATAAACCTACATAGACCTTGGGGGCTGATCCAGGCAATTATATAAGCAGTCCTGCCCCTAGGACCATAGACCTAATAGACCTTGTGATATTAGAGATATCTGTGGTGAGCAAGCCCAGTTGTAGCTTGGGGCAAACTCAAAAAAAAAAAAAAAAAAAATCATAACATACATGCTTAGGGTCCTGGAGCAAAACTATGCCATTTGCAAGACCATGTCAAAATACAAGACCATGCCTCTGGCATGCTTCTGGGACCTGGTAGAGATGAAGTGCCTGAACATGGGACATAAAGCGAGTATGCTGTCAAAAGTGCCTATCATAATCTGGGTTCTATCAGAGCTACTAAGTCATAAATTACGTTGGCCCAGTAACAATCCGTTGTAAGACAAAAGTAGTATTTCAGGGGCATGAGTAAGACTAGAGGTTACAAGTAAGGTCCATGAGCAGGTATCCTGCACCCCAATGCCATCCGCCATTGTTGCACTAGTACCTCAGTGCAATAATGGATGGCTCAGTATGTGAGTACACCAGTATGTGAAGATTTCTAGTGTTTGACTCATTGACTCAGAATCTTGCATAAAATCATATTGAATGAAGAAATCCACTTTACAGAAAGGGAGGGCGAGTTATATGTCATGGACATATGGTAAATGGGTTTGAGTAGTATTTCCAAGTATGAGATATGTGACTTTTAGAGGATGATGAGGGCCACAGGGTGTTGTTCTCGCTTCTTGGTAGTGACAGTTGCAAGAGGCAATAATCTGCCCCTTACTTTCAGGGAATGTCCCATTAAGCCACAGACCAGTGGAACCCTACAAACTTCACTCGTGTGTTGGCCCCTCAGTCTTTGTAGGGCTTATTTCCTATCATACCACATGTGCCTTTCTAAGCTTCCACTGTATTTGCTACTTTTGCTCATCTGTTTTGGTTGGCATGACGTTATTGATAGGGTTCCATTAATACAGTGGATCAGTGTGATATTCTGAGGGATCTCCAGGCAATCGAATTCCCTTCAGACTATATTTCGACAAAAGGAGGAAGAATTCACATAGCTCTGGAGCAAGATTAGAAATACATACTATTTCTGATTCTCATTTCTGACTGGGTTAAAAAAGAGCATATATGACATTCCAGAGGCAGTGTTAATCTGCTCTAGCAAAGATACCATGTCTGGTATGGTGGCTGCAGCTGGGGCTACCACTTGTTTCACTTTTGAATAATCTACTTTCATCCTTCAGCATCCATATGGCTTTCCTAGGGTCCAAACTCATGGATCATATGGAGGTATGATAGACCCATCAGAAGGGTGGCTCTAATCTTTACTATTCTGTACGGGGGGAATTTTTCATTTACTCTCTTGATAGAGGCTTCCATTTGGACTTCCTCACTACAGTATTTCTTGCCCCACACACCAACGAGCATGTTGGGAATTTCCTAACTACAAAGTATGTCCATTCCAACTCTATATTCAGGAACTCAGTCGATGACCATGGCTGTGAGCCCTCCCCTCACAAGGTCTTTGCAGATGTTGTTTCTTCTCCAGGGATGCTGTCCATTTCCCTCTTTGAGTTTTTAACTCTTATTTGTACTTTAAATCTCAGTTCATAGAAACCTTCCTGAATAGGTAATTTCTCACATCACATATTCTTCTATGACCTGTAACTCTCCTTTGCAGTATATAGCAGAGTTTGGATTTTGTCATTATTTGCATGATTATTTAAGTAATATTTATTTTCCTGACTAAATTGTAGCTTCCCTGAAGTGCAGGGAAAATAATTGTATTTACAGCTACCATAGTATCTGGCATGCAATCGGTATTTAACATCAGCATTTATATAGTTCATATAGAAGAAATACATGAACACTTTAATGTATACACGAACACAAAATGCACTAGAATTTTGATTAGCAACTTCAAATTCTGTCTCACAAAAATTGATTCCTTGGATGCTCAAAATGAAAAAAGAAGTTAATTAGTGCCTAGGGCATAGTAACGAATTGTGTAAATATTTTTGACCATTAATGAATGGTGTCCAGATTTGAAATATTCCACATATTTTTGCCAAACTTATGTTTAACTAGCTTGAATAGCTCAAAACCACTTTAAATAACTAGCTGGATGGTTGTCCCGTAATGATTAATGCGTTCAAACTATCTTTAACCATGAGACACACATATAGGATGATTTGAAGGAAATAGGAGTAACCATGTTATTTATGCTGTTAAATCATTTGATCAGTGTATTCAGTTTTGTTTTATAGAGTGTTATCTAAAAATACTTTGTATTTTATTTTATCAGGTCATTCAATATTTGATTTTCTGTGGAAGAGCAACTTTCTAAAAGAATCAATAAGACTCCACCATTGTTTCAGCGTTATATATGCAAACAAATTTTTTTCAATTCTCATACCACTGTTGGATCAGGTTTCAGAATTTCATGCAACAACACCGTATTTGTGATTAACACCTGTAATCTTTTTACCAGGGCAACAGTGATATAATAAATGCTGAAGGGAGCACTGATGAAAACCAAGTATTATTGCCAAGTGTTGGGACATTAAGAAAAAAACTAAAAAACAGAAACAAAAAACCAGGAGCTACTACACATATTTGGCATCCCATCGAAGGGCGCTATGGGGCCTCTTCACTGTCTTTGGAAAAGATATATTTAAGATTGCCAGTGGGTCATTCATTTGGCAAATTCTTGCTATTCACATTAGAACATCTTTTGCTCTGTAAGAGTTCATCAAAATCAAAGCAAAGAGGCATCATTTTCACTCAATTTTATATGCTTTCAAAATAAGGGGGGAAAATCCTTATATCAGTACAATATATTTTGCTTACTTAAATGTGTAATAAGTGCACAGCTTTCATCTTGTTGGGTGTCTTGCTCTGCCCAGGATGCTGCTCAGTAAGAAGGGGCAGGGTCCACATCTTGTTTATTATTTTACTACCATTGTCTTGAAAGTTATGTTATTTTGTTTGTGTTTGCTTCTATAAGAGGGTTGCATACATGAGGAGCATTCAGTAATTACAGACATTTCTAGTGATTCATGTTAGCTTAGGAATTTAGATCCCCTTTGAAAAGGGCAAAGTTCAAGCCTCCCTCTCCAGAACTGTATATATTCAAAATATACATGTTTTGTAAAATTTTATAAAACGTCAAGTGGCATGTGAACTTGTACTGGAAAGGCAACAACATCTCAATGACATCTTGTCACCTCATTTGCAATGTATGGGATCACAAATATACTCCTTTTCATGGCATATACGATGACTTTTGGTGATCTAGCTTCTACCAGTTGTCCAACTGTTTTCAACTAAGAAAGATTCTGTTCACCAGAGGACATATAGAAAGGTCTGGAGACATTTTATTCTCACGACTATGGTGGTGTGGGCGGGGAGGGGAATGTGTGCTACTGGCATCTAGTGGGTAGACCCCAGGATGTCTACTAAAAGTGCACAGGACCACCTCAAAGACAAAATTATCAGGTCTAAAATGTCAATAGTGCCAAGGTTAAGCTATCCTGGACTACTTTTAACTCCTGCTGCCTACTTCCCACATCTCATCAGTCCCCTATCCACACAAAACCACTTGCCATTCCCATGAAGATTCCCTCTGTCTACAATGTCCTTCCCCCTTGACCCACAGTCACTTATGTTTAAAGTATTTCCTTTTGGGTGACTCTTCATCAGTGTTTGCATAGAACTCTTCTGCAAATGCCTCAGTTTAATATTGTAATATTTCCTGGCGTATATTTTTTGCCTACAGACCTTGAGCTCCTTCAACGATATTGAAACACTAGTGCCTGGTAGATGATAGCCACTCAATAACTATTTGTTGAACACTAATAGAATAAGGACAAAGTTTTTAAAATGCTTGTTTTTAAAACAAAAGTTAAAATATGTTTGAATTTCATTTGATGTTTTCATGAAAGAAGGATGAAAATGGCTTCAACTAGTTATTCTTGTGATGGATCCGGGAGGTTGACTTGTGAAACTGGGTAGCGGTGGGGGAGATGACCTATTATAAGAAATAAAATTCTAGTCACAACACAGAAGTACTCTATTTGCAAGTTAAGTCGGAACCTATGAAGTTGCAGGTGTTTTCATTATGCTGAAGATGTAAAATACAGTGATTAAATGGCGCTTTGGTAGCCCAGAGCTGACACAAGAATAGGTCATAGAATCTTAAGTGCCTTAAATTCTTTAAGCATTCTCCCATCCTGTAGTCATTACATCCTGACTTCTGCTTAATTGCCTCCCATCTCTGCAGGGCACAGTAACTCTGGCAGCTTCCCTAGGACTGAAAGTTTTTAAATTCCAGTGAGTTTATGGAGGTGTAACTGAAACTCATTCTCTCCATTCCTCACCCCCATGACACTCATTAACACTGTGGCCCTCTGTTTCCACATTGTTCTGTGAAGTGCCATCACCCCTTCAAACCATTAGGTTGCCCTTTGCACTAGAGTAAATTCACTCATGATGTGTGAAGTGATGCCATGCATCAGACTCTCCAGCTTCTCTAGTGCTGGGATCTATTTTCAGTTTCCATTGCAGTGCTGTGTACACCCCAGTTGTCAGAGTTCAGGGCTCTGCCATTTGTCCACTGAATGATTCTTCGCATATTACTTGCTACCTTGGGCTTCAGATTCTTTATCCTTAAAATAAGACATTGGAATAAATGTTCTCTAACGTTACTCATAGGTCTAACCTCCTTTAATTCTATGATTAGTATAGATAAAGGAGATCTCAGCTCAAATTTTGCATGTACACATGAGGGTTTGATCATGGCTTGATTCTAAGCCTAGCTGATCTTCAAACAATTCATCATCAGAACTTTCTGAGAACCAGGCTAATTTAATGCCCACTCAAATGAACTTGCACTCAATTAGTGCCTCATACTAATAAAGACAGTCCCCTATAATAACCAATCAAAAATGCCTTTCCTCTATTTAGAAGGAATTTACACCTTCTTACCCTGTATCTCGTCTTTTCAATCCACATTCAGGAAGAGTGGCTAACCAAAAGAGGGCCACTGCCCTCTCTTACCTGGCTAGTTGGTAAAGTCAACTTCCAGATAAGCCTGTTTTGGACTTTGGTTATACTTCCACAGCACAGGGCCGGGAAATATTAAGCTCAATGTATAGGAAGCTACACATTTCCTTTACTGGGATGTTTTTAATGGATCATTAACCATTTAGTCTCCTGACTTAAAAAAGTTAAAAAGGAGACTTACTAGCTCTCCTGACTTAAAAAAAAGCAATGAACTCTGGGAGCAGAATTGGAGCTTCTAGGCATAGATCCTAATCTGAGATTAAATTTTTAAAAAAGCAGATGCCTGCTAATTGTCCCTGGGTACAATGAATAGAATTCATAATCAGAATTTAAAACATCAATACCTGTCCCCACGTGCTCTACTGACTTGTACAAAAAGGCTTTGGCCTCTTCAAATTTAAAGATTAATTGATGGTTTATGTCTCAACCCATGCCTGGTCAAGCTTTCCATATATATGGGAGAATTATATGTGTATATATGTATATATTATACTTTTGATGGAGAAGGGATTATTAATTAAATAACATCTTAAATAAGTGAAAATAGACACATAAGCCTACCTTACTGAATATGCTCCATGATACTCAAAAGGCAGCCACATAAATATTTAGGGAGCTGTCTTAAGGAATATTTTTACACTTAGCTTAGGCCTTTTAAACAACTCACAAGAATTCAGATAAGAGGCCTAGCTTTATTAGAAGAAGTATTGAAGTGTTTTTTTAGTGGTAATTTGTTTTCAATCCAGTATAGTCAAAGACTGAAGTGATTAAAATTGAATAAATTTGACTTTAAGTAGGTACAATCAGTAAATTATAATCTCCAGAATGAATCTTTAGCTTACAGTGCTAATTTTGGATTTTCTTATTGTAATCGAAGGGAAGAGTTGCATTTTCAAATGGGAAGAAACAAAGATATTTTCCAGTATCAGCTGTGTAGTCAGTTGTATTTGTCTCCTCCCTTTCACGTTTATCCACATTATCACCTTTCTCAAAATATAGCATTTAGTTTTTATGATCCACTACCAACCAGTTGGAAGACTACCAAATATTAATAGAATAAATTTTTTACCTATTTTTATTTTCTATATCATCTTATTTCACATGGAAAACTTTATTATGTGTGTACCTATATATAATTTTATATGTTTTCTAAATGTTAAGAGTAGACCATTTGCAATTCCTGAAACTTTGCTTATTTCAACATGAAAACTTCCTTCTTGTGTGTGTGCATGTGTGATAAATTTTTGATAACCAAGTTTTATATGATTAAAGGTATTAATCTAAACATTAATAATCCATATAACACTGCCATATAATAAGACATTCTTATTAATAATATAAGCCTACAGTTATCATTTTAACTCTCAATTCTGCAAGGATGATGATTTTTTTTTCATAATGAAAATAAGTTCTTCACAATGGAGAGCAAAAGAAGAGACATTTTCATTTAATAGATTTTGCTTATCTTCACAGAAATATTAATTGATTCTGAGACTGGTCAAGCACTGAAATACAGTGGAATACAGTGAAATACAGTGGAATACCAAGTAAATACCAATTTACTCCTCACATTTGAACCTGAGGTTAAGACAATTGAGCGATTTTTTACAAAACATAATTTTAAGTTAATTTTGACCAAAATAGCTTAACATTTCTACTCAAGGAATGATTTTTTCATTTGAATTCCATCAGTTGCTTACCTCCATGTGATTTAAAATTCTAAACATATATGATTCAAATTGCTTAAGGTTTGTAAATTTGCTACCTAGGAAGATAACGTAAAAGTCAGTAATGGTGCATAAGAAATACTTAACCGAGCTATGCAGTAATACAAAAAAGTATGGCTGAAACATACATCCGTGAAACCAGAAATGGAAAGAATCCGTTAAAATAATGGAAAATTTTAGCCTAGGCACACTTACTATAAAGTAATTTTATCATGATTATTCTAGGTCCCTCCACATGAAATAACTTATCTATATTTATTGAAAGAAAAGCCAACTGCATTATCTGTAGGGCCCTAGTGGATTCATGTTTATTTTTCCATTTTATTTTAGGTCCATTGATTTTTCTCCTTACAATTTTTTTAAAAATAATGTACCACAGCAGATGTTTAATATGCAACATTATGATGTAATAAATTTGCTGTTTGCCTTTGAAACTCTTGAAGACAAATAATTATATTTCCAAAAAAGAACTATTCATTTAATTTAGCTATATGAAATAGGTTATTGATCAATGGAGGGTATATTCCTTCTCTAATTATGGAGTGGTCAGACCTTATCTAGAGTGACGTTTGCATTTCTTGGTTTCCCATTTCCAGATAGATGTTCAGAAGCTAGTGATGCTCAAAGAAAAATGGGGAAAAAAAAAAAAGAAAAATGGGAAAGAAAGAGAGCAATGTGGCTTAGGAAACATATCTCATTAAGTTTAGGTGAAGCAAGTGGATATATTAAACTTGGAGACAGTATCAATAAGAGGAACCAAACTTACATAGGTTTCATCAAATATGTGAAAGGCTACCATGAAAAAAGAGTGACTAGGTTTGTTTATTCATAGATGACCAAACCTATGATTGCTAAATGGACAGTGTAAGTCCTAAATGGACACTAAGTTCATCAGTATAATAATGAACATTCTAACAGTGGTGTCCAACAAGAAGAGCACTGCTGGGGAAGGGATGGACTTATTTTTGTTTGTTTGTTTATGTCTTTTCCCCCAGCTTTATTGAGATATAATTGATAAATAATAATTATTTATATTTATGGTGTACAATGTGATGTTTTGATATATGTATACATTGTGAAAAGATTAAACCATAACTTAATTAACATATCCATCACCTCACATAGTTATCACTTGTGTGTATTTGTAGTGAGAACAGTTACGATCTCTTAGCGTATTTCAAGTATAAAATATAGTATTTCTTATACTGAATTTCCATCTGTCATGGATGTGGTAAAAGAGATTTACTGGTTGGATGAACCCTTAAAATCTCTTCCAACTCTTAGTTTTATACATCTGAACTGTACAGAGATAGAAGAATCAGTGTGTGCTAAATTTCTCCTTTTGCAAGCCTCAGTCTGTTGACCAGAGCATTGGTCTACAAAGAGAAGTCAGCCCACCCCATGGGGTGTGTAAGACAACCCACTGGGATGGAGCAAGAAAGTATTAGAATTCCTATTGGGGTTTATTTTATCTACTTTTCTACTTCTGTATATTTTAATGATAATATTAGTCCAGAGATACATGATTAGGATTTATAAATGTCAAAACAAATATAAAATGTTTTTACTAATAGAGGTATTATATCAAAAATAAATCACTTGAGGATCACTGAAATAAAGATAAGAAGTAGAGGAAAGTTAGTGTAGAATAATTGTAATGGAATTTCATATATCTGTGACAGAAATAGAGTACAACCTTTAGATTTTTGTGGTCTTCAAGTTCATGCCAATGAAGCTATGCTAGGATTAAAAGCTGAGAGTATACTGGAAGGACAGGCCTTGTTAGCCATATTAATGTTAATAAGTTCATACACTGTCACAAAATTAATTGTATATATAAATTGGGATGCAGGAATAATGGCATCATAGATGAAGCCCTACCCTCTTTCATCTAGGGTCATCCTACTTCTAACACAAGGTTTTAACCACAATTAGTTTAGCGGTTTGGGGTTATTACCTGCTAGGCAGTAGTTCTCCATCAGAATGAATATAAAGCACATAATTTATCACAATTAGCCTTAATTGGCTATCTTAGTCTCTTGTCAGTAGATGCCAAGAACGGAGACAGCCTGGACAACATTCTCATCTCAGTATCCAGAAAGGACAGTTTTAGGTCATTTCCTGCCAAATTCACTGATAGATGTGGTCAAATTTCACTCTCAAGTACTCAAACAGAGGGCATCCATGTCTTACAATACCATATTTTATTTTGTCTTCCTGAGAGTTATTTATTTTTTTACCCTAACTTCTCTTCTCCCTCATCCTCTCCACTTGTATTCTCTCCCTCTCTTCCCCTTTTCTCCCTTAACCCCCTTTTCTCTCTCTCTCTCTCTCTCTCTCTCTCTCTCTCTCTCTCTCTCTCTGTCTCTCACTCTCACACACACACAGTTTCTGATGCCAATCAGGAGGCTCCAATCAAGCAATGAATATACAAGAAGGAATATGGCTGTAACAGTGTGATATACAATTTACATAAGTAAATGTCACTCGCTTTTATATTGAATACTGAAAGAATTTCTACATGATGAGGAAGAAAAAGTGAACATTTTTAGCTAAATGCTTCAAAAACATTATTTCCAATATTCAGTATTCTTCATCCAGAGACTATTAAAAGACAGAAAAAACAATCACTTTTTGTTTTTAATATTGAGAGCTCTTGGCAAAGTTGTTAGAAGCACTGTTATCTACAGGGCAAATGACACTGAAATTTTATATCATCTTTATGATCACCAAGTGTTTCTCAAGTACTTAAAGTCAAGAGAAATCAATGAAACAAATTATTCGATGAGGGCAGTGGATTTTCCCCTTCCACAGGGAAACAGAGTTTTTTAAGTAACACATTGATTCAGAGATCTAGCACCATCATAGTTGAAGAAAGTGTTGATTTCTCCTTCAGCTATATATAAGACAAAATGCTAACATTAGGTATATAAAAGTAAATTTATTGGGAATAAGCTAAGAAATAAAGGACAAAATAACTTCAAAGCCAGAAAATCAGGATCAACATTATCCAGTAAATATGTTATCCAGTGGCTATGCCAAAGATTTTTCCTGAATAAACCAGAAAAGCCTAATTATGTCAATATACTTAACTCAGTGTTTCTTTCAGAATTACTGGTTTGCGTGCTGACTTTCATGGGCACATGTAGACTAGACTGTGACTTAGATCTCGACTACGTTGAGACCTGTGTATAGTGTGCATGATGATTATATTAAAAAGATATTTGTGTCTAATTTTCATCATAAAAATTTTTATTCACTTGTCTTAATTTAGACAAATTCTCTGAATATAAATATGACAGTAATATAAATAAAATTGTGAGCATAAAGTGAATTGGGAAATGCGATGCTTTATACAGAGGATATTATTGCAAGTACTAAGTTTTCCTATGGTTGTACTATAGAATATAAACATGTAAGAGTCTTGATTTAATATGTGATATAAGCAACAATTTTTGTGTTGCTTGAGGTGAATGAATTATGTAGGTAAACAACCCTGATTTGTGATTGTAGCTTAAAAGCTGAAAATCTATTGATATAGGCTAAAATGAATGGTCTAATTTTTAAATCTGAAAAATCTTATGAATGACAATGCATTTTTCTGTTAGGTGAATATTAGTGTAGTGAGGATCTTATTTTCTGAAAACATGCTCAGAGAATTATTGCATGATTTTTATTGTTGTTCTTCTAGTAGGACTCATGACATGAGTGGAAAGGTGGTGTCTTGTCATGAATTGGAATGTATATGAGTAACTCATAATTCTATTACCATTCAATGTCTTTCTGGACAATTTGGTAGCACTCAAAATAAATGGTGTTCTATTTAATTATTGGACGCTGCATTTAAGTATCTCCATAGATAAAACCTCCCCACCTTGACAGCACACAAGTCACCAGAAGTAGAGAATGAAACACAGGCAATCCAATTTCATCTATTTATCAAACTATCTCTGTTCACCTGTATCTATTTAGATTGTTTTTATTATTAAAATTGAACACACATGGTCAACTTAGCACTATTGTGTATGTTGAAATGGGGTTTATGAAGTTTTGAACTTTACCTCTGCTGGTTACTTGGTCATGTTCTGATACACGTACATATAGTATTCATGATGGACCTCATTGAGAAACAATGAATATTTAATTGTTAATAAGTATGAATGTCCTTATTGTCTGGAAATAGTCCCTATGAAGATGCTGGGTGCCTGCGAATAGGCTGGCCTTCAACATGTGTTGCCCAGCTCTTACAGATGTGTACAGACCCTTGTCAGTTAAGAAGGAATTTGAGATGAAACACTTGAAAACAAAGGTACTACCAGCTGAAGTGTAAACACATTTAGGAAATACAAATAAAGTTCTAGTTTTTTAAATGGTTTTGAGCACTTAGGGAAAATGAGTAGTTTATAATTCAGAGAAACGCTGACACTTGTAAACAGTGTTCATCAGGAAAACACATGGATGGAAAACCATTATGGTGACAGTAGAGAAAAGCCTGAGAGTTCCCTTTTGCATATTTGGCTTTATGTCTTTTAGAAATTAGTAATGTTTATTTTAATTGTAATAGCAGTAAGTTTACTACAAAAAAAAGGGAAAAGATACCCCATTTACCCCAATCCTCAGAATTAATATTAAGTTGGCATGCATCCTTGTAGACATTTGTATATATCTATATAGGTATATACACAAACATGTAATGTAACAGATATCCCTTCAGCCTGATTGGCCCCATGGCTAAAAGCTTTCTGAGATTGCTTGATAATCTAAAAATAAAATTAAAGCCCTATCTCCTTCAGTGCAGTCTGGACAGACCCCTCACTAGATTTTCTTTTCTTTTTGTTTTTTTTTTTGTTTTTTTTTTTCTTCTTTTTGTTTTTTTAAGTGAGATGCAGCATGGCAGAGTGGTAGAGGATGGTGAAGGGGTGGAGACACTGTAACAGAAGCAGCATCAGGCATTATATTTTAAGTGACAACGTTTTTCTGCTTTCAGGTATACCCACACATGTACACGCAAGTGTCACCAAGAATACACACGTGCACCTTTAAAATAATATTGTGTATCTATTTCTGCTTGTTGCTTCTCGCCCTCAATACATTTTGGGCAGTTTTAATGTCAATACATATAAAGCTCTTTCTCTCTGTGTCACCATAGTATTCCATTTGCCTTAATGTACCAAAATTTATTTTCATTTTCCCTTTTTGGTGATTGTTCCATTATTCTTGGTTTTTTGTTAATACAGCTCTGCAACAAAAAAACTCTTATCTGTTTACATATGAATTTAGTTGACCCTTGAACAACTTGGAGGTTAGGGGTACCAATCCCCCACATAGTTAAAATCCACGTATAACTTTTGACTCCCTTATACTTAACTACTGGTAGCCTACTCTTGACCAGAAACCTTACCAATAACATAAACAGTCAGTTAACAAATATTTTATATGTTGTCCGTATTGTATACTGTATTATTACAATGAAGTAAGCCAGAAAAAATAGAATGTTATTAAGAAAATGTTAAGGAAAATAAATTTACAGTACTGTATTGTATTTTTACATATTATAAGTTTACATTGTTTACCAGATGAATCATCTGTCAGTACTGACATCAATATTGTCTTATATGATACAAAACACTGTAGATGTTATACATACTAACATACTATGTATAACATACTATTTAATACATATTAACACTAGACAGCAAAAATGAAAAGATAATGTGAAAAATTCATACTTATTTACAGGTAAAACGATGTATGCATTGATAACAAAGAAGCAACAATACGATTGCTTTATAGTAGCCTGGTGTAATCAATACTATTGCTTCACAGTAGCCTAGCCGATATATTGATGAATGAATCGTTACAAAGTTTTTATGGCATACAGTATTACAGTCATGTTCATAATACAGTATTAGAAACATTGTTACATTTAAAAAAAATGACAATTTGCCTGTGATGATCGGCTGACACACAGTTCCTCCAGTTATAAGAGAGAGAGAGAGAGAAGCATACTGTATGGTAATGTAATTCTTTGAAAGCACACTTATAAAACAGTAAGAAAACTAATACATTATTAATTTTATATTAAATATCACTCACCTTATGCCTGTGTAAGGATAGGTTATCCACCTCAATAAAAGTCTTGTACATAGTGTTCCACACAATGAATACTTAGACGTTAATGATGATGTTAACACGAAAATATCTCATAGAGTTCTTGCCATACAGTTACTAGAATTTCACACCAAGACACACACATATACAATAGATAAGTTTATTAATTGTACAGCATTTGCCTTAGTTTCAGTGCCCATATCATAGAAGGGTGCATGTCGTAAAAGAAGTCAAAAGCAGTCTTGAATAATTGGAACCTTTCTGCCGGAGTGTCTAATGTCAATCTGTTTTCTAGCATTGCTGTTTCTACATCTTCTTCCTCATTGTCTGACACTGGTTTGGAAGCACCCATCTCCATCAAGTTGTCTTCTGTTACATCCTCTGGTGTGATATTTGTTAGCTCTTGAATTTCTCCAAGATCCATATCTTAAAGCCCTTCACCCCCTACCTTTTTGCCATATCTACAATTTCTTTCATGATATCCTTGATCAGCTCTGTTGTAAATCTTGTGAAGTCATGCATAACATCTGGACAGTTTTCTCCAGCAGGAATTGATCATTTTGAGCTGGATGGCCTCCACAGTTTTTTCTGTAACAACGATGGCACCTTCAAGTGTTGTAATCCTTCCAGGCTGCCATGATGTTCTCTCTAATGGGGCTCTCTTCCATAGCATTGACAGTCCTTTTCACACAGTGTTGGTTGTAATGCTCCTTAAAGGTCCTTATGACCCCCAGATTCGAGTCTGAATTAGAGATATTGTGTTTGGGGGGAGGTAGACCACTTTGATGCCTTCAATATTGAACTCAGGGGGTTTGGGGTAGCCAGGGGCATTGTCCAATACCAAAGAACTTAAAAAGGCAGTCTCATATTGTCAGGGTACTTCCTGACTTCAAGGACAAAGCGTGGATGGAACCAATCCAGAAAAAGAGTTCTCGTTGTCCAGGCCTTCTTGTACAACTGGTAGACTGGTAGCTGGTGTTTATTTTTCCCTTCAAGGCTCACAGATAGATAAGGGCAGCCCTGATCATAGACCTGACTATATTTACACGAAACTAGTAGAGTTAGCCTATCCCTTCTGGCCTTAAATCCTGGTGCTAGCTTCTCTTCCATACTAATAAATGTGCTTTGTAGCAGTGTTTTTCCAAAAAATACACTTTGATTTGCATTAAAAACCTGTTCAGGGGCTTCCCTGGTGGCGCAGTGGTTGAGAGTCCGCCTGCCGATGCAGGGGACACGTGTTCGTGCCCCGGTCCGGGAAGATCCCACATGCCGCGGAGCGGCTGGGCCCGTGAGCCATGGCCGCTGAGCCTGAGCGTCCGGAGCCTGCGTGTCCGGAGCCTGTGCTCCGCAACGGGAGAGGCCACAACAGTGAGAGGCCCGCGTACCTCAAAAAAAAAAACAAAAACAAAAAAAACCTGTTCAGGCAGATATCCTTTCTCCTAGGTGATTTTCTTAATGTCATGTGGGAACTCATCTGCTGCCTCGTGGTCTGCAGACGCTACTTCTCCTATTATCTTGACATTTTTTAAGCCAAACCTCTTTCTAAAATTATCAAACCATCCTTTGTTGGCATTAAATTCTCCAGCTTTAGCTCCTTCACCTTCCTTTTGCTTTAAGTTGTCATATAATGACTTTGCTTTTGCTGGAATCATATTAGGTAGGCCTTTCTTATAGCAATCCTGTACCCGCATAAAAGCTGGATTTTTAATACAAGGTAAAAAAGGCATTTTGCAAAAAGTGCAAGGTTTTCTCGTCTGCTGGTGTAGCTACAGTGATGGCTCTCCAAATTTCCTTTCCTTTTTTTACAATGGTTCTTAGGCCGGATTCATTTATCTTGAAATGGCAAATGATAGGCAACCACAGCTACAGACCTCAATCTATGGTACTCATCAAGCAATTCAACTTTTATTTGTAATGTCATAACTTTTCTCTGCTTCATGAGAGCACTTCCACATCACTAGTGGCACTTCATATGGGCCCCACAGTGTTATTCAAGGCTTTCGGTATTGCACTAAACACAATGAAAACTACGTGAGAATCATGAGAGATCGCTTTTTACTTTGATACAAAAGTTACTGGAGAGATGAACTGTTCATAAGGAAATGACAAGCAACACAGGGTGCTTTAAGCAGACACTGGCAACATTGAAGCTCATCAAAACAACAGCAAGAGGTGACTATAAAATTGCTACACTAATACAGTATTACTACAGTTAATTTTATGCAATTATTTTATACTGTATGTTTGCTTCTTTATGTTATTTATCTGGACTGCGATGGTGCCATGTATTGTAAAATCTGCAAGTCTTTTTGTGCCTAGGTTTTGATTACTTTT
This sequence comes from Phocoena phocoena, assembly GCF_963924675.1. NCBI lineage: Eukaryota > Metazoa > Chordata > Mammalia > Artiodactyla > Phocoenidae > Phocoena > Phocoena phocoena. The sequence continues at coordinate 37,180,683 of NC_089230.1, read as the reverse complement.
ACCTTTTTTTATTATAGATTTGCATGTATTTTATGGTAGTAAATGAAAAAAGAGACAAGAATTTACATATATTTTATGCATTTGTGACATACCTAACTTTTAAGTTTTTTCAATATTTCTAGACATTGTGGTTTGTCTGTGAGGTTTTTCAAATTGTTGCACATCTCGAAAAAATTTTCCAAGACGTTTATTGAAAAAAATCTGCTTATGAGCAAACCCATGCAGTTCAAACCCATGCTGCTTAAGGGGCAACTGTATAATGATAGCTGTCGACCAACTTACCCCCAGATCTCAGCAGAGTACATTCCTAACATGCGGTTTGGCTGCTGTGGAGTATGCACAGTTTAAAATTATTTAGGTATGAAGAGTGCCATTTGCACTTGCCCGCAGTGGATTTTATCAATTTGGTTGATCCAATACATGGATATATTAGTTTCACTTTAGAATTTGCAGTGAATATCATTGCATATGATTATTGACCGTTAGCCTGCTTGTATGTGTTTTGCTCATTTCTCCTGTAAGTTGTCTGTTTTGTTGATTTGTAAAACTATTTTACACATTATGAATATTAGACCTTTATTTGAGTCTTAATTTTGTTGCTGTTTGATTTTAACCTCTGTTTTTACGATAGCTTTTGTGATATAATTTATAGTTAAAAATATCCTCTCCACTTAAATATTGTAGAAAGATTTCTCCTGTTTTTCTGGTACTTAACTGGTTTGTTGGTTAATTCTTGGGTCTCTAATCTCTCTTATTTATTGTGGAATGTGGTATAAAATAGAGATTTACTTGAGTCGATATATTTAAAACATTTAGATAGGTACCTGGGACTTTGGAAACTCTCAGTGAATTTATTTTAATTTATACTATTTATCTTTTGGATTAGGTTAACTTGCAACTCCTCATAGGACTACTCTGCATATACTGCCTCCATAGGAAGTAGGACTATATATTAGAATTAACACTGACTGAAACTAAGTGTCTAGACTCTATATCTTCCTCAGCCAGTTTCTAGTTAGTAACCATGCTAAAATAACTTGATATTCTAGGCCTCAGCTTCCTTCCTGAGAAGCCAAGAATCAATCTCCTTGTCATTTCTCAAATTGTCTTCTCCCAAGCCCTGATTGTGCAAGGTGTTAAAAAATGAAAGTGAAATAAGTTACAGAAGTGCTAGATTAAAGAAAGATAAACAAGTATGTATGAGAGTCTTTTTAACTTTTAACCATAGACCTCTCAAAGCCGTTACGATTATATGTGTGTGAATCTACATGCATTGTACAATATTTTCTACACTTATCTAACTACACATCCTTTTTTTTTTCCTCAGAGAATCTTACAAAAGAATAGTAATTTGTGACAGGCTGGGTTAGATGATCTCTGAATTCTCTTCCTTCTCTAATGTTCTAGAAATGTCTTATTCTGAGGCTAAGCCATGCTATGATATGGAGATCTTGATTTCTCAAGTTATTCCACAGGAGATATGTAATACTATTAACATCCACTTTCAACAATTACAGTATTACTTGCTATGGCTCCAGATACACATGCATTCATAGTGTTAATAACTTTCATTGCCAGCTACCAAGCAAGGCGCTTAGCATACAGACACCTAAGACCTGGTGCCTTCCTTTAGAGTCCCTAGTATACCTCTGCAGTGTGTGGGAAGCACACTTCATTCTTCATTTTATAGCCAAATCCACTTTGTTGAATCAGTTACTCAGTAACCTCTGTGCCTGAAAGATGCATAATTTTTTAATATTGCAAGATGCTAAAGAGATGAAATTTGTTTGTTTTTAGAAAATTACATTTTTTGCAGTATGAGAAGTATTTATGCTTCGTCTTTTGATAGGCTTTAAATTGGAACATAAGTTGCTTCCGTGTCACATTTGCTTAAAAGAATTCTATTTTCAGAGTTCTGTATTTAGTATAGCTTATGTCAATTTATTGCCTGCATTTCTATGGAATTTCATTGCAAAAATAAAGCATACAATTTATTGAAATATTACAGTCATTTAAGAAGTAAATAAGCCATATGAGCAAGGAACCATTCTGTAGGGCTATTTTGTGACTTAATTATTTTAAAGTAGAATGTAAAATAACCAAAGCAAATCTAAATAAATTGGCACCAGGTTTAACATTCTTTTTTCATTGAAACTCTGGCAGGATATTTGACAGTAGTCAGAACTGAAAAGTGTGCCATTGTTTTGTGCATTCTCAAAGGAAATTGAAGAAGGGTATTGGATAAAGGGAACAGATGTAGGACTGTAGGACTTTTAATATGCTGTGCGGTCTGTACATCATTCATTGCCAACTAAATGACCCATTGAGAGAATACTGTACTTATCTGTTCATGTCTGTACCATACCCATTATCATTAATGGGGCACAATATGCTTACATTTAAAATAACCTACTCTGCAAGAAGAAAAATGAAGAAAGGTATAGAAAAAGAATACCATCTAGAATTCTGATATTGTCAGGTGGCCTCAGAAAAACTGTAAGACTCTAATGTTTTGGGGATTCTCCTTTTACTTTTAACTTTTCTCAAGTATTTTTTTCCTGTTAATAACATTATTATAGTGAATATTGTTTTGAATTTGTATTTTGGAATATGTCTCTATTCACAGGGAAAATTTCTAGCTAGAGAGTTCCTGCATCAAAGTACATGCTTATTAAAATGAATTAACAAATATACAATGGAAAAATCTCTGTCCCACCCCTTTCCCTAGCCATCCAGTTCTCTTCTCAGGTATCCAGTGTTATCCATTCAGAGGTACTTAAGTAAATACAATCCAAATATGTACATTCATGGTCTTTCCCCTCTTCTAGTTTTTTTTTTTTTTAATGGAAATGATTACATATTTTACACATTGTTTTGTATCCTAAATTTTCTGTTTAAATTGTTACTTTAATAAATTGAATTATCACCTTTTAAAACTGTACCTAAAAAATATAGTATAGGCTATAAAGCTGGAAATTTGCATGGGACCCAGTCATCCTACCCTCAAAGCTGAGGACCAGAAAGAAATGTGTAGTCCTGACCCTCACAGCTGCCTGCTGGGAACATGTTTGGAAGTCTGAGCATAGTCTCAAGTGATCAAATGCAGAGAAGGGGCCAATCAGAGCTTTGATCCCTACCATAGAGTTCTAACCATTGCTGAGACTGAATGACTTCCTTCCATAAGTCCTCATGACTTCTGACTCAGACCTCTGGGTCAGGCTACCAGACTAATGGCCTATGAAATTTAATGATCTGTAGTGAATGTTGACTGCCTTTCTAGTTTTTGATCACCAAAGGCAAGTATAAAGTGGATACATTTGGGACTTCCCTGGTGGCACAGTGGTTAAGAATCCACCTGCCAATGCAGGGGACACGGGTTCGGGCCCTGCTCCAGGAAGATCCCACATGCCGCCGGAGAGCAACTAAGCCCGTGTGCCACAACTACCGAAGCCCGTGTGCCTAGAGCCCATGCTCCACAGCCACAACGAAAGAAGCCGCCACAATGAGAAGCCCACGCACCGCAACAAAGAGTAGCCCCCCCTCGCCGCAACCAGAGAAATCCTGTGGGCGGCAATGAAGACCCAATGCAGCCAAAAATAAATAAATAAATACATAAATTTATATATTTTTTTAAAAAGTGGATACATTAATATTCCTCTGATAATATATTTTAGAAAATGTATTCTAAACATTACTGCTTTCTCAGCCACTGAGATGAAGGGAGAAAGAGTCCCCAGAGACTAATAAAAGAAAAAATTAACCTAGACCTTGCGGGATCAGTCCTATGTTTGTGACTTCAGTGGCCTGAACAAAGTTCACAAAAAAGCCAGTGCCTGGCTCTGTGGCTCACTTGTGTCTGTGAACAAAGCAACTTGCTGGTGCATTGAAACATGAATCACATTAGCACATTTACATTAAAATATGACATGATATCAAAAGATAATAGGATTGCAAATCTTTGGCATACAATCTGGAAAAAAACTGTGGATAAGTGTCATGTTAAAAATCTTGTTCTGTCATGATTATAAGTAGAGTAGTAATGGCAAATGACAGCTTAAAGAGAATAGAAAAAACCGTCTTGACACCAAAGTGATGATATTATCTATATTCTGAATAATTTTACTTATAACAGATACGGTTCTGTAAGTTTGTCTTATGATTCATGTTTTCATTATGAAGAGAGAGCATTCTCTTTTCAAATTTATTTACCCTGCTGTTAATATTGTTTCATCAGCTTTCATTGAATAGGTATAATACAACTTATTTTCATCCCTTTCATGTAAAATTTCCTAGGTCATTTTGCCAAAGTGTGTCTTCTACAAATAATGTATAGCTGGATTTTATTTTATTATTATTTTAAAGAACTCCATCTTTCAAGAGGCGTTTAATGTTTATATTTATTATAATTAATGATATAAATGATAATTTTATGTGAATCTACATGTAGATGTGTGTGTTTATACACTATGTTCTTTTTTATTTGCTTTTATCCCTTGTCCTACTTCATATTGGACTTGTGAGGTTTCTTAATTTCCCCTTTCCTCTTCCAATGATTTGGAAGCTGTGTATTCTATTTCTAGTTTTTCCAGGTTTACTCTTCACATGTTTACTTAGTTAACAGACCTATGGTTGTTCAGTATCACTTTGTTCTTTCCAAATAGTATGAGGAATGAAAATTCTCTAACCTTAACGTTCACACACCCCACCCTATATTATCATTACTTAGTTTCCTAGTTTCACTTTTTAAAAACTCTCCCGTATTAGCCATTTGCTTTTAACAATGTATGTTTATTTACATTAATCAATAAGTTGAATGATTTAATTGCTCACAATTGCTTCTTCCATTCTATCCCTTCATTCTGAGTTCAGTTTTCTTCTTACTAAAGTACATCCTTTAAGGGCTTCCTTGGTGGCAGATAAGAATCTGCCTGCCAATGCAGGGGACACGGGTTCGATCCCTGCTCCAGGAAGATCCCACATGCCGCGGAGCAACTAAGCCCGTGCACCACAACTACTAAGCCTGCTCTCCAGAGCCTGCGAGCCACAACTACTGAGCCGCATGCCACAACTACTGAATCCCGTGTGTCTAGAGCCAGTGCTCTGCAATAAGAGAAGCCACTGCAGTGAGAAGCCCATGCACTGCAACAAAGAGTAGCCCCTCCTCACCACAACTAGAGAAAGCCTGCATGCAGCAGTGAAGACCCAACACAGCCAAAAATAAATAAACAAAAGTAATAAATAAATAAAGTACATCCTTTAAAAGTTCCTTAAGTGAGGGTCTGTAAATGGTAATATATTTTTGTCTTTGAAAACGTCTTTAGTTAGCTCTCATTCTTTTCAGGGCTAGTTGTGCAGGGTATGGAATTCAAAGCTGATAGGTTAAAAATTATTTTCACTCTGAACTATTAAGATATTTCATTATATTTATCCCTTATTTTTGCTGATGAGATACCTGCTGTCAGTCTGTTCATCATTACTATATAGATGACATGCTTTTTCTTTTCTTTTAAGGATTTTTTGTTTATGTTTTAAAATTTCACCATGATTCTCTAAAAGTGACATATTTTGTTATAATTCAAACTTGGCATGTTACTTCAACTTGAAGAAACATGTCTTTCTTTTTTTTTTTTTTTTGCGGTACGCGGGCCTCTCACTCCTGCGGCCTTTCCCGTTGCAGAGCACAGGCTCCGGACGCGCAGGCTCAGCAACCATGGCTCACGGGCCCAGCCGCTCCGCGGCATGTGGGATCTTCCCGGACTGGGGCACGAACCCGTGTCCCTTGCGTCGGCAGGCAGACTCTCAACCACTGCGCCACCAGGGAAGCCCAACACATGTCTTTCTTCACCTCTAGGAAATGTTTGACCATTTCTGAATGATTATTGCCTCCCTTTTATTCCATCTATTCTCACCATCTAGAGTTCCTATTAGACGTATGTTGGACCTATTTTTATAGCTTCTATTTCACTTAACCACACTTTCTTATTTTCCCGCTATTTAATTTCTCTTGCAGCATTCTGAGTGGTTCCTTTGGGTTTCTAATACCGAAAACTTTCCCTTTATTTCTCAGCAGTGTGTTTTTAAATTTTTTAAAGTCAAATTTTATTCAACATTTCTAGGTACTGGTACTAGGAGGGAGGCCATATATATTACTTCAGTCTGTCATGATGCTGGATTTAGTTGAATTCTTTATACTACATATTTACACAAGATGTGATCTTGTGCTATGCAGAGACAATGTCTAAAGCTTTTGAGAAATCACAGAACACTTCCAATTTCTTGATCCACCAAAATCAACCTGACTTAGAAAAGTACTGAAAGTGTAAGGTGACCCTACAAAACTTCTGGGCACATACAGAATTTTGTCTTTAGTGTAGCATAATTATAGTATAACTCTTTGAAAAGTGTGTGTGTGTGTGTGTGTGTGTGTGTGTGTGTGTGTGTAGATACATGCATATATATGGAAAGATTCATTTCCTTCCAAATTCCTAATCAGTTGAGGAGATGCAGATTATGCTTCTCAAGTTTGGAACATAATAAGAAATTGAGAGAAGGGTGGAAGGGAAGAGAAAGAAGTAAAGAGGGAGTGAGAGAACGTGTGATGACAGACAGTATACTGTTTATAGAGATTAAAAACATCATAATCCAACAGAACTCTCAGTCTTTTAATCAGCTAAGCTTAACTTTAGAAAGTATCTTATTATGTTGTTAATTTGTTTGAGTTTTTTTTTTTAACCAGTAGATTCACTAATTTAAATATTAGTACTTAGCAAAAAATATTTAATAGGCTGTACACATTTACTTCAGGGTATGTACCTTTCATCCTTTTCCCCAAATACTAACCTCTCCCATAGGACAAAAAGCATCACATCCCCCATGTAAGATCCCTAATCTGTGTTTCATGTTCATAGCTTTATATTGGAGCTTCCAAAACTGAAAGTAGTTACAAATATTCGACAGGAACTACCACTTTTACATAACTCAGGTTGACTGACTCCACTAATCTAGGACAAATATCCTGACAGTTCAGTATTATAATCTTCTTTCACATCAAAGTTTTGAAGTATTTCTTTTTGTAAACAAAATTCTTTTAATCAACAAACCTCCTAATACATCTTTATAGTACTTTTTGCCTACACTTTTTTAGCCATTTTTAAAAATTGAAGTTTAGTTAATTTACAATGTTTTGTTAGTTTCAGGTGTACATCAAAGTGATTCAGTTATATATATTCTTTTTCAGATTCTTTTCTGTTATAGGCTATTACAAGAAATTGAATACAGCTCCCTGTACTATACAGTAGATTCTTGATGTTTATCTATTTTATATATAGTAGTGTGTATCTGTCAGTCCCAAACTCCTAATTTAACCCTCCCCCCACCTTTTCCTTTTGGTAACCGTAAGTTTGTTTTCTATATTTGTGAGTCTATTTCTTCTTTGTATTGGGTTGGCTAAATAGTTCATTTGGGGTTTCCCGTAAGATTACAGACAAACCTGAATGAACTTTTTGGCCAGCCCAATAAATAAACTCATTTATATCATTTTTTAGATTCCAAATATAAGTGATATCATATGATATTTGTCTTTCTGTGTATGACTTACTTCACTTAATATGATAATATCTAGGTCCATCCATGTTATTGCAAATGGCACTATTTCATTCTTTTTTTATGGCCAAGTAATATTCCATTGTGTATATATACCACATCTTCTTTATCCATTCATCTGTCGGTAGACACTTAGGTTGCTTCCATGTCTTGGCTATTGTAGATAGTGCTGCTATGAACATTGGGGTGCGTGTATCTTTTTGATATGGAGATTTCTCTGGATATATGCCCAGGAGTGGGATTGCAGGATCATATGGTGACTCTATTTTTAGTTTTCTTAAGGAACCGCCATACTGTTCTCCACAGTAGCTGTACCAATTTACATTCCCACCAACAGTATAGGAAGGTTACTTTTTCTCCACACCCTCTCTAGCATTTGTTACTCATAGACTTTTTTTTTTTTTTTTTTTTTTTTTTTATGGTACACGGGCCTCTCACTGTTGTGGCCTCTCCCGCTGCGGAGCACAGGCTCCAGACACGCAGGCCCAGCAGCCATGGCTCACGGGCCCAGCCGTTCCACGGCACATGGGATCCTCCCGGACCAGGGCACAAACCCACGTCCCCTGCATCAACAGGCGGACTCTCAACCACTGCACCACCAGGGAAGCCCACTTGTAGACTTTTTAATGATGGCCATCCTGACTGGTATGAAGTGATACCTCATTGTAGTTTTGATTGCATTTCTCTAATAATTAGTGATATTGAGTATCTTTTCATGTGTCTGTTGGCCATCTGTATGTCTTTTTTGGAGAAATGTCTATTTAGGTCTTATGCCCATTTTTTGGTTGGATTGTTCATTTTTTGAAGTATTTCTTTTACTTTATCTTACTGTATGCTTATTTGGGACTCTAGGGAAGAGGACTTCATTGACAAATCATTTTTTAAAGAAATATTTGCCATATTTTAATATGTACATCTATGTACTTATTAAAGAACTGAGAACTACATTGGAGAAAATATAGAATATGAATATTATGACTTGCAGATATCAGAAAATATACTGACTTATGATTGAAATCTGCCTAATGGAAGTAAAGTGAATCTTAAGAAGAAAATCTTGAGCATATATTCCACAACTCTGCAAAACAGTTTTATGCTGAACCTCTGAGCCAGAAATGTGAGAAAGTAAAGTGATTGAAGCCTGTCAGCAAAGAAAATCAGCCAGCAGAGTGATGATTCCTATTACAAGAGAAAGACTTCTATGAAAATAGACTCACAGATATCAATATTTCCTGTGCATTCTCTTTATTTATAAATCATAAATCATACTTCTTTAATAGGCTTGCTATCTTTATTGTTGGGATAAGTGTAATGTTTTACACATTTGGGGGACAGTAATTGACAACTGCATTAAGAATCCCAACTCGTGCACAAATCCCTGGATGGCACCCAGGAACCTTGATCCTTGATCTAAGGCAAATAAATTCTCCAAGTTTTATAAAGTGAGGGTCACTTATAGCTAACTGTGATATTGAAACTCTCATAATATGGTGCTCAGTGAGAGAACAAGCTAGTCTAAGTGGCAAAGAGTTGAAAATTGAAGAGTTTTATATAAAATATAAGCTACGTTTAGTATGCAGTCACAACAAGCTTGAAAAATAAAGAAGCAACAGTAATTCAGCTTTAAAATTATAGTGCTTAGTTGTTAAAAGGTCACCTGCGCTTGGCCTCATTTCTGCTTAATTGGGACAGGTTAATCTTTTCTGTTGTTCTTTCAATTTGGAAAGAAACTGGGATCTCTGCTAGTACTCTTCATCCATCAAATCCTGTGACCTTGAAAGCAAATTCCGGCTCTGCTTCTCAGGAGAGAGTCTGAAAATGAGAATTAAAATAGGTCTTCTCAGTGGAGACCCACAGCAACATGTAATAAGACATGTAAAAAAAGATCCTATCACTGCAGGCATACTGTAATCTTTCTCAAAGTAACATATGGAGTCAAAATGAGAATTCATTTAAGCTCAGAATTTAAAAAATCAGTGAGATGTTAAATCTTCTAAAAATCAACTAAAATTGTCTATGAAAAATTTTAATGGAAGTCAACGATTTTGTAATTTGTTTCCTTTCAACTCTTATGAAAAGCTCTGCATCTCAAAATATGAAATATTTTAAACTCTGATTCTCTAGAAAAAATCCCCCAAAAGAAGAATAGAAATGTTAACAAAAGGTATGAGTAATGATAGCATATTCATTATTACAATTTTTTAATTTAAAAAGGTACAAGGACATCTCTAATTAACCACAGGCTGGTCTGCTTTTATGACAAGAAATGCAGAATTAGGATGAATATATAATGAGCACGTCATAGCAGCAGTATTCAATATCTGAGAGTCAACTTTATTTTACTGTTTTAAGTGTATTAAGGAAAACTTACATGATCCCGGAACACAATGGAAAGTTTATGAACATATCAGGTGTAATTCTTCCTTTTGATTTCACAGTAAGCAACCTGTATAAGAGTCTATAATATCACCAGGTAAATTCCTTTTCCTCTTCTAGAATTATCCAACAACAAAAAAACATCAGGACTAAGAATAAGTTTCATTAATTTAAGACTAAAGGGTTTTTCATACAGTTGAGAACTACAGAGATTTTAGTCTGACTAAATTTAAAAAAAATTTATTGTAATCTTATTTAATACCAACTTCATGCAAGACCATTATCTGTAAATAAAAGAAAAAAATCCTACCACAGGTATGTGTTTTCCAAGCTTCTTGTAACTAAAGCCATACATGCGCATCCCCACATCTCCAAATTCAGGGCTGTTTTCTATTTACAAGTTGCTCCATTTACAGGGAAAAGCCAGACAATGCTCTCTAAAAATGACTCAGGGTCCAGGGAAATTTAATCATAATCCAACGCGAAATTATCTCTACATTAATATTTAGGATAACCAATCTCACATACACTGATTTATTATTAACCTCAAAATTATATGGGAATAACAAGTATATTCTTAACATCTGGTACAAAAGGGTATAAAGCATCAAAAGGGTAGTATAACATTTCATGTTTTATTTATTTTAAAAGACAGTATTTACTGTGATAATATTATTAGAAATTTAATTGAGCAAAGCTCAGGCTGAGTCAACTCAGAAAGAATCCATATTCCTTTTTCATTACTTACTGGATGGTGGCCTTAGGGAAATTATTTAATCTCTTTCGTCTTGTATAAAATTGGGAGATAATAGAACCTACTCATTATTGTGTTGTTGTAAGATTAAATGTGAAATACTCCTTGGTTAAAGTAACGAATATAGTGCTAGGTACATAGTAAGTGCTCAATAAATGTAATTCAAATTTTTTCTAATTTTATTTTGGCACCTGCATTGAATAACATGAATATGTCTTATGAATCCAATATTCAAATTTTATATCTTCCAATATTGATAAAGGAAGCAACCTATTTCATACTACTTAAAGCTTCAATAGACTTTTCAAGATAAGTTTGAACAGGGTGATGTAGTAAATGCAATGTAATATGACTGCCGTTGCAGTGATAATTAGCACCTCTATCCCATTACATAACCATCCCTTCTTTTTAGGTCAGAATAATTAAGTTTTAGTCTCTTAACAAGTTTGACGACTATAATACAATATGGTTGTCTATATTCACTATACTGTGAATCAGGTTTCTAGGTTTTATTTTAAATTTGGACCCTTAAACAACATCTGTTCTAGCCCCCCAACTCCTGCCCCAGCCCAGCCTCTGGTAACCTCCATTTTATTCTCTGTTTTTACAAATTTGGCTTTATTAGATTCCACAGGTAAGTAATATCATACAGGACTTGTCTTTCTCTGTATGATTTATCTCATTTAACATAATGTGCTCAAGGTCCATCCATGTTGCTGCAAATGGCAGGATGTCTTTCTTCCTTATGGATGAAAAATATTCCTTTGTACAAAAGTTTTTGTGCAGCAAAAGAAACAGTTTGCAAAATTGAAAGGCAACGTACAGAATGAGAAAAGCATTTTGTAAAACATATATCAAATAAGGGGTTAATATCCAGAATATATTAAAGAACTCATACAACTGAATAACAACAAAAAAACAATTCAATTAAAAAATGGGCAGAGGAGCTAAGTAGACATTTGTCCAAAGAAGATATCTAAATGGCTAATAGGTACATGAAAAGATGCTGAACATCACTGATGATTGGGAAATGCAAAACAAAACCACAATGATCTATAACCTCACACCTGTTAGAATAGCTGTCACCAAGAGGACAAGAGATAACAAGGGTTGGCAAGGATGTAGAGAAAAGAGTCCTTGAATATTGTTGATGGAAATGTAAATTGGTTCAACCATTATGGAAAACAATATGGAGGTACCTCAAACAAAAATATAACTAGTGGGAAGCAGCCGCATAGCACAGGGGGATCAGCTCAGTGCTTTGTGACCACCTAGAGGGGTGGGAGGGAGACACAAGAGGGAGGGGATATGGAGATATATGCATACGTATAGCTGATTCACTTTGTTATACAGCAGCAACTAACACAACAATTATACCTCAATAAAGATGTTAATAAATAATAAATAAATCTACCATATGATCCAGCAATTTCACTTATGGAAATATACCCTCAAAACAATGAAAACAGGGTATCACAGAGATATGTTGCACTCCCATGTTTATTACAGCATTATTTACAATAGCCAAGATATGAAAACCATTCAAGGAGAATTCTTATGCTGATTAATTCAACAGATGCTTATCGAGAGCCTAACTGCCAGAAATCCAGTTAGATGTTAAAGCGAGTGGCACTAACTATCCAGCCCTCAATACTGAGGTGCATAACATTACTGTCTATCTTAGCTAAAGTTTACAATTCAGACTCTTCTGATGGTTTGTTCACTTCTCTAAATTCATGGTGAAATATGATGGAAAATGGAAATGTCTTTACTTAAATTGTTTTAGCTCAAATTGCATAAAATTTCTATTACAGACAGTTATTATTCAACCCTCGTTATCTGTGTGTGTTTACAGGATACATGTATAGTTAGACTTCTGCTCCACTGACTTCATAATTTCAAAGAAAAATAAAAACATGATAGCTCTATTAATTATTTACGTTCTGCATTTAGTTCTAACAGATGCTGGAAAAGAGTATACAGGGGGGCTTCCCTGGTGGCGCAGTGGTTGAGAGTCCGCCTGCCAATGCAGGGGACACCGGTTCGTGCCCCGGTGTGGGAGGATCCCACATGCCGCGGAGCGGCTGGGCCCGCTGAGCCATGGTCGCTGAGCCTGCGTGTCCGGAGCCTGTGCTCCACAATGGGAGAGGCCACAACAGTGAGAGACCCGCGTACCGCAAAAAAAAAAAAAAAAAAAAAAAAAGTATACAGGAAACACTGGTCAGTGAAATTTGTGTGGGCAAAGTTGCCATTGGAGAGCGGCGCTTGCATTTTGAGGAAACGAGTACACTGGCATTTTGAACCAAACTAAATATGAGACTGGAAAGTTCATTTTAGTAAAGCTGAAAGATGGCTTTTTTTGATAATTTAATTTTTACCTTTTAATTATGTGCAAGCTCAAGATAAATTTCTGTCTTACTTCACAACAATGATCTAACATCTTTATAACAATTCTGCCCTTCAGGGCCAACACATAACTCCAGAGACCATATTCCCAGATTACAGTATTCCCCCCTTATCCGCCGGGGATACGTTCCAAGACCCTGAGTCTGAAACCACGGAGAGTGTTGAAACCCTATACAGTTGATCCTTGAACAACACTGGGGTTAGGGCCACCAACTCCTCACACAGTCAAAAATCTACTTATAACTTTTGATTCCCCCAAAACTTAACTACTAATAGCTTACTATTGACCAGAAGCCTTACCAATAACATAAACAGTCGATTAACACATATTTTGTATGTTGTCTATATTATATACCATATTCTTGCAGTAAGGTAAGCTAGAGAAAAGAAAATGCTATTAAGGAAAATCATAAGAAAGAAAATACATTTACAGTACTGTAGTTATCAATTCCATAAGTTTACATCATCTGTTTACAAGGTGAATCACCTGTCAGTATTTTTTTTTTTTACCTGTCAGTATTTACATCAATATTATATGATACAAAACACTGTAGATATTATACATATTACCAACACTAGACATCAAAAATGAAAAGATAATGTGAAAAAAATTTATATTTATTTACAGGCATAACAATTTGTGCATCAAGAACGAAGAAGCAGCAATATGACTTCCTTATGGTAGCCTAGTATAACTGATACAGTTGCTCCATGGTAGCCTGGCCTACACACAAATGAATAAATCATTAAAAAAATTTTATGGCATGTATTATTACAGTCATATTCATAATACAGTTTTGAAATATTGTTACATTTAAGAAAACACACTTACCTATGATGATAGCCTTCTCCAATTACGAGAGAGAGGCATACTGTATGGTAATGTAATTCTTTGAAAGCATAGTTATAAAAGTAAGAAAACTAACACATTGTTAATTATTTTTTAAATGTCACTCACTTTATGCCTACATAAGTGTAGACTAGTATCTATATATATTTTATACATGACGTACCTAACTTTTCCTTAATTTTTCCATATTTCTAGGTAATGCAGTTTGCCTGTGAACTTTTTCAAATTGTTGCAAATCTGCCAGAATTTTCCAATATATTTATTGGAAAACATCTGCATATATATAAGTGGACCCATGTAGTTCAAACCCATGTTCTTCAAGGGTCAACTGTATATACCAATACTGTGTTTTTTCCTATACATACATACCTATCATAAAGTTCAGTTGATAAATTAGTCACAGTAAGAGAATATCCAAATTGCCAGCATCACTACTGTTGTACTTTGGGGCATTTTTAAGTAGAATAAGGGTTACTTGAACACAGGTACTGTGATACCGCAACAATCGGTCTGATAACTAAGAAAGGGACGATTCACGTCCAGGGCCTGGGCTGGAAGGAGTGGGAAGGCACAAATTTTCATCACGCTACTTAGAATGGTGAGCAGTTTAAAACTTATGAACTGTTTATTTCTGGAAATTTCCATGTAATCTTCTCAGACTGTAGTTGACTGCAGGTAACTGAAACTGCAGAAAGCTGAACTGTGGATAAGGGGAGACTACTGGATACCATGTCAATGGTGTCTCTGGAATTCCTCAGTGCAACAGCCGTGCTTGTGTCCAGGTGCTCTGAATATTTGATTCCATTTTTTTCCATGATCTCAGTTGTTTCTCAGAGTAACTGTTGCTTACAAATATTCCCTCAGGTGATCTTTCTTTCATTCTCTCTTTCATTTTTATGGAGCATTGTACAAAGTTATGGTGTTAAAAAGTTATAATATTTTGGCAATAAATTTTAGAACAAAAAGATAAAACAACATGAAACTCAACTAGTCTATGAAAAATAATGCTGCTCAACAAGGTTTTTCTTTTTCAAGATTTCCAGGATCTTTTTGATGGAATGGGTATATAGACCATGGTCAATGTAATTATATGACCCTTTAAAGAAATCAAATCTGTTCCAAATAGTTCATTTTAATTGACTAATACATTTTTTCTCCTTGCATGTTTGGACTCTTTGCTGCAAGACCAGATGGAGAACTTTGCAATTGTCGCCAAAATATATAACAGTATAAGATGTATGTATAGATGTGTGTATGTGTGTGTATGTGTGTATGGGTGAATATATTCAATCTATACATATTCAGAAAATGAAAAATAATCTCTGTGGTTCTAAATCATGCCAGCTTTATTCAGTGTTACTATGATAATCATTGCACATAACAATGGCCTCTTCTGGTCCTTTTCTATATTTTTTGCTAATGTAAACCATAATATAATGCTATATGCCTGCTTAAAAATGTGTTTAAAATTGAGTAGTGTTTCATTTAATAATAGAAAAATCACACTCCATTACAGAGCTCTCCTTATAGATCTTATTTTGTCAGTTTTATAGGGACAGTTTTTACAGTAAGGATCCCAGAAAGCCCACAACAGAATATAAAATGTAGGTTTAAGATGAGAGAGGAATGATGCCTCTATCTCATTCCCTTATTGTGGAACCTGAATTGGCCTGGAATTACATGTGATTAGATGTTCTGCTCCCCATCACCTCTTCTTATCTCCCTAAAGACAGTAACCCCATACTGGCAAGGCCCTGACAGTGAGTGCATCCTTAGCACCTCGCCCTAGTCCAGGCCCTAATGGTACAAAGAGACTCCAAATAGGAGAGGCTTGAGCTGGTCATTCAGGACAGGGAAGGATTCACCAGGGAAGTGAAGCTTAAGATCAGCTCTGAAAGATGAGTAGAAATTAACTAGATAAGGGGATTGGGGGAGACTGTTCCAGGTAAAATAGCATATGCAAAGGTCCTTTGATGGCAAGACCTTTGCATATGACAAGTACCAGGAACTAAGAGCAAGCTACTGTGACCAAAGTCCAGAGCATGACAAGGTACAAATGAGAGGCAGGAAAGGACTGTAGGAACCTAGTCAGGCAGGGCTCTGGAAGCCTGATGAAGGATGTTACTTTTTATATTAATTAAGGGTAAAGAATTCAGGCAGAGTAGCTCTGCCTTTTGAAAGTAGTACTGTACTGAAGCTGGAGTGTCCAGGAAGCATGGGTGTTGGGTTCCAATCGGGGGTCTTTGCAGGAGTCTAGACAAAAGATGATGGAGTTGAAAAGAGTAAGAGTTCTTTAGGAAGTAACTCAAGAGGAAGACTGGACTGCAGAAGAAGGGTGAAGGAGGTGGGAGGAATAACTTCCAGGTTTTACTGCCATTATAATTAGGAGACAAAATTAGGTCAATATACTGAACACACATACGCACACACACAGAGAAATAGAAAATCTTTTCTTTTGTTAGAGAATGGCCATCCTTCCATCATTATATTTGTCAGGAGAATAGAAACTCAACGAATCCCAAACTTTAAAGAAAGTTAAGGTGTTCTCCACACTGTATAGCAAATATTCTCATAATTTTAAATTATCAGGATAATGTTAGTCTAAAGGATAAATAGGTGAAATTCTATCATTGTAAAATCATAGTCCCTCAAGTCAATTTAAGCTCACTTAGCTTTACTAAAATATCAATAATATTATTTTGTCCTTTCTTCATTCTTTTTTATTTAAAACACAAATTGATGAAATACAGCCTAAGGGTTAAATCTGGCCCTCACTCTGTTTGTGTAAACAAAGTTTTATTGAAATCCATCCATATCCATTCATTGACCTCTTGTCCATGGCTTCTCATAGGCTACAAGGGCACAGTGGAATAGTTGCAACAGAAACTAGATGGCCCACGAAGTTTAAAACATTTGGCCTTCTGAATGGGGCCTCAAAACGCTAAATTCTAAATATATAATAGCAAATTGTATTTTTGAAAAACTATATCTTCTGCCTTAATATGAATTTCTTATTTCTTTAGAACAAACACAATTTTATATGTAATTTTGGGGTCCTGGAATAAATATCCTTCTAGTCTACCATTCTTAAACTATGCTTTCTGTTGTTTTTCTCTTTTTCTAATATATATCTTATTAGTCAATCTCTGGCATATTCAAAGGCAGGCAGAGTCCCAAGACAATTACATGTATAACTCTCAATTTTTATTGCACATATTCCATATTAATGCATCAGCTGCTTTATTAAAATATTTGGAAAGTATTTATACACTAAAATATGTGCTGAGTCTAAATGCTTCACTGAGGAATAAATAAAAGTTGTCATCTCAAATGTAGTAATAAAGCACTGATACTGTTGAGAGCCTACTCTCATACAAAGTATTCTGATAGTCCGTGGATCCAAGGAACTCAATGAGAACTTCTGTTTAATAATTCAAGTAAAGATATTTAGACAGAGATGGGAGCTGACCAGGAGGTGAGAAAGATGAGGTGGCCACAGATAAAGCAGACAGAAGTAAGGGTCTTAGTAAGATTGGCTATGAAATAAAGTGCTCCTTTGCTTTAGAATTTGAAAAGCATTGCACTATTTAATAAGATATGCAAATTGCAGTTCCTAAATTCAGGACCATTTATGGCTTTGAGATTTCATTCATTGTAGTAACCAGTTTGTTTTTGTTTTTTTTTCTTGAGATCTATGTGGGCAGATTCTTAGTTAATTATTTTATTTTTGGCTGCCTTGGGTCTCTGTTGCTACGCACGGGCTTTTCTCCAGTTGCGGCGAGCGGGGGCCACTCTCCGTTGCGGTGCGCGGGCCTCCCATTGGCCGGCCTCTCCCATTGCAAAGCACAGGCTTTAGGCGCGCGGGCTTCAGTGGTTGTGGCACATGGTCTCAGGAGTTGTGGCTTGCGGGCTCTAGAGCACAGGCTCAGTAGTTTTAGCGCACGGGCTTAGTTGCTCCGCGGCACGTGGGATCTTTCCCGAACCCACGTCCCCTGCATTGGTATGTGGGCAAATTCTTAAAGAGTAAATTCTCATATTTGTTAATACTTTTTCTTATATTAATGCCTCACAAGTACACTAGACTAAATAAAACTTGCAAAATGCTGTTGGAAACGTCCTATGACAATTTCATGTTCTTCTGTTTGCCTCACTGCTAAGGAATTAGGTGGCTCTTCTGAAAAGAGATTCTGTGGACCTTATGTCAAAGGCTGTGGGACTTGTGAGATGCCAGTCCACCATCATCCCTACATCCAACCTTTCATCTGGAACTCACTGAATGCACCATATCAGTTCTGCCAAATGATGTGTCAAAACCTAGGGGAAAAAAATTAACCAAAAAGTTCTTAAGACACAGTGTGCAAATTGTCATTAAAAGCAGTAATTATAGCCACAAATAAAAGGACAATCTTTAGATACTAACCAATAATAGCTCTTTTCAACTATGGGTACCTGTATGAGTAAACATCAAAGTTAGTATTATCATCTACTAATACAAATCACTGCTGCCTATCAGTGAGAGCCAAAGTATATCAGTAAAAATTTATGCTTTAGATTTTCTTAGAGTTGTATTTAAGGGGGCAAATTTCCACTTGTTCAAGGTTGTACCTGCCAAGTTTCATTATTTTAGTGGTACCCTTTCCCCTTTGTAAGCCATTTTAAGTTCTTTATTACAAAGAAGGGAAAGTAAATAAACAAATTGGGCAAAATCAGCACAGACGATATTAAAACAAACATCCCCTGAGCTTGCTTCTGCTGGGTTTTGGCTCTATTTTCCATGAACATGCTATGTAAGCTGATTAATGCATCTCTTATCCCACTTGGGAGAACAAAGTGATTCTTCAAACAGAGATACCCACAGCATTCAAAACTGCCCGTGATATTTGCACTCAGGATCTTCCTTCTAGTGGTATATATGTGTTCGTGTGTATGCATGTGTGTGCAAACCCTCTTTATATACACATATTCTTTTTCAATTAAAAATATAAAACATAAATCTTTTAAAGAAGGCAAAAAAGAACACCATGACTAATACAGACCAGGTGTTAAATGTTTGAGAAATGTTGTAGGTGTCAAAGTAACTTCCTTTGACATAACTTGTGTCAATAATTATGCTTACAAATTATAAGCAAGTAGAACTATTTGGGGGCTTCTCTGTCATATATATTTCCTATGCCTCTCAAGAGGAAGATTTGATTATCTTATACATATAGATACTTTGTTCAAGAGTAGATCCATGGTCCTTTTGATCCAATTGGACATCAAGAAATACATTCATCTAGACTAGAACATTCTAGAGCTATTCCAGAATAAGTTCTTTGAAAGTTTGTGGAAAAACTTCTCAAGCCATAAGAAGTGGGTATTAGACATGTAACTCAATTGATTTTGACATAAGTGGAAATCACCAAAATTAAAAGCTGGATTTCAGTTAACATGTGTATCTCTGTTTTGTGGGCCTGAGCAGGGTGGCCTCACTTTATATATCTCTTTCTAATTATGAGTTATTTTCCAAACCAGGCTTTTAGAGCACATATCTCTAGTTTCTGCTAAGAATCAGTCTAACAGTTGATACTTTGGTACTTATGCTACAGCATATTATCACTTTCCAAAACAACATAACAGTTTTTTTTTTGTAAGTCAAGCAAAATGGTTAAGCTTGCAAATTTAACAGAACCTAAAGATAGAAGATGTAAAAGACCTGTAGATTTTCTTCCATGGGTAGATGTAAATGCTAATGAAGTGTTCCTTAAAACAAATTTAAATTAAACCATGAGCTACCTTCAACAAATATATGAAAGTTCAAGAAGAATTGAAAATGTAACTGCCATCAGGATCAGACAGAGTACCGACGTGCTGACGGGTCACATTCTCAGGTGGAAGGTAGTTTTCTTTCTCCTGCATATTAATAATGACAGGTGGTGCTGGAGATAATTTTAACCAGATTATGTGAACTGAAGTTCTGATTCAAAGGCTTTCTTCACTGCTTTGTTTGAATAAAGTATGACTGAACACAGTTTGAAATTCATTTATTTCCCAAAAGCATTTGAAGATTTTTGTGAGAGAACTGATGAGGTACTTGCTTTTTTTTTTCCCAAAATAAACAAATAAATCTTTGAAAAACTGAAAGCACTGATTTTTAAAGGGCTTCACAGACATTTATGTGAAGATAGCTTTCTCTAATTCCTGAATGTGAAGATGCCTGTTCACAGAGCTTCCAGACCTGAAGTGTGTATGCTTACGTGTGTGTGTGTGTTTATAAAGAATGCATAGAAAAATAATTTCTTATCCTTGGACTTTTAAAACAAAGCTTCTCCTGATTGGCAAGATATGGAAATCATTTCAGCCAAGAAGTGAAAACTTATATCTCTTTGGTGTTTACATCTTACAAAAAAAAGTGTTCTAAGTAAGCTAAGCTTTGACTAGCATCTGCCTCTTGGTCAAATTTGAGGCATCTGAATCTCATTCAGAAGCCTTGAAGGACGCTTTAAATCAATCAAACCCGTTTCTTTTATGAACTCGAGCACCTGCATGCGTGTATGTGTGTGTATGCATGTGTTTGAGAACGTAAGAATAAATGTATACTCTGCTGATTTTTGACAGGCATGTTTAAGGCATAGTCTCATTTGCTAAAGCAATCAAAAGCAAAAATATAATCAAAATTCTCAGATACCAAGTTTTTGAACCAATTAAATATTAGTCAATGTTAGGACTTTAAATTGTTCAGACAAGGATTTCCTCCTTTAAAGCAATGCTATGTGCATTGTGCTAACAAAAGAAGTATATGTGAAGATAGCACCAAATCATTATAGCTCAAGTCATTTATCTTTATTTAACGATCACTTATATCTTGCTTACTATATTCCAACCTGTTTGCAAATATGAACTCACTCCTCTTAATATAATGAAGTGGGGACTTTTTATACCCCGATTTTATTTCTTACATGTACATGACACTGAAACACAGACAAGCCGAGGTCCAAAAGCTCATGAAAATTGTGGACCCCCGATATGAATTGAGGCAGCCTTCTGTTCATGGCAGCTATTTTGACAACATCAAAATCTGTGTTCTTAACCACATACCCAACCTCTTTAATCAGTGTCGCCCTTTGAACTGAAAGCACTTTATAAATTCTGGGTCTGGGACTTCCAACCAAAATTAAATAATCCTGAAAAAGAAAGGAGAAAGCTATCCCACTCTGCACTAATTCTTTCTGTCAAATATCCCAAGTACTTAAAAAGCATCCCTTATAAATCTCTTTCAAGGGGTAACAGATTTTCTCTAATCCTTAACCAAAGTAAGGAGAATATAAGAGCTACTGTGGGTATAAGTATTAGTCCACAAAGGCAAATGAGCTAGAAATATGCCTTAGTGCTTCAAAGCCCAACTTAGCTTTCTAACTCTGAGCCTCCCTGTAAGGGTCCACACCAGGTGTCTGCTCTTTCCCTAGCATCTTCCATAGTGTCAGGATATTGAGGGGGCAGAGGAAGTTGGGTTATCTGCTCTTATAAGTGGTCCACGCAGGTTAGGAATGAGATACCTATTTTTCCAATTCTGGAGACCTGTTAGTTTTCTGCTACTTTGTACGACGTGTGAGAGCCAGGAATCTTGCCAGGTTGCATGTGACCCTGCCTGCTTGGAACTACCTGTCCGGCACTTCCCCCGTAGTGCCACCCCTGCCTAATCCTCTAAAATAATTTCTCTCTCTCTTGTCTCTATCTCTCTCTTTCTCTTTGGATGTTTGGGAGAGAATTCCAGGGTTTTCTTCCATGATCTGGTCAAAACTCCCTGATAATGCCAATAATTATCCTTTTGCAAAGACCTTCAGTGCTTTGCACACAAACCCAGGGAGACTGGCAGGTTATTTTGGGTTTCTGCTCTGACACAGTTTCTCACTTGAGGTAATGAGAACAAAGCCAACTACCTGCTAACATGCGGAAAGGTGAGGAAGACAATTCTAACCCGAGCATGCAAGTTTCCTCTTATAAATATTATTCTCATCTCAGAATGATTCCCCTTCTCTTAAAGAAAAAACAAAGAACTTTTTTCCTAAAGCCAAGCGCAGAGGTTGAGTATATTCTATATTAACAGGTATAAGGAAAGGGCTTTTAAAAGAAGAATATTTATCTTAATATTAGTTGCACTATTAGATCAGAAAACAATGTTGTTTGACAAACACTGCTGTATTTATCAAGTAAAAACTAGACGGTACATTCAGCATACAGATCTTTTTTAATGCCACTCTCAAATAAAAGGAGCCAAGCGTTCTTTGAAGAAATGACTGATTCTAGGGCTACAGCAGAGAACATGGAGATGAGCCTGGAATATCTGGTAACACCAGAAAGTAAGAAAATGATAACACACATACACACACACACACACACACACACACACACACACACACCCAATGAGGACATGTCAAAGGGATATAGGAGCCAACAGAAAGAGCTCCAAATGGCCAAAGCTGGAACAATTTAGCAAAAAAATAAATAACAGTGTTGGATTATAACTCAAATATCTCTGAGTCTATACCAATATAAATAAATGATTAAATAGAGAATAGACAAGTCCCCTGTGCAGAAAATTTCAAATAACATTTGTAGATAGTATGCCCTCCAGAAGGTAGAGCATAACTATCCATTTCTTAAGTGTAGGCTGCCCATAATGACTTCCTTCCAGAGAGTACAATATGGAAATGGGGGGGAAAAAGTAACTTTACAGTGGAAAAACCTGACAAATACCGTCTCAGTCAGATGATCAAGGTTAATATCAATAGTAGTCATACACCATGTTGATAGCATGTAGTTTTTTTTTTAATTGGGGTATAGTTGCTTCACAATGCTGTGCCAGTTTCTTCTGTACAGCCAACTGAATTAGCCATATATATACACATACCCCCTCCCTTTTGGATTTCTGTCCCATCTAGGTCACCACACAGCATCGAGTAGACTTCCCCAAACTATACAGCAGACTCTTACTAGTTATCTATTCCATCATAGCAGTGCATACCTGTCAATCCCAATCTCCAAGTTCATCCCACCACCCCCCTTTCCCCCCTTGGTGTTCATGTGTTTTTTCTCTACGTCTGCGTCTCTATTTCTGCTTTGCAAATAGGTTCATCTGTACGTTTTTCTAGATTCCACATATATGCATTAATATATGATATTTGCTTTTCTCTTTCTGACTTACTTCACTCTTTTTGACAGACTCTAGGTCCATCCACATCTCTACAAATGACCCAATTTCATTTCTTTTTATGGCTAAGTAATATTCCATTATATATATATAGTGGAAATAGTGTTGCAGTGAACATTGGGGTGCCTGTGTCTTTTTGAATTATGGTTTTCTCAGGGTATATGCCCAGTAGTGGGATTGCTGGGTCATATGGTAATTCTATTTTTAGTTTTTTAAGGAACCTCCATACTGTTCTCCCATAGTGGCTGTATCAGTTTACATTCCTACCAACAGTGCAAGAAGGTTCCCTTTTCTCCACACCCTCTCCAGCATTTATTGTTTGTAGATTTTTTGATGATGGCCATTCTGACTGGTGTGAGGTGATAACTCATTGTAGTTTTGATTTGCATTTCTCTAATAATTAGTGATATTGAGCATCTTTTCATGTGCCTCTTGGCCGTCTGTCTGTATGTCTTCCTTGGAGAAATGTCTATTTAGGTCTTCTGCCCATTTTTTGATTGGGTTGTAGTCTTGATAGGATGTGATGAGAATGGTGCTATCCCTTTGTGGTCCTTCTCCCAAAAAACACATTACCTCAGTCTAATCATGAGGATAAGAGACAAACAAAAATTGAGGGAAATGCTGCAAATTGTCTGACCACTATTCCTCAAAAACGTCAAGGTCATCAAAAGCAAGGAATGTATAAGAAACTGTCATAGTCTAGAGGAGTATAGGGCAATATGATGACTCCATATTAAATGTAATGTGGTCCCTTGGATAGGATCCTGTAACAGGAAAAGGTTATTATGTAAACACTAAGGATATCTGAATAGAGTATAGATATTGGTTAATAATAATGTATCGATATGTATTTAGTAGTTGTGACAAATGTACCATACTAATGTAAGATGTTAATAATAAGAGAACAGGTTGTGAAGCATACAGGAACTGTCTTTCTTCTATCTTCACAAACCTTTTGTAAATTTAAAACTGTTATAAAATAAAGGGTTTATTTTAAGAATTCAAATGGTAACCTAACAATCTATGAGATGGACTGAGTCAGCTCATTAAGCTTGCCCGGCCGTATTGTCTCAGCCAACGTATACCCCCAATGCCGCCCTTTACACAGTGATGTGGCAGAAAGCATTCTGTCAGTGACAAAAATTGTGGCAAGGGAAAGGGTTAAAAATTAAAAGCTTTACATTTTTAAGTTTATTATTGAATCACTTATTTGCTCAAAAATATATGGAAAGAAATTTGAAAAGAAATCTCAAAGCAGCAAGTTTTCTTAAATGGTACTTTTCCTTCTTTTGGTTTGTTTGTTTGAGAGTCTGCAGTAGAATACAATTTGAGAGCTTTATGGAGAAATTATAACTACTGTTACTTTTTTTTTCCAATTCAGGCATGTAAAGGGATACTAATATGCAGTTTTGTATTTTAAAGAAAGAAAAACAAACAAAAAGAAAAACCAGTAGCAGATTGAATTCAGATAAAGGTACTAAACCCAATTAGAAAGAACATTAAAAAGCAAAATACCAAACAATGGGAAAAACGTAAGAGCAAGCATTTCCCTCCTTAGATGGAATCACAGCTGTAAAATGCTGAGACACCAATGCATTCTGCATCAACCAGATTACAGAGGAAAAGATGCTTTTATTTTGGATGCAGTTCAGAATTTGACACCGTCTCTCACCTTTTGAGGTCACTTGCTTATTTGTTCACGACAATGCATAAACTTTGCTCATACCTTGTTAAATGCCAAATCAGTGTAAGTGTAGTAATGAAGTTTGTTGTTTGTTTGTTTGTTTTTTGGAAAGTCTGCACAGCATATTGAGAGGCTTTTCATTTCAGGGATTAAAATATTTAATGAGCAGGTGGCCTACTGCCAGCTACAACTTACTACTCACCCGCTATAAAGAGAAAAAATTATAAAGTTCAACATCAGCCACTCTTACAGCCCGTTCAGACCTAGGTTTGTAGGTTTGCAAGTACATTAGAAAAAGCTTACAGTGTGTGAAAAGAAAAGAGTATGTGAGACATAAAGGAGCAGATATTGTTAAGATATATGCCTGTGTCTGACCTTTCAGCTTGTACATTTACTTTTCTTTATGATTATTAGAATCTGTAGTATTTTCTAACTAAAGATGCAACTTGCTTTACTTCCAAGATGTTGAGGTATCATCATCATCAACATTGTCATCATTACCATCAGCTTTACTAGAAATAGGACCTTAAGTTCCTCCACTTGAATTTGCTTTGCAAAATTGTCTCTAGAGATATTCTTATTCTTAAAATTTCTTTATTACTCCACTTATTATTATTGATGTGTTAATAGAAAACTATAATTTCTGAAATTGCTTTATAGTGTGTGAAATGGTTCTCAATAACAAATTTCTGAAATGTAGTAACTTTAGGGAATCTAACAAGAAGAAGGAAGCTTTAAATTCCCTTATAAATGATCAATTAATATAAGACTTATACACGTCAAAGAAGAGACTGTGCAACCCAAAGAAGGTTCACAGATGCTTGTAAACTCTTATTGGATTTGACACTGGACACTTAGAAGAAACCTGTTTATTAGTGATTTATTTCCTGGAAAGTTAGAGATACCAAATTTTTGTGCAATGAGTCACTCCAAAGGAAAGACATTATCGTAAGAATTATGACAAGTACTCTGGCTTGTGAAGAAGAAAATCTTATTCCCAGCCTTGAGCTGGTGTAATATGACTCTGATAATACCCTTGGGTCTCAGACTCTACATCGTTGTAAAAGAATCAGGGAAGAATGGACTACGAGATCTTTTCCAGCTCTAAAATTGTTTCATTGTATAAACACAGATATTTTTATCCTCTACAAAATAATTAGTACTATATGTCATTTTGTAAAAGTCTGTTTAGGAGTAGTTCAATCACATCTGCCATTATCAAGTAAAAATTGCAATTCACTTTAATCTGTGATAGTATTATCTTAATCAGCTGCTAATAAATCAGTTGTTCTAAATTCTATTTTCCAAATCTTTGATACAGACTTTTATCATTATTGAAATTTAGGGACAGAAGTGTTTCCTATTTCAAAGATTTAATGAAGCATTCTTTTTAAAGGTTATTACCAGGTTATTTTATATCAAAGCAGATCATAACTGAACTTCATTCTTATATAGTTTACTCTGACTTTGAGAAATTCCTTTACATATTCATTAATACAGAAATCTTGAAATCTGTGGATCCCAAGAGACCTGTAGTGTTTCTGTAGATCATGCATGTTCTCAGTGGTGGTGCAGTTTTCTCTCAAGAGAGCGAAAATTGGTTTATTGAGGGAAGATTAAAAAATAAGTTAACTATTTTGAGTGTTTGAGGCCTTCCAAAGGGCCTTAGTATGTGTACAGATCTAAGGATATCAGTGGGATTAAAATTTTATAGGCAATGTTTAGGAAAAAAATGTCTAAAAAGGTTTATTAGGGGGGACAATAATGAAGAAAATGTCACATCACTGAAAAGCCAAAGCAATTTAAATATATATTTTTAAACCCTCAAAACTGTATCTGGGTGAGAAAGCAGAGTGCCAAGTTACTTCGCAAAGCAAATTAAACTGACTGAGTTATAAACCTTTCAAAAACTAGACTTATAATGAGCGTGCAGACAGATCTTTAACTGTAGCAACTCCTTCAAGGACTGAGCCACTCTAACATCCTTTGGGAGCCTAACTGAAACTGATTATGGTTGACATCTCATAATAGACTTTAGTTTAAATGATTTCTTTTTGGATCTAAAAACAGTTTTGCTTCCATGTGTTTCTAAAGTGTGCAATATACTTCCTTTATTTTTTAATAATGGTATGATGTCTAAAATGTTAAAATTTTAAAAGTATGTCGAACTGCCTTTGAAAACACAACCACGAACTAAACCAAAGTGTAGGCCACACGAATCACATTCTTTGTCTTCGCGTGGTGTTTGTGTGGACTACTGAACTCCTGGGAGCTTTACGTTTTGACAGGTGGAATCTTTAAGAGGATCTTTTTCTTTAACACTGTATTTAAGCAAAGCCTAGGGGAAAGTAACAGTTGCCGTCACAGAACTGATTTCATTTTGTAAGTGTGTTGAAGAAAATTAATCGGCTTCTGTGATTGATAATTACCGAGGAAGATGCGCAATTTTGATATAATATTTGATTCTGTTGAACATATGTGTGGGAGGCACATGACCAAATAGTTTCCCTTTATATTATTTATGTTGAAAAATTTTTGCTAATAACAATAGTAATCAGCTACACTTTATAAGAAATGGAATATGCAAACTGTAATAGCAATGACACTAACAAAGCATAAAGTATAACCGCATTATTGTAAAATGCTTCTATGCAGTGAATCTGTCAAGTTCTGATCACGTGAATTTTATTTTTGCCAACATCACTTCATATGCCACAGCCGTGAAAGAATAAAAGGAAAGAGAATATGTTTTGCATCTATGTGTCATGCATTTCACTAGGAGATAATCACATCCAAGAAGTGTGGGAGTTGAGTCACAAAACAGTAAGTACGTGTAATAGAGCAAATCAAGTCAGAAAATAGGGTGAGAATAGCACTACTGCTCATCTTTCCAACTCTGAGCATTAAAACTTATATCTTTTAGCACTCATATTTCCAATTTAAATGAAGGTAAATATATTTTCAACTTTCGACTTCCTAATTCAGACCCAGAAAAAAAAAGAACCTGTTTAGTCTACTCAGGACTAGAAAAAATGTCATGCAATAGAAAAAGGAGAATAAGTAAATATGAATAATAAGATAAACTATGAATAAGAATATACATTTTATATTCCATCATAGTTCATAAAATTGGATTTTAAATCTATGTAAGGACAGAAGTGGAAAACACATGAGAATCTTGATATCTTAGAATCTCCAAGGAAATGAAAATTGTGTACAGTAGCAAAACTATAACAAGCAATATTAAATGATTTTATTAAATATTTTAATATAAATCAACTAAAATTAGATAAGATGGCTTTTTAATATTTTATAATCAATAGCCATATTTTAAAAAACCAAAATAGTGGTGGAAACTTCATATAATTTCCCAGCATTTTGCTCTGAAATCTTAAACAGCCCAAGAGCTTAGCACAGGCTACAGCAATTTTAGATTGGAGGTCAACATAAGGTATGTCAAGAGCACTAGTCTAGAAACACTGGGCATAAGTGCACTTGCTAACTGAGTGACATCTCTGGGTACATTTCCTTTTCTTTTTTAAAAGAGGTAGTTGGACTGATGCATGTTTCTGAAATCATTAGATCATGGCCAAGTCTGAGAAAATGATAGCAGCTGTGCAATAGCTATTCATAAAAATCCACATACTCAAAAATATTTTCATTTCAACAAGATTCTCTGTGTCCTTGAAGCCACTTTGTGGGACCCTTGGGACCCATTGGTTTCATGAACTCACAGTTCAGGAACCTTGAATTGAGATTATTTTAAGGACTTCTTTCACCTACGATATTTTTGTCTGTGTTTCTAAACCAAGTTTATTCTAAGTACCATGGATTGTATAAATTTATATTTTGAAGCAGAAATCAAATGGACTCTTTTTACTTAATTACATTTATGGAATACAGATAGGTCCAAGCTTACTCAAGGAGAAAAGTCAACCAACCAAATTCAAGAGGGAACTTATATATGTAACTGGCTAAACCCTAAAACTCTTGAGCGATCCATGATCACAAGTCTGTTCCTAAATCATTCTCTACTATAATCAGAAGGCCAGTAATTAGTGTTTTTTATTATTGTTGTCTTTATCCTTCAATCAGAGTTGGGCTTCCAACTCCCTAGGGAACTCCCTAGGAAAGACAAATTATAAATATCTGGTAGCAACACCTTAGATGCTAGTAAGAAAAAAGATTTTGTGGCACTCAAAGACTTGGGTCAGAATTCCATCGCTTTCTTTTACTGGCTGGACAACTATGACAATTTAATTTCTGACTCCAAACTTCCAATTCCTGTATTTGTAAAATAGAGTATAAAACCTCCAAAGCAGGTTTTTGTGAGACAACAGATTACAGGCATACCTGTTGTACTGTGCTTCACTTTATCGTGCTTCACAGGTACCGCAGTCTTTGCAAATTGAAAGTTTGTGACAACTCTGCGCTGTCAGATGATGGTTAGCATTTTTTAGCGGTAAAGTATTTTTTAATTAAGTTATGTACCCCCTTTAAACTTAATGCTATTTTACACTTAATAGAATACAGTACATGTAAACATAGCTTTTATTTTTTTTGACATATAGTTGATCTACAGTATTCTATTGGTTTCAAGTGTACAGCACAGTGATGCAGTATTTTTATAGAATATACTTCATTTAAAATTATTATAAAATGATGTCTATGTTTCCCTGTGCTGTACAATATATCCTTGTAGCTTATTTATTTTTTATATACTAGTTTGTACCTCTTTTCTCCTATCCCTATCTTGCCCCTCTCCCTTCCCTGTGCCCGCTGGTAACCACTAGTTTGTTCTCTATATCTGTGAGTCTGTTTCTGTTTTGTTATATTCGGGTTTTTTTAATTAGTTTTTTAAATTACTTATATTTTAAATCAAAATATAAGTAATAACATACAGTATTGTCTTTCCCTGTCTGACTTACAATACCCTCTAGGTTCATTCATGTTTTTGCAAATGTCAGAATTTCATTGTTTTTTATGGCTCAGTAGTATTCCATTGATATATACCACATCTTCTTTATCCATTCATCAGTTGATGGACACTTAGGTTGCTTCCATATCTTGGGTATTGTAAATAATGCTGCTATGAACATTGAGTGCATGTACTTTTTTGAATTAGTGTTTTTATTTTCTTTGTCTATATACCCAGGAGTGGGATTGCTGGATCATATATTTGTTCTGTTTTTAGTTTTCTGAGGAACCTCCATACTGTTTTCCATAGTGGCTGCACCAATTTACATTCCCACCAACAGTATACTAGGGTTCCCTTTTCTTACATCCTCACCAACATTTGTTATCTGTGGTCTTTTGGATGATAGCCATTCTGACAGATATGAGGTGACATCTCATTGTGGTTTTGATTTGCATTTCTCTGGTGATTAGCAATGTTGAGCATCTTTTCATATACCTGTTGGCCATCTGTATGTCTTCTTTGGAAAAATGTCTATTCAGGTCTTCCTATGTTTTTGTTTTTTGGATATTAAGTTGTATGACCTGTTTATATATTATGGATATAAACGCCTTATTGGTCATATCATTTGCAAATATTTTCTTCCATTCAATTGGTTGTCTTTTCATTTTGTCAATGGTTAAACATAACTTTTATATGCACTGGAAAATCAAAAAATGTGTGTGACTTACTTTATTGTGATATTCACTTTATTGCAATAGTCAGGAATTGAATTCTCAATATCTTTGAGGTATGCCTGTACATACATGCACACACACATATACGTATGTATAAAAATCCTCCAAGGCAGGGTTTTACAGAGATAAGAGTACACATACATAAATACATATGTGCATGCATACATATATGAATAAATATACATAGATGTGTCTATGAATATATACATACATGTGAACATGTGCTGTGTGTGTGTTCTAGCAAGGTGCCCAGCATATAAAAATTCCCTAAACAAGATAGCTTATATTGTCTTCAACAAGACTCCTGGCAACATAGAAAGCACCTTGTGCACATTAAAAAAAAAAAGGAGCTCCTTCTGAACAAGAACCTTATCAAAAGATGCCTATTCCTCCTGGCTAACACAAGCCAGTCCCATGGCTCCGGACTAGATTTCACCTATTACTCATGCCTTGAGCTGGGCATCAAAAATGGCTCTGCTAGACATTAAGCTGTTCTCACTCTGGTTCTTGCTATGCCCTATACCAATAACTCTCAAAGGATGAGCCCCAGACCAGCAGCAGCATCACTTGGAAACTCGTTAGAAATACACATTCTCAGGCTCCGCTTCTGATCTAGTGAATCAGAAATCTATGTTTAATCAGCCCTCCAAGTGGTTCAGATGCTTTCTAAAGTTTGAGAACCACTGCCTCATACCAGGTTCCATTCTCCATTACACCAACAAGTCGTAAGTAGTGTGAGCAGACTCCATCCTCCTCCTCCTGTTTCTCTTCCTCCTCCGTATACTTCTCAACCAAAGAGAATTTACCATACCATGCTGAAGGGATTTGAGGACATTTATGTATTATAAAGAATAAAAGCTTCTTTGGCTTGGTGTTATACATTTTATTTCTTCTAAGTGTTACATCTCCTACTGAGTACCTCAGAGTAATGACAGCTGGTTATGCTTTCTTGGGGTTCCCTCAGGTGACCTCCCCATCCTGTGATCTCTATTTGCTTCTGCCTGAGCCCTCCTCTAATAAAGCCCCGCCTGTGAGCAGGTCAGCAACTCAAATCACCATCTATAGAGTGAGGCATTTGGGCAAAACTATACGTTCAAGTCAATGTCAAAGCTCCTTCTTTATGATCCAGTATACTATGAGTTGTACAGGCAACTAGGTTGATGCTATGAAGATCCATAAGAGGTATAGTCACCTGGATGATAACTCTGACTCTAAGTATGAGACGTGTGGATTTCTTTCATAAAGCTGAGTGGAAGAGTTTTGTCTTAGTTATTGTGTCTGACCCACCTTCATCTTTAACAAGCTGACTCTAAAGATTGCTGAGTTTCCATTTTCACTCTTGATGTTAGCTCTTAACCTAGGGCTTTTCTCACTCATCCTTTACATGTTATAAGGAATAGAGAGTAATAAGACAGTAGGGACTTCAAACAAAATGAAATAGATTGAAACACAGGGAGTGCGCTGCATATTTCCCAAAACTCTTTTGCTAGTCAGCTGAAAGAAATATGAAGTTTGTCTCTTCAACATCAGAATGTCACAACAGCAGGATTTCATAGGGACTCATTTGTGAAATATTTGGTATAATAAAAAGGATAGTTTATAAAGTAAAAATAGAAATGGGAAGTGGATAAATGCCTCAAATAGGGAAATACTGAAAAAAAACCCTCTTACTCTTTTATTTTGAATGTGTGCAATGTATCTCATTTTGTTTGTTTTTAATTAGAACTTTTTCACATTTATTTGCTCTTCTTCTGTATATTTGGATATTGATCTTGACTTTACCAATTCTCTCTACTGCTTTATATTAAAATAACATTTTTAAAAGCTAGGCAATGGAATGATATGAGCCTGAAATCTATAGGTTGAGTGTGGTCCATTCTTAATATTGTCTAACATTCTAGGAATTTCTGATGCTTTTCATTACTATAATCAGTAAACATTTTTTGCAAGGATTTGAGGACCTGTCCTTTATAGAATTCGAAAAAAGGAAGTTTACTTCTAGTTTCATCACCTTTCCTATTTCCCCATGTACCCATCCTCTTCACACTATTCCTTAGTTCTTCAGAGAGCCAAGTGGGAGATCTCATTGGATGGATATGACCTTCAAGTCCGACTCTTGCTTTGCCCACCATCTGAAGCTACAATTTTTTTTATCCTATGTGTGTTTCTTCACAAATCTTAGTTCTGACTACTATGATAATCTATCAATAATTTAAGCTAAGATAGTGGTTTAAATGTATGTTTTCCCAAGGTTATAGATAAGTCTTTGCTGGGTTATGCATAAAGTCTGCTCAAGACTTGAATCAAAGGAACCACAAGGAGGTTTACTGGGCCCCTCCAAGTAACTTTCAAGCAGCGTGTCTTATAACTTGTGAATTTAAGGAGTTTATGCTAAAGTATTTGGTGAAACAAATCATCATAGAAAATAAATATCCATTCCCATTCATAAACGGTATTATTTGCCCATGTGCCCAGAGGTGTCTAAATTTCTCTCTTACATTCTTGATATATTTAGGTGTTCTGCTTCCAGCGATTCTGTTCATTCAAGGTCTCTACTCTAGAAGCTGATAGTCTTCTTATTTACCAAGGTCCCTTCAATGTACAAAAAACAAAATACCATGGAAGAAGATGAGGTTCCAGCCTGATTAGAGTAGCCTTTATCTGATTATGGAGACAGACATTTGGCACAGGAAAATCCTCCTTTTAGTTAATTTCTAAACTATGCAAATATTCCCACTCTTAAAATTCCACCAGTTTAATTTACTAAGAATTTTAATATATTAATCTTCCCAAATGATGTGACCTTTTAACAAGGGATTTCAACATAGTGACTAATATGAGAATTGCAGACCATGTGGCAAGTCCACAAGGAATATCTATTTGAACAGTTGGATTTGCTCACTTTCCAACACTCACAGCAGTAATTGTTAGAGATTTAACATACCTTCTTATAAAAGAGAAAAAGCAGTATCCTTGCATATTGGAGATAAGGCTCTTCTTACCTTTATGTTTCTATTTCATGTTTAGAAGCAAACAGAAGGTTGCTTTTGTAAGGTTTTTATAATGACTTCCTGGTGTTTTGGAGTGTTAAGACTAAGAGAGAGCTCAGAGAATATCTGCTCCAAAAGAATTTAACCCCAGAAGGTGGACTTGCCCAAGGTTACAGAGGAAATTAAGAATGTGCCAACATAAGATCTCTTACTAAGTCCAGTTCTCTCTCCTTTGCACTGTAACACCTTTCATGTGATTTTGTTTTCCTATCTTCCTAGAGTTATTCAGAGTAATGTTTGTTTATGTTCTTTATGTTAATGACAATGTCAGTTAATACACTGGAAATTTCCTTAAGTAACTTGACAACCCTATATGTGACATTGTACATCACTTAAATTGAAAGAAAAGTATGACTAATGCAGCACGCATCAAAATTAAGTCTGTCATAAACTGCTCAGTATGAGTCATAGAAGCCACAATACTGTATTTAGAATAATAATAAGACAAGGAATAATGGCATCTTAAAAATTAATGAGGTAGTTTAGTTTAAACGTACATTGTTAGTTTGTGTCAGCCTACTGCCCATTGCAAGCAGCACATTTTTTAACAACCTTGTGCAATGGGGCTGTAAATTACTATAATTAAATTAAGCCATAACCTTATCCAGGCAATATGAGATATGTATACTTTGTTTCTGTAATCATATTATCTGCTCAGAACAGAAACTACAGTAGAATAAAAAAAATCAAACAGCACCGTCAACCATGTCACTTATAAATTTTCAAAGGGAAAATAAAGCTACTTGGGATTAGCTATCCATTTTCCAGGTATGTCCATCACAAATCTCTGATGTAAGCAATTACCATTTAATGCATCTTTGTTAACTGGTTGTTAAATTTGAAAGCAGAGCACAATGTGGGATAAAACAGTTTGCCTCAAATAAGCATACCTGCATGCCTTTTCATTTCTTTCCAATCTCATTTTAAGATTATAGGCAGATGGAGAGAGATTACTAGTTTGATTTCATGGGATGGTACAGATTCTGAGAGACAACTCTGAACCCTGGAAGCAATATAATAAAATTAGCTTTTTTTTTGATGATTCCTCCATTACGGTTTTCATAAAATTTGTGTTGTGTTGGGACAATTTTTCATGGATTATTTTTAGGTATGTACTGTTTTCCTCTGGGCATGGTAATTGGAGTTGGAAGGAGATGCTTGTTAATAAAAAGACGGAGAGGGATTAATTATTTTCTCCTCTCTTTTATTTCAATTGTTTGTAACATCTGATAGCACTTGTCATATATGGTAATCAATATATAGATAATAAGTTCTTTGAAGGTGGTACTTTAATTTATTCCAAGACTGTAAGTGCCTAGCATAGTACACAGTACAAAGTAGGGTCTCAATAAATATTTATTGAAAGAATAAAAAATTGAGGAAAGGAATGAGATTTGTTTTCTTCAGATATTATGATTTACAAACGCTAAACCTTATTTTTCACTTTTAAGTTCCTGGAAAACTTCCTTGTATGGGTTAAACATCTCAGTAGTGGGAATTGAACAGTCATATCATTTATACATTCCACAACCACTTTTAGTTTTAAGAAAATTAGGACCTCAAATTATCATGTTCAAGTTCTAGTTTCTGACTTCACCACTGATGCCTTGTCTAAGTCACTCAAAGTACTGAAAAAAATATGGGTGGAGAAGTCACCAAATATATTCACATTTTTTAATCATGATAAAGAATAATCATCACTGTGATAATTACCATACTATGTTCCTCATCCTCTTTGTCTGTGAGAGATACCAAGTGGAGGACAGGTCAGATCTTGCATGACCTCATCGTCTTTGCATTTCACTTTTTAAAACTATATGTAGTGTTATAATCATACAAGAGCTGGATTTGACAGCATGACTCTTAAGGCCAAGGTTAGATTGTTACTTGGCCCTAGCTATACGTTGACCTTGTTCAGTAGAACTTCAAACACATAAGATTAGTTGTTAAAAAAAAAAAAAATTCAGCTAGAGTGTTTGTGTGTCAGTCAAGTTTCTTGGAGCACCCTGGAAAATAGCAAAAGCAAAACAAAACAAGAAAGAAAACAAGTCAGTTCCCAGTAGACTATGAGTTGATATGTCAACATCATCAATGAAAAGAGTGAGGCCAAATGAGTAGTTTCTAAACGGAGTTAGGTACATGTGGCAAGGGATTGTGGAATTTCTCTCAAAGGAAGAAGAATATATAGAGTCATAGATTTGTTATTTTAATAATCCTTGCCCTTGGGGCTTCCCTGGTGGCGCAGCGGTTGAGATTCCACCTACCGATGCAAGGGACGCAGGTTCGTGCCCCGGTCCGGGAAGATCCCACATGCCGCGGAGCGGCTGGGCCCGTGAGCCATAGCTGCTGAGCCTGCGCTTCTGGAGCCTGTGCTCCGCAACGGGAGAGGCCACAACAGTGAGAGGCCCGCGTACAGCAAAAAAAAAATAATAATAATCTTTGCCCATGGTTCACTGTTTCCTTGTTATCACATTAATAGCTAATACTTTAAAATGTGAAAAAAAATTGTATTTAAATACAAATAACCAAATGTTCAGTAGTGGAACTATGTTGCTCTGTATGTTTTTCTCCTACGTGTTAAAATAGCAAACAGTAATATCATTAATTTCAGTCATGTGAATTTAAATAAATTGTGATGTACTATTTATTTTTCTTGTCATTGAATATGTCAGACAGGAGGCCAATTAGTTTGAAATCTCACTTAGAATATCTTCTACTTTATAATCTCTATGCATGGAAATTGACAGTATTTAGTAAAAGAGAATGCAGTTCAGTACCATTAGGAAAAAAATTGTTCTTATATTTATCTTCCTGTAAATGAGAACAAAGAGCTAGAGACCGTTTTGTCTAATTGCTGTATTATTCAAAGTTGATGATATTTTCTAAGTCCTAAAGATCATATCTAATTTTTAACCGAAGCTCTAGGAGGGAAGATACTTTCTAGAAAGAGCTCATTTATTTTAGAAGCAACTTACTTATTTTTCTCTTATTATCATGAGGTATATGCCAAGTTGCAATACATAATTTTCTATATTTAGAAATTTCTGACTGTAACATTTAGGTTAAAATTCCTTGAAATTAGTATCTTCAGAGAAAGTAAATATCAATTTTCAGAAAATGATGAGCCCTCATTAGTGAGGCAAGCACTAGATAAATGCTACACACATGTTATCCATTCATTTCCAAAAATAACTTATAGTTACTGTTATGTCCATTTTACAGGTGAGGAGATCAGAGTCCCATGCCAGTAAATGGTAGAGAAGGGATTAGAACTCATTAGCATGACTCAAGAACTTGAGCTTTGCTGTATTGTGCTGTACTTTAACCCTGAATTCTATGTTTTGTTTTCAAATCTTCTACTAATTTATTCATTGAATAATAGTTTAATCCTTATGAATTTCAGTTCTCTAATTGATAAGACAGACATCTTAGCACTTCAGAAAATAAATGCTATGAAATGTTGTTAAGAATGCAATGTGGGGGCTTCCCTGGTGGCGCAGTGGTTGAGAGTCCGCCTGCCGCTGCAGGGGACACGGGTTCGTGCCCCAGTCCGGGAAGATCCCACATGCTGCGGAGCGGCTGGGCCCATGAGCCATGGCCTCTGAGCTTGCGCGGCCGGAGCCTGTGCTCTGCAATGGGAGAGGCCACAACAGTGAGAGGCCCGTGAATGGCAAATAAATAAATAAATAAAAATTAAAAAAAAAAAAAAATGCAATGTGAAAGGTACTATCATGTACTACATTTGGAGTGCAGATGGGCACAATCTTTTTTTTTATTCATTTATTTTTTTATTGGAGTAAGTTGATTTACAATGTTGTGTGAGTTTCAGGATAAATTAGGAGACTGAGATTAACATATACACACTACTATATATAAAATAGGTAACTAATAATGACCTACTGTACAGCACAGGGCACAGTTTTTTTTAAAGCAATTTGGAAATATAAATCAAGGGCCTTAAAAGTTTTTGTACCATTTTTAACCTTGTACTTCCATAGCTAGTAATGTATCCTGAAGGAATAATCACAGGTGTGGTGAATGATTTATGTCTAGCCTGTGACCATCTTTGAAGAGAATGTTCAATAATACTAATAAATTTAAAATTTGTAAATTACTAGGTAAGTTGATATGACAGAGTATGTTCTCAATTCCAAAGCATGCAAGTAATAAAGTTTGTAACTGAGATGAGTGACAACATATGAAAATCAAAACGATTTGACTATTTCGATTGGTGGTAACCAGTAAACTCAAAATATTACCTTAAAGAACAGAAACAAAAGTGTAGCATCTGCATAAGGACATGCTCACATTTGTCTGAGAAAGGCCTCTAGAATTTAGATGAAATTTACCATAGAGAAGTACAGG
Source organism: Phocoena phocoena (assembly GCF_963924675.1). Lineage (NCBI taxonomy): Eukaryota > Metazoa > Chordata > Mammalia > Artiodactyla > Phocoenidae > Phocoena > Phocoena phocoena. The sequence goes on along the minus strand of NC_089230.1, from coordinate 37,142,754 downwards.
CAACAGTCATGGTGTCTGGGGACCACGGAAGCCAATAACAATGAATGATTAAAAAAGAAAAAGATTCACATCAGTAAAAATATAAGAGACTAAAGTATAAGGAAACCCTTTCGATTTGATTGTAATAGCTAACCTGTTACTGACATTTATAGGTTACAGAATACTTTAATATTTTTTTTTTATGATTTTCATACAACTGTGCAGTAGGTATTACCTCTAAAAGAATAGGTTCAGGGGCTTCCCTGGTGGCACAGTGGTTGAGAGCCTGCCTGCCGATGCAGGGGACACGGGTTCATGTCCATGTCCCGGTCCGGGAAGATCCCACATGCCGCGGAGCGGCTGGGCCCGTGAGCCACGGCCGCTGAGCCTGCGCATCCGGAGCCTGTGCTCCGCGATGGGAGAGGCCACAACAGTGAGAGGCCCGCGTACCGCAAAAAAAAAAAAAAAAAAAAATAGGTTCATTAGAGTCATTAGATTTCTGAGGACTAGGTTGATAATTTTAATTGGTAAGTAATATGTTCACATGTCTTGGTACTGTGTTTTTGTCTGTATCCTAGATTTTTAACTAATTTACTGTATATAATTCCTTTGATCTTTACAATAGGGTGTCCTTACATCCTATGTGGTATTTTAATGTAAAATAGCTTATTTCATAGATGGCAGATTCAAATAATTTAAGAAATATTTTTTATTTTACACACATATGTCAAATATAATGTGAAACTTCCAGCCAGATCAACTTGGATAAAAATGAACATACTGAAAATTTTTGCCTTTGGTTAATTTCTGAAATTTAGTCCTTCTGGTTTCTTGTCAACAGTACACCATGGTGGTCTACAGACAGACTTGCACACCAGGTAGACGAGTTCAGACAAGTCACTGACCTCTGTAAGCCCATTTCTGCATCAGTAAAATGGTGTTAATTATGGTACCTATTTATAGGGTTATTATAGTGATTAAATTAGAAAATAACTGTAAAGGATTTAGTACTATGCCTACCACAGAGTAAGCACATGCATAACATATTAGCTATTATTATTATTATTGAGAATATTTGAGGGAGAATTGAATCAATCACACATTTTATTACAGTGGGGCTTTGTTAAAGTATAATGAGCTAAATCAGAAACACACAGAAGCATATTTAGTAATAATGCTTGGCACGTATTAAGGCTTCAGATGAATTAAATAAGTCAGTGAATATGACAACTTTAACCTACAGAAATGTCATAGAGTTATTTCTGCATTATAGAAATGATAAGGAGAAGAAATATACTTCAAGCATTATCTCATTTGAGAAATACTCCTGTGGATTCAGAGTAATATAAATTGAAATAGGTTTTGTCTTAAACATCGAAACTGTATAGACTTGCTGTCCTATAATTGACTGATAATGATCAGGAAGTATGTCCTCTGGGTTTAGCCTGCTAACATTACATGAACTAACTTCTGTAGTTAATAGCTAATTGTCAGCTGGAACAATCTTTTCCCTGTGCTTTTGGAAAATCCCTTGATCATTACATATAGGGACCATTATTTCATATTTCTGCATCTTCACCTTATACTATCTCCTATGCTGATGTGTCTTCTTTTTTCCCCCCGATAAACTCCAACATTACCAGTCCTGCCAATCCTCCTGGAGAGAACCTTGCCAGCACCTCCCACCTTCCCTAGTAGCCCACAACAAATGACTGGTTGACAGAACCCCTTGCTTCAGTGGGAACCAATGTGAGAGCCTCCTGTGAGACCAGGCTGCAACTTTTCTTCATATGAGACAACATTCATACTTAGCTATCCCCCTCCTATTCTCCTTTCTCCATTCCCCTTTCCCTGAGAACGTTCTCTCTAGAAATCACTTTCTCAAGAATATCTGTCACAGGCTTTGCTTCTAGAAAATGTAAACAAGACAACTTTTCTGATTTCTCTAGACCAATCCTTAGACAGCAAACTCCATCATGGATATGCCTATTCCAATACCTCTGTCATAATGCAGAATGCATAGTATTGCATTGATTTAGCTGTCTTTCTTCCCTACAAAACTGAACTCCTTGAGAGAAGGAACACTCATACTGTCTTTGGATTCTTAAAGCTTTGCATAGTGCCTGGCACATGTCACTTGCTAAATAAATATGCTCCCTTTGTATTAGCACTAAAATTGGATCTTTTTTAGATATACTCATTCAAACGCACAAGAATATTCACACACGCACACACACAAAAGAATATTCACAAACACCTTTAAATATAAGCAGCAATATTTCAAGTACAATAAGATTCTAATTTTTTTAAAAAAACTCTTACACTGCATTTTAAAATCAAAATATTTGGCTTTTATTAAACCTGTGATCTTTTAATAAGGATTTCCTGAACTTAATATATTTAATGAGAGAATACCATACATGTAGTTTGAAAAACTATAATGTGTAAGTATAAATATATTTTTATATTTTATTTTATTATATATTTATATATATACCTAAAATAATGACAATATTGAAGTGAATAGTGAACTTCACTTAGGTTGAAATATAATTGAGGCCAAAATATATTTAATTTTGAACTGAACTCCAAACAGCACAGTGTGAGTACATAAAAGTCATTTGATTGTCATCAAAAAGTCTTTTGTATATTTTAAGTCGGTACATGTTTATGTTTATGAGTGTTGCTTTGATTGAGGAAAATCCTGATTTTGCAATCCGTTTTAAGCTTTCTTCAGAAAAAATAAAAACAGGTATTGGCCTTGGTAAAATAGGAAAGTAGGGAACTCATTATATGGATACTTTTCTAAAGCCATGTTGTTCTTACTAATATTATGAAAAGTACTGTACTTAGGATTTTAAATATTTCTATATAATTGTAATGGGATTAATATTCTGTATTCATTGGTTAATTCTCTGCTTTATGATGATGTATAATAAATGACTACTAACTCTAAATGACTATTAAGGACCAGGCAAGCAGCATGCATAATGACTAATTTGGGGTGTTCTGAGCAAGTACTTACATATTTTCAGTAATGCCGTATTCAGATGACAACATTTTGGAAAGGAAATGAAGTTCATTTATTATCACAAGCAATATCTTAGGTTAGGTGTTTATTTTCCCCTTCATTTCCATCTCAATAATACAGCTTTATTTTCTTTAGTTTTGAAGAGTATTATGTTAAAAATATCTTCATTATTTAAATTGAATGGGAAATTTTGCTTCTATGATCTAAAAATTTTTTATAATCACAATGAGGTACAAAAACTTGTTTTGTTTTTTCTTGGCCATCCCCTGCCTTAGAGCAGTTCCTCTCAAAGTCTAATTTGAGTATGAATCACCTAGGATCTTCTTAAAATGCAGACTCTTACTGAGTAAATGTGGATGGTGGCCTGGGTGTCTGCATTGCTAAGTAGTCCCAGGATGATGCCAAGGTTGCTGGTCTGCAGACCACACTTGGAGGAGCAAGGCCTGAGTTGCTTATTCTTTGCAGTCCCAGACTTAGTCATTAATTCTTTCAATGAAATTTTGAATGATCCCAAAAGATGTTGCCTCTGCAGAGTTACTGTGACCTCTCCCTGATTTGGACCTCCAGCAGAGGCTCAGCATCAGTATTTCAGGATCCATCTCTGATTCCTTTGACTTTCCCCCAGGGATGGTGCCAAACCATGGACAAAGTCAGCCTAACATGTTGGCTCTAACACATTGGCTTGCAGCAGTGGCTTTATCAAACTTTGGTGAAATTCTGTAGCTACCAAGAAAGTGGAATTGGCACACAATCTATAGAAACTTTGCTATGACAAGAAGACAAGATAGTGGCAGTTTGAGAAGTCTTTCTGCATGAAAACAAATTAAGATGCCTTGACAGCTCTGAAAAAGGTGTTCTCCTTGGCATTTTACTTCTTCCAATGTCCTCCAGTCATGTTATCTCAATTTCTCCTAAAGCTATACTTATAACCCAGGAATTTCTTCCGTAGCCAAGTCACACCTCAGAGTTCTGTCAGTTGTGAATAACCCTCAAGGATTTTTATTCCCTTGTCAAATGTGCCTGTATAGTATTCCAGCCATCATCCCTTTCATGTCAATAAAACTTTTACTTTCCCAAGGTTTTCACAACTCTTATCTTATATCTTCTTATCTTCCTACTGAATAAAATAGTAGAGATAACTTTTTAAAATATTCATTGACGCTATAAACATTCATTAAATTCCTGCTACAGCCTAGGCTATTGATAGGTACCAAGGAGGATATAAAGATGAGTAAGTTTTGGTACTGCTCTCAAAGAACCTATAATGTAGCAGAGAGGTAAAAACATGTGCATGAATTGAAAGGTAGAAAAGGATCGGTGCTTCAGTGAGTTACAGATCGCATACTGGGAGAATTTCGCAAAGCCTGTGATGATTTCCAGCCCAGTGCAGTATGTGGAGGATATAGAAGGCACCACAGCACAGTCGCTTCATAGCTGGACTTTGAAAAATGAGTAGAATTTAGAGGTGGGGTGGGGGCAGGAGTTATGGCAACATATTATGGAGCGGGAAACTAGGGATGCTGCTTGGGGACTAGGTAGTGTACCATCTTTTTGTTGTGGTTGTGGCCGTTGTATTTGAAATGTGGAGAAAATAGATTGACACTAGAATATGGGTGGGTTATACTGGAAAGATGAGGGTTTTGACTTGTACTCACATTCCTTAAAGTCTTCTTTTACAGCTGAATGCAGTGAGGTACAAGGAGATGAGAGGACTTGTATAAGGTCAGAAAGCTTGCAAATGGCAGTATTGTATTTTCAACCCAGTACCTGAGCTCCCAGTTCTGCCCTCAAGGACAGTGACATGGTCCATCCAAATCCACCCCTTCGCAGGAGCCAGCAGGCCCCAGCCACTCCTGGGGGAGTCAGAGGGAGGGAGAGACAGTCACTTCACACCCTGGGGACAAGAGGGTAAAAGGCAACAGGTTCTTATCTGAAAAAAGATAAAGGGTATCACTGAACACTCATTTGGTTTTGCTTTAGGAGTTTTTTGTTCTGAAATATCTAGATTTTGTGCAACCCTTGTTTTTTTTTTTTAATTAATTAATTTGGCTGCACTGTGATGATTTCCAGCCCAGTGCAGTATGTGGAGGATATAGAAGGCACCACAGCACAGTCGCTTCACTGCACTGTGTCTTCGTTGCTGCGTGTGTCTCTTAGTTGCGGCCAGCAGGGGCTTCTCTTCAGCGCGGTGCACAGCCTTCTCATTGCGGTGGCTTCTCTTGTTGCGGAGCACGGGCTCTAGGCACAAGGGCTTCAGAAGTTGTGGCGCACGGGCTTAGTTGCTCCGCGGCATGTGGGATCTTCCCGGACCAGGGCTTGAACCCGTGTCCCCTGCATTGATAGGCTGATTCTTAACCACTGCCCCACCAGGGAAGCCCTGTGCAACCCTTTTTAATGTAGTTTTATTTCTGTAAAATTACAAACTTTTTTTTCTCTACTCATGCTTCAGGTGTATCCCTCTTTACAAGATATACGAATTGCCACCAAAAAAACACAAATGTGTAAATTGCATTTGTCTAGCCATCATATTTAATTTTTTTCTTAAACTGTGTTATTACCTCCTAGGCACTTTAACCAGCACATTTGTTCAAAATAGGCAATACATCATCATGGCTTTTCATAGTGAAGAAGGGGATTTTAATGAAAATGCCACTTTTAATAAGAAACCTCAATAATATGTGGTCTTGGTTGTTCCAGCTGAGATATTAATGTCTGGCACTTTTTTTTCCCCCCAGAATTCAGTAAAAAAGAAAAAGTGAGGAATATGATTTGAAACACAACACAAAAGATGTTGGGAAAGTAATTGTCTTGAGATAGGACATGCAGTGTATGCGGAGTAAAATTTTCAGTATTTACTGCATGGTACATACTATTTCTTCTAGGTGTTTACTTTCTCTTATTGCTACCAAACCTCAAAGTTAAAAATAAAATAAACAGATCAAACAAATAATTATGTCAGGCAAATTTTAATGAATAAATTTTTATGAAATTTTAATGGAAAAATTCAAATTTTATGGTTTTAGATTTGTTTCTAGAAAAAGAAGAAACATAGACAAAAAATTTTTAAATCCTCACTGTTCTACTTTAAAGAGGTGTCTCCCCACACTAAAGGAAACTGAGCATCTCAATTGTTACATATAAGAAATCCTCAAAATGTGTATTTCGGCGTATTATTTTCTCTCCAACCCAACCAAGTGGCCATATAAGCTGTTCAGGGAGACTACATATAGCTAAGAAGAACAGGATGGGTAATATACCTTCCTGTTTTCAAAAAGCCTAAATGAGGAATAAAGGCAAGAGAGTTTGAAGTAGGAGAAAGTTACCAAAAAATGTCATTTGTTCATTCATGCAGTATTGAGTGTGCCAGGTGACAGAACTCTGTATCAGGTCATGGGCAGCAGAGGGACAATGTAGAAAGATTGGCAGGGGCCATGCATGAAGGGCCTGAAAGCCAAGCAAACAGGTTGAATTGTATTCTCAGCCTAGAGCCTTCAGAGTACAGAAATGCCCTTGACTATTTGTGAAGGAAAGGACCTGACAGGAAAGGATGGGCAGACGTAAGCAAGAACACGCTGTAAAAGCTAGCAAAACTGAGGTACAGAGCTTAGTGAGAGCTTAGCGTGCTAACTGTGGGCCTGCACAGAGATTGTGAGTTTCACAAGGTAGGGTCTATGTCTGTTCTACTTACTGTTGCCTTATCCCAGTTAAGCGTATAGAGATCTGGCATACAGTAGGTACTTCTTATATATTGACCGCCCTAACTCTCAACTTGATAGGCGAATAGTCATCCTGAAGCTTTTAAAAAACTTTTTACAAAAACATTTTGAATTCCTTGTTGAACATACTTTGTATTCTGTTTGATAGTAGTTATTACCAATTTTAAATGAGTTATACTAAATTACTACTGAATTATACCAATTAAAACAAAAAGCAGGCAAAAGAAGAAAGCAAGTAGGAAGTCTAAGGCTACTTCTGTTAAAGTCGCACATCACAAATTCTCAAAAACATGTTTCTCCTAAGAGAGCAGGAGTAGGATTGTTTTGAATGACAGAACTTATACGGCATCTCAACATATTGACCAAGAATAGGGAATAATTATATTGGCTGAAATATGATAGAAACCGGATATATACATTGTAAAACACATAGACCACAGTTATGTTAGTGCTGTGATAGTGAAAACATATTTTTCATCAAGATAAAAATCAAAGAAAATCTGAATGTCTTCTTGGGGAAAGATTTTTCTATCATGTCTGAGATTATCTTATCTATTCTTACTCTCTTTTTCACTGTATGTCAGTGATTCTCATTGTCAGAGAGCTTGGTATTTTACATGCTGTGAGTAGTACGTAGGACATTTTTGGTAATTAATATAGGTTTCAAAATAATTTCTGCATCAGTTAAAGTACTGCCAAAACAGACTGTTATTAGAAGGGTATTGGATAAGCAACAAGGGTAACAATATTTATACCTATCTTGTCTACTAACTCACCATGTCATTAAGTGAGATATTCACATAAAAAGAAAAAGGATTAGATGATTACTTCAAGTCCTTTTAAATGTAATATTTTTGTAATCCTAGTCATCAAGAGACACTGTATTTCTGAACTCTTTTGGAACTCTTGGCTTTCTATTTTTACCAGTTTATATATGCCTCTAATACTTATAAACAGGTCTTATTGGAAATTGTGGATCTTGTAGTCCATGCAAAGAGAAAAGACAAAAAAAAAAAAAAAAACCAAAAACACAAGTTTAGAGAGCTCCATATCCTAAATAGTCTTTCTGGGTTTAAGAAAATTCAAAAGTTGACCAATTATCGAATTACCAAGATATTAAAATTATCTTTTCCTCATTATTATCTCAGCTATCTGATTCCTCTTGTATTTCCGGCTGAAATGAAGACCATATTAACTTTTAGAGAATTCATCGCAGACCAACCTATTAGCACTGATAGTTTTGTCTGGAGGTGAAAAGGGGGCAACTCAGCTAAATCCAGAAGAAAACCTTTGTGCCCCTTCACAAGGCTTTGAGATCCCAGAGGATAAAGAAGGTTAAAAAAATGGAAGGACCCTTGGTCTCAGCTAGATTTAAGAGTCTTTGTGATCATATCCAAAGCTCTGTGAAAGATTTATATAGCATTATATATATGGACGAAAGAAAGACTCTCTAAGCCAAGAATTCCCAATACTGCAATTCATTTAAAAATATACTCTGCTTTCAAGTTTGGGGGCATTAATGAGTCTCCACATTCTACTTTCATTTTTGGTTTTTTTTTGTTTTTGCTATAGTCATCATGTTGTACACTACATCTCTAGTACTTATTTATCTTATGAACAGGAGATTGTAGCTTTTGACCACCTTCCTCCAACTCTCCCTCCCTCCCCCAAATGTGAAAAAGAGATCACATTCTACTTTCTTGGACAGAAAAAGAGTATGCAAATAGAAATCATTACCTGGATGTCTTTATGAATATATCTGGATGAGCTTTTTCCAACTGTCTTTCTAAAAGTAGTAGTATTCCAAGAGACACAAACAGTACTGAATGAGATGATGAATGGCAATGGCTTAACATATTACCAGAAACATAGTCCATGCACAGTAAATGTTACTAATCTTTATTGCTGTTGTTATAGTGCGCTTTTAAAAAGGTGAGGGGGCTTTGTGGTGAAATCAAATACAATTTAGTCTACCTCCTACTTCATTATTAGCATATGAAAGTTTCTGAAAAATTTGTTTAAATATTTTAACTAATTTTTTTTAACAGACTTGTTTTCATGGAATGAGTTGAAAGCTAAATTTGGGAAACATCAATCTAGCAATAGTTGTTGAATGAAAACATTTCAGTTAACTGTGTATGTACTGACTTCCTGCTCCATGTCTGGGATGCAACAAATACAAAGAAATGAGACAGAGATGCTCATATTTTTAAAAAAATCTAAAATGGGAAGATAGGACTAATGCTTGTAACATAAATCAAGATAACATACAATCATATGCTGGAGTGTTTAATACTGAATGCAGTCATTGGTGGGAGACGGGAGAAAGGATTTTAGACTAAAAGTCTAATTTTCATGATTTCATGAAAATGGGAGCCTTGTAGGAGATGCTGAATGTGAGTGTGCCTAAAAGACTAGGAGTCCCATTTTATGCAAAGATACAGACATAAGAAAGATGCTAAATAACTAAAGAAAACTTCAGTGACGAGCAGTATTGCTTTCTGCAATACAAAGCAGAAAAGGGAGGTGATGTAAGCAACGCTTGAGGCAGATACCTTTGGAAAGAGGCTGGTTGGCTGAGTTGAAACCGGAAGTCTGGGAGACAGGGAAGATATTCCAGTTGTCATCACAGAAGTCCTAGCCCATGGGGAACCACTACAGCCGAGTGGTGGAGTGCAGTGTTTCTGGACCCACATGCTGGTTCACACTCCACTTCTGCCACTTGTGTGAACCTGGGCATATTCGTGAACCTTCAGTGACAGTTTTCCGTCCACTGAAAAGGGGATATGAATGTTATCTATGCCATAAGGTTATTGCAAGGTGTAAGTGAAGTGCATGAAACAGTGTTAGAACCATGCCTGCCACATAGTTAATGTACAGTAAATAAGTTAGCTCTGATTAATTGTGATGGAAGGGAAAGAAAGGAAAAACATTTCAAGATGTTAATTAAATAGAGCGCGTAACCTCTTGTAGTACGGGAGATAGTCCAGTCCACCATCCAGCAGCCCCTCACTGCCTCTGATGCTGCTACCTCCCCTACCTGCCCCGTACAATCAGTGTTCTACACTGCAGCCCGAGTTACCTTTCTAAAACGCAAATTGGATGACTGTACTCCCCATTTCAGTGGCTCTCTACAGCCCCCAGGATCAAGTCCAACCCCCTTGACATAGACTTCAGAGCCCTGTATGTCCTGACCCACCTCTCTCGTTCTTTCTCCCACTGCTCCCTTCCTCACAATCTGCATGCTGGAAAGTACCATGAACTCCTACTTAGAGGACAGCTTACATGGAGGGATATTCTCCTTCGCTTCTTTGTCTGGTCGTACAGATTAGCACAGGGCATATAATATAAATTTAGAGATGTGGAAACCTTTGTAGTTGTGTAAAATGACACCAGGAGGTGACTTGAAAGATTGAAAGAGGGTGGTGCATAGCAGCATGCCAAGAAGAAAGCTTTTCTTTGAGACCTGGGTTGTCTTGGTTACACTGCAGATTAAAGGTGCGATCACTCCATGATATTTCAGAATTATATGTGCATTGTCCCTTATGCTACATTCTTCTTAAATAATAAGTGATATGTGTTCAGAGAATAAATGGATGTATGGTGAAAAGTCTCCCTGCCGCCCATTGAGTGTCTTACAGCCACTCACTATCAGTTTATTGTGAATTCCTGCAGATAAACTTTGTGCCTTTTGAGAGAACTATATGCATATGCAAATCCTCCACTTGAACAGAAATGTGTAACTTGTTATGCTATCAAATTCGTCAGTGTTTTTTGAGTTACGTTTCATGGTTGGACTTTAAGATTGCAGAAAAATATTCTCATTTCAGCTAGTGCATTTGTGGGTTATTTTTATATTTAAAGTTTTGATACTTGGTGTATATGAGATGTTGATCTAACCTTACTTTTTCAGAAGTTTTTTCTATTTCTTTAATAAATCCATTATTTTGCTACTGATTTGAAATGTTCCCTGAATCTCAAACTGTGGTCTTACATGGGCTTTCTTTGTTGTTACATTGATCTGTTTATTTATTCATGTCCATCATCATTCTTGCTATGACTTATGCATTATAAAATGTTTTAATATCTGCTAAGGATAGTCATTTCTTATTGCAAGCCTTTTTTCAGAATTTTCCTGGCAATTCTTGCTTCTTATTTTGCTAAATGAATTTTAATATCATCTTGCCTGGATTAGAAAAATGTCATATGCAGTTATTACAATGGCATTAAATATATGGATTAATTTTTAGGTAGTTAACACCTTTATAATGTTGAGTCTTCTTATCCAAGAAAATAGTATATCTTCCTGTTTTTTCATTGTTCATATTGTTCACTTAAAGATTTCTACATGTGAATGTTGTACATTCCTAGTTTGTTTTGTTACTGATTTTAATGAAGCATTTAATCAATTATAACTTTTAACTGGTGTTTGTACATTAAATTGAGCTCTCCAGCCCTGCTCAAAATTCAACCAGTTAAGCCAAGTCTAAAAGGAAAATCATAGGGATTTATTCAAAGACTGCCACTCTCAGAAAGCACCTTGGAAAAAGATCCTCCAGATAACATTCATAGAGACCCTCAGGCTATGTTTCTGTTTGGTACACTCATATTTTCATATTGTAAATAAGAGTGATAAGGCTACTTGTGCTGATGTGAAAATAGCCCAAAATATTTTCTACTTACACTGTATTGGGTCAGGCAAGAATTTTCACAAAATAAGAACTAGATGAGTGAGTGAAGCAGTCTGTATAGATTAAAAAATAGTATTAGGTACGGAAAGGTTACACTAATACTCAAGTGTTCTCTTGTAGAGTTTTATGCCAATTAGAAGCCCCCTTCATTTCTGTAAGAATTAGTAGTTCTTCACTAAAAAAAAAAGTATCAAATGCCTACTCTGTGCCAGGCACTGTCCAAGGTGCTGAAGCTACAAAAATAAATCTGGTTCAGTTATTACCAATGAACATTTCATATTTTTAAGAACAGTAGTCTAAGTCTTAGAAATTAGGTTAAAATATTTCTGCATGCCCTTTCACTATCATAGCAGAACATTCTGAGGAAAATGTGACATTCTAAATAGGAAGGTAATTTTGTTTGATATGCTATTTACTGTTGATTAGGGCACAGACTTTAATAAATTACACATGAATATGAGAAGACTGATAAATAGTAAGTGATTTTTTGTGCAGTAGAGATGTAAATTATTTCTAATAGAGAATCACAGGTGTTGTTTTATTGTTATTCTGTAGAACATTAACCTATTTTATATATAGGTTATATATATTTTATATTTAACTTAAACTTATTTCAGCCTTTTTTACTTTACACTGGCTCCTATCCTCCTTTGAGCCAGCTTTACCATTCTGCTGGTTCACTCATTAATACACTAAATAACCTTTGATGTATGCTTACTATATTTTTACGTGGGAATGATGTTTTTAACTTTATTAAAATTATACTTTAACATCAGTAAAGCTTCATTTATTTTTGTTTTTCATACTTGGGCTGATTTCCAATGCCATTTTGAGAGCAACATGGCACATTATTTAAGAAAACTTGACGTTAACTTTTGCTTTTAATGATTATAAAATTTTTTCAGTGCTATTTGAATACAAATAGATGGTAGAAGAATAACTCATCAACAGCGTACTCATTGTTTCTCAACACTGAATTCTACATTTTAAAATGAGAACATTTTAAATTATTTTGAACACAAGCTAGTCATTTTTATATAATCAACTGTTTCTCATCACATTAGAATAAAAAACACAGAATTGAAGTGAATTGATTTAAAAGTATCAGCAGGCATTGTACACAGCAAGAGTAAGGCTATATATCTACAGTATGTATTAGATCTTTTATACTGGGGTTACGCTCAAAAAAGTTTGAGAGCCAGTGCTTTAAACATCCTTGGCTCCAGGCTATTACACGCTAAGTGATTTTAGGCATATGGGTTTACTTTGGAAAGTCTAAACTAAATGATCATGCCCAGTTTAACATCAGAGGACTCGAAGGAACCAGATAGTTGAAATAGCAGCTGAGGCAACTGTGCTTTTGCCTACATACTTGCATGTCCTTCATGTGGACCCATTTCCCTTTAGGCTGAGCATATTACTAAGGACTTTCTCATCACCTCTGCCTTCCACCTCTGGTAATTATAATGCATTGATCATGGAAATGGAAGGAAAGGCTTTATAAAGCCATCCCTAAACTATATCATTACATCTCAGCATACAACTCATAAAGGTGACAATTAGATCTAAATTGAAAATGAAACCTATGCCAAAGGGTTCTAAAATATGCATTAGAGAAAGAAAAACGAAAAGCCCGTTTCATGTTCAAGGTGAAAAAAAATGCTTGTGCTTATCTATATTTTATGTTATTTAAAAATTTTTATATTGAAATATAAGTGATTTACAATTTGTGTTAGTTTCAGGTGTTTAGCAAAGTGATTCAGTTATACATATAAATATATATATATATATATAATTTTTTTAACATTCTCTTCCATTATAGGTTATTACAACATATTAAGTATAGTTCCCTGTGCTATACAGTAGGTCCTTGTTGGTTATCTATTTTATATATAGTGGTGTATATCTGTTAATCCCAAACTCCTAATTTATCCTTCCCCCTCCCCTTTCCCTTTTGGTAACAATAAGTTTGTTTTCTATGTCTGTGAATCTATTTCTGCTTTATAAATAAGTTCATTTGTATTCTATTTTTAGATTCTACATAATAAGTGATATCATATGATATTTGTCTTTCTCTGTCTGGCTTACTTCACTTAGTATGATAAACTCTAGGTCCATATGTGTTGCTGCAAATGGCAATATTTCATTATATTTTATGGCTGAGTAATATTCCATTTTATGTATATATACCACATCTTCTTTATCCATTCATCTGTGGATGGATATTTAGGTTGCTTCCATGTCTTGGCTATTGTAAATAGTGCTGCTGTAAACATTGGGGTACATGTATCTTTTTGATTTATTTTTTTCCCCAATAAATGCCCAGCAGTGGGATTGCAGGATCATATCTATATTTTATATTCAGTGGAATACTCTACCTTCTTTCACTTTCCTAATGTATTCTTGAAGTTCAAGCGGCCTTTGACCCTCTTCAATAGAGAGAGCTCTTTATAGCTGGTCTAACAAATTCAATGTACTTAAATGAAAAGGTTATAAAGCACGCTAGGAAAAAGATGTCAAATGTATTTTAACATCAGAACCTCTTCCATCAAATTACCACTCATAATTGTGGCATAGACTTTTAGTTTTGTGTAAAAAGAAGGGGCTTTTGCTGAAATAATTCCATACGGAGACAGCTCTTTAATTGGGAACTTCTACTAGTCTAGAGATTGTGTTCAAAGGCCAGCACAACATTCAGGATGGTAAATGATCTGCCTTTTTGTAAGTGAATAAGTCCTATCACCATATTAAATCTTACAAACAGTTTTAAGTCCAAAAAAAGAGAGGCAGAAGTTCAGATGCTCTTTTAACACAATATACTATTTTCATTCTGTCCTCACTCTTTGGGCTAGTGACTCAGGACCCACAGGGAAACATTGTGGGTGCAGGTGGGTGGAGCACATGTCCAAATCACTGGAGGTAGTTTTCAAATTATTTTGGCCTTCCGCCCAAATTTCTGCAGGCTCTTCCTTTATTTAGCCAACTGCCTGCCCTGACACTCAACAACTCTAATGACAGCCTTAGTGAGCCTCTGTGAGGGCTGTTACCCCCTGGTGTTTAGGTATAACACAGAACCTTTCATTTCTCTAGTACAGAAGGTGTTGTATTCAAAAGTGATTCTTGCTTTCTTCTGTTGCCTTATATCTGAACTACATCCTTGTCAAGTTCAAATTTGGAGATGGTCAAAGGAAGTGTTCTATGAAGCTTTGCTGTTCAGAGTGCAGAGCAGTCAGGGCTGATCAATGCACCTTAATGTGCAGTCTCTCCCCAGGAGTGAGAGTGGATTTGCCTCATCCCCAAAGGGTCAGTGCATTGAAGAGCTGTTAAACTTTCCAGAAAGGCCCCAACTGAGCTTTTCATACCTTTCTCCTCTCTCAGCCATTAGAATTTAACTCAATGGTGGAAGTCAGGTTTAAGAATGTTTTTAGGGCAGTTGCAAGAGGAAACTTTCCCAGGTCAAAGAAGTAATGAGCTCTAAAGCCCAGGAAATATTGTTTTAGTGGAACTATTTTCTCAGTAAACTACTGATATCAGTGTTTCATGTAGGAGGGAGAAAGAGGGAAAAGATTGAGAAATAAATGTACTTCACTAGCTATTTAGACTTCATATGTATGGGTCTGAAGATGTAACTGGGGCCTTTGCAGGGTATTTTTGGTCATGATCTAAAATGCACAGCTACTCAAGACGTGACCCCTCAGACCAGATGCATAGGCAGTCACCTGGGAGCTAGACAGAAAGGCGGAATCTTGGGCCCCTCCCCAGGGCTCCTGAATCGAAATCTGCAATCTTACCAAGATCTCCAGGTGACTCATGTGCACATTGAAGCCTCCGAATCTATGAATGAAGTGACATTGCTATTAGAATACTTGCTAAAGTTAATAGCTCCAAAGATATAATAACTGAAGAAGAAAGGATGAGTTCTTTGAACACATTACCAGATTGCATGTGACAGTGCAAAACCTGAGGGCCTTACCACTATTTATTTGCACCAGCAGAGTATGAAAGGGTCTGTTTCAATTTCATTCTTATCAGTGTTGGGCATTATTATTTTTATTGTGAAACTTACATATTTAATCTATAGGATGTAGAATGAGGGTAAGGATCTAGCTTTCATAATTCTTCAGTAGTTAACTGGTTTTCCCAGCATCAATAAACAAATAAATCTCCCTTCCTGTATTGAAATGAAATGCTACCTTTACCTTATATTTCTATTACAGAGCTTTTAAACTTTGTATTTTTTCCATGGGTGTATCTTTCTATTTTGACATCAGTACCACATTTTAATTATGGTGGCTTTATGCTAGGTTTAAATACATGCTTTTGGTGGTTATCTTGTCCATCTTCAACTGTGTCCAAGCATTTCTCTATATCATATCCTCAGCTATAAGTCCCTACAGCATTCTATGTATATTTTCATAATGAATATAGATATAAAAGGTGTTCAGCTTTTCATAGCACTTATTTTATAGACATATAGTAAGGAAAGATGACCTTAACACTCAAAATATTAGCATTTTTCTATTATTCTACCTTATCCTGATTTCTCTTTACCACATTTGTGATATGATGTTCAGTAAGACAACAAAATCTACCTAATCCCTGCATTCAACATGATACCAAGGCAAGTGGCATGGTAAAAAGGGGTTTGAAGTGAGGAAAACTTAAGGAAATAGAATCCATGGGATCTGCTCTTAGGGAAGTTGCGGTATAACTGAGAATTTAAGCTGGGTTTAAGACACAGACTCAGATACATGTTAAAAGTAGCCAATTTAGAGAAAATTAAAGTTGTATTAGTTTTCCAAGTCTTCTGTGACAAAGGATTAGAAACTTAAACAACAAGAGATTAGTCTTATACAGTTCTAGAAACTAGAAGTCTGAAATCAAGGTGTCAGGAGAGCTGTGTTCCCTCTCCTTGGCTTCTGGGTATCACAGGCAACTCTTGGTGTTCCTTGGCTTGCAGCTGCACAATTCCAATCTCTGCCTTCGTCATCACATGACTGTCTTCTCCCTGTGCATCGTCTGCCCATGGCATTCTCCTCTCTGTGTCTCTTCTCTTTTTGTAAGGACACCAGTCTTACTAGATGAGGGGCCCACCCTGCTCAAGTATGACCTTATCTTAATTAATTACATCTGCAATGACTGTTCTAAGTAAGGTCACATTCTCAGGTACTAGGGGTTAGTACTTCAACATATATTTTTAGGGGACACAATTCAACCCCAAACAGAGCTCTTTAACGCAAAGGGATGACTCAGATGAGATTGAGGTTGTTGGTCACTTCGAATTCCTTAACAGGGGAATCACACACTGGTAAATAACACCATGGAAACCAATGAAGAAGGTTTTCCACATCCTTCCTCACCCCAGCAGATGACTACACATTCAATTTAATGATAGAGGGAGTATCTCTCACTGGGCAGTCAGCATGGAGACAGTTGCATTGGTGATTAAGATTCAGGAGAATATGCTATTATCAACAGGAGTTAGAAAGGGTGGAGGAAGGAAAGCGATCATGAATGACCGCAAAGTTTATGACCCTGGAGAACTGAAAGAAGACAATGCCAACTCTGTGGATGAGTGGTAAAATTTACCCATGACTTTGCTGAATATACGTTTTATTTGTTCTTCTAACAGTATAATTACAGACTGCCTTTTTATAGGTCATTGTGAGGCATTGTTAATTATTTTTCCTTTGGCTTATCTTGCTGGTTAAAACTCTATTTTGTTGCATTATAACACTTGCATTTCTGAACAGAAGTTTTTTCTGAGCCCATGACTTGTCTAACTCTCTGCCACTCACTCAGTAAATTACTGTATTTACATGTATACCCACCCAGTAATTTGTGAGCAAGAAGCCAAGGTGCTTGATTAAAGTAATTAATTCTCTCACATCATCCTTAAAATGAGCAAGATGCAGAGCCAGATGGTTTGGCTGATGTCTTCTAAGTCTACCCTCAATGATTTTGTTGTTTTCATCATGTGATTGAATACAATTCTAGAAAGCAGCATATTAAAAAGCTACCTCATAAAAATATTGGACTTAAAGAGGCTATAGCCAAATAAATATAGACATTACTTTTATGCTCATTTCAAAATGAAGACCCAAGTAAATGGAGATTTGGGATTTGATGTTCTTTAGAACAAATGTCGGAAGAAACATTACCTAACCGCTGAGACGTACACAAAGGGGTGTTATTCTAAATCTATTCAAACCAAAGCTTCTTTAACACATGAACAATTCATGTAATCTCTGTCATTTTTCCATTATTCCCTAACTAGGACAATGTCCTCAGAGGAATAATTACTGTGATTTTTGAAATTTGGTAAAATCCTTAGTGCTTTGGTGAAAGAAATGATAACATTTATCATTATATAGAATGCTGGATCCCATAGAACTTAGAAATGACCAAGTCCAACACATTTTAAAATTATAGAACCAAGTTTCTTCAGTTTATCTTAAAAATAGAATTTTATTTGTTGTCTAAGGGAATTTGAATAAGACCTTATTTCCCATACTATTTTAAATTACTTTGAGAAGTCATTTGCATCTTTTTTTTAACCAGGACGTTTAACATCATGGTAGAATCTGATGTATGCCTTTTCAACATGCATATAATTAATCAAGAGGGATCCAGTGTAGCGCTTAAATGCATGCGTCTTCATAAATGTTAGTGACTTAATTTTCCCAAAATGTTAGAGTCCACATGCCATCTTTATAAAGTTTAAAAGATTCATGCTGTCCGTTATGCATTTGATATTTACCATTGAAAGGCCTGTATCATAAGCAATCTGGTTCACAGTTGGGCCTTTAACTTGACATTTTATAAAGCATGGACATTTGAGTCCTCAGTCCTTTCAGCTTGTTTCGAGATAATTGTGAATTCAATGGTGGGTGTAGAGGCTATGCATGATATTTTAATTAATAGCTCTTCTTGTCATAATTGTTTTTATCTGACTACTCAAAAACTGCATTTTATTGAAAAACATTTCGATATATACCCATAACCTGAAAATATTTCAGGTAATTCCTTTCCACAAAATATTGAGGGAGAATTCTATCTGCATTTTTTCAGCATTACCTATTAGTAAACTTATATAAAACATGTTTTAAAAATATACATTTTAGTTTGATGACAAAACAATTACTTCATCTCATCATACATATAACGTGCTGTTGGAAAACCTGGAAGCAAGTTGATGCGTATATTCTGATAACTCTGTACTGCCAAGGACAGAATTGACAGCACTAGTTTCAAATGAGTCACACCAGCAGTGACAAGATTGAAGAAAACAGAGACCAGTGATTTATCCTAAGTCCTCAGCAAGAAAAATATAGTTGACTTATAGGTTATTTCCCAACCAGAGACTGGTTTTTAAAATCTGCAAATTGATACCTATTACATATCTTGAGTATCTTAATTTAGAAATAAATATACCTCTATAAATGCTGCTTTAGATCAAACAGAGAGAAAAACAGGCTAAAGACGTTTTAACCTTAAGTCTGGTAAAAACATGATGAGTTCCACCCTTGGCAGTTCTGAGAGCTGGCTGTGCCCCGAGTTCAGGATGTATTTCTTCAAATAGGACAAAAAATCATAGGTCACTTTGTACCTTCTTTGAGAGACTGCACACACATGAGAGCCCAAGGCAATTAAAAATAGAAAAAAATGATTTCTTTCATCCGGTTTTTGTGAGGTTTACTCAATTTCTCCTCTCTGCACATTTCAAATCCTATCGCAGTGAAATCTTTCTTCATATTTTCTTTAGCTACCATTTTTCTAAAAAATGTTCTTAGAAAGTACCTGACAAAAATAATTCAATAATAATAATATTAATACCAACAACTAAGTAACTGAAAATAATTTGAACTAATATGTAAATGAGTCATCACTTTCCTAGGTGTCCATCCTCTGGGTCTTGAGAGATTTCGGACATGAGCATGCCAACTGAGGAAATATTTGGGGTGATTAAGGGTTCATCTTTATACTCTCCAAATACCACTAAGTCAATTTACTTGTCAAAAATTTTAAAACAGCAAGCAAGGAATTGGTCACCAAATCTCAGCTTGCTGAACCCCCTTCCCAGCTGCTGTCCCTTATAACCCGGCAGCCAAGTACAATTAAAGGAGAAGTAAAAAATCAATTCCTCAATTTGACAAATGCAGCATGGTAACACATGCACTCTTGCTGACCCTCAAAAGGGCTCACCACTTTTGAAATAATTCTTCAAATGTATTTATAAAATCATTCATGTATATGAAAGCGCAGGAGAGTTCAAAAATAATTTCCTTTTGCTCCCCCTACTGATTTTATTCTTGAATTAGCCCTAGAGATGATTTATGCCAAGTTCTCCTTTAATTTAAATGTGGCTTAAGTGATCCCTTGGCTAACACAGCTACCTAAAAGCATTTTGTATACAGATCCATTACTGTAGTCATCCTTTGGAGAATAATGGAAAGGATGTATACTTGACAACATCCACAAGTCATGTCACATATTGCAGCTACACAGGAAGCAGAATTACCCCCAAATACAACATGGGGTGATGGTCTTCCTATTTCATCCCTCCAAGAGGCTCTGCTTCCTTCCACAGATTTTTCAAATCCATCTCTCCTTGGCAGATCAGAGAAGAATTTAACCAAGAGTGCATGTCCTTTATGTTCCACTAAGACTAAAAATAAATGTAAATGGATGAGAGGCAAGACCCGAATAAACTTATGTTGAATGTTCTCAGTTGCTAAAATTATCTGAATGTTACCTAGTAGCCAGAGAGAACAGGAAGCCAACAGTGAGTCACAGAGAAGTAGCCATGAAGAAAATTAAAATAGATCTAAGAACATAAACACTAGAAGAGCATCCTCCCACTCAGTAACAGGCACAGGACTCAACAGAGAAGTCAGCCTGTTGCCATATGGCCTCTGTTTAGAGCCACAGCCTGTCTGACAGCCCTGCAACATAGTGCATAGCCACCTGTACCCCCAACCTCTACAAGTAAACGTGGTCTGTGTCTCGTTTTGGTGGGGGGATGGTGGAACTCGGTGGGAGGACTGTCAACAATGGATGAAAGTAGGTGGGTCACTCCAAGAATGTTGCTGCAGTTAGTGTTTTGTTGTGTTGTTACTGGTGGGAGGGACATTTAGTTAGAAATGCAGATAGATGGGAGATCCAGGCGTGTAAATCTACAAGATATTTTTAAAAATCAAGATATTATAAAGGATCCAAAATGGAAAGAAAGAAAATATTTATGGTCTCGTGAGTCTCTTAAGAAAATCAGCACAATGACAGGTATTTTTCCAGTTGTGGTTCATCACCTGAAAATGCAGCAATGTCCTCCAGGAGATAAAAGTACTGTGCCTCAGTGGAAAGCAATGTGGACTCTTTTTTCCGGTATTGTGGCACATAAACTTCTTGGTTTATGAAAAATATTAAACTGTGATGATGTGAAAAGTTTCTAATATAAGACTAAGGTCTGTTGGTTCACACTTTTAGAGATATTTGGAATGTTCATCTCATATTAATATTATTGCATTTCCTAGTATTGGAAAAATGAGAATTTTTACTGAGTAAAAATCCTCTTGTGAGCTTTCACATTCCAACACCCCTACGTAAGAAGGTGCCTAATTTGGCAAATGCAAAATATGCACAGCAAGTGACAAAGCCTCCCCTTGCACAAACTACTGTTTAGTGGTGAGCTATTGTCTTGGTGTCACTGGGAACTTCTTTTAACTCCTCTGTTTAGCCTTGATGGAGATTCCCTTTTTTTTCTGTTTGAGTTAATGGTCTTGGTCAAGACCATTCCAGTGTTAAGCAGAAATGTCATCCCACACGGGTCATAGGACCTGGAACCATGCTTACCAATGAATGTATTGAGAAAAACCACTTTGTACCCCCCAATAGTTTTATGTGGGTTAAATAAAGTCCTAAAAGCAATAAAGGAAATATTTAATAGGAACATAATCACGAAGGGTCAATCTGAGAGGCCTGTGGAAAGCTGAGAACCATTTTTGCCTTGGTGAGCTATTGAGCTGATTATAGAAAGAGTTATTGTTTTAACCAGTGCTACTTTTATATCCTTTTATCTCACCAGCTTCCATATGGAATCATAATTAAAAATGTGGGAACCGTGGACATTGCCATGAAAAAGTCTGTAGACCTATAATGTGTGTTTAATGTTCTGCTACGTGCGATTTTGAAGATGAACATGGCAGACCCTGCTCCAAGCAGTGCAAAATCTAGCAAGGGTGACAGATACTAACTAGGCTGTATTCCTGAAGTGCCTGAAGAGAGACGTTCATGAACCAAATGTTACTGTAACACAGAGAGGACCAGCGATCAGAAACATATCACAGAAAGTTGGAAACACATCACACACATGCATGTAACTGATGTGGGTGGTGGCTCTATTAATTACATATCAGGGATTGTGTACTGTTCCAGCTTATGGTTCTTTCAAATCAACCATTTTAGAACTGGGCCACCCTTGAAGGTTTTGAGTCACCTAGGAGTTTGAGAAATCAGCTGTTGAGGTTCACTGTATATTTGTCATAAGAAGGTTGGAATGGGGATGTGATAATTCCCCCCCCCCCACTGGATTTCCCCCAGGGCTATCCCAGAAGACTGATGATCTCTATCCCAAAATGCCCCTTTTCTAGAGCAACAGCTTTCAAACTTTAGTTTGCAGATGGATCACCTGGAAGATCATTACAAAGAAAATTTTCAGGTCCCACCCCAGACCTACTGAATCAGAATCTCTAGATGTGAGGCACAGGAATCCACACTTTAATAAGCTCTCCAGGTGATTCTGGGGTATGCTAAAGTTATAGATACACTGCCAGTGTTCGTTTCTGTAGCCTCAGTTTGGGGTAGATGGTTGATTCGCCTCCAGATTAACGATTAGCCCCCAGGTTCAAAAGCTTCTCCAGCAAACTGAGTTTCAAGGATTGACAAATCTTCATGCAGTAAGTGAGTGCATAGGGAATTTTCAGTATAGTCAGCTCTCGTATCTGTGGGTTTCGCATCCATGAATTCAACCAGTGAATACAGAGAGTCGACTGCACCAGGCCATTTTATAGCAGGGTCCTGGGACCAATCCCTCTCAGATACTATAGTTGTCAAACTTAGCAATATATTGGAATCACCCAGAATGCTTTAAAAAAGCAACCAGGGCTGGATCCCATCCCCGGAGTTCTCATTTAACAGTTCTTGCACTTTTAGAAGCTCCCCAGATCATCCCATCTGCAATCAAGTTTGATACCACTGCATCAGAAAGTGGTTCATTGATCTCTTCCCACTAAAAGCCCATGGGAGGTAGCAAAGGAGACAATTTTTGACAGCAAAAGAAAACAAAGGGAAATATAGTTTTAAAATATATCAAACTTTATTCTTGGGTTATATAGCATTTTGAGACTTCTATCTAGAAACACATTCCTAAAGAATCTTACTCTATTATGACTGAGCAGCATAGGTATTTCAGAGAGATTAAGGGTCAATCTAGGATCATTATTGACATCTGGTCAAATATATCAGAACCTTGAGGCATCTGATTAAACTGTTTTCTCTTTTCTTCAAGGCACTCCTACTTTTCATTTCTTCACTTTTCCCTTTATTCCTTTGTTCTCATTTTCCAACCCCTTCAGCACCTGACAATCTTTTTCTACCATCACAAAATGATTTCATTTAGAGGCCTCAGTATTCTATTATTGCATTCTTAAATATTTACTGAGCAACTCTTTTGAGGGTCATGGTGATTTTCATAGTTATGTGAGAATTTCTTCAGGCACTAGGCACTGCTCTAGGTACTTGGGACACATCAGGAAAAAAAAAAATCCCCAAATCTTCCCTCTGAGGGAGCTTACCTCTAATGAGCCAAGTGACAAACAATAAGCAACATACAAAACAGTAAATAACATGGTGGAAAGTACAGACTATAAGTGCTATACAAAAGAAAATAGAATAAATTAAAGGAAACTGATAGTGCAGAGGTGGGGAATGAGAATTTTACACAGGGTAGTTAGGGAAGGTGTCATAGAGAAGGGAGAATTTGAGTCAAGACTTGAAAGAAGTACAACTATTTGAAGGAAGAACACATCAGGCAATACGTTTCATGAAAGATTGAACAACAAATGTTTTTAATGTTTTGTTTATTACAGTAAAGAAAAAGAGCAATGCTTCCCTGATCACTCTGGACTGCTCTGCTTCCATCTTTCAACTTGTAGCATGTTAATAGATTTTTTCAAAGCTAATGATTAATTCCTGCCTTAGCATATTCAGTTTTGTTCATTTTCCATGGAGCATTAGGAAATCACAAAGTTCACGTGGTTACTGTCACATTGTCATTGGCAGTCTCAGCAGGCATTTACATTGCCTTTCACCAAACACATTTACATTTTGCAGCATCCCAAGGTTGTGTGTATGTGAGTCTGTGTGTGTACGTGTATATGTTTTAGTCACACATAGTGCTGTGTATCCTAATGAGACCTGTACCACAACCAATTAGACACCTGCAGGAGAATCATACCATGTCCCCAAATGCTCTTTTCCTCTGCTCCTTAGAGATCAAATCAAATAACCTTGCTTCAAGTCAACGCAGTTTTTGACTAGAATCTCAGAGTTGCACGGGGCTTTACTCTTTGGCTCAAACCAATTTTTGTAAACATTGGTTCTTCAGATGTAAAATTTAATTAATTAATCTCACAGATTTATATTAAATCTATTCTGTGAGGGGCATTTTGGCCAGATTTTGCCAGCACAGAGGATACAATCTGAGTTAGAGTTACTTTCCATGTACTCTAAAGAACAGCTCCTACCCTCAGTTTTAGATGTGCCTTGGGAGGTTTATTGTGATTAGATTTTTCTGGTAATTATATCTTAAAGCCCTTAAGTTCATGTGAAATTCACAGAAGTCACAGGTGATGCAACTAAATTATTGGTTGTGAGTGTATATGTAACATTCGAAATAAATCTTGTTATATCTTCAGTAATTAGAATCGGTCCTTTAGGGAGTCGCTCAGAAACTAAAGAGGGAGTAATAATATAAAACCGTCTTTAGGGCAGAAGAATAGTTTAATTTGTAGTTCTATTTTTTTGTTTGATACAGTAACTATGAGCTTTAAATCTCATGCACAAAAATAATTTGATCTATGTTCCCAGAATTTACTTATTTTTTGTTTCCCAGATTTATCCCAAAACTACTCCAAACAGCAACTTCCACAGCAATGCCCTTCATCAAAAGTGCTAATCAGTTTTGTTATTCAGGATTTGGTGGAGACTGGCTGGTGGCAGAGCAGACAGGAAGAGCATGGCCTGGGCTCTGCTCCTTCCCCCTTGGCCATCCTATCTTTTGCCTCCTAGACAGACCTGACTCATGTTGCCATGTTCACCCAAAGAAGTTATGTAACTGCAAATTTCTATAAAACAACTATTCATACGAAAAATAATCATATTATATTTCATTCTGGATTTCAAATACAAATAAGTGTCAAATTAATTCTGCCTTATTATTTTATTGTATTTGTAAGAGAGATATTTTAATATTTCTAATATTTACCATTTTCCATTTAAATCTTTTTTTTTTTACATAAAGCTTTCTAGGAGATACAAATAACCCTTGATTTGAAATGATTTATATGTTCATTTAAATTGACCACATTTTTATGTTGTTTATTTTAAGGGAGGAATGTAGAGAAAATATACTCAGACAAAAATTATTTTAGATTTTCAATGAATATGATCTAAAATGCACAGTTTAGATTTTTATTTCTTTACAAAAACTTTATGTATCATGAAGGGTAAGTTTTTTGTTAGTTTTAAGGAGCAGTTAATTTTATTATGATATTAGATTTATTACACTCTGTGTGAAAGCAGGCAAAAATTCTCTCTGAACATTTTGTTGAGCTGACCATATTTGTATAATTGACAATATAAGAATTCATAGAGCCTAGATCATTACTATAGTAATCAGTGTAGACTCTAGTTTAAAAAAAAAAAAGGCGTGGTACTTCAGATTCTAATACAAAGGAAACCGAGGTTATTCCCAATAGCATTATGCATATTTGCTTCTTTCTGCCACTGATCATCTTGACAGTGTTGATTCGCTTGAAGGATGACAAAAAGACTGAGGGGAAAAAAAAAAAAAAAAGACTGAGGGGACATTGAGAGATTATCACTTGACTTAATTGATATAATGACATGTACATCTTTGTGATCTTAAGTACTTTAGAATATGTTCTGTATAGAACACCATTCATTCAACAAACATTTAGGAATTCCTAAAAGAAAGTGAATTCTTCTTGGACGCTGAAGAAGTATAAGCACCAGCATGGAATTAGCTGAGGTGGGGAGAGGTCATCAAGACAGATGTGGACAGATAGATGGCTGGAAATCAAACTGGGAAATATAAAGCAGAAAGTGAGTGAAGAAAGGGTTCAGTTTGTGAGATCAGTGAAACAAAATCAGGAAAATAATTCAATTTCTTGAGCAAAATGAGCCAGAGATGGAGCCAAAAGAAACAAAAAACAAAGGACAGGTATGACAAAGAACCAAAATAGGCACAGGAATTACACGATTTTTGGAGGATGGACAATGAAAATAACCTGGCTAGACTATCTCTTAGCAGGATGTGGTCCCCAGTTGGCAATCAAGGGGAACTAACCATGAATTGATGGAAACGAATTGATGTGTGGGTTTAACAGTTGGAGTGAGCATTCCAGGATGCTGAAAACAGCACACCAGCATTACACTGTTATACAGAATTTGTATGATTTGTAGGTGTAAAAACTATGAGTCAGAATCGCATATTTGAGATATAGAAATCATAATCTTACTTTCTTCAGCACACTTAGAACAAAGTTACTGTAGCTAAGCAACTCAAAATTTCCACATAAACATAATCATCTCTGCAGATTTTGAAAAGTTAATGCAAGTTTCCAGAGTCTGAATTAAATTAAGAATGGTTCCCATGTTAAAGAACTAATCAGTACCTAGACAGAAGATGAATTCCATACCTACAAATAGTGTTTAAGAAGTTTAAAGGAACTTAAGTAGTAAATCTGAAAGTCAGCAATTCTAGTTTAAAGAAGATATATAAGAAGAGATCTACATTTATATCTTACTACTTACATATCTTACTACTTCTATGTAGACCATCAGAAAGGGAGAAATAATATATAAAATATTGTGAGCTTCTATTAGGTACCCAGTACCATATCCGGCTCTTTATGGGCATGATCTCATTAAATCTATACAACTCAATTGAGGTGAATACTGCTACACATTTTAGAGATAAGAAAACTGAGGCTAGAGGGTTTAAGCAAGGTCACAAGCTAGTAAGTGTCAGGGTACAGATGCAAGCCTGGCTGGCTGGCTCTAGGGTTTAGGCTTTTAACTGCTATTTTAAACTGCCTAGCCAAACAGAAAAACAGAAAGGCCAACAAGAAAAGGAGCCTTCCCTATGTATTCTCAAAATATGCAATTTATTTTCTAGAAAGAAATGGAAAAAGAGGCTGAAATGCAGAGTGAGCCCTTTGTCATTTTTGTGTTTTTGTTTTTCCTCTGTGATGTTTACGATCTGGTTAATATCATACTGATTAAGATATTTCTTCTAATGCTGTTTGTGCTGTAAGGTCCCCAAAAGCTACTGCATAGAGTTTTCTTATTAAGAATTATGAGTAGACTACTAATAATTTCTAGTAATTATAAAATTGTTTTATGTTTATAACATTGAATTTTATTTTAAAACTGCAGTACTTTTGTCAACACTAATATCCGCTTTCACAATTATTTTTAAAAGATGACAGAAGAAAAGACTTAAAATGTAGTGCCATTTGTGCAACAGCATATTTGCCAACATTAACAAGTACCATAAGAAGGGGAAACATCTCAAATAAGACAGAGACTCAAAAAAGATAAAATTGTAGTCTAGGCTCTGGCACTAGTTTTGTGGGTTTACTAAGTCACTTTACTTCTCTGAATTCTTATTCATTATTTACATAAATGTAAATCACTTCCAGTTTCTGACTTGGTTATCATATTGCCAAGGAGGAAAGAGGAAATTGAACAGTTTGAGCAATGAAGATACACCTTTTGTTGAGCTGACCTGAACAAAATCATTTCAATTTCTCAGAAGGTAAAAGAATTCTTTAAACCCAGACTCTTAAATAATTCAGTTTCCAATTGTTCATTTTTACCATATAAAAAACAATTGATTTTTTTATACTGAACTTGTATTCTAGGTTTTCGCTAAACTAAATGATTATTTCTAGCAGCCTGTTTTTTGTAAATTCTTAGGGATTTTTCTGTACAGATAAATTGTGGAGTCTGCAAATAGAGTTTAATTTCTCCCTTTCCAATCTCTATGACTTTTATTTATTTTTCTTGCCTTGTTGCATGGGCTTGGACCACTAGTACAATGTGATACAGTAGTGTTGAAAGTAGGCATCCTTGCCTTGCTCCTGATCCCATCCCTGCCTTGTTCCTCATCTTAAGAGAAAAGCATTCAGTGTTTTGCCATTAAGTATGTGGTTGGCTGTGGGTTTTCTTTCTAGATATTGTTTATTATGTTAAGGAAGTTTCCATTTATTCCTAGTTTGCAGTGAATTGTTTTTATGAAGGGCTGTGAATTTTGCCAAATGCTTTTTTTCTGCATTTATTAAAATGATCATATGGTTTTTATTCTTTAGTCATTACGTTGTATTTTAACTATTCATTAGCATTCATCTCCCTAAATGCTCCTTTATCATATACCCTGGTATTTAGCATAGTACCTAGAATATAGTAGGCAATTAATAGATAGCTGTTCAGTTACTAATACCTGAATGCTGATCACTGTGCTAGGTGCTCAGAATTCTCTACGTTACATGCTTCATTTTGCATCTCTATAAGTACAGTTCTTGTTTCTGCAGTACAATTTAGGTTTCAAATATATAAAAATTAATTAAAATTAATTGTGTTCATGAGTAATCGATAGTATGTTTTCTCCTTATAACTTTGAAATCAAGTCTAGGTAAAGTATTTTGTCTACAGGCCCAATTATTTCCTTAAAATGCTCAGGTTGTATATGTGTGCATACTAAAAACTACACAAGTGTAGAGGTATAATGCTCTTTTTTTAGCAAATTAATTATTTAGAGGCATGTGTATATGTGTGTGTCAATGTGTATATATACATTTCCTATCCTTAAAATCATTTTTAGCCTCTTCAGTGATCCACCATCAGTTTACTTTCCTAATCACTAATAGAAAATGAAAACACATCTTGCTTAGTGAAGCTTTCTCAATAACCACCCACCAGATATTTTAACTGCTTCTTGGCCTTCCACTCTCTATATATTTACCTCTCCCATACAGTTCACTTGCTGTGGTGGCTTTTATTAGGAATAATGTATTATATTGTCGAATTTCTATAAACCATTAAATGATATTTTTCTAACCCAGAGTTCAGCGCATAAAGTCACTACCATATATAATGGAATATTTATAAAGTTATGTTATATTCTCCAGTAAGAATGGTGCTAAAGTAATATAAAACTGCTTTCATATAATATGGAATATAAAATGTTACTACTCAATCACGTATATGCTCTTCATTATATACAGCATGACATTTGGTGTAGTTGTAAGGGCTTCTCATAGGAGAATGTGATGAAATATATGTCCTGAAATGGTGAGCATTCTTTCAGGGGTAGATGTATTAATAACATGGTTTGGGACAAGGCTGCACATGGGAATAAATATCAAATGCTTCAGTGAATGGGGTATTGCCATTGAGTTTATTCTCCAGCTGGGTACTATGATTTTCTTGTCAGCTTATAGTGTCACCTGCTTACATGACAGAAAACCTGTGGTTTCCTCTTATTTTCTATTACAAATAGAATCCTACAAAGACACAAACTATCCACAGGTTTTAGCTTGTATATAAATTTGTAGTTCTATAGGAACTCTGTGGTTGATCCATGTGCAGGATTTCTCTTTTAGTCCATTAATTTAAAACAGATGCTTCTGTTTAAATCAAGATGGAAAATCTATTTCAATAAAATTCATTTCCTGTTACTATTTCAGGAGGGAAAGTGCATATCAGTTTTATGAGGGTTTTTGTAGGGTAACAAAAATGACTTTTAAGCATTGTTTTTTTACTATCTCACTATTCATTTCCATAATACTCTGTTTTGTTAAGAATATCCAGCCTCTATATCACAAAACAAGCTCAGGATTATGCTCCTATGTTTTACCTGCCTCGTAGAAATGAATGGAATGGGTCCTTTCATATTGTCTCATACATGAAAATGATTATCATTATACTACTTTGCTCTCATTTCTTAAACCATGAGTTTTTGGCAATGTCATTGTCTTTAGGAGCCAACGAGTGTGGCTATCCTTATTAAGATTTTTCTGTGAAGGATACCTTTTTTTTTTTGCGGTACGCGGGCCTTTCACTGCTGTGGCCTCTCCCGTTGCAGAGCACAGGCTCCGGACATGCAGGCTCAGTGGCCATGGCTCACGGGCCCAGCCGCTCCGCGGCATGTGGGATCCTCCCGGACCAGGGCACGAACCTGTGTCCCCTGCATCGGCAGGCGGACTCTCAACCACTGCGCCACCAGGGAAGCCCTGAAAGATACCATTTTCACACTTTTCCCCAAGGATTCAGTGAGAGTGAGAAACAAATGAGAGTCGTATGGAAAGTTAGGGTAGAAATGAAATAAATATGGTGGCCAAAATGACGCTATCTAATCACCTTATCAATTAAGTTACTTATAGTGACTTGAAAGTTGGTAGAATTAAAAACACTTTAATAAAACTTTGTCATTTTGATGTATAAAAGAGCGATTACCCACATGTGGAGAGGAGAAACTATGCTTCTGTCCTGTCTACACAAACCCTGGCCAACTAACAAAAAACCCTGACCAGAAAAGGACAGGAAAAGAAGGGGGGAAGAACAGTGTTCTTAAGTTTCTAAGCATGGATTATGAAAGTATTATCCTGATCAGAAGGTCTTCAAAGAAGACACAAATCTTCATTTACTACATGTGTTTTAAAAACCCCTAATGTAATGTACCTGTAACATTGTAAGCCATAGCAGGCAATAGTCTGGTTATAGTGGATTAATTTCTCAGGTCTATAAAAAACTAGTTCTGAAACAGTGGAACAAACAGAACTGTATGTATAGAAAATCTTGGAATGGCAGGTTTTATTTGGAATGTTACATCAATGACTACTTAGTTAAAAGAGATTAATAGTATTTTCACTCAGCAGTTATTATTTTTTCAGATGTTGTGTATAGAAAAACTGAGTCTGTCTTGACAATGTGGTATTGATCTGGATGAAACAAGATCAATAGGTATTATAGTTACTCGGTGACTAGGTTATTAGAAAAATAAATTTGGAATTATCTTGCTGGCAAATAAGGACAAATTTTACAAGGAATGCTCAAATTTGTTTACATGTTACAGTGTCTTTATTATTCATTTCCAAATACAAATAAGCCTTTCCTAATGTTGTAAACTTTATTTATCTAATGCTACAATTATGCATTTGCTTGGAGAAATGTTATTGGTCTGCATAGACAGCCTTATAAAATTTACTATGTAATTTAACTTGACATATCAAAGTTCACTCTGTCATTTTACCAAAAATAATGAAAATAGTAACATATGAATACTACCTTTTTAATTAAATCTCACTATATATACACATCTCTATCCACAAATATATGTTTTTCCAATATTTTCATAAGTATTGTTGATTTGTGCCCTAGTAAAACCTCAAGAAATACACAGGGCATGTGTTGTTAGCCCCTTGTTTGATGAATGCATTTGAGTGATAAAAATTCAAGAGAATTTCTTAAACTGACAGAAGGAGACTCCTGATTCCATTTCTTAAATTCGCATGTGATTGTCAGACTCACTAGCTTTTAACATCTGCCTTTTCCCCGTGTTGGCTCTCTGTGCTTAATTGAATAGGTATACTTTTTTCACGTAGCAGTGAATGCCATCGGCAATTTTGACATTATTACAGGTGGTCTGTAGAGTAAGATGCATAGGAACTAGTGTCTGAGGCTCCACCGCTGAGGAACTTTCAAAGGTACTATTCTTATCCACACATTATCTGTACGTGGACACCAGATAAAAACCCCACAGAAGCAAGGCTGCCCTGGCGAACCCCAACATGGCTGGCAAACATTCCTCAGTGTGGAATTTGCAAGCTTTCCAGACTTGGAAGATGAGAATTGCGGTTAAGTGACACAATTGGTTTCTGAAGAGAAAGGCTGAGCTTCTTTTCATGCTCTGTGGGTATCTTTGTAGTCCAGTGAACTACTGACAGAAAATGAGAGAACGACTTAGAGAGAGACAAAAGGAGAATGTGAGGGAATATCTGAAAGGTCACCAACAGGACCTATGTGCTGTACATGTGTGTCTCTCTGGGCTCAGAACTGATTTCTCTATTAATTAGAACTATTTATCTCACATAGGCAGTGGGAGTTGAACCTTTTTTTCTTATACTATGTAAAAACATCCCAAATGAGGTATTTTCACATGAAATTCATATCTATTATTAATGGCAGAAATGGTTTATGAGTTGCTTTTTTTCATGTAACATAGTAAATAAAGCAAGATTAGAATCCAGCCAGAAAGTGAAATTAGCTCTTTGCACAACTTTTACATTCGTGATTCTAGCAATGGAAAGAGACATACATGGCCCACGACATTTTCCATTCTTAAACATGGTTTAGGAGGTGGTCCTCTGTCATAATTATGTAGTTATGTGGAGGTTAGTTTCAATTTCTCTACCATAAATGTAGAGGTGGGGAAAGAATATAATTTGGAGTTTGTATTGTTGTTGTTTTGTTTTAACATATTAAGTTACATTTGCAGAAAATACAGGATTGAGTGAGGACTTTAGAAAACACTACATTATTAAAGGTGCTCTGAGTGTAGAAGATGCTAAGAACCTGGAATCTGTGGCTCTCAACCTGAGAGCACATTGGGAACATAAAATAAGCAAATAAGAAACATCTTAAGAAAACTTAGCAAGTTCTATATCAGCAAGTGCAAGACAACAGAGCACAAAATAAGTTCCAGGGTGCTCAGCATGCAGAGGTACAGCCGTATATAAGAAAAGAGAGACAGATTGATGATGCGATAGATCAGGCTTACAGGAGAGGTGAATTTCGATTTCAAGTGTGAGGTAGGTGATGCCTTTGTAGTAGAATGTGGAGTGTGTGCATCCTAGATAGAAGGAATGATAATACGTATAAAGGCGGAAGAGCAGAATATGGTAAGCAAAGTGAATGAGATCATCAAGAGAAGCTGGGATGGCAGAGTGGTTCTGAAAAAGAGGTTAAAATCCCATAAGGCAAGTGCATTTAGCAAGGCAGGGGATGGGGAGACTGAACAGCAGACAACATAGGAGGTTATGGAAAGAGTTTAGAGTAAATATGGTCAGCAAAAGGGAACCCTGGAAAAGCCTTGGACGTGACAATTACATGAGTTCGATGGATCTCACAGGTTAAAAGAACAAGGCACTAGATAAACCAAGTACCACATGAGGTTCTTTCTTTCTGCCAGATAGAAGCGGTGAATGCCTCTAGGCCTTTTACATGATAATTGCTTCTGGGGTATAAGAGGACTTAAAAGGAATGGAAAGAGATACAGCTCAGACATTCCCTGGAAAAGGATAATAGATGAGTTATAACCCAAATAATGAGCTATCTCGGATGGAGTCAGAGAAAAGAGAACAGTTAAAAAAATGCATCTGTGATTTTTGAGCCCAGGGGAAGAAGGGGAAGCTGCAACTTAGGAAAATGACCAGAAATTATGACTGTCAACTAATCAGGTTTTTTTGGAGGCACAGTTTAAGCATTATATGTGAGTCAAAGAAAGGTAGGGCCTAGTACCATTTTCTTGCAGGACTATTGGAGAGGTGGGGGGAGGTGTGTGATGAGTTTATATGTTAATGCATAACACTAAACTCTCAACACGGTAGTCACAAAGATATATCCCCAGTACCAGTCTTCCAGTCTGATTTTTTTCCCTTAGTACTGTCAGCTCTTGCAGGAATAGGTTTTGTGGACTTTGTGTCTTGAATTAAGCACTGCAGCGCTTTACCCTGTCGCCTAGAAACCTGGAAATTAATACTATAGCACTCCTTCCTTTAGAAAACTGGAAGTAAGTACTCTACCCAGAGCTATCTATTCTATAACCTATACTTTAATGTAATTAGAACAAACAGGCAAATCAATACAAGGTCCTGTATTTACAAAATAACTGGATGCATAGTCAGTATGGTTCCATGTGGAATAAGGGCAACCACAATGAAGTTTTAGTTGGATTTTTTTTTTTTTTTGGTATAACTTGAATTATTATTCTTTTGTGCTTATTCTGGCCAAAACATCACATAACATTTAACAGTGTCAGAAAAAATATGATTTTCTCCTTGCCATTGTGTTCTTTTTCTCAGCCCTGTCCAAAACAACTGCTCTGAAATAACTGAAGTGTCTAAAGTGTCACTGGCTCTACTTTCAGCAACACAGTATACTTTTCCTGAACCTCTCTAAATGGCCAACATGTCTGAAGGTATATCACTAATAGTAGAATTTGTTCCTGACATTTGTTTCACATTATATATATGTATTTTTAATGTGGGATCAAATGATGGATTCTGCATTCATCTGTTCTATGAACAACTGGCTTAGATAAAACTATTCATTGACTCATATCTTTAGCTAATGGTTGTTGAGCAATACAGTGACACATAATACAGTCATGTGGTCATGTGGGAAACATGGTAGTGCATGATAAATGTTATGATTTGGATCAGTAGAGAGCTATTAAGACATTAAAGAGACACAAATCACCCAGTCTGAGTATAGCAGGGTGTGTAGGAATACACTGGGAAAGGCCTAACACACCCCTAAACTGGGTCATCTAATAGAGGTTGCACAGGGCAAGGGGGTTAGAAAGGCTTTCCAGAGAAACAGTGAAGTTAGTTCAGTAGCCACCAGATTATTAACTACCTTGCATCCCATGCCAAGGAGTTTAAACTCCACACAAAGGGTACTTGGTAAAGAGGAGTGTGATGTGATTAGCTTCACGCTAGGGAAGATCAGTGGCAATGTGAGATTTGCTTGGAGGGAATAAAAGCTGGAGTAGCGGGATCTATTAAGAGGCTGTTAAGGCAACCCATTGAGGGAGGCTGATAGTCTGAACAAAGATAGTACCAAAGGGACAGAGACACAAAGATGTATTCAACAGCTGTGAAGAAATGAGAATCAAAAGGAATCTAGGGCTTCCCTGGTGGCGCAGTGGTTGAGAGTCCGCCTGCCGATGCAGGGGACACGGGTTCGTGCCCCGGTCTGGAAAGATCCCACATGCCGCGGAGCGGCTGGGTCCGTGAGCCATGGCCGCTGAGGCTGCGCGTCCGGAGCCTGTGCTCCGCAACGGGAGAGGCCACAACAGTGAAAGGCCCGCGTACCGCAAAAAAAAAAGGAATCTAGATGTTTCTGCCATGGAAAGCATTAAGTTCTTCATTTTACCTCGGCACCTTGCTTTGCCCTCTATTTACCTAAGATTCTTTTATATATGCTGATGGAGGTATTTTCTGTTTTTATTAATAAACAATGGGTCAAATATTGTAGTACAATATTTTGCCTTTTTAAGTAAACATTCACAAGAGGTTTGACACCTTGCAAAAATGTGTTAAGTATTTGCTCACCCAACACAGTTCCTTAAATATAATTGACTTAAATTTAAATGAAACTGGATCATTTTAGCCCATTACTCTAAAAAACCTGCTACTCTGTAATAGTTTCAACAATGGAGATTATCACACATAGAGAAATATTACCAAGTCCTTGGTGTCATAATTTTCTCTGAAACCAGTTCCTGGGGTAATGTGAAACTATCTAACTTTTGGAGGATTAATAACTTTCTGTATCCTTTAAAGAAACCAAGTATGTAGAAATCCTCAAAGGGAAAGAATAAATTAGAAAAAAAAAATCCTTTCAACTGTACCTACTATTTAATCAAGTAAAAAGATAAGCTATTCTTCACTATGCAGAACCTAGCAATAAAAATCAACAGCCAACAAAGATTATTTTACAACTAAGATGCCATGCAGGGTAAACTAAGATTACAGATTCATCAAACATTAGAGTTAGAAGGAATCTCTGAACTCACGTTTTCAGATAGAAATATTTAGTTAGGAGTGAAGCTAGAGTTTTGTTTTGAAAAATAAGTTTGAGTTGAAACGGTCTAGATAACTCAGAAAACATATGCCCTCTATGCTCAAGAATGTGGTTTGGGGCGTATTTCATTGTAAATTTACATTCATGTTTGACTCAATATAAATGATTGATTATCACGGCAATAATCAATTATATGTTCCTTTTGGGTAGAGAAATTATCTGTTATACCTTGGTACTAATCTCGGTGCCTAACACCAGTTTCTGCCTTAACATATATGCTATTAAGGTGTATGTAACGGAAATTCCGCTCGAACTAGGATAAGTGATAGGGCAAAATTATGGGTAGGGAGATAGGGGGGATGTTCGTGTTACCAAAAGGTCCATGGCCAACTGGATCTCGGAGCTGGAACAGTGTCCAGAGGCTCCACCTGTCTTCTCTTTATCTCTCTTCATTGCCTTCCTTCGCAGGCAGGTTTTCCCTTCAGTCAATCAGCAAAATAACTCAGCAAATTAAAACCAGCTTCTCTCCCCCAGTAGTAACAGAACAGTTAGAATCTGGTCTACTTGAACTACTTTGGGCCACTAGAGTCAGGTTTATTTTCCCTTTAGGCCTCTAATCAAGCCACCCTGAGTAGTGGTGCTGTGTCTGAGGGAAAGAAAGTTCTGCCTGGCCAGGCCTGGGTCACGTGCATACTCCTGGTCAGTAGACTAGAACCCCCAGACTGAGACTGACCAGAAGGTGACTCCCCAGAAAAACCCTGGTGCCTTGGCAGAAAAAGGAGAGATGGATAATGGTCTAGTAAAAACATCAGATGTTCTCTACCCTGCAATTTTGTGATTCTCTTTCTTCCTTGTCTTTACCACTCTCTTGTCTCTGTGCCAACACTTACCAAACTAAACATCAAAATAGGCGTTTTTTTGGTTAGGCCTTTTTTTCTAGCCAAAACTTGTTCCTGATGAGGAAATGCCCCTCTTAGCCTAATCCAAATAGGTACTTCTATTTTATTCCACATGCAATCCCCAAATCCTCGGGTAGCCAGAGTTGGAAATTATTAGGGATGGCATGAAATAGTGTAGAGGCGTCAAGAGGTAATGGCCAGTGCACTGATTCAAATTCCAGAGACCAGACTGCTAATTCCAGCATTCACCACCAGGTTTCCTCTTGCCCACAAAGAGGAGGCTAGGATTACCATGATCTCTTCCAGCGCTGATGCTTCCTGCTTCCTGCAGAGAAGATAGGTGTGTGTCTACAAGGTAAGAGTTAGAATTATGCTAGGTTTCTTCTTGGTGTGAGTATCCCTTACCCATGGCCCATTTTCCTAATACATGACCCCGCCTTGTACAGTCTCTTCTTGCTTAATGTTCAGCCTGGGTCTCCCTCAAATGCAGAAAATGAACAGAGACATATGCAGGTAGTTATTTGGGAAGTGATCTCAAGGAGCAAGAATAAGGGAACCGGAAAATGAAATAAAAAAGGAGAAAACCTATTAAGAGGGTGAATTGTTGAGTTCACAGGGCAACTGGGGCTAGATTTTACCAGGACCTTCTGAGGAATCTATAGAATGCCTGAGAGTGACAGGGAGAAGCATGTCCCTGTGGGTCTGTCTCTCCATCATCGTAGAGGATATTCCTTGGGGGCACAGACATTGCTACTCAGCCAAAAGACTCCAAGCCAGAGGGCAAAAGACAGTAATGCATGTTTGAGACAAGCTGATATCTGCTTACAGTAAAGCTTTATTGGAACTGTCTGCTGGAGCCAGGGCTAGAGTCAGAAATGAGGCCAAGAGGATGTGAGATGGAGATGAGAGTTTTCAGTAGACCTACCTTGCTCCCTGGATTTTTTGAAGCTCTCCCTCAACTGCATGAAGATCTAATGCAGATTGTCTGCTATGCTTGAACATGTCCCTGACCCTGGACACTTAGCTCTTTCGCGACTGGCCTGCCCCTGGCTCTTTTGCCTTGTCTTGCTTATCTTTTCATAGTTTCTCCTTCCTTAGCCAGCCCCTTGCACTTAAAATTCGATGCTGCTCTTGAAAAATGTGACTTGTCCCAAGTGAACAAACCCCCTCTACTTTGATTAGTGTGGGCTGCTTCTAGTCTACCAGCAATAATACTTATTCTAAGAAAATGTCGTATGAATACTCAGTGCTCATATTCTCTTCTGCTTCTACAGCTCTTTCCACTTAAACGTCGGTCTCCATCAGTTCTCCAAATCATCCACATCCTTCAAAGTTTAAGTCATCTGAGTTTTTTCTCACTTACTGGCACCCACATTGTTTCTCTCTAAGTTCCTTCAAAATTTCTCGCCTGCCTCC
The DNA here is from genome assembly GCF_963924675.1 of Phocoena phocoena. NCBI lineage: Eukaryota > Metazoa > Chordata > Mammalia > Artiodactyla > Phocoenidae > Phocoena > Phocoena phocoena. Next base: position 37,104,851 of record NC_089230.1, on the reverse strand, counting down.
ATTACGAATATATATTTATCACTAGCTTTCTTGTATGTTCATTTTAATTCAGGTAAATTATAAGTGGCTTGAGGCATAGCAAAGTACAATATATTTTGTATTCACTAGAGCGCCTAGGTCACTGTTGAGCAGATTATGGCAAATTGAAAGTTTCTGCTGCTTAGTTGATATTGCTTTGGTAAATAGCGAGAGACTAGGTTAGTGGCTAGGATTTATACCTTCTTCCACCACTACATGTCTGATGACATTTATCAGCATCTCAGGTTCTTTATCTGTAAGTGGGTCTAATAAGGGTACCTGAATCAGAAAGTGAAAAATAATGTATGTGAAGTACTTAGCCTGGTGTTCATAGAGATGCTAGGTCCTGCATTTATGAGCTATTATAATTGCCCTTGAATAATGGCTATCAGTGCTTCTGTGGTGCATGTGTTATGTTTTGTTTTGTTTTCCTAACTAATTAAGTTGAAATTAGCCAAATTAGCCCAGTGCTTGATGGAGATTAATAGCTGGTTATGACATGCATGTGATACCAAAAGTTGATAGTTGTTTTTGAGAATGACATATAGGTTGGTTTAGATTTCTGGATACCTTAGTGTTTTGTTCAAGGAAGCAAACTTTGCAATATGTAGGAAAGATGCTTAGACTTTATTCTCATGATTACATCTGCCCAGCGCCCCCTACCTTCTCTCCTTCACTTGTCCCATTTCACCAATTCTTTAGTGGCCACCTCCTTCGTGGAGGTTTCTCTTTATCCCAACTCACTTTGTCATCCCCCAACTCATTGCATTTGACAATCTTACCATAACACTCATCTCTTATCTTTTTCTCTAAGGCTTTACCTGTACTAATTGTATTTTTCCAGCTAGATTTTAAGCTGCCTCAGGGCAAGGATCACATCCAACCCATTCTTTATCTAGGGCAGGAGTTACACACTGCAGAGGTCACAAGAGACTCGGCAAAAAGGCTGGTTGATTGGTTTACTAATTAAATCACATTGAATTTCGAAATTTGTAGTTCAACCGACTAGTTTATTCGTAGTCGGTACTCGAGTCAGTAGCTATATTTCTTCTCAATGCCATATCACTGGCCTTTAAAGCATGACAGTTGTGTTACAGAATGTTAGTTGTGGTGTGGAATCTCTGAATCATTTATTGGAATGAAAAAGTAAACAAAGCCAACGACTTCCTCTAATGAGAAAGCCTTAGAAATTACAGTGCGTGAATCTCCAGGTTGCCCTTGAGACGTACAGGATTTTTGCTGTTTAAATGCTCTAAAACAAATTATTCATTAGACCTACTGTCACTTCCATGTGTCTGCTTACACTGAAGGATACAATGATAACACCAGTGACCTGAAATAATTGCTGTGTAAGTTTGCCTCTGATGAAAGTTCAGTTTTTGCTGCAAGATGCCTGGAGCTCAAACTGCTGCATTGACAGCAGCCTGCAAATCTCTCTTTTTCCGGCGTAGTGAGGGAGGAACGGGGCGGCGGGTGCAGGCCCGGGGATGCCGCCCTCCCTTCGTCCTCACGCTTCCCTCCGGCGTGAAGCAACGGTTCTGGCTGAAGGAAGAAATGAACCATTATTCTACTTGGTGAGAAGGCATAGGATGCTGACGCACAACCTACTGCTGGGCAGCTGGGCAGGGCAGGTCAGAGGGCAGGCCTGGGGAGACTGCCCTTCCACGGCACGCAGCGACGCAGCAGAGGGCAAAGCGGGACTCTGCAAGTGGAGCAGAACCATTGAACTAGAAATCACTCAATAAAAAAATTCGAACTCCCAGGTAATGACTATCGAGCGCGAGAAACACATATGAAAACAAGGGGAATGAGAAAGAATTGCAAAACTGTAGACATGAAATGGTTCCTCTTTAGCAAGGCTCCCTAAATATTTTCTGCCCTGGGGCTTTTTGCAGCTCAGTCTTTATTGTGTATGATTTATTTATTTGTTTACACCTTAAGCAGGTCAGCCCTGGGCAAAGCTCCTGAAATAGAAATCATCACCACAGTGTCCTCCCCAGGTCCTCTAACTGGGGTCACTGTAAGCCTCCTCAGTGACTTCACGCTGCCCACTGAACGCTCAGGTCGTATGTGGGGATGCTTCCGAGGTGTGCCAGGTGATTCGTGTCCTGAACCCTTCCTGCCTCCTGACCCCTTCCATGAATGTCGGCCTCATTCCTTTTTAGCCTTGCCTGAATCGGTTAGGACTCTCCCAATTGCTACTAACAGAAAAATGCATGAGCTTGCTAGCCCAAAAGGAGAATTTATCATAAGGAGGCAGGGGTGTTTCATGCACTTCAATAGCTGGGAGGCTGCCAGGCTTCAAACGCTGGAATTGTAGATTATCAGGCTCTCTCTCAGGCTCCTTTGCTTCATCTCATAGCATTTTGGCTTCTTTTTTTTTTTTTTTTTTTTTTTTTGCGGTACGCGGGCCCCTCCCATTGCGGAGCACAGTTTCCGGACGCGCAGGCCCAGCGGCCATGGCTCAGGGGCCCAGCCGCTCCGCGGCATGTGGGATCTTCCCGGACCGGGGCACGAACCCCTGTCCCCTGCATCGGCAGGCGGACTCTCAACCACTGCGACACCAGGGAAGCCCTCGGCTTCATTTTGCTCTGTGTCTCCGTGAAATATCTTCCACATGGGATCCATGTGGCAAACACACAAATAAACAAAATAGGTAAAACAAATGTGAAACAAAAGCAAATAAGCATGGCTCACAGCAAAGCATACATTACATAGCTAGCAACCAGGGGCAAGATTCACTTATTTGAAACTTCAGCTTTGTGAGAAAAGGCCGCTGGTGGATGAGCTGTAATCATAATGGCTGCCCCTGCCCCAACTTACATAAACTTGGCTGCCACGTCTGTGACCACGTGGAAGGGAAAAAGCAATTTCTATAAAGCGGGGGCAGAAGCGATAGGTGTCCACTTTTATGCCTTTGTCTACAAAGCCACTGTGCTCTTCTGTCCCCATGTGTGGACTCCATAAGCTCACTACCTTCTCATCCCTGTTAACTAACTGTGTTTCAGAAGGAACGTGGGAAAGAAGTCTTAAATTGAGGTTTAGAGCTGGTACAAGAGGAAATTAAAGTTCCTCAAATCATAGCTAGTATCTGGAGTGTTAATCTGTTGACCCTGATTTAGCTTGTTCTACAGGAGATAAAATTGATTTAAATAATAAACATCCACAAACTCATTGTTGCCCTCTCCTTGGTCAAATCTGGTGTAGTGCCCGCAGTTACAGCCCCATGGGTTTTCTTTTTTCCATGAACTCCGTTGCCTGCTATAGTATATGTTTTATTTCTACTTCTAAAAATACGCATTTCCACTTTGCTGGGTACAATAATTTCATACACACAGGTGTATATATGTATATCTACATGAGTGTGTCAAAACAGGTTTTTTTTCAAATCTATACTTTTACTACCCGCGTGTGCTTAATTTTTCAGATTCTGACTCTGTAACTGTGGAATTGTCAATTGCTTTATCAAATTCTGCTGGATTCTTTTCCCTATTTCTCTCCCTCTCTCGCACGTGCACATTCTCTCTCTCTCTCTCCCCCTCTCCCACCTCATCTATCTGTATTCAGCCACGTGTTAGACACAAGTTCATGATTATTGTATCTGCCTTGTAAATATTCCCTTTTATTCACATGTAGTGTGTCTTTTTATCCCTGCTGATGCTTTTTGTTTAAATTCTGTATTGACTGAGAATAATATGGCTGCATCTTGGTGGTAACTGTTCTTGTTACTAGTATTACCTGGTCAATCTTTTTAATTACCTTATTTTTAATATTTTTATGTAATTTTGTCTTTTTAGATATGTATCTTCTAAGCAGTGAGTGGAATAATAAGCAATGTCCTGTTTATTTATTCAGTTGTATAGTCTCTGCTTTTAAACATGAGTCAAATCTACTTATACTTCCTGTCATGATGGTTGTAATTTCACTTATTTCAAGTATTTAATGCTATCTTTTCCCCACCCTTTTAATAGTTGATTAAATTTAACTAAGTTATGTAAGTTTAATTTTGTATGTGCTCTCTACTTTCTTACAGACCATCTTCTCTTCTGTGTCTCCTTTTCTTCTTGATAAGTTCATCTTTCAATAATTTTTTTGACAGAGGAATGGTCTGTAGGGATGACTACCTTAGTTATTTTCTGAGATGTCTTTATTTTACCCTCATTCCAATGATAGTTTAGCTGAGCAAAAATGTCTAAGATTTCTTAGCAGTATGAAGATATTACTCTGTTTTCTTCTAGCATATGAAAAAAATCTGTTCTTGGTCTGATTGTTGTCCCTTTGCAAATAACCTTTCCATCTTAAAACTTTCTTTTTTTCTTTTTTTTTTTTCCGAGATGTCTTTATTTTACCCTCATTCCAATGATAGTTTGTTTAGCTGAGCAAAAATGTCTAAGATTTCTTAGCAGTATGAAGATATTACTCTGTTTTCTTCTAGCATATGAAAAAAAAATCTGTTCTTGGTCTGATTGTTGTCTCTTTGCAAATAATCTTTCCATCTTAAAACTTTCTTTTTATTTTACTGGAGGTCGTTTTGTTATATTTAGATGTAGCATCCACATAATGTGTGAAAAGCACTTTTCAATTTGAAAGCATATCCATTTGGAAAATTCTCAGATTTTTTTCTTCAAGTATTGTTTCTCTGCCATTGCCTCCATTCTCTCCATTGAAAACCCATTTTTGCCTTTGAAAATATGCTCATACTGTTAATTGTGTCTCTTAACCACTTTTTTAGTATAATTTTAATGATTGTGTGTTTTGTGCTGCATTCTGAATTAATTCTGCTGTGCTATATTCTAATACATTTAACTTCTCATTAGCTCAGTTAAACTAGATTTATCCAATTTTAGTTCCTATTTATTCAATGAGTATATTTTTATTTTCAAAATAGTTAATTGCATATTTTATAGTCAGTTGTTCTTGTTTTACTTCTGCTTGTGTTTTATAAGATTGCTCTCTTTTAACAGAAGTTACTTCTTCATTTGTCACATCGAGGTTCTTATACATACATTCTTTTACCTAATTTCTGTCAGACTTATTCATGAAATCAATTTCAGTTGGAATGAATAGTAAGGAAAGGGTCATATCTATATATTTCTATATTCCAAATGCATAGCACAAGTTAGATACTTAGTAGTGATTCAGAAAGGTATTCAATGAATAAATTTATCAATGTTCTGTTTTTCTATAATCAGAGATATTTATAATGTTCATCTAAAGTTTAGAGTGTACATGGTTTACTACTACTCTTGTTCAGTGATGAGAGAACTGTGATTCAGGATAATTTTATCACTTTTCTCAGTTAAACAAATACTCTGTGTCAGAGCCATGAGTGAAGCAAATGTCTGTCCCACTGCCTTCTGTTCAGCCTCAAAATACTCTTTTTTCATTCAGTCATTTATTTATTCATGCATGCATATATGCTTTCATTCATTTTTAGGACCTTCCCTTTGCATGTATGCAAATTAATCAAGTTAATTATCTGGAATAAATTCTCCACATAGGATCATATTTTATAACATGAATTAAATCTAGATAATGTATTTGTTACTTTATTTTTTTATTATTATTATTTTTTTAACATCTTTATTGGGGTATAATTGCTTTACAATGGTGTGTTAGTTTCTGATTTATAACAAAGTGAATCAGCTATACATATACATGTGCTCCCATGTGTCTTCCCTCTTGCGTCTCCCTCCCTCCCACTCTCCCCCTCCCACCCCTCCAGGCTGTCCCAAAGCCCCGAGCTTATATCCCTGTGCCTTGCGGCTGCTTCCCCCTAGCTATCTACCTTACTACGTTTGTTAGTGTGTATATGTCCATGACTCTCTCTCGCCCTGTCAAAACTCACCCTTCCCCCTCCCCATATCCTCAAGTCCGTTCTCCAGTAGGTCTGTGCCTCTATTCCTGTCTGATCCCTAGGTTCTTCATGACATTTTTTCCCCTTAAATTCCATATATATGTGTTAGCATACGGTATTTGTCTTTGTCTTTCTGACTTACTTCACTCTGTATGACAGACTCTAGGTCCATCCATCTCATTACAAATATCTCAATTTCATTTCTTTTTAAGGCTGAGTAATATTCCATTGTGTATATGTGCCACATCTTCTTTATCCATTCGTCCGATGATGGGCGCTTAGGTTCTTTCCATCTCCGGGCTATTGTAAATAGAGCTGCAATGAACATTTTGGTACATGACTCTTTTTGAATTTTGGTTTTCTCAGGGTATATGCCCAGTAGTGGGATTGCTGGGTCATATGGTAATTCTATTTGTAGTTTTTTAAGGAACCTCCATACTGTTCTCCACAGTGGCTGAACCAATTCACATTCCCACCAGCAGTGCAAGAGTGTTCCCTTTTCTCCACACCCTCTCCAGCATTTATTGTTTCTAGATTTTTTGATGATGGCCATTCTGACTGGTGTGAGATGATATCTCATTGTAGTTTTGATTTGCATTTCTCTAATGATTAATGATGTTGAGCATTCTTTCATGTGTTTGTTGGCATTCTGTATATCTTCTTTGGAGAAATGTCTATTTAGGTCTTCTGCCCATTTTTGGATTGGGTTGTTTGTTTTTTTGTTATTGAGCTGCATGAGCTGCTTGTAAATTTTGGAGATTAATCCTTTGTCAGTTGCTTCATTTGCAAATATTTTCTCCCATTCTGAGGGTTGTCTTTTGGTCTTGTTTATGGTTTCCTTTGCTGTGCAAAAGCTTTGAAGTTTCATTAGGTCCCATTTGTTTATTTTTGTTTTTATTTCCATTACTCTAGGAGGTGGGTCAGAAAGGATCTTGCTGTGATTTATGTCATAGAGTGTTCTGCCTATGTTTTCCTCTAAGAGTTTGATAGTTTCTGGCCTTACATTTAGGTCTTTAATCCATTTTGAGCTTATTTTTGTGTATGATGTTAGGGAGTGATCTAATCCCATACTTTTACATGTACCTGTCCAGTTTTCTCAGCACCATTTATTGAAGAGGCTGTCCTTTCTCCACTGTACATTCCTGCCACCTTTATCAAAGATAAGGTGACCATATGTGCGTGGGTTTATCTCTGGGCTTTCTATCCTGTTCCATTGATCTATCTTTCTGTTTTTGTGCCAGTACCATACTGTCTTGATTACTGTAGCTTTGTAGTATAGTCTGAAGTCAGGGAGCCTGATTCCTCCAGCTCCTTTTTCGTTCTCAAGATTGCTTTGGCTATTCGGGGTCTTTTGTGTTTCCATACAAATTGTGAAATTTTTTGTTCTAGTTCTGTGAAAAATGCCAGTGGTAGTTTGATAGGGATTGCATTGAATCTGTAGATTGCTTTGGGTAGTAGAGTCATTTTCACAATGTTGATTCTTCCCATCCAAGAACATGGTATATCTCTCCATCTATTTGTATCATCTTTAATTTCTTTCATCAGTGTCTTATAATTTTCTGCATACAGGTCTTTTGTCTCCTGTTATCACTGATAATTTTTGCACATCTGTAATAATCCACATTTCTTTTCTTCTAAGGAAATATAGTTCACTAGAGTGGTTGAGAACAAAAGTATTGCAGTCAAGGAGACCTATGTTTCAATCCTAGCTTAGCTATGTACTGGCTATGAAATAGCATGTAAGTTATACTACTTCTTTAAGCCTCAGTTACACATCTGTGAAATTGGGTTAAGAATATATACTCCAGAGTGTTTTTATGAAGGGAAAACGAGATAATGTGTTATAAACTATTTAGAACTCAATCTTACCTTACTCTTCCTAGAGTTATTTCCACTTTTACACACACACATACACACACACACACACACACACACCCCTAAACACCTTTGTATTCACCTGTATTTCTAAAACATGTATACTATAACTAAAGATTATTTTAAAAACATTGTTTTACTGACTTTTAAAAATCCTCTTCTGAGGAGAACTGTGCAACATTTTAGCATGGCAGGCAGTGTATTTTATTTTATTTTTTTAAATTTAATTTATTTATTTTTGGCTGCATTGGGTCTTCGTTGCTGCATGTGGGCTTTCTCTAGTTGCGGTTAGCAGGGGCTACTCTTTTTTTTTTTTTTTAACATCTTTATTGGAGTATAATTGCTTTACAATGGTGTGTTAGTTTCTGCTTCACAACAAAATGAATCACTTATATATATACATATGTTCCCATATCTCTTCCCTCTTGCGTCTCCCTCCCTCCCACCCTCCCTATCCCACCCCTCCAGGTGGTCACAAACCACTGAGCTGATCTCCCTGTGCTATGCGGCTGCTTCCCACTAGCTATCTACCTTATGTTTGGTAGTGTATATATGTCCATGCCTTTCTCTCGCTTTGTCACAGTTTACCCTTCCCCCTCCCCATATCCTCAAGTCCATTCTCTAGTAAATCTATGTCTTTATTCCTGTTTTACCCCTAGGTTCTTCATGACATTTTTTTTCCCTTAAATTCCATATATATGTGTTAGCATACGGTATTTGTCTCTCTCTTTCTGACTTACTTCACTCTGTATGACAGACTCTAGGTCTATCCACCTCATTACAAATAGCTCAATTTCATTTCTTTTTATGGCTGAGTAATATTCCATTGTATATGTGTGCCACATCTTCTTTATCCATTCATCCGATGATGGACACGTAGGTTGTTTCCATCTCCGGGCTATTGTAAATAGAGCTGCAATGAACATTTTGGTACATGACTCTCTTTGAATTTTGGTTTTCTCAGGGTATATGCCCAGTAGTGGGATTGCTGGGTCATATGGTAATTCTATTTGTAGTTTTTTAAGGAACCTCCATACTGTTCTCCACGGTGGCTGTATCAATTTACATTCCCAGCAACAGTGTAAGAGGGTTCCCTTTTCTCCACACCCTCTCCAGCATTTATTGTTTCTAGATTTTTTGATGATGGCCATTCTGACTGGTGTGAGATGATATCTCATTGTAGTTTTGATTTGCATTTCTCTAATGATTAGTGATGTTGAGCATTCTTTCTTGTGTTTGTTGGCAGTCTGTATATCTTCTTTGGAGAAATGTCTATTTAGGTCTTCCAGGCAGTGTATTTTAGAGGTTAACATACTGAGTATTTCAGTCAGACACATAGAGGTGAGATAGAGGGCAGCATGAACAACTAACTTAACTTCCTGAAGCCCCACTTTACTCATTTTTACAATGAAAAAGATAATGGAACTATATGTAAGTTGCTGAGTGGATGAATTAATATAAAAGGCTAGCCCAGTATGGAACATAGTAAGTATTCAGTTAACATAAGCTTCTGTAACTATGACCAATACTATAAAATATACTTTGGAAAATGTATATAGAAAGATGCATTTGAGAGAAAGTATGTGCTTTGCTTGGTGTTAGAGCTAATACATTGGCAAATGTCTTGAATACTACTGTGACATTCAACTGTGAAAACCAATTATTACACAATTAGAAGCCTCCTTAATTAGGGAAAGATTAGGTCATGTTTTTTAAACACCCACCAGTATTTTCTGCCAATCCCATCTGTGACACACATTAGGGAGACCCCAGTTAGCAGTTGTTTAAGTCATTTTCCTAACACTGGCATCCGTCTCCTTGGAGACATCTATCAGAGACTTGTGTTAACATCTTTCAGGCTGCATCTGGATAGGACCATTATGTGATCAGCCTATTGCTACATTTCGTTGACCGACAGTATAAGATTTGCTTTTCATTCTGTCTTTAAACTTGTTTGTAGTAAATACTGTTTCATGAGATATATGATTTATTTTTTAAATGATGTAACCATAATGACTGAGCATGTTGATTATCTAGAAAGGAGACAATTACATACTTACCAATTTATCATCTGGGAATAAGAAATTTATTTAAAAATTAAATTTCAGATAAATAAAAGTGACCGTGAATTTCAAAAAATAAGAAAAACAGATAAACACCATATGTAAATTTAAGGTAAAAGGAAAATGGGATGCTTTCAAAAAATGTATTTATCTTTAAGGGACAGCCTTATTTTCATAATTTAAATATATGGCATGTTATAGCAACACCAGTTATCTTCAGGTAAAGAAAACTGGGATTTAACAGTCAAAATACTCTGGAATCTCCTGTTATCTTTTAGGTTTAAGGAAGACAGTAGGTAGGTTTAAGGAAGACAGTGGTAGTAGGCGAGTGGGGAAAAATTAAAATACTTAGCACTGTAGTATACAATTTTGTAGCTTTCATGTAAATTATTTCAGGTTTCTGCAAGTTTGGCATTTTTAACCTCACTTAAACAAAGAAACAGAGGCTTGGATAGGTGTTTTGACCAACTGGTAACAGGTAGAGCAGACACACAAACTCAGATCTTCTGATTCCTAGTTCTATTTTAAGTTCATGGTCATCAATATAATGCAATAGTTACTCAAATTTTTATTTGACTAATCAATAAACTAAAGAAAAAGCTGGTTGTAAAAACATAATACCCGTAATAATCAAACTTTTAAAAGAAGAATAAAATAAGAAGTAATAAAAAAAGAGAAATAATGTGTTCAACAAACATTTTGATGAACAGATAGCTTGAATTTCAAAATACAATAATCCCAGATTGGTCCCCTTTATCTAAGTACTTAACAGCACTTGATAAACATTAAATTAGAACTTTGCTCAGCATGGCGGCTTGGTGAATATTAAATAATAATAAAAATAATCAAAATACCACTGTGAAGTCAAAGGAATATTTCTTTTTACTAGATATGTTGCTCCATGTTTACAACTTTAATAGAATCTAAATGGTATACACTATGCATACCAATCGTTCTAAAACTTAAGAAATGTGGTAGATGTTTTGTCATCTTAATCAAATTTTGTATTTCATTTTCCTTGGGAAACTCTACATGCAGTTATACAACTAATCCTTTCACTACTTAACCAAGTAATTAATACCTTTACAAGCACATCATAAAATATATAGTAATAACTCATTATGCACTTAATTTCAATACTAATTGCCTACAGGCTTAAAGAGCTCTTCATTGTGATAAGAAAACTGATGGTTATTTTTATTAGATATAACTTCAGAACAAAACACACTTTACCAATCTATGACCCAATTTGATGTTTAATAAAAATTCTCCAGGTGAAAATCTTGCCATTGACTAGTGTTAGATGACTTAAATAAATATTGTGTAATAGAACATTAAATTAGAAGTTTTGACTGCTGAGCCAAAACACAAAAGATGTTGAATTCTAAAATGGTACAAATCTATATGTAGAATTTATAAAAGTAGTACAAACCACTGAGTCCACATTACGTGGATAGGGAGATGAGATTATGGGATTTGAGAGGAAGCAATGCAGGAGATGTTAGTGGAGAGCTGCAGGTAGGAGGAAAGCCCCACTCCCCCACTGAAAAGGGTGTGGTACTCCTGAAGACAGGAAGGGCCTTCAGCTGGCCTTCGGCTGGCGGGAGAACTTGAGCTATGAGCTCTATTAGTGGGCACATTGGACTAGTATCCAACCCCTGCCTAGAAATCTCTAAGGTAACGATAAGCCAGCTAGCCCCGACCAAAGAGTGAGAAGAGTTGCTACTGCATTTGTTTCAGCCTGTTCCCAGTGTTTGTTGAGGTAAAATACAACCTTGTTTTCCAAGAAGCAGATGCAGGCATTTTCCTCAGAGGGAGAGCCAGCTGAAAGTCATGTTAGATTCTACCACAGGAGGTCTCGTAGAGGTCATCAGTTCTTGGTGGAGAAGTACTGCAGGTAGGCGCTTAGAATCCTGGGGTGGAATTAGAATATATTTGCACTGGTCAAGTAAACTGCATTTTGAGAGACCCACCATGGATTAGGGTCCTTGAAGAACCGTCAGAGACTCAGCTCCAGAGAGCTGCCAGACACAGAGAGCTGCCAGACGCAGAGAGCGGGAAGCCAGCCAGTGACACTACAGCCAAGTAAGAACTTTTCAGCCTCACTACTTTTCTTCCCATCCCCCAACTAAATCTCTTACCTCAGAAGGGTTAGAAATCTCTTGTTTGATGGAGGGTAAGGAGCTGTGAAATAATGACCAGCCACCACCCTCCACCTTACCAGTCCAGGGTCTCTCCTTAGCCAGGTACAGCTGTGGAACATGTAAGCAACAGCAATTTTGGATAAATATGAAGCTTTTGAAAATTACATGGAACTAGGCATTCAATTATGGAATTTAATTTGTGTTTTACCACTCAGAGTGCGCTTTTTAGTAACTAATGGAGAACAGAAATGTCTCAGAACTGCCTGTGTTTTAATCTAGGGGGAGGGAATGTTTTCCTCACCTCAATAAATTTGAAGTGACAATAGGAAGAAATACCATTTAATGGTATTTGATTAAATGGTATTTAAATTAAATGGTATCTGATTAAATTCAATGAGACCTGCCTGTTCAACATACCAGTCACAATTGTTATATTTAAGTAAAAATAATTTACTGAAAATTTTAAAACTTCCTGAAACTTATCTTTCCTAGCTTTTAAATTAAGGACTATGAGGTGATAGAATCAACATTTTTAAGTGCATTTTAAATCCTAGTACTCTCCAGAAGTCCTTTTGTGTGTCTCTAGGTAAAGATGAATATAATTTGATGATAAAGAGTTTCATAGGTAGATTCCTTTAAAGTTGTAAACAACACATCAAGCAAATCATGGAGGAATCAGTTTTTTTCCTTCTCTGGGCAGTGACTTAACTCTTCTATTAGGATACGGCAAGGCCTTCTCACTTCCTGTTTAAAAAGGAGAGGGCTTCCCTGGTGGCACAGTGGTTGAGAGTCCGCCTGCCAATGCAGGGGACACGGGTTTGTGCCTCGGTCCAGGAAGATCCCACAGGCCGCGGAGCGGCTGGGGCCGTAAGCCATGCCCGCTGAGCCTGCGCGTCTGGAGCCTGCGCTCCGCAATGGGAGAGGCCACAACAGTGAGAGGCGCGCGTATGGCAAAAAAAAAAAAAAAAAAAAAAAAAAAAAAAAGCAGAGTGGAAATTTTACATCAATTGAACTTCCTCCAGAGGTTTGGGGCTGAATTCGACTCACTATGGCACATACTGTGTATGCAGAATTGCTCCAATGCCTGCCCTGAAAATAGCTTAACTTTGATTCACTTGCTCTTTAAATGGAAGCTGGAAGCTGTTTGACTTGAAAATAATCTCAAACACTTAGAAAGGAGAGCAAATCTATGCAAGAGATAAGATCATTGGTGGGATAGCATCAGATACATTTCGGCAACACAGCTAGTTTCTGTCAGCCAGATCTTATAGTGAGATTCTTTAGATGACTGAGACAATTTCCAACACAGGTTATTTTTCTAAGTGTTTATTATTTGACAAACATAAACTTATTTAACTATCATTTTCTCCAAGTTTACAATAAATAACCTGCTGGAGGATATATGTGTAAATACTATATACTATTATATGTATATAATTTATTATTATAGCTGATTCCCTACCTTTGTGTGCACCCATCAGTGCTAACTACTTTACTTGATGACACTGATATAGTTGTTTATGTGCAGTGTGCTAAATGATGGTAATATAATTGGTAAAATTGGCTTTCACTTACCCACGAAACAACTACGAAATGAAATGACACAAACATTAGTCTCAGGAATTCTGCCATGAAATTTGATTATTTGATTCTGTGTTAGTGACAGATACTGTATATTCTGACACATTAGAAGTAAATAGCAACATTTAAATACTGCTCTCTTCTTCAATTGTTTTTAATGTTCTATTTTGAACAAGGTTTCTCAGAAAAAAAATAACAGTGCAGAGAAACACCAGTTTTTTGCTGTTTGATTTCTTGTTAATCTTTATTTCTGCTCAAAGATCTGGTGTTATACATAAAATGAAAGAATAATATGGATAAAGAATAGTATGTGGATCAAGGTGCAAGTCATACTGTTAATCTTGCACACATCCAATTTCAGATTTATTGAGCCAAGAATACAGAACTTAGTAGAAGCTAAGTTAATAGAACAGGAATAGAAGAGAATACTGGTGTGGTTTTTGCCCCCTTAGTTTGGTCCCTTAGTGTCCCACCACGGTTCTTTAGTTCCCAAACATGGCAAGCAGTTACTGGTAATACTCTCCATGCAGTGTAAATACTGTATATTATATAGTGTCCACCTAGAGTTACGAAGACTGCTGAGAACTTGTTGAGAAACTGCTTTTTATTTATCACCAGCAAGGCCACGTCCTCAAACAAAGTCAGTCCTCAGGTGTCCCTGAGCAAGATCTTGAATTGTCTAGGGTGTGTGTGTGTGTGTGTATCCATCCTATGTCACCTAATGTAATTTAAGTGTGTCTTTTTTTTATTGAACCTGTTGGGAGGTGCAACAGAAGTAAATATGATTCTATCCTGTGTTGGGCAGTTCAGGCTGCTATAACCAATAGAGCCTAGTTGGGTGGTTTAAACAACATACATTTATATTTCATAGTTATGGAAGCTTGGAAGTCCAAAGATCAAAGTGCTGGCAGATGTGGTGTCTGCTGAGAACCTGGTTCCTGGTGTGCAGTGCTAGTCTTCTCCTTGTGTTCTCACATGGCAGACAGCAGAGAGTGGAAGGTCTCTGGTGTTTCTTCTTATCAAAGGCACTCATTTAGGAGGGCTCCACCCTCATGACCCACTCACCTCCCAAAAGCCCCACCTCCAAAAACCATCACATTTCGGGATTAGGCTTGAGTTTGATAGGGGCACAAACATTCAGACCATAGCACATCCCCAAGACGTTTGCAGCCTAATCCTGATTACGAGTAGAATAGAGGAACTCAATGTGGCTTGAGAACTCAAGTAAGTCATCAATGAGCAGGAAGTATTTAAACTGGGCTTTAAAGAAGTGCTTTGGGTTGAGAAAGTGGACATGGAGACAGGGGAGGCAATAGTGAGTAGGAGAACAGTCCAGATGGAGAAGTGAGCAAAGAGAAAGTGGATAACTCATTTCAAAAGCACCCAAAGGCACATTCTCAGCATCACAGAGCGGGCATGTGGAGCACTGAAGTTTTTGAACGTGAAGTGCACAAAAGCCTTTCCTTTTCTGCTGGACAAGTCAGATGAACTCAGCACACAGAATATCTGAATATAAATGAATCACTGGCAAGTCATAAAACTGTTGTATATGAACAACAAGATTTTGTTTCACATTTTCGTTTGGACACAGATAATATGGTTCTTTCTAGAATTATTTGAAGAAAAGGGTTTTTTTCATTTTAAAGAGAAACAAAGTAAGAAATGGTTATTCACTGCAAATGGTGTTAAGAGAAATGCCTAAAATGCATTTGGACAAGGTACCATAAGTTGTTAGAGTATGACCAGATTTTTTGTTTTTGTTTTTGTTTTTTGTCTTTGCTAAAATCCTTGATTTACTAGTAGTTCAAGTAAAGTGGGAAGAGGGCATTCTATTGCTTTTTGATGGAAATGTCTAATATACACAAGCTAATTTAATATTATGAAGTATTCTAAGTTATACTTTACCGTAACATTTTAGATATGTAATAATATTTACAAGACCATTCAACTATAAATACATACAGAAATTATCTTAACATCAGAACAATTATCATTGTTATTATCAGAACAATTATCCTTTGCATTTGTTCAGCCAGTAGCTTAGGAACAAACCTATTTGGAACAGCTGGAGCCTAAAACTGACATTTGTAATACACAGAGGCAGCTGTTTAAAAATTGTACTTAAACCCCAGTAGTATACTATTTGTTTACCAACTGTCCTGTTATATGTTTTTGTCTCCTGAAAATGTATTTCAAAAATTTTCTTTAAGAATCAAGTGAGGGGCAGAAATCAGTTTGGGTACTTGATCTCAGATGGTAAGAGTAAATTCCAGGATATCTATAGGCCCTGTCCCTCTCTTTTCCTTCATCGTGCTACCAGCCTAGCACTGTTGCCTGAGCTAAAGCATAGGGGCTTAGTTAATTGCTTCCCATTCTCTTTCCACACCCCCTCTCCCCACGCTTTCTCAACACATATCAGTACAAGCAAACTGATAGCCATTTAGGTCAGTGAAAAACCACAGATTTCTTTTTGATAATGTTACAAGTCTCCTACTATTTCTTGGATTCAGCATTACATGAACCCTTAAAGGCCCAGGATGCTAACCATGTGATATTTCCTCTTTCTTATGGAAGCAGAGGATATTAACATATTGCCATGTTTCCTAAGCAAAATATGCCAAGGAATTGATCCAGTCCAGTCTATATTATACCTGTGAATCCTCATTTGGGGAATAAAATAGAAATAATCTCATCCCTGAAACAGAAATTCATTTGTATATGAATCATACTAAGTTGTCCTTGTATTATGTGTGGCCTCCTAGGTATAATATATTAGGAAGGAAAATTTTCTTTGAATTACAAATACAGTGACAGGAAGCAATAATGGGATTGGACTGGGCAGAGAATGTAATTAAGTTCTTCCAATAGCGTATGAGATTCACCCTAGAAAACACTGAATGGATCAGATCTTGCCTTCCCTTTTACTGAAAACGGAACTTGTTGAATATTCCAGAGATACAGCCACAAAACTCAGGTGCCCACTCTGTCCTCATCCAGCCCTCACTGCTGAAAAAGAAAACCAGGATCCTTCAGGCAGTCAAAGATTGTCGCCTTCAGATAGGGAGAGGAAAGATCAGCGTTGTAACCATGTTTATAGCTCTTCTAACCATGAAAGTGGATAAATCATGAGGGAGGGAGTACAGAGAAAAGATGACAGCCAAGGACTAAATTTTGGCGTTTGAGCAAGAGAATGAATCAGAGGAGATGGAGGAGAACAGAGTAAATGACATAGGAAACCAGGGGTGTGTGATGACATAGAAGCCAAGAGATGGTAATGCTTCAAGGAAGAGCACGCTATCGACTTTGTAAACTACTGCAGCTGAGAGATGGAGGTAGATTAGGGTAAAGAAGGCCCCATCAGTTTTGCCCACATGGAACTGAATGATGACAGTTTTTGGCAATGGGTCCATCCAAAGTCTGGCTGAAGGTGAGAAGATAGAGTCAGGAGCCACAGGCCACTCTTTCAAGAAGCTTTGCTGTGTGGTAACTGGAAGGAGATATTAGGTCAAGGGTGTTGAGATAATTTTAGACTTACAGAAGAATTACAAAAGTAGTACAGAGTTCCAATATGCCCTTCGCCCATCTTCCTCTTACGTTAATATCTGATATAACGAGAGAGCATTTATCAAAACCAAAAAAATTACCCTTGGTGCAATACTATTAACTAAAGTACAGAATATATTGAGTGTTTTGATGAATGTCTTTCTTTTCCAGGATCAAGTCCAAGATCCCACTTTGCATTTAGTTGTCATGCCTCCTTAGTCTCCTCCAATCTGTGACAGGCCTTCAGTCTTCCCTTGCCTTTCATGACCTTGACGTGTTTCAAGAGTACAAGTTGTATTTTGTGGAACGTCCCTCACTTTGGGTTTGTCTGATGTTTTCTCATGATTAGATTGAGGGTATGTATTATTGAAAAGGATACCACAGAAGCAGTACGCCCTTCTCAGTGCTTCAAACCAGGGTATACATTATGTCAAACTGTATCTCTGGTTATTTTGAGCATGATTACTTGGGTAAGGTGGTGTCTTCCATGGTTTACCTCTGTAAAGTTACTATTTTTCCCTTTGTAATTACTAAATGTTTGGGGGGAGATACTTTGAGCCCGTGCAAGGGTCCTGTTTCTCCTTAAACTCTTGCTTATAAATTTTAGCTCCATTGGTGGATCTTGCCTGTGGCAGGTATTACTGAGGCATTCTAATGGTACTTTTTATTTTCCTCATTCATCCTATATTTATTACTTGGAATTCTGTAGGAAAGCGATGTCACTTCTTCCCCTTTATTTAGGTAGCTCATTAGTTATTCTGTTATTTATTTATGTCAGTATGAACTTTTGGATGTTTATTGTATTTTTTAATCCAATGCTATCATTTATTCTGTTGCCCGGGTTGTTTTAACTTTAGCCATTGAAGGCTTTTTCAGGTTGCCTCCTATGACCTTAATATTTGTCCCAATTCTTCTCATTTTTCTTTCACTTAACATTTCTTTTCTGCGTGTGTATGTGTGTGTACTTGTATGTGTGTACATTTCCTTATTTTCTGGCACCACAAGATGTTCATCATGTATTTTTGCTAATTCAGCCTTGAAATTAACCAGCTCTCCAAGGAGTCCTGGTTCTTTTTATTGAAGAACGGTATTTAGAAACTCCCATCTTGCCCTAGGTGTGCTCATTGTTACCAGAGTTTCATTGCTTCTAGCCTCTTAAAAGGATGACTTGTAAGATGAAAGATAAAAAAGTTTTTATATGTATCTTTTTGATCCAAAAGCAAGCAAGAAATTGACTATGCAGGAGTGATAAAACTTAGGAATAAAGTCCTTGAGAAGGAAATGGTGATGAGCTTCTAAGCACAGGTGGACGGTTTGGCCTTTGATAGAAACTGGGCCACTATTCATTATAAAAGAATGAAAGAGAAAACATCGGTTCAGATTCAAACAGATTTTGATTTTGGTAGAAAGTAAGAACGTTCCTGTTTCTTGGTGGTGTTAATGACATATTAGGCAAGATCATTAGCTAAAAGTGACAGAGGAAAATGAGGGAGGATTGAGGAGAGAGCATGAAGCCTGATACATTAAAGAATTAAGGTAGAATCTCAGAGTATCATGGATTGCCATTTTGGGATTTGTGGTCATCGATATAAAATGTCACAGCATGGTTGTCTGATGCAGGCATGGAGTAGGCAGATAAGTTTGCTTAACCTAGAACTGAGGTTTTTCCAGGTGACTATAATTGAGAAGGAAGTGGGCAAGGGAGGTGAAGGTACTTGTAAGTCAGTGTTTCAGGGTTGTAATGGTGAGCCTTGGAATTAAACTAGATAAGGGAATAAAAGGATAAGATGGTGTTAGTCTTATCAGCCCGTTGTCATAGGGGAAAAAATTGGTTTTGTTTATGGCTATGAACTGCATTTACATAATTTACTTGAGGACTGTGTAACTGAAGTTTGTATCAGGATCTTTCCTTTCTTTTTAGAGTCCACATCGGCAGTGCTACCACCTTCTCTAAGCTTTTATCCCTTGCCCTTGTCTGTTGACCCTCTATTGTCTTAGTCTCTGACACTCTATCTTTTTTTCCTCGTCATCCTTTTCTACCAAATTTCAGTATTTCAAGACCATTTCTCAGGTGAGAACACAATTACTTTCTAAACGGTCGAAGCAAGCAAAAAAAAAAAAAAAAAAAAGTATTTTCAAAGTCACAGACATTACACCCAAGTTTTTGTCAGGTGAATGTGATATTTAGCTTGGGGAGTCATGGTGAGCTTCCA
Organism: Phocoena phocoena; assembly: GCF_963924675.1. Classification (NCBI taxonomy): domain Eukaryota; kingdom Metazoa; phylum Chordata; class Mammalia; order Artiodactyla; family Phocoenidae; genus Phocoena; species Phocoena phocoena. The sequence continues at coordinate 37,085,557 of NC_089230.1, read as the reverse complement.
CAAAGTCACCAGAATAACAAGTTTGGAAATCACTGACAGCGTCATTGCCAATATTCTATCTGAAAACCTCTCCTCTATCCCAGTCAAGGTCATATAAATGAAGCCAGAAAAGTAAAAGTAAAACCTATTCTGTAGGAGACTCCATTAACTGATCTGCAAACAAACTGATGAGAAGATGTGGTTTAATTTTTCACTGGTCAGAGTCATTACTTTGTGAGACATGTTGGGTCACCTTTGATGTGTCAGCTAAATGGATGTTTCTAAAATTACCATGACCATTATTCATGGGAGTGTTAGTAATTACTCAGTGGTTAATGAAGTTGGTTTCCAGTTGATGATGGTAACAGCATACTGAGCAGAAGTCTCAGATATACCTACCCTCTGCTTACTGAACTCGGTTCTGACCTGAAAACAATATTAATAGCTCTGGAAGGAGGGAATTTGCTCAAAGAAACACATCCTGACCCGCAGAAACTCCAATTTCAGTTATTTGCTAGTGATACTACTGGCATTATTCTCTCTCTCTCTCTCTCTCTCTCTCTCTCTCTCTCTCCCCTACTCTAACTGAATCCTATATGTACTGTAGGTTACACTAGTTTTATATCTGCCTCTCTCAACTAAACTTCAAAGCCATGAGGGTGGAAACTGTTTGCCTTGGATTCCTAGAGTCTGGCCAACGCTGGCCACCTAGCAAGCCCTTAAATCAGAATGAGTCAGGCAAGCACTTCTCTGATATCCAAAGTTAGAGAAGTTGGGGCAATCTTTAACTCATGTCCTTTTTAATCTAAGTCAGTTGCCAACTCAGACCACTTCTTTTTACACATAGAGAGGTCTACATAGATTTACAGTATTTTAGATGTGGGAGAAACATGGAAGCCCATCTAATCTGGCATATTCCTTTATATAAAGGAATAAAAATCACCCCAAAGGGTTAAACGTGTTTCCCAATATCACACAGCTAGTGTGGCCAAGCCAGTGAAGCCACTGAGTTGAATATTCAGGGGGAAAAACTACTGATGCTCACTTGGCCAACAAAAGGAGAGAGGTTCTCAGAAGCAGATTTTGAAAAAAAAGATTACTTATTTCCCAAGCTACAGATCAGAGCCTATACATCTCAGTGGTTTAAATTTCGGCATAACACTTGGTCCCGACATGTATTTATGCAACCAGGAATTCATAACAATTTAAAAGAAATGCTGCTTTGGTGCCATTATTTGAATAAGTTTATATTTCATCGTCATTTACTTCAAACTTCTCAATTAAAGACTGTACTTTAGAAGGCAAACAGGACGATAAAAAAAATCCAGTTCCTTTCCTCTCCTTGATTGAAAGACAAAAACAAAAGCTTTCTTCTGGAGTATTTTAAGGAAACAGGAATGTCTATATAGTTCCTGGTCCTTTCTTTGTGCTCAAAAATGTTTAATAACAAGTGGAGGGGAAATTTTAAAATCAGAATTCCTTTGGCAAAATACTTTGAAGTTCAGCAATGAGTCGTTATTGGGCAGAACCTCAAATGATTTCAGATTTGTTGTCAGAATTTTGGCCAGGATTATGTTATGATCCCTAAATTATAATGAGAGGGACAGGACTAACATTGATTGAATTTCTACTATGTGCCAAACACTCAGGGGTTTTATATACTTATCTCACTTGATCTTCACAGAAATCCAGTGAAGTACATATTTGGGAACCTTAGCCCCCTTTTTTCGGCTGCAGTTGCATCAGAGAGGTAGCTTGACCAATGTCATACAGCAGGATGAATTTTATCACTAGTCTGTCCAACTCCAAAGGTTTTACCTAGTAGAAAGTATTTAGATTCAGCAAGCATTATTTTTCTGCAGGAGGCTGGGGAGGGGCCCATAACTTGACAGGTACTTCTTAAAACACTATTCCAGTAAATGATCAGAAGCCCATCTTCTCTTTATCACATACTTAATAAATAAACTGGTATTTTTTATGAGACTGGAGTATGCCCTTTTACAGCAGGAAAATGGAAAGATGAGTGTTCTCCTTTAGGCCAATGACAAAATTTTACTATCATGAACCCGGGAGGATACCCCAGAGGCAGTTCATCTTGATATATAGCTACAGACAGAAAGAATAGCTCAACTTTAATTGTGTCAAAAACTAAAATTATCGTCTGTGCTAAACTTGCTGCGAAATTCAGTTGGTCAGTTCCAAATCCCTCTATCAAGCAAGTGAACTCATTCTCTTTCCGGGGCATACATTTCATGGCTAACTTCTCCTGGCAGGCACACTGAGAGTCAGTGCTGCTCTGGGCCAGACATTTCATAGACGCCCTGCTGAAGCTTTTCAGCTACCAGTGTGGGGATCGTTGTCCCAGCGTGAAGGTGCTTTAAGCCACAAGCATTTCTGCAGCGCTCTCTAGTGTGAGCACGGCATTTTCAGTCAAATGCTTATCTAAGAGCCCAAATCAATGTAAACTTTCTCCTGGAGAAGGACCCAAGGCTGCCTCCAAGTAGCCTGGCTGTGTGTTTGTGCACAAAGGAGCACCAGAATTGAGATCACATTGAGTTCTCGGAGTTATCCAGCCAACACAGATGTTGTAAGAAAATGTACGCTTATTATTTTCCGTAGCTGATACTAATTTTTCCTCATGAGCCTCTCACCACAGTGGAAAGCAAAGACACTTAATTTAAACTTGCCAGTTAATGGTATCTCTTTTGCGTTAAAAATAGCTTAAATTTGGTAAAATTTTGGTCAATTCAAGGTTCAACTCAGAACCAGCACTGTTTCCCTTTTCTTTTTCCCTCTTTCCAAGATGATTTCTGCACTTTAGTGAGAAACAGTGGAAAGTTCTCAGGTATACAGGCTGGGAAGAGGGGCGTCTCTAGTTTTGTGCTGGTCCATGTGCTGGTCTCATCTGTGAGGCCAAAGTGTGGTCTTTCTGTGCATCCTGCCGGCCTCTACTGTGGAAACCCTCAAGCTGATGTAACAGCTTAGCCTCTGCCTTCAGGGACTTTGGCCATCACCTCTTGTTACCTGCACCCCTTGGGTCTGATTCTTATTAGGCTCCTTGGACATCTGGCAGTAAAACCTTCGTACCCAGGATGACTTCTCTTGTGAAGCCCCTAGCATTTCCCCGCCTGGAATCCCAGCTTCTTTCTAGGGTTTGGGCATCACAGAGGAACCTCTAGATCACTTCTGCACTGTGCACAAGCTGTTGGTGCAGGGTTAGGTACCTCAGGTGTAATGGTAGTTGGTCCTTGGATGCCAAAGAGAACATGCCAAGAGTCCCCTCTGCTTTTAGCTTTCCATTAAGCTTGTTAAACACTTATTGCCTCTGGAACTTTGGACACTACCAATAGCCTGTCTGTCCTATGTCTTACAACCCCCAGAGCTGAATAAGTGGGCCTTATCCTTCTATACTATGTGACAAGGACTTACCAAAGTTCTCTCTACCGTTGACAGGCAGTAAAATTCTATGATATACACTCTGCCTTTGCCTTGTAAAATTCTAATAGGTTATGCAAACAAAAATAGAAAATCATATTTCTCTTTCCCTAAATCATGGATTCAAAACTATGGATGACTGTGACTCAAGAATTCTCTTTTTTATATCTTTTGTATATCAAACTCTTACTTCTGACTCTGTTTCCTTTTGCGTTTCTGTTTCACTTATCCTAATTTTCCCAAAGGCAAATGAATGATCCTGGTTGAATACGAGGCAAATAAGTTCAAAGATAAAAAATATATTAAGGTGTTCGAAAAATTAATATTACACTTGATAATTCACACAACCCTGTCTAACCTGCTTTCCAAATTATAAATCTGTATGACCCGATCTGTTCTCACTAAAGGAAGGAAAGGAACAAAAGAACAAAAATTATCTTCTATTTAGCTCCTGTCAAAACCAGACCAAGAAAGGAACTCTTTATCAAAGTTAGGTGAAGGTGGTGTCACCATACCTCTCGTCTTTTATCTATGTGTTAAGTTAAATCACCAACTGGTTGAATCACATTTAGTTTGACCTTTGGTGAGTTGTTTGAATGGACCCCTTGGCTTTTATCAATAGCAAAATCATATAAAAATTTCTCCCAATTTTGCTTCACTTATTTTGTCCATTATATTACTGAGTTTGGTATGTGAAAATGTAGAATCTAATGATAGGAAAACATCTGTATCTGAAATTAGCCAACTTTTACCCTACTTCCTCCTCTTTCTATTAATTAGTCTGTGTATTTCTTCCCATCTCTACTTTTATCCTGACTTGCAGGAAATTCAGAGACCAATGTGATGCTTAATCATTTCCATATTTTTTCTTAGGAAGGCATATTAATACATTCCATGTATGTCTTTCTTAGCCACTGCAAACTCTCGAGGTATAGACAGGGTACAGTTAATGTAAAATTAACCTATACAAAACTCCATGAGTTAGAGGTTATACGTTTTACAGAGGAAGAAACTTTAATTTATAAAGTTTCATAGTGTGTTAAGGTCTTGTCCCTGGTAATTGGTAAGGCTGGGGTTATGAATCCAGCTTTCAGGTTCTAAATCAAGTGTTCTTTCCACTCCACCAAGAATGTTTCCATTTTGAAACAAAGAAACATCCCCATTTAATCAACCAAATCTTGGCTGTTCAATTTGTAATTTAAAGAAGTATATGATCAAGAAATGATTTTGAAAATATGTTTATATATGTTTGAAAAATCTTATTCTTTTTTCTTTACCCTTATTTCAGAGTATCTTGCATGATATAAAACTGTCTTTTTAAAAATTTATTTATTTTATTTATTTATTTTTGGCCACGCTGGGTCTTCGTTGCTGCATGTGGGCTTTCTCTAGTTGCAGCTCTTCATTGCGGTGCACAGGCTTCTCATTGCGGTGGCTTCTCTCGTTGCAGAGCATGGCTCTAGGCACGTGGGCTTCGGTAGTTGTGGCTCGCGGGCCCTAGAGCGCAGGCTTAGTAGTTGTCGCGCATGGGCTTTGTTGCTCCCCGGCATGTGGGAACTTCCCGGACCAGGGTTTGAACCCGTGTCCCCTGCACTGGCAGGCAGATTCTTAACCACTGGGCCACCAGAGAAGCCCAAAACTGTCTTAATGAATTAATAATTAGCTTTTATAAACACCAGAACAAAGATCTGGCTACTATTGTTTCAGACACCGATACCACACACGTATTATTACACAATAAGATGCATAAGTTTCTTACATACAATGAACATAAGCAAATATTGATGACTTTTCTTGTGCTGTTATAGATTGGCTGCAATAAATCATGGTGAGAACAGTCCCATTACGGAGAAATGTCTCTATTCCTTCATTCATCAAACAGTACATAGTGAAAATGTGGACTTAACATCTAAGAATTTAATATCCAGGATACAAAGGAGTAGAAATTTTTCTAAAGATGGCTTGCCTTTCCCTGGAAAAATCTCTTTGGGTTACATTTTGCTTTAGAATTCCACACTAAAAAGGCACAATTTTCCTTTTTCAAGGTAATCCTACTTTTCCGATTGTGTTTGTGGACAGAGGCTTCCTTTTGATTCAAGTAACTGCGTAACTGTGCTGATTAAGGAAAACGAGACAGAACAAAACAAAAGCCCCCAAACTACTATACTGAGTTTTTTAAACAAATTAGTACTGTCCCTAAAGACAGTATGAATCCTGAGAGGAAAAGAGAAGAATTTAGGAGTGCTGTCAGTGATTATTTCCCACCTTGGGACTTTCTGCAGGATTCTGTGTAACCTGAGCTTTTTAATGTTTACTTTGCTTCTCCTCAGAGATAATCCTGCTCTATTTGAGGTCAGACATGAAGCATAATTTATGATGCCTGACTGCTTTAAGAAAACTAAAAGCTTCCTACATTGTTCTTTTATGTACAATTGGTTTAAAGAAAAGGCTTTCTTACTAGAAAGGCCTTTCCCTCTGTTATAACAGTGCAGCACTTTGACTTAATACTATTAGAATTCTAAAGTGACTCATTCCGATGAAAAATGAAGGTGCTGTGATTTTAAATTAACATAGAAATGTGAGTTTAAATATTAGTAATTGCCCCAAATTTGCACATGACCTAGTAACCTGTGTATTACATGACACAGAATGCATTGCTCTTTAGATCAAACAAAAAAGACATTGTGTTATGCCTGTGCTTCAAAATGTATTAACTCTTCTCTCCCAGGTTCTCTAAATCTGAACCTTTCTCTATGCAGTTTATGATGGTGACAGCGGTTGGATGGGGGGAAGCAACAGGTGACGATGCTATTTAAAGATGGCCAGACATATTACTTATATGTCTTTGCATCAGGTTCGTACAGTTCATGATGTATGAGCATGAATACCATGAAGGTATTCAGATCACCGTGGGCATGAAAAGCATAATCAAGATGTAACAGAAGATCTCGGTTGAATAGTTTAATATAAGCTGAGGCTTATGGTTACATTTAAATTTCAAATTAGTCATCTCACCTCCAGACTCTTCTTTCTACTCCAGTTTTTTTTTTTTCCTTTCATTGGTCTTCCCTTCCCTTTAAAAAGGCGAGTCTTCTAGCTTTCTAATCTCTATCCCGATCAAACCAGGAAAATAATTACTTTGACTGTAATTCATGTTGATGGGGCAACTCATTCAGATATTTGCATTTTTATTCCTTTAAGCTCTTTATTTGGAATGAGAAACGTGGTCTCCTATTTAAGATGCCCTAAGCGGTGGTGGGCAGGAAGGAGAGAACCTTCTGTTTGCCTCAAAAGTTGTACTAGGGTATAGACTTGCTAACTGAGAGGATAGTTCTGTTTAATAATGTGAGATACTGAAGTGAAACTGGCTCAAAAAGTCAGTGGATGCCAGGTAGAGATTGTTTTCCTCGTTTACTCTTCCTAGCTTAATACATATTTTCTGGTTTAATATATATTGAGCTGATGTGAATCAGGGAGTATCAGGGTGGGGTGGAAGATGGTTGAATACAGCAATGACCAATACAGACTTATTCTCTGCCTCTATGGAGCTTATATAAAATCTTATGCAGAAGAGAATAAATAATTGCAAATATGATGAGTGATGTGAAAGAAGCAGCAGGTGTTATGAGTGTATAGCAGGACTTCTAGTGTTGAGTAGTCATAAACATTGTCACAAAGAAGTGACAAGTAAAACTAAGACTCTCAGGTGTCATGGTTCAGTGTTCCCAGCCCTTGGTGAGACACCATCTCATGCTGTCTCAACTAACCCTGCCTCAACGCGGTAACGATGCTGTGGTAGTCCTTAGGACTCTTTGTATATAGCCCAACTTTCTCTCCTTCAGGGCACATGAGAGGACTGTACTTCCTCTCAGAGTTAGTTAGGAAATGTGATTCTCTTAGGCCAATAAAATATGAGGGAAAATGACATAGATCAGCTCCAGGCAGAAGCTTTAATGCTTGGCAAATGTTTTGTCACCTCCTTTCTCCCTGCAACCAGGCTACAATTGAGGCTGTGTGTTACCCCAACATAACCTAGCCCGCTCTGACTGACACGTCTGCCCACACTTCAGTTTGTGCTATCTCAAGGCCTCTAGCACAGCATTAGCATCCATTCAAAGGACCGTTAGGTCAGAAGATGAGATTAGTCACTACACATGGTATTACAAATGTGGCATTGCTTTTGAGTATTATATTATTTATTGGCAAGGCAATATAGCATCATAATTAAAAGCATGAACTCTTTGCCAGTCTGATTTTGAATCCTGAATCTCGTACTTATTAGCTGTGTGGCCTTGGTAAGGTTATTTAGCTTCTCGGTGTGTGTTTCATCATGTTTAAAATGACTATAACAGTGAGGCTACCCCATGTGTATGTTATAAGGATTAAATGCGAACAGGGCCTGACACATAATAATCATGATATAAGGCCTGGCTATTACTGTCATAACCCTAAATTCTGTATGAAGAACTCCCACCTTCAAACTAGGAGGTGTGAACTGTAGTGGGTTTTGTTGCTTATCACATCATAGCTCAGAGGAAAAATTGAGAATATTCTACCCTGAATATTGTTCTTTGTTAACATCAAGACCTGAAAAATGACATAGAATGAGTATATCATTTAATGCCAAGGTCATTTGAAGACTTCCACATCCTAAATGTGACTCTGCCTCTTGGAAGGTGCTTTAGAAGGAGGCAGATGATTAAGGCATCAGGCAGGCCCAGCAATCTTCTAGACCCAGACGTGATAGGAAAGCGAGAATTTCTGGGCAGGTCACCTAGAAGCAGAGGCTAAGTTCTCTGTAGTACCCTCATCGGCCTTGATGTGAGTTACTGTCTTGCTTTGGGGCACAGAGCAGCACTGATGCAAGCAGAGTGATTACTGGAGAAAAGTCTGCAGCGAGAGAAACCATGCTACCCTAGGAGACCTTAGGACCTCAGATGCCTGCAACACAAAAAGCCATTGAAATAATCGGTTTTAACAGATTTCCTTCAAGCAGTTTAGCCAACATATCTATATAGTGTCTATAAATATCCCGCAGCCATTCATCATCTCTTTCCAGTGACATTTGCAATCTCGTGTCATGTTAAACCTGGCCAGTTTTGCATTTAGGTGGCATTGTGAAGTGTCATAGCATTTGACAGAATGGCAAGGCTGTAAATTGCAATCTGTTCTGTGGCAAAAAAATATTGTAGAAACATTAAATGTGTTTTTGTTGTTTAGCTGAGTCTCTCTCTCGCAATACCATTCTCTATATAACAAGACTCAATGGGAGGAGGATCACAATGGTTAGGATGTACTGTTTTGTATTTTTCTTAAACTCTGACTGGAAAAAGAAAAGTAACAGATTTACCCTACAAGATAGAGCAGGTGGGAGACAGTTTTGGGGTAATTCCATTGCATTATTTTAATGGTAAATATATCCTAAAAGGAGACAAGTCTTATACTCTTTTCTGCTGAAATAGCCCATGTCTTTTTTAAAATGTACTGGGTACCTCCTTTGCACTTTGGACTATTACCAACAAGGAGATCCATCCGCAGCTGTCAGCTCTCTGTATAGCAGTCAACGAATTCATGGCCATGAATTCTTCCCATAATAAGTCAAAGCAATGCACACAGTGCCCTACATTCAAGTGAACAGACTTCAATCTGGGCAGATCTCATATTTTATTGCTACACTGTTTGTTTTCATGTCTGTCATTGTAGAGAAATTTACCATTAAGATTTAAGTCTCGGGCTTCCCTGGTGGCGCGGTGGTTGAGAGTCCGCCTGCCGATGCAGGGAACACGGGTTCGTGTCCCGGTCCGGGAAGATCCCACATGCCGCGGAGCGGCTGGGCCCGTGAGCCATGGCCGCTGAGCCTGCGCGTCCGGAGCCTGTGCTCCGCAACGGGAGAGGCCACAACAGTGAGAGGCCCGCGTACCGCAAAAAAAAAAAAAAAGATTTAAGTCTCTAGGATCCTGGTGCCTTTGGGAGTTTCCTGAAAACTCAGTTCATAGTCATGTAAATGTGTAGTGACTTTTCATATTGCTTCTGAGAGTCTAACAATCAACATAAATTCCTTTAAATTTCAGCACTTAGAAATTCACCTAATACTGTGGAATAGAGATGGTAGATATGCTAAGTCATCGAAAACTGAAATTTACCATTGTAGACAGAGTAAAAAGGTTTTTCCTCCATTCTAGTGCCACCGGGAGACGACCTTAATGGAATAAGAAATGAAGTGCAAGTACCTTCAGACTGTCTCAGATCAACAGTCTCAGCTTAAAATATAAGAGGCACACACGTGAAACTGATTTTCCCCCATGGTTTAGTTTATTTCAGAGAGAAGAAAATAAATGGGTAATGTCAAATATGAAAAACTTTGGACGGGATATCCTCAAACTTTTTTGGTCCCAAGACTTCTTTACGTTCTTAAAAATGTTTGAGGACCACAAAGAGATGTGCTTTATGTAGATACTGATACCACTAATAATGTTTAAAGTTTTTATCTATCCATTTTATTTTTTATCATTCATACATTTTATCTTTATTTTTTAATTTAATTTTTATTTTATGTTGAGGTATAGTTAATTTACAATGTTGTGTTACTTTCAGGTATACAGCAAAGTGGTTCAGTTATACATATACATATACCCATTCTTTTTCAGGTTCTTTTCCCATATAGCTTATTACAGAGTATTAAGTAGAGTTTCCTGTGCTATACAGTAGGTCCTTGTTGGTTATCTATTTTATATATAGTAGTGTATATGTATTAATCCCAAACACCTAATTTATCCCTCCCCCCGGCCACTTTTCCCCTTTGGTTACCATAAGTTTATTTTCTATGTCTGTGAGGCTATTTCTCTTTGTAAACAAGTTCGTTTGTATCATTTTTTTTTAAGATTCCACATACAAATGATATCATATATTTATCTTTGGGTTACTTCACTTAATATGATAATCTCTAGGTCCATCCATGTTGCTGCAGATGACATTATTTCATTCTTTTTCATGGCTGAGTAATATTCCATTGTATATGTGTACCACATCTTCTTTATCCATTCCTCTGTTGATGGACATTTAGGTTGCTTCCATGTCCTGGCTATTGTAAATAGTGCTGCTATGAACACTGTGGTGCATGTATCTTTTCAAATTATGTTTTTCTCTGGATATATACCCAGGAGTGGCATTGCAGGATCATATTGTAGCTCTATTTTTAGTTTGTTAAGGAACCTCCATACTGTTCTCCATAGTGGTTGTACCAATTTACATTTCCACCAACAGTGTAGGAGGGTTCCTTTTTCTCCACACCCTCTGCAGCATTTATTATTTATAGACTTTTTGGTGATGGTCATTCTGGCCAGTGAGATACCTCACTGTAGTTTTGATTTGCATTTCCCTAATAAATAGTGATGTTGAACATCTTTTCATGTGCCTTTTGGCCATCTGTATGTCTTCTTTGGAGAAATGTCTATTTAGGTCTTCTGCCCATTTTTTGATTGGGTTGTTTTTTTGATATTGAGCTATATGAGCTGTTTGTATATTTTTGAGATTAATCGTCAGTCACACTGTTTATAAATACGTTCTCCCCTTCTGTAGATTGTCTTTTTGTTTTGTTCATGGTTTCCTTTGCTGTGGAAAAGTTTTTAAGTGTAATTAGGTCCCATTTGTTTATTTTTGTTTATATTTCCATTACTCTAGGAGGTGGATCCAAAAAGATACTGCTGCAACTTATGTCAAAGAGTGTTGTGCCTATGTTTTCCTCTAATACTTTTATAGAATCTGGTCTTATATTTAGGTGTAAGAGAATGTTCATGGTTCTTACATCATGTCAGAGAATGTTCTAATTTCATTCTTTTACATGTAGATATACAGCTTTCCCAGTACCACTTATTGAAGAGACTATTTTTTCTCCATTGTATATTTTTGCCTCCTTTGTCACAGATTGACGATAGGTTCATGGGTTTATTTCTGGGCTTTCTATCCTGTTCAAATTTCTGTTTATGTGCCAGAACCATACTGTTTTGATTACTATCGTTTTGGAGTAGAGTCTGAGATCAGGGAGGCTGATTCCTCCAGCTCTGTTTTTCTTTCTCAAGATTGCTTTAGATATTCAGGGTCTTTTGTGTTTCCAAACAAATTGAAACATTTTTTTCTTCTGGTTCTGTGAAAAATGCCATTGGTAATTTTATAGCAATTGCATTGAATCTGTAGGTTGTCTTGGGTAGTATAGTCATTTTGACAGTATTGATTCTCCCAATCCAAGAACATGATATATCTTTCCATCTGTTTGTTTGTGTCATCTTCTGTTTTTTTCATCAGCATCTTATAGTTTTCTGTGTACAGCTCTTTTGCCTCCTTAGGTAGGTTGATTCCTAGGTATTTTATTCTTTTTGATGCAATAGTAAATGTTACCTTAATTTCTCTTTCCGAGCTTTCATTGTTAGTGCCTAGAAATGCAACATATTTCTGTGTATTAATTCTGTATCCTTCAACTTTACTTAATTCATTGATGAGCTCTAGCAGTTTTCTGGTAGCATCTTTAGGATTGTCTATGTATAGTATGATTTCATCTGCAAACAGTGAAAGTGTTGCTTGCTCTTTTCCAATTTAGATTCCATTTATTTCTTTTCTTCTCTAACTGCCACAGCTAGGACTTCCAAAACTATTTTGAATGAAAGTGGCAAGAGTGGACATCCTCATCCTGTTCCTGATCTTAGAGGAAATGCTTTCAGCTTTTCACTGTTGAATACGATGTTAGCTGTGGGGTTGTCATATATGGCCTTTATTATGTTGAGGTAGGTTCCCTCTATGCCAACTTTCCGGAGAGTTTTTTTTTTTATCATAAATGAAGGTTGAATTTTATCAAAAGCTTTTTCTGCATCTATTGAGATGATCATATGATTTTAACTCTTCAATTTGTCAATGTGGTATATCACTCTGATTGATTTGCAGATATTGAAAAATCCTTGCATCCCTGGGATAAATGCCACTTGATCACTGTAAATGATCCTTTTAATGTATTATTGGATTTGGTTTGCTAGAATTTTTAAAGGATTTTTACATCTATGTTCATCAATGATATTGGCCCGTAATTTTCTTTCTTTGTTGTATCTTTGATTTTGGTATCAGGGAAATGGTGGTCTCATAGAATGAGTTTCGAACTGTTCCTTCCTCTGCAATTTTTTTGAGATAATTTCTGAAGGATAGGTGTTAACACTTCTCTAAATGTTTGATAGAATTCACCTGTGAAGTCATCTGTTTGTTGAGGGGTTTTTAATCACAGATTCAATTTCAGTACTTGTGATCCATCTCTTCATATTATATATTTCTTTCTGATTCAGTCTTGGGAGATTGTAACTTTCTAAGAATTTGTCCCTTTATCCTAGCTTGTTCATTTTATTGGCATATGTTTGCTAGTAGTAGTCTCTTATAGTCCTTTGTATTTCTGTGGTGTTGGTTGTAACTTTTTTCATTTCTAATTTTATTGATTTGAGCCCTTTCCCTTTTTTTCTTGATGAATCTGCCTAAAGATTTATCAATTTTATCTTTTCAAAGAACCAGCTTTTAGTTTCATTGATCTTTTATATTGTTTTCTTTGTTTCTATTTCATTTATTTCTGCTCTGGTCTTTATGATTTTTCTTTCTACTAACTTTAGGTTTGGTTGTTCTTCTTTCTCTAGTTGCTTTAGGTATAAGGTTAGGTTACGTTGTTTATTTGAGATTTTTCTTGTTTCCTGAGGTAAGATTGTATTGCTGTAAACTTTCAAAACTGCTTTTGCTATGTCCCCAAACTTTTGCATCATTGTGTTGCATTTTCATTTGTCTCAAGGTAATTTTTAATTTCCTCTTTGATTTCCTCAGTGATCCATTGATTGTTTAGTAACATATTGCTTAACCTCCATGTGTTTGGTTTTGTTTTTTTAGTTTTTTTTTTTCTTAGAGTTGGTTTCTAATCTCATAGCATTGTGGTAAGAAAAGATGCTTGATATTTCAGTTACCTTAAATTTACTGAGCTTTGCTTTGTGGCTCAGCATGTGATCTATCCCACAGAAAGTTCCATGTGCACTTGAACAGAATGTATGTTCTGTGGCTTTTGGATGGAACACTCTATAAATATCAATTAAGTTCATCTGATCTAATGTGTCACTTCAGGCCTGTGTTTCCTTACTGATTTTCTTTCTGAATGATCTGTCCATTGATGTAAGTGGGGTGTTAAAGTTCCCCACAATTATGGTGTTACTATCAATTTCTCCTTTTATGGCCGTTAGCATTGGCCATATATATTGAGGTGCTCCTATATTGGGTGCATATATGTTTACAATTGTTATATCTTCTTCTTAGATTGATCCCTTGATCTTTATGTAATGCCCTTTCATTGTCTCTTGTAACAGTCTTTATTTTGTCTGATATGAGTATCACTACTTCAGCTTTCTTTTGATTTCTGATTTTCATGGAATAACTTTTTCCCTCCCCTCACTTTCAGTCTGTATGTGTCCCTAGATCTGAAGTGGGTCTCTTGTAGACAGCATATATATGGGTCTTGTTTCTGTATCCATTCAGCCACTCTGTGTCTTTCGATTGGAGTATGTAATCCTTTTTCATTTAAGGTAATTATAGAAATGTAGGTTCCTTTTTTTTTACTGCAGGTTCTTATTAGTCATCAGTTTTATACACATCAGTGTATACATGGCAATCCCAATCGCCCAATTCAGCACACCACCATCCCCACTCCACCATGGTTTTCCCCCCCTTGGTGTCCATACGTTTGTTCTCTACATCTGTGTCTCAACTTGGCCCTGCAAACCGGTTTATCTATACCATTTTTCTAGGTTCCACATACATGCGTTAATATACGATATTTGTTTTTCTCTTTCTGACTTACTTCATTCTGCATGAGAGTCTCTAGGTCCATCCACGTCTCAACAAATGACTCAATTTCGTTCCTTTTTATGGCTAAGTAATATTGCATTGTATATATGTACCAAATCTCCTTTATCCATTTGTCTGTCGATGGGCATTTAGGTTGCTTCCATGACCTGGCTATTGTAAATAGTGCTGCAATGAACACTGGGGTGCATGTGTCTTTAAAAAATTTTTTTTTTCTGCGGTACACGGGCCTCTCATTGTTGCGGCCTCTCCCATTGCGGAGCACAGGCTCCAGATGGGCAGGCTCAGCGGCCATGGCTCACGGGCCCAGCCGATCCGCGGCATGAGGGATCCTCCCGGAGCGGGGCACGAAACCCTGTTCCCTGCATCAGCAGGCAGACTCTCAACCACTGCGCCACCAAGGAAGCCCTGCCTGTGTCTTTCTGAATTATGGCTTTCTCTGGGTATATGCCCAGTAGTGGAATTTCTGGATCATATGGTAATTCTATTTTTAGTTCTTTAAGGAACCTCCATACTGTTCTCCATAGTGACTGTATCAATTTACATTCCCACCAACAGTACAAGAGGGTTCCCCTTTCTCCACACCCTCTCCAGGATTTGTTGTTTGTAAATTTTCTGATGATGCCTATTCTAACTGGTATGAGGTGATACCTCATTGTAGATTTGATATGCAATTCTCTAGTAATTAGTGATGTTCAGTAGCTTTTCATGCGCTTCTTGGCCATCTGTATGTCTTCTATAGAGAAATATCTATCTAGGTCTTCTGCCCATTTTTTGATTGGGTTAATATTGAGCTGCATGAGCTGTTTATATATTTTGGAGATTAATCCTTTGTCTGTTGATTCATTTGCAAATATTTTCTCCCATTCTGAGGGTTATCTTTTCATCTTGTTTAGGGTTTCCTTTGCTGTGCAAAAGCTTTGAAGTTTCATTAGGTCCCATGTGTTTTTGATTTTATTTCCATTACTCTAGGAGGTGGATCAAAAAAGATCTTGCTGTGATTTATGTCAAAGAGTGTCCTTCCTATGTTTTCCTCTAATAGTTTGATAGTTTCTGGCCTTACATTTAGGTCTTTAATCCATTTTGAGCTTATTTTTGTGTTTGGTGTTACGGAGTGATCTAATCTCATACTTTTACATGAACCTGTCTAGCTTTCCCAGCACCATTTATTGAAGAGGCTGTCCTTTCTCCACTGTACATTCCTGCCTCCTTTATCAAAGATAAGGTGACCATATGTGCATGGGTTTATCTCTGGGCTTTCTATCCTGTTCCATTTATCTATGTTTCTGTTTTTGTGCCAGTACCATGTTATCTTGATTACTGTAGCTTTGTAGTATAGTCTGAAGTCAGGGAGTCAGATTCCTCCAGCTCCGTTTTTTTCCCTCAAGATTGCTTTGCCTATTCGGGGTCTTTTGTGTCTCCATACAAATTTTAAGATGATTTGTTCTAGTTCTGTAAAAAATGCCAGTGGTGATTTGATAGGGATTGTATTGAATCTGTAGATTGCTTTGGGTAGTATAGTCATTTTCACAGCATTCATTCTTCCAATCCAAGAACATGGTATATCTCTCCATCTATTTGTAACATCTTTAATTTCTTTCATCAGTGTCTTACAGTTTTCTGCATACAGGTCTTTTGTCTCCCTAGGTTGGTTTATTCCTAGATATTTTATTCTTTTTGTTGCAATGGTAAATGGGAGTGTTTCCTTAATTTCTCTTTCAGATTTTTTCATCATTAGTGTATAGGAATGCAAGAAATTTCTGTGCATTGTGTTTCCTGCAACTTTACCAAATTCATTGATTAGCTCTAGTAGTTTTCTGGTGGCATCTTTAGAATTCTGTATGTATAGTATCATGTCATCTGCAAACAGTGACAGTTTTACTTCTTCTTTTCCAATTTGTATTCCTTTTATTTGATTGCCGTGGCTAGGACTTCCAAAACTATGTTGAATAATAGTGGTGAGAGTGGACATCCTTGTCTTTTTCCTGATCTTAGAGGAAACGCTTTCAGTTTTTCATTGAGAATGATGTTTGCTGTGGGTTTGTCGTATATGGCCTTTCTTATGTTGAGGTAGGTTCCCGCTATGCCCATTTTCCAGAGAGTTTTTATCATAAATCGATGTTGAATTCTGTCAAAGGCTTTTTCTGCATCTATTGAGATAATCATATGGTTTTTCTTCTTCAATTTGTTGATATGGTGTATCACATTGATTGATTTGCATATATTGAAGAATGCTTGCATCCCTGGGATTAATCCACTTGATCATGGTGTATGATCCTTTTAGTGTGTTGTTAGATTCTGTTTGCTCGTATTTTGTTGTGGATTTTTGCATCTATATTCATCATGATATTGGTCTGTAATTTTCTTTTCTTGTAGTATCTTTGGTTTTGGTATCAGTGTGATGGTGACCTCTTAGAATGAGTTGGGGAGTGTTCCTTCCTCTGCAATTTTTGGAAGAGTCTGAGAAGGACTGGTGTTAGCTATTCTCTAAATGTTTGATAGAATTCACCTCTGAAGCCATCTGGTCCTGGACTTTGGTTTGTTGGAAAATTTTTAATCACAGTTTCAATTTCATTACTTGTGATTGGTCTGTTCATATTTTCTGTTTCTTCCTGGTTCAGTCTTGGAAGGTTATACCTTTCTAAGAATTAGTCCATTTCTTCCAGGTTGTCCATTTTATTAGCATAGAGTACCTTTTAGTAGTCTCTTTAGGATTCTTTGTATTTCTGTGGTGCCTGTTGTAACTTGTCCTTTTTCATTTCTAATTTTATTGATTTGAGTCCTCTCTCTTTTTCGTGATGAGTCTAATGGTTTATCAATTTTGTTTATCTTCTCAAAGAACCAGCTTTTAGTTTTATTGATCTTTGCTATTGTTTTCTTGGTTTCTATTTCATTTATTTCTGCTCTAATCTTTATGATTTCTTTACTTCTGCTAACGTTGGGTTTTGTTTGTTCTTCTTTCTCTAGTTCCTTTAGGTGTAAGGTTAGATTGTTTACTTGCGATTTTTCTTGTATCTTGATGTAGGCTTGTAGAGCTATAAACTTCCCTCTTAGAACTGCCTCTGTTGCATCCCATAGGTTTTGGATCATGGTGTTTTCATTGTCATTTGTCTCTAGGTATTTTTTGATTTCCTCTTTTATTTCTTCAGTGATCTCTTGGTTATTTAGTAACATATTGTTTAGCCTCCATGTGTCTGTTTTTTTCCCTGTAGTTGATTTCTAATTTCGTAGTGCTGTGGTCAGAAAAGATGCTTGATATGATTTCAATTTTCTTAAATTTACTGAGGCTTGATTTGTGCCCCAAGATGTGATCTATCCTGGAGAATGTTCCATGCGCACTTGAGAAGAAAGTGTAATCTTCTGTTTTTGGATGGAATGTCCCATAACTATCAATGAAATCTATCTGGTCTATTGTGTCATTTAAAGCTTCTGTTTCCTTATTTATTTTCATTTTGGATGATCTGTCCATTGGTGTAAGTGAGGTGTTAAAGTCCCCCACTATTATGGTGTTACTGTCGACTTCCTCTTTTAGAGATGTTAGCAGTTGACTTATGTATTGAGGTGTTCCTATGTTGGGTGGATATATATTTATAATTGTTATATATTCTTCTTGGATTGAGCCCTTGATCATTATGTAGTATCCTTCCTTGTCTCTTGTAACATTCTTTAAAGTCTATTTTATCTGATATGAGTATAGCTACTACAGCTTTCTTTTGATTTCCATTTGCATGGAATATCTTTTTCCATCCCCTCACTTTCAGTCTGTGTGTCCCTAGGTCTTCCTGTAGACAGCATATAGATGGGTCTTGTTTTTGTATCCATTCAACAAGCCTGTGTCTTTTGGTTGGAGCATTTAATCCATTCACGTCTAAGGTAATTATTGATGTGTATGTTCCTATGACCATTTTCTTAATTGTTTTGGGTTTGTTTTTGTAGGTCCTTTTCTTCTCTTCTGTTTCCCTCTTAGAGAAGTTCCTTTAAGCATTTGTTGTAGAGCTGGTTTGGTGGTGCTGAATTCTCTTAGCTTTTGCTTGTCTGTAAAGCTTTTGACTTCTCCATCAAATCTGAATGAGATCCCTGCTGGGTAGAGTAATCTTGGTTGTAGGTTCTTCCCTTTCATCACTTTAAGTATATCATGCCACTCCCTTCTGGCTTGTAGAGTTTCTGCTGAGAAACCAGCTTTTAACCTTATGGGAGTTCCCTTGGATGTTGTCATTTTCCCCTTGCTGCTTTGAATAATTTTTTTTTACCTTTGTGTCAATTTGATTGATTGCTATGTGTCTTGGTGTGTTTCTTCTTGGGTTTATCCTGTATGGGACTCGCTGTGCTTCCTGGACTTGGGTGGCTATTTCCTTTCCCATGTTAGGGAAGTTTTCAATTATAATCTCTTCAAATATTGTCTCGGGTCCTTTCTCTCTTCTCCTTCTGGGACCCGTATAATGCGAATGTTGTTGCGTTTAATGTTGTCCAAGAAGTCTCTTAGGCTGTCGTCATTTCTTTTCATTCTTTTTTCTTTAGTCTGTCCTGCAGCAGTGAATTCTGCCATTCTGTCTTCCAGGTCACTTATCCATTCTTCTGCCTCCATTATTCTGTGATTGATTCCTTCTAATGTAGTTTTCATTTCAGTTATTGTATTGTTCATCTGTTTTTTTGTTCGTTAATTCTTCTAGGTGTTTGTTAAACATTTCTTGCATCTTCTGGATCTTCGCCTCCATTCTTTATCCGAGGTCCTGGATCATCTTCACTATCATTATTCTGAATTCTTTTTCTGGAAGGTTGCCTGTCTCCACTTCATTTACTTGTTTTTCTGGAGTCTTATCTCGTTCCTTCATCTGGTATATAGCCCTCTGCCTTTTTATCTTGTCTTTCTGTGAATGTGGATTTTGTTCCATAGGCTGCAGGATTGTAGTTCTTCTTGCTTCTGCTGTCTGCCCTCTGGTGGATGAGGCTATCTAGTGATATGTATGTTCTTATCACCTTTTGGTTAATTGTAGGTCCTTTTCCCTTTTTTGTTCTCTTTTCTTGTGACTTGATAACAAGCTTTAGTGTTGGGTTTGGATTGCTTTTGCTTTTTTGTGAGTGTATCTATTGTAGATTTTTAGGTTACCATAAGGTTTTGATATAGCATTCTATATATATACACAAGATTGTTTTAAGTTACTAGTCTCTTAATTTCAAATGCATTTCCAATATCTTGCATTGGTACTCTCCTCTTCTGACAACTGCTGCTTTAGATATCCAATTTGAGTGTGGATGATTTCCCTTATGTTTGCGTTTCTAGTGAGCTTTCCCATTAATAATTTTCTTATTTCTAGTCATGGCCTTTCTTTTCCACCTAGAAAAGTTCCTTTAGCATTTGTTGTAGAGCTGGTTTGGTGGTGCTGAATTCTTTTAGCTTTTGCTTGGCTGCAAATCTTTCAATTTCTCCGTCAAATCTGAATGACTGACAGCCTTGCCGGGTATTCTTGGTTGCGGGTTTTTCCCTTTCATCACTTTATTTCATCACTTTTAAGTATATTGTGCCACTCACTTCTGGCCTGAAGAGTTTCTGTTGAAAAATCAGCTGAGAACCTTATGGGGATTCCCTTGTATGTTATTTGTTGCTCTTCCCTCATGGCTTTTAATGTTTTCTCTTTATCTTTAATTATTGTCAATTTGAATACTGTGTCTCTGTGTGTTCCAACTTGGGTTGATCCTGTATAATACTCTGTGCTTCCTGGACTTGTGTCACTGCTTCCTTTCCCATGTTAGGGAAATTTTCAGTTATTGTCTCCTCAAATATCTTCTCAGGCCTTTTCTCTCTCTCTTCTCCTTCTGGGACCCCTATAATGTGAATGTTGTTGCATTTGACGTTATCACAGAGGTCTTTTAAACTGTCTTCATTTTTTTAAAATTCTTTTCTTTCTTTATGCTGTTCTGTGGCAGTGATTTCCACCAGTCTCTCTTCCAGCTCATTTATTCATTCTTCTGCCTCACTTATTTGGTTATTGATTCCTTCTAGTGTATTTTTCATTTCAGTTATTGTATTGTATATCTCTGTTTTTAGATCTTCTAGTTGTTAAACATTTCTTGTAATTTCTTGATCTATGCCTACATTCTTGGATCATCTTTACTATCATTAATCTGAATTCTTTTTCAGGCAGATTGCCTCTCTATCTCCATGTCGCTTAGTTGCTCTTCTAGAGTTTTATCTTGGTCCTTCATCGAGGACATATTTCTCTGCTGTCTCATCTTTTCTAACTTTCTGTGTTTGTGGTCTCTGTTTCTCAGGGTGCAGGTTTGTAGTTCCTCGTGCTTCTGGTATCTGACCCCTGATGAGTGAGGTTGGTCCAGAGACTTATTCAAGCTTCCTGGTGGGAGGAAATGTTGCCTGCCCACTGGTGGGTGGAGCTGGGTCTTCTCCCTCTGGTGGGCAGGGCTGTGTCAAGCAGTGTGCTTAGCTGTGGCTGTGCAGTCAGGACAAATTCAGGCAGCCTGTCTGATGGGTTGGGCTGTGTTCCCACTCTGTTGGTTGTTTGGCCTGAGGCAACCCAGCAATGGAGCCTGCTCCCTGTTGGATGGGGCCAGGTCTTGGTTCCAAAATGGCAACCCTCGGGAGAGGTAACGCTGACAAGTATTACCTGGGGCGTCCACCGCCAGGTCCTTGCCCTCACAGTGAGCCACAGCCAACCTCTGCCTCCTCAAGACTCTCTGAGATCCACAGGTAGGTCTGCCCAGGTTCCTATGGAGTCACTGCTTTGCCCTGGGTCTCAGTGCATGTGAAACCTTGTGTGAACCCTCCAAGCGTGGAGTCTCTGTTTCCATCAGTCCTGTGCAGCTCCTGCACTCAAGCCCCACTGACCTTCAATGCCAGATGCTCTGGGGGCTCCTCCTCCCAATGCCAGACCCCCAGGCTGGGAAGCCTGACATGGGGCTCAGTTCACTCCTGTGGGAGAACCTCTGTGACATAATTATTTTCCAGTTTGTAGGTCACCCACCCGACAGGTATGGGATTTTATTATATTGCAGAAGCGCCCCTCCTACCATTTCGTGTGGCTTCTTCTTTGTCGTTGGATGTAGAATATCTTTTTTAGTAGGTTCCAGTCTTTTTTACTGATGGTTGTTCAGCAATTAGTTGTGATTTTGGTGTTTTTGTGAGAAGTGAGCTCAAGTCCTTCTACTCCACCATCTCGTCTCCTCCCCCATCCTGTTTATTTTAAAAGAATAAAAATAAGCCCATTAGGGTTTACTACAAGCAACATATTTCCATAAAAAATAACTATTTTCCAAAACAAACAAAAGAAATTACGAAAAGAGTGGTGGTGTTTCAACTTTTGCAAATCTCCTTACTATCCAGTTTAGCAGAAAATTGTTCATTTTAATACCTGCTTCTGCATTCACTGTGTTGCGATAGTATACATGAGGTAGTTTCTAGAAGATTCCACTATCATCTTCTCAGGAGTGAACAAAAAAAGGGAAATAATGAAAATACTTTTGCAGAAAGAGTCCCTGATCACACTTTGAGACCTCTGCACTAGGCTCTATAGAGATTTCCAAAAAGACTTGAATCCCTGGATAATTTGTGAACATTAGTATTATTTTTATTAGTTGTAAACTGAGACCTAAAGCAACAGGAGAACTAATCACATCCCTTGAAATACTTATTTTAAGGTAATCTTTCTATTTTTTAAAAAAAAATTTGCATGCACTTTTCCACTGCTTCTTTCTGTGTACATCAGCTCTCTGGACCTCCTCTCAGATTGCATCCACTCCGGTTCATACCCTCCCCTCACCCTTTGCAGGATGAAAGTGCAGTTGGGGTGTTTGTTTATAATAGCAAAATAGTTGTAAAAAGGCAAGACATGAATCTTTTTAGAAACTGATTTTCCATTTTAAGTATATGTAAACTACATAGGACACAAATATTTCATCCCAGTTACTACAATTTTTGCAGATTGACTTTTATTGCTAACAGACTGTACAAACTTCTCGTATTTCACCACCCAAATCTCAGCAATCTCTATAAAAGCACCCACATTTTCCATTTCTCTAACTGTTACCATAAGAGTAGGAGATTTTTCTGGGTTTGGGGGCCAGGGGTATCACGGAACTCAGGGTGAGTCTCACAGGGCAATGGAGGCACAATAGCCAAGGTTCTGACCCTCTGCTTTGCATGTGTAGAAACTTGATTCTTTGAGTGCAGGTAGAATTGACCAGACTCAATGGAATGTTTGATATTAACCTCACCAAAGAGAGTGAGAGTATACCAGAATGGCAATGCATTCCATTTTATTGAGTAATATGACTTCCAAAGGGACCTCAATAATTGCATTAGCTGGTTAGTACATTCACTCATCTTAATACGATCTATATGAGAAACCAACATATAATCAAAGCAAAGGAAATCAATGGGATTGTCTAAATGGGTGTTTTTATCAGGCTACTGTAATCTGATGTGTCTATTGCCATTCTAAAAAAATATTGTATCTCCATATGTGATTAAGGCCCAGTTTTCCCTGGATAATGCTAATCTTCCTCTTTAGATTCACTTACCCCTTCATTCTGTGTGAAATCAATTAGTGTTCCTTGAATTTATAAAGCTGTTTCATGCCTCTGCATCTTTACAGAGTTCGTTAGGCACTGACCCTAGAGGATTTGGACTTGCATAGGTTTCTTTTTGGTTGATCTGGGTAGCGGATAAAGAGGCCTGAGATGAATGAGATGGAAAATCTTTCTAACAAGGGCTGCATACAGGATTTCTATGGGAGGGTATTGGAAGCTTGAGTCCAGAGAGTAAACACTTCAGATCCCACTCACAGAAGGATGGGGAGTGTCTCTAACATGTTTTAGCCAATAGCCAATCTTGAATACATTTGATTTTACCAATAAGAGCTTCTTTCTCATATTCCTCATGATAATAAAAACCAGTAAATTCAGCAATAAGAATATATTTGCTATGCTAAGCCTACAATCTTGATCAAGATCTGGATAATGGAAGACTTTTGGTACCGCCTCTGGAGTTGGCCTTTCTACTAAACTCTACCACTGGAGTATTCTCACCAAACCTGATTGGCCCCAAAATTGAAACTTAAACTAACTAGCGATTAGTATTACCCTGTGTTCAAGAATTTTAAAGTAAATTACAGATATGGCAGGCCAATTCAAGTTTTACCTCCTCTTATAAAGCATTTTAACTTTCATTCAACCCCTCTTAACCCCAACCACCAAGTCCAGTAGAGATGCAGGTGCTCTTCCTGAAGAGAACTCAGTATAGGCCTTCATAAGTACTCACCATTCTGTGTGGCAGTTCTTCATCTAGTTAGTTGTGTCTCTGTCTCTCTAATTAGATCGTGGGTAAAGGCAGTGTTGTATTTGTTGTGTTCTATGGTGGCAGGTAGCAAGCACTCAGAAACTGTTAAGTGCGTGAATCAGTGACTTAATAGTTCTAGGGCTCCTTTTTTTGATTCCATGAATTCCTTTTTCCTCCTGTTGATACACTATTTCTCAGATACATTAATACAATTGATTAGCTGACACCATTGTTTACTAAAATGTTTTCCTCAGCAGGATATGATTGGGCATTAAGCAATAGAAGATTTTGGTAGTCAAAAAAGTCTGTGAAATGCTGAGTTAAAGTTTTACAAGATTTTTTCCTGAGGGCTTCTTAGGATTTAATATACTAATATGTACTTTAAATCTCCGCTAATAAAACCAGGGAAAACTCTTAGGGAGGCATAGGTGAATATAAAGAAAGCCATAAATTCATATTTCACATAAACAAAAAATTTCTTCCAATAAATATTGTCCTGTAATGTTCAGAAAGAAAGGGAAAGTGAGAAAAGAAAGAAAGGAGGAGAAGGGGAATGTTTATGCCTAAGTTTGTGAAATGAGTGTTCAACAGTCATCAATGCAAAATGTGTTCTGACTATAAACTCTTGTTTTTTGGCTTCATTGTGAGCTGCACTTATTCAACCTGGTGTTTAAATTCTTCAGTACCTTTAAGCTACTGACCTCTTAACAAGGTTTCAATTCATCAGTTTTCTTCTTGGGGTTTGGATTCCATTCTCATGTTAATGATTCTTGGCAATACACTAAGTTCCTGTAGCTTTCTGGCTCTGTTATCACACCCTAGTTGTAAAACCCAATCCTGGATGAAACCAGTAATGTGTTTTAGACCATTTACCCACCCCCTAAAACAGATAAACAATGGGCTACAGGACAGATGTGTATTATTCTAAATTCATGATCACCTATTAGTTGGACCTTCAGCACTAACCACCAATCCTACTATGCATTGTTAATCATTTCTCTATTTTCTCAGGGACTATTTTAAACACCCACTTTCCATTTTCAAACCTCCAATCTCATATATCTCTGTTCATAACATTTATCAAAATGGGTATTTGTGTATTTCTTCCTATCATTATTTAATAATGCTCTGTCTCGTTAACCAATAAGCAAGCTCCATGAAGGGAGGGACCATGCATGTTTTCATTTCTATCACTTAGCTTTCGTCACAATAATGCTGCAAAATAATTACAAACACCTACTTCTTTCATGACTGGAAGTTGGCAGGGGCAGCTCTGCTGATATCAGAGGGGATCACTCATGATCTGCTGGTTGGCTGGATGGTAGTAATCTAGATCAAGAGTCAGCAAACTTTTTCTTTTAAGATGTCAGATAGTAAACATGTTAGACTGCAATCCATATACGGTTTCTGTCACAGACTTCCTTTTTACTTAAGAACTCTTTAAAAATGCAAAAACCACTCTTTGCTGTGAGTCATACAAAAACAAACAAAAGGCTGGATTTGACTTCTGGGCCATAGTTTGCCACCCATAGTCATAGTTTGTAGACTGTTTGACTGGGTACCTCTGCTTTATGCTGTGTGTATAGATAAGCTTACCTGTTTGCTGCAGGTTGGGGTCTGATTTGCTTGATAGGTGTGAGTTCTGAGGTTCTGGGGATGCTCTTCTTATGGAAAGGTTAAAAGCAGAAGGGAGCAAGTGAAGACATACAATGCCTCTTAAGACCTAGGAACTGGCTCACTGAGATTTTAGCCCACATTCTGTTAACCAAATCAAGTCACACAGCTGAGCCCAAGTCACAATGTGGGGAGGTACACTTCGCCTTTAGTAGAAGGACAGAAAAACACATAGTGGATTGAGAAGACAAGATGGTGGAACAGAAGACCTTGAGCTTACCTTCTCCCACAAGAACACCAAAATCACAACTAACTGCCGACAAAACATTGATAAAAAGGACTGGGACCTAGCAAAAAACTTATTCTACATACAAAGATAAAGAATAAATTTAAAAGAGACGCTAAAAGGGGTGCACTGGCAATGTAATCAACTCCCATACCCCCCAGGGGGGCGACCCACAAACTGGAGAATAATTATATCACAGAAGTTCTCCTTTGTGAGAGTGCTGAGCCCCACGTCAGCCTCCCCAGCCTTGTGGTCTGGCATCAGGAGAAGGAGTCCCCAGAGCATATGACTTTGAAGGCCAACAGATCTTGATCACAGGAGTGCCAAAGGACTGGGGGAAACAGAAGTTCCGCTCTTGGAGGATGCACACAAGGTCTTGTGCTCACTGGGACCCAGGCCAAAAGCAGTGACTTCATAGGAACCTGGGCCAGACTTACCTGCTGGTGACAAACATATCCAGGAGTACGCATCTGAAGGCAGACATCTTTCTGGGGACATCAGACCCAAGACCTGCCCCAGCCAACAGCCTGCAGGCTCCAGGGCTGGGATGCCTCAGGCCAAACAACCAACAGGGTGGGAACACAGTTCCACCCACTGACAGGCTGCCTAAAGACTTCCTGAGCCCACAGCCACCTCTAGACAAGTCCCTTAACAGGGTCCTGCCCCGCAGAGGACCAAGACACAACTCTACTCACCAGCAGGAAGTCACCGGCCTCTCCCACCAGGAAGCCTGCACAAGCCTCTAGATCAGCCTCACCCACCAGCAGGGAGACACCAGAAGCAAGAAAGATACAGTCCCACAGTCTGTGGAACTGAGTCTCCAAACACAGGTCAGAACCTACCCTGGGACCAGCTGGCCCCTGGCTGTTGGGTGACAAGAGGGGAGTGTACTGCTGGGACACAGGACATCCCCTACAGAGGGCCACTTTTCCAAGGTCAACTATCATAACTTTCCACAAACATAACAATACAAACAGAAGTTTAGACAAAATGAGACAGCAGAGGAATATGTCCCAGACGAAGGAATAAAATAAAACGCCAGAAGAACAACTAACTGACATGAAGATAGGCAATCTACCTGAGAAAGAGTGCAGAGTAAAGATGATCCAAGAACTCAGGAAAAGAATGGATGCATAGAGTGAGAAGTTACAAGAAGTTTTTAAATGAAGAATCAGAAGAAAATGAACAAAAAAGAGTTGAATAATACAATAACTGAAATGAAACATACACTAGAAGGAAGCAATAGAATAAGTGAGGCAGAAGAACGATTAAGTGATCTGGAAGACAGAGTTGTGGAAATCACTGCCACAGAACAGGATAAAGAAGAAAAAGAAATGAGAACAGTTTAAGAGACCTCTGGAAAAAATTAAACACAACACCATTCACATTATAGGGGTCCCAGAGGGAGCAGAGAGAGGGGAAGGGCCTGAGAAGATATTTGAAGAGATAATACCTGACAACATCCTTAACATGGGAAAGGAAGCAGTCACACAAGTCCAGGAAGCACAGAGAGTACCATAGAGGCTCAACCCAAGTTGGAACACACAGACACATAGTAATCAAATTGACAATAATTAAAGAGAAAACATTAAAAACAATGAGGGGAAAGCAACAAATAACATACAAGGGAATCCCCATAAGGTTCTCAGCTGATTTTTCAACAGAAACTCTGCAGGCCAGAAGGGAGTGGCACCATATAGTTAAATTGATGAAAGGGAAAAACCTGCAACTTAGAATACTCTACCTAGCAAGGCTGTCATTCAGATTCGATGGAGAAATTGAAAGCTTTACAGACAAGCAAAAGCTAAAAGAATTCAGCATCACCAAACCAGCTCTACAACAAATGCTAAAGGCACTTCTCTACGTGGAAAAGAGAAGGCCAGAACTAGAAACAAAAACAATTATGAAATGGGAAAGCTCACCAGAAAGGCACACATAAAAGTAGGAAATCATGGGCTTCTCTGGTAGCACAGTGGTTGAGAGTCCGCCTGCCGATGCAGGGGACACGGGTTTGTGTCCCGGTCTGGGAGGATCCCATATGCCGCAGAGCGGCTGGACCTATAAGCCATGGCCACTGAGCCTGCACATCCGGGAAAAAAAAAAAAGTAGGAAATCATCCACACACTAATATGATATCTAAAGCAATAATCATGAGAGGAGGAGAGTGCAAATGCAGGATATTTGAAGTGCATTTGAAATTAAGAGATCATCAACTTAAAACAATCACATATATATATAGACTGGTGAAGGTCATGGTAACTACAAACCAAAAATATGTAATAGATATACACACAAATAAGAAAGGAATCCAAACACGACACTAAAGAAAGTAATCAAATCACAAGAGAACAAAAGAGGAAAGGAAAAAAGGACCTACAAAAACAAATTCTAAACAGTTAACAAAATGGCAATAAGAACATACATATTGATAATCACCTTAAATGTAAACAGGTTAAATGTTCCAACCAAAGACACAGGCTGGTTAAATAGAAACAAAAACAAGACCTGTATATGCTGTCTACAAGAGACTCACTTCAGATCTAGGGACACATACAGACTGAAAGTGAGGGGATGGAAATGTGTATTCCATTCAAATGAAAATCAAAAGAAAGCTGGAGTAGTAATACTCATATCAGAAAAACAGACTTTAAAACAAAGACTGTTACAAAAGACAAAGAAAGACACTACATAATGATCAAGGGATCAATCCAAGAAAAAGATATAACAATTGTAAACACATATGCACCCAACATAGGAGCACCTCAATATATAAGGTAAATGTTAACAGACATAAAAGGAGAGTTTCACAGTAACACCCCATTTATATCTGTGGACAGATCCTCCAGACAGAAAATCAATAAGGAAACACAGTCCTTAAATGATACATTAGACCAGATGGACTTTTGGATGTCTATAGAGCATTCCATCTGAAAACAGCAGAATACACATTCTTTTCAAGTGCACAGGGAATATTTTCCAGGACAGATCACATGCTGGGCCACAAAGAAAGCCTCAGTAAACTTAAGAAAAGTGAAATTGTATCAAGTATCTTTTCAACCACAATGCTGTAAGACTGGAAATCAACTACAAGAAAAAAACCTGAGAAAACACGAACATGTGGAGGATAAACAAAATGCTACTAAACAACCTGAAGATCACTGAAGAAGGCAAAGAGGAAGTAAAAAATAGCTCAAGACAAACTAAATTGAAAATTCAATGATCCAAAACCATGGGATGCAGTAAAAGCAGCTCTATGAGAGAAGTTTATAGCAATAAAAGCTTACTTCAGGACACAGGAAAAATTTTGAACAACCTGACATTACATCTAAAGCAACTAGAGAAAGAACAACAACAAAACCCAAAGTTAGTAGAAGGAAAGAAATCATAACGATCAGAGCAGAAATAAATTAGAGACTAAAAAAAAAATTAGTAGAAAAGATCAACGAAACTAAAAGCTGGTTCTTTGAAAAGATAAACAAAACTGATAAACCTTTAGCCAGACTCATCAAGAAAAAAAAGGAGAGGGCCAAATCAATAAAATGGACAACCTAGAAGAAAGGGACAAATTCTTAGAAAGTTAAAATCTCTGAAGACCAAACCAGGAAAAAAAAACACGAACAGACCAATTACATGTACTGAAATTGAATCTGTGATTTATAATAACTACAAACAAACAAAAGTCAAGGACAAGATGACTTCAAAGGCAAATTCTATCAAACATTTAGAGAAGAGTTAACACCTGTACTTTTGAAGCTATTCCAAAGAACTGCAGAAGAAGGAACACTCCCAAACTCATTCTATGAGGCCACCATCACCCTGATACCAAAACCAGACATAAAACAAAAAAACAAAATTAGAGACCAATATCACTGATGAACGTAGATGCAAAAATCCTCAACAAAATACTAGCAAACCAAATCAAACAACACATTAAAAGGATCATACGACAGGATCAAGTGGGATTTATGCCAGTGATGCAAGAATTTTTCAATATCTGCAAATCAATCAGTGTGATATACTACATTAACTGAAGAATTAAAATCATATGATCATCTCAATAGATGCAGAAAAAGCTTTTTACAAAATTCAACATTCATTTATGATAAAAACTCTCCAGAAAGCAGGCATAGAGGGAACCTACCTCAGCATAATAAAGGCCATATATGACAAACCCACAGTTAACATCATACTCAATGGTGAAAAGCTAAAAGGATCTTCTCTAAGATCAGGAAAAGGACAAGGATGTCCACTCTACCCACTTTTATACAACATAGTTTTGGAAGTCCTAGCCATGGCAGTCAGAGAAGAAAAAGAAACATATGGAATCTATATTGGAAAAGAAGAAGCAAAACTGTCACTGTTTGCAGATGACATCATACTATATATAGAAAATCCTAAAGATGTTACCAGAAAACTATTACAGCTCATCAATGAATCTGGTAAAGTTGTAGGATACAGAATTAATAGACAGAAGTCGGTTTCATTTCTATACACTAACAACGAAAGCTCGGAAAGAGAAATTAAGGAAACAATATCATTTACCACTGCATCAAAAAGAATAAAATAGATACCAGAGAAGTCCACCCACTGGAGTGAAGGGTCTGAGCCACACATCAGGCTTCCCAACCTGGGGCCCTGGAAACGGGAGGAGGAATTCCTAGAGAAACAGACTTTGAAGGCTAGCGGGATTTGATTGCAGAACTTCAGCAGGATGGGGGGAAACAAGAGACTCCACTCTTACAGGGCACACACAAAGTAGTGTGCACATGGGGACCCAGGGGAAGGAGCAGTGACCCCATAGGAGACTGAACCAGACCTACCTGCTTGTGTTGGAGGGTCTCCTGCAGAGGTGGGGGGCAGCTGTGGCTCACCAAGGGACAAGGACACTGGCAGCAGAAGTTCTGGGAAGTACTCCTTGGCGTAAGCCCCCCTCCCCCAGAGTCCGCTATTAGCCCCACCAAAGAGCCTGGGTAAGTTCCAGTGTTGGGTCACCTCAGGCCAAACAACCAACAGGGAGGGAACCCAGCCCCACCCATCAGCAGACAAGCAGAATAAAGTTTTACTGAGCTCTGCCCACCAGAGCAACAGCCAGCTCTACCAACCACCAGTCCCTCCCATCAGGAAACTTCCACAAGCCTCTTAGATAGCCTCATCCACCAGAGGGCGGAGAGCAGAAGCAAGAGGAATTACAATCCTGCAGCCTGTGGAACAAAAACCACATTCAGAAAAAGATAGACAAGGTGAAAAGGCAGAGGGCTATGTACCAGATGAAGGAACAAGATAGAACCCAGGAAAAAACAACTAAATGAAGTGGAGATAGGCAACCTTCCAGAAAAAGAATTCAGAATAATGATAGTGAAGATGATCCAGGACCTCGGGAAAAGAATGGAGGCAAAGATCAAAAGTATGCAAGAAATGTTTAACATAACAAAGACCTGGAAGAATTAAAGAACAAACAGAGAAGAACAATACAATAAGTGAAATGAAAAATACATTAGAAGGAATCAATAGCAGAATAACAGAGGCAGAAGAACAGATAGGGACCTGGAAGACAGAATGGCAGAATTCACTGCTGCAGAAAAGAATAAAGAAAAAAGAATGAAAAGAAATGAAGACAGCCTAAGAGACCTCTGGGACAACGTGAAACACAACAACATTCACATTACATGGGTCCCAGAAGGAGAAGAGAGAGAGAAAAGACCTGAGAAATATTTGAAGAGAGTATAGTCGAAAACTTCCCTAACAGGGGAAAGTAAATAGCCACCGAAGTCCAGGAAGGGCAGTGAGTCCCGTAGAGGATAAACCCAAGGAGAAACATGCCGAGACACATAGTAATCAAATTGGCAAAAATTAAAGACAAAGAAAAACTACTGAAAGCAGCAAGGGAAAAATGACAAATAACATACAAGGGGACTCCCATAAGGTTAACAGCTGATTTCTCAGCAGAAACTCTACAAGCCAGAAAGGAGTGGCATGACATATTTAAAGTGATGAAAGGGAAGATGCTAGAACCAAGATTACTCTACTCAGCAAGGATCTCATTCAGACTCGACGGAGAAGTCAAAAGCTTTACAGACAAGCAAAAGCTAAGAGAATTCAGCACCACCAAACTGGCTCTACAACAAATGCTAAAGGAACTTCTCTAAGTGGGAAACACAAGAGAAGAAAAGGACCTACAAAAACCAACCAACCCCCTAAAATTAAGAAAATGGTAAAAGGAACATACATATCAATAATTACCTTAAACGTGAATGGATTAAATGCTCCAACCAAAAGATAGAGGCTTGCTGAATGGATACAAAAACAAGACCCATCTATATGCTATCTACAAGAGACCCACTTCAGACCTAGGGACACATACAGACTGAAAGTGAGGGGGTGGAAAAAGAGATTCCATGCAGTTGGAAACCAAAAGAAAGCTAGAGTAGCAATACTCATATCAGATAAAATAGACTTTAAAATAAAGAATGTTACAAGAGACAAGGAAGGACACTATGTAATGATCAAGGGATCAATCCAAGAAGAAGATATAACAGTTATAAATATATATGCACCCAACATAGGAGCACCTCAATACATAAGGCAACTGCTAACATCTCTAAAAGAGGAAATCGACAGTAACACAATAATAGTGGGGGACTTTAACACCTCACTTATACCAATGGACAATCATCCAAGCAGAAAATTAATAAGGAAACACAAGCTTTAAATGACACAATAGACCAGATAGATTTAATTGAGTTATAGGACATTCCATCCAAAAACAGCAGATTACACTTTCTTCTCAAGTGCGCATGGAACATTCTCCAGCATAGATCACACCTTGGATCACAAAAGAAGCCTCAGTAAATTTAACAAAATTGAAATCATATCAAGCATCTTTTCTGACCACAACACTATGAGATTAGAAATCAATTACAGGGAAAAAAACGTAAAAAACACAAACACGTTGAGGCTAAACAATATGTTACTAAATAACCGAGAGATCACTGAAGAAATCAAAGAGGAAATCAAAAAATACCTAGAGACAAATGACAATTGAAACATGATGATCCAAAACCTATGGGATGCAGCAAAAGCAGTTTTAAGAGGGAAGTTTATAGCTATACAAGCCTACCTCAAGAAACAAGAAAAATCTCAAATAAACAATCTAACCTTACACCTAAAGCAATTAGAGAAAGAACAAAATAACTCAAAGTCAGCAGAAGGAAAGAAATCATAAAGATCAGAGCAGAAATAAATGAAAAAGAAACAAAGAAAACAATAGCAAAGGTCAATAAAACTAAAAGTTGGTTCTTGGAGAAGATGAACAAAATTGATAAACCATTAGCCAGATTCATCAAGAAAAAGAGGAAGAGGACTCAGATTAATAAAATGAGAAATCAAAAAGGAGAAGTTACAACAGACACCACAGAAACACAAAGCATCCTAAAAGACTACTACAAGCAACTCTATACCAATAAAATGGACAACCTGGAAGAAATGGACAAATTCTTAGAAAGGTATAACCTTCCAAGACTGAACCAGGAAGAAATGGAAAATATGAACAGACCGATCACAAGTAATGAAATTGAAACTCTGGTTAAAAATCTTCCAATAAACAAAAGTCCAGGACGAGATGGCTTCACAGGTGAATTCTATCAAACATTTAGAGAAGAGCTAACACCCATCCTTCTCAAACTCTTCCAAAAACTGCAGAGGAAGAAAAACTCCCAAACTCATTCTATGAGGCCACCATCATCCTTATACCAAAACCAGACAAAGATACTACAAGAAAAGAAAATTACAGACCAATATCACTGATGAATATACATGCAAAAATCCTCAACAAAATACTAACAAACAGAATCCAACAACACACTAAAAGGATCATACACCATGATCAAGTGGGTTTATCTCAGAGATGCAAGGAATCTTCAATATATGCAAATCAATGTGATACACCATATTAACAAATAGAAGAATAAAAACCATATCATCATCTCAATAGATGCAGAAAAAGCTTTTGACAAAATTGAGCACCCATTTATGATAAAAACTCTCCAGAAAGTGGGCATAGAGGGATCCTACCTCACCATAACAAAGGCCATATATGAACAAACCCACAGCAAACATCATTCTCAATGGTGAGAAACTGAAAGCATTTCCTCTAAGATCAGAAACAAGACAAGGATGTCCACTTTCACCACTATTATTCAACATAGTTTTGGAAGTCCTAGCCATGGCAATCAGAGAAGGAAAAGAAATAAAAGGAATACAAATTGGAAAAGAAGTAAAACTGTCACCGTTTGCAGATGACATGATACTATACATAGAGAATCCTAAAGATGCCACCAGAAAACTACTAGAGATAATCAATGAATTTGGTAGTTGCAGGATAAAATTAATGCACAGAAATCTCTTGCATTCCTATACACTAATGATGAAAAATCTGAAAGAGAAATTAAGAGAACACTCCCAGTTACCAGTGCAACAAAAAGAATAAAATAACTAGGAATAAACCTACCTAGGGAGACAAAAGACCTGTATGCAGAAAACTATAAGACACTGATGAAAGAAATTAAAGATGATACAAACAGATGGAGAGATATACCTTGTTCTTGGAGTGGAAGAATCAATATTGTGAAAATGACTATACTACCCAAAGTAATCTACAGATTCAATGCAATCCCTATCAAATTACCAATGGCGGGCTTTCCTGGTGGCACAGTGGTCGAGAGTCCACTGCCGAGGCAGGGGACACGGGTTCGTGCCACGGTCCAGGAAGATCCCACATGCCGCGGAGCAGCTGGGCCCGTGAGCCATGGCCGCTGAGCCTGTGTGTCCGGAGCCTGTGCTCCACAATGGGAGAGGCCACAACAGTGAGAGGCCTGCATACCGCAAAAAAAAAAAAAAAAAATTACCAATGGCATTATTTACAGAACTAGAACAAAAAATCTTAAAATTTGTATGGAGACACAAAACACTCCAAATAGACAAAGCAGTCTTGAGGGAAAAAAATCGGAGCTGGAGGAATCAGACTCCCTGACTTCAGACTATACTACAAAGCTACAATAATCAAGATAATATGGTACTGGCACAAAAACAGAAATATAGACCAATGGAACAGGATAGGAAACCCAGAGATAATCCCTGAACCTATGGTCAACTAAGCTATGACAAAGGAAGCAAGGATATACAATAGAGAAGACAGTCTCTTCAATAAGTGGTGCTGGGAAAACTGGACAGCTATACATAAAAGAATGAAATTAGAACACTTCCTAACACCATACACAAAAATAAACTCTAAATAGATTCGAGACCTAAATGTAAGAATGGGCACTATAAATCTCGTAGAGGAAATGATAGGAAGAACACTGACATAAATCACAGCAAGATTTTTTTTTTTCTTTTACACGGGCCTCTCACTGTTGTGGCCTCTCCCGTTGCGGAGCACAGGCTCCAGACGTGCAGGCTCAGCAGCCATGGCTCACGGGCCCAGCCACTCCGAGGCATGTGGGATCTTCCCGGACTGGGGCATGAACCCATGTCCCCTGCATCAGCAAGCAGACTCTCAACCACTGCACCACTGGGAAAGCCCCACAGCAATATATTTTTTGATCCACCTCCTAGAGTAATGGAAATAAAAACAAAAATAAACAAGTGGGACCTAATGAAACTTAAAAGCTTTTGCACAGCAAAGGAAATCCTAAACAAGATGAAAAGACAACCCTCAAAATGGGAGGAAAATATTTGCAAATTAATCGTTGGACAAAGGAATAATCTCCAAAATATATAAACAGCTCATGCAGCTCAATATTAAAAAAACAAACAACCCAATCCAAAAATGGGCAGAACACCTAAATAGACATTTCTCTATAGAAGACATACAGATGGCCAAGAAGCATATGAAAAGCTGCTCTACATCACTAATTATTAGAGAAATGCAAATCAAAACTACAATGAGGTATCACCTCACACCAGTTAGAATGGGCATGATCAGAAAATCTACAAACAACAAATTCTGGAGAGGGTGTGGAGAATAGGGAACCCCCCTGCACTATTGGTGGGAATGTAAATTGATACAGCCACTATGGAGAACAGTATGGAGGTTCCTTAAAGAACTAAAAATAGAATTACCATATGATCCAGCAATCCCACTACTGGGCATATACCCAGGGAAAACCATAATTCAAAAAGACACATGCACCCCAATGTTCATTGCAGCACTATTTACAATAGCCAGGTCATGAAAGCAACCTAAATGCCCACTGACAGATGAATGGATAAAGAAGTTGTGGTACATATATACAATGGAATATTACTCAGCCATAAAAACGAAATTGGGTCATTTGTAGAGACGTGGATGCATCTAGAGACTGTCATACAGAGTGAAGTAAGTCAGAAAGAGAAAAACATATCATATATTAATACATATATGTGGAACCTAGAAAATGGTACAGATGAACCAGTTTGCAGAGCAGAAATTGAGACACAGAAGTAGAGAACAAACGTATGGACACCAAGGGAGGAAAGTGGAGGGGGGTGGGGGTTGTGGTGTGATGAATTGGGAGATTGGGATTGACATGTATACACTGATGTGTATAAAATGGTTGACTAATAAGAAAATAAATAAATAAATAAAATTTAAAAACAAAGAATAAAATACCTAGGAATTAACCTACCCAAGGAGGCAAAAGAGCTGTACACAGAAAACTATAAGTTACTGTTGAAAACAATAGAAGATGACACAAACAGATGGAAAGATATACTATGTTCCTATATTGGAAGTATCAATACTGTCAAAATGACTGTTCTACCCAAGGCAATCTACAGATTCAATGCAATTCGTATAAAATTACCAATGGCATTTTTCACAGAAGCAGAAGAAAGAAAAATTTTTTAATTTGTTTGGAAATACAAAAAACCCTGAATATCTAAAGCAATCTTGAGAAAGAAAAATGGAGCTGGAGGAATCAGGCTCCCTGACCTCAGACTATACTACAAAACGATAGTAATCAAAACAGTATGGTACTGGCACAGAAACAGAAATTTAGATCAATCGAACAGGATAGAAAGCCCAGAAATAAACCCATGCACCTATGTTCACCTAATTCTATGACAAAGGAGGCCAGAATATACAATGGAGTGATAACAGCCTCTTCAATAAGTGGTGCTTGCAAAACTGGCTACATGTAAAAGAATGAAATTAGAACACCATACACAATAATAAACTCAAAATGGATTAAAGACCTAAATGTAAGGGCAGACACTAAAACTCTTAGAGGAAAACACAGGCAGAACACTCTTTGACATAAATTGCAGCAGGATCTTTTTGACCCACCTCCTCGAGTAATGAGAATAAAAACAAAAATAAACAAATGGGACCTAATTAAACTTAAAAGTTTTTGCACAGCAAAGGAAACCATAAACAAGATGAAAGCACAGTCCTCAGAATGGGAGAAAATATTTTCAAATGAAGCAACTGACAAAGGGTTAATCTCCAAAATATTCAAACAGCTCATACAGCTCGATATCAAAAAAACAAACAGCCCAATCAAAAAAATGGGCAGAAGACCTAAATAGACATTTCTCCAAAGAAAACCTACAGATGGCCAAAAAGCACATGAAACGGTGTTGAACATCACTAATTATCAGAGAAATGCAAATCAAAACTACCATGAGGTATCACCTCACGTAGGTCAGAATGGCCATCATCAAAAAGTCTACAAACAGTAAATGCTGGAGAGGGTGTGGAGAAAAGGAAACTCACCTGCACTGTTGGTGGGAATATCAATTGCTGCAGCCACTATGGAGAACAGTATGGTGGTTCCTCAAAAAACTAAAAATAGAGTTGCCCTATGATCCAGCAATCCCACTCCTGGGCATATATCTGGACAAAACTATCATGTTCATAGCAGCTCTATTCACGATAGCCAAGACATGGAAACAGCCTAAATGTCCATCACCTAAGGAATGGATAAAGAAGATGTGGTACATACATACAATGGAATACCACTCAGCCATGAAAAAAAGTGAAATATTGGCATTTGCAGCAACATGGATGGACCTAGAGATTATCATTATTCACTTACTTAAGCGAAGTAAGTCAGAGAAAGACATATCATATGATATCACTCATGTGGAATCTAATTTTTTAAAGTGATACAAATGAACTTATGTACAAAACAGAAACAGACCTAGATATGAAGAGCAAAGTTATAGTTACCAGAGGGGAAACAAGGTGGGGGAGGGATAAATCAGGACCTTGGGATTAAGATATACATACACTAATAATATATACGATAGATAAACAACAAGGACCTACTGTATAGCACACGGAACTCTACTCAATATTCTGTGATAACCTATATGAGAAAAGAATCTGAAAAAGAGTGAGTGTATGTATGTATAACTGAATCACTTTGCTGTACACCTGAAACACAACATTATAAATCAACTATACTCCAATAAAATTTTTAAAAATAACGTGGCTGTGTAAAAGGAATGGATTCTAATATGTAACTGTGTTTCCCTGTCCCATCCCAGTCTCAAAAGGCAGTCAGTCCTCCCAAGTATGTGCCATGGAGAGACATCTCCAGCTGAGGTGTTTACCCAGGGAAGTTCTCCTCCTTATTTACCCTCATTGCCTGAGTTTTCTGGCTCTCAGGATGTGCATTTAGGCCTCCTTATTTTGGCAGCTCGCCATCCGTCTTGCCAGCATGAGGTCTGTTGGAACCAGATAGTAATCAGATAGTGGAGGAAACTCGATCTCGCAAAAGCTAAATGCTTGCTTTAACTTTGGAAACAAAAGCAGTCAAAGAAATCTAGAAAGTGAAGATCTAATTTTTCAAATGGGATTTCTGATCCCAAAATACAGACCAGAATAAGGGAAGTGGAATAGGGAAGGCAAAATAGTTAAACTCTTCATCTTCCATAAGTGGAATGCTTTGTTTTCAAATTTGGAATTAAATATTGATTTAATAAGATTTATTAACACAATAAATGAACAACTAGTAATTTTTAAAATGACTATATACTTTCCAAATCATTGCGGAATAGAAAGTAAAACGCTTTAAAAAAAAAAAGACAAAATAGGTAAAATAGAACATTATTTAAAGCATGAAACAAAGAAGACCAAGTCAGATCATATTTTTTACAGTAAACACAAGCGATTTACACTTCCTCACTAAAAGGTAAGAAATCTTGGATTTTTAACATTTTGGTTTTCATCTAATCTGTTCTTTACAAGAGATATAATTTATAAAAATGCATAAAAATTCTGTGAACAACCTCGGAAATTGTATTTTAACAAAACATGAATAAGAAGGGCTAGAAAAAGTCCTAGCAAACAAAGAAGAATTTAAGACCTAACGATTTTATGTTTTAAGACCTCAATGTCACAGCACAGACACAAAGACGTGAAACAATATTTTGCATGAAGTATGTAATGTTGTTTGGGATGTTCTGGCCCCAGCATATGCCCTTCCTCAGTACTGCCTGTTGGAATTGGAACCAAGAGCTAAAAGACCAGGACGTCTTCCTCTATTATTTCTTCCATATTCCATGCACTGAGACCTATTGATTTCGTCTCTCCTGACCCTCTCTGCCTTCCCTCTTCTGGGGAGGACCCTCAATTCACTCCCTCTTCTGCCTTCTTGTTGAACTGTTGAAACTGACTCCTCATATCTTACCTCTTTCTGGAGTTTTGGAAAGGTGTTCTTACCTCTAGCCTTATCTCCATCTAATTATTATTTTCAATTTTGACAATACCTCAAAAATGCAACGCTGCTCATATTTTTCTTCCTGTTTTTAATCTTTTTCTTGTGTTATGCCAAGAAAATTTTAAGATTCATTTTAAGACAGAACAACACAGAAGGATCACCCTGTCAGAGCTGAAGCTGAGGCCCAGCGTAATACATAGAGCACCCAGCATAATATAACGAGTACTAAATCTTTAGACACTGTACAGTACAGTACGTGATATGCAGAAGATGTTGCAATAATGTGACATTCTCCTCCTAGATAAATTGCTCCACTTAAATCCTTCTGACAGTGCAACTAATTTTATTCAGAGCCAGGCTGGGTGGAAAAGCCACTTGTGCCTTCCTGTTTGGATAACAAAGGGATAGAGGCCTGTTTGCTCTGCTCACAGAGGCTTTTCCATTCATGTACAGTTAAAGCTACAAGAGGTAGGTATAACCAGAAACAGTTTCCAGCTTGGATATAAATTGGAAAAGCTCCATGCATTGGCATGAACAATCTTAGGCATTGAGGGCAATTTGAAAAAAAAAAAAAAAAAAGAGACCAAAAAAACACCAAGTAGCAGATGTTGAACTAGGGACGACACGTAGTACAGGCAGCTGCAGGGCAGCTGTTTTCTATCTGGAGAGCCCTTTGGAAGTGCTTTTGAGGTTCTTCAAATATTTGATTAGAATTTCATGGATGTTGGTGCTATATAAGGAGCTTTAACATTTTTGTGTTCTTCTTAAAGTTTTTTAAATTCTGCTAAAACAAACCGAAACCATGTTGAAAAATACTGGTGAAAATGGAAAATCTATGGGCTTTAGAGTCTGACAGACCTGGGTTTAATTCCAGGCTCCAATTGCAAGTGCCATCTTGGGCTCCTTACCCTCTCAAAGCCAGAGTTTCCTCATCTATAAAATTCAACACTTATCTCATGGGGTTATTGGAGTTACTGATTTCTTTTTTAAAGTACACAAAATGCCTAGCACATAGTGAAGGGTGGATTAATGCTAGTTTTCCCTGTGTACCTGTCACCATTGTAAGACACACTGAGTTACAGATTTATTCCCAGTGTCTCTCAAGGGCAGAAGGATTAGAGTTTCTTCTGTGATATCAGAGCACCTCCATATCAGTGTATAAAAATCTGCCGTAGGTCTGTACTTGAGATACAAGATGTAAATGCCAAAATGTTTCTGTGCTTAACTCATCCAGAGTTAAAATGCAAAGTTCCTTTTCTGAGAAAAATGAAAGCAGACAACTTCCTTTTGGAAGCTTGTTGTTTAAAACTGGACTTCTAGACCTTGGGCAAGAAAGCAGCACTTAATCTCTCCTGGCCTCCATGACCTAGAGACCTCCACAGTACCGGGACGCTGTAAACCCCCGTCTTTCTAGTATATCTTTTCTTAGATCTGTGAAAATCCCATCTTTCCACTGTATGTGCTATTTCAGGTGTGTACAATCATCATACCTTGGATAAAATTGTAAATGCCTCCATCTAAACTGTCCTCTCAAAGTGGCATTTGCAAAGTTGCGGTCTTATTGCAATGATCAGAAACCAGCAACTGTGGGAGCCCTCATCCTTGGGCTATTCCTGAGGTGTCTGTCTTGCCTTCTGAAACCTCCTGACTTTCCATTTTCCCTTTGAGCCCTGACTCTCTGGCACCTGCTTCTGCAGTGAGTGTGTGCTCTCTGTCTATGGACACAGCTCTGTATTGCTTGTGAGCAGGCATTTTCTGTCTTGTGCCACCAGGCCTGCTTCCCATGCCTCCTGCTAGGGAACTGCTTACACCTGTGAAACTTGCCTTCTAAGGAAGGGTTTTTTTCCATCTGTATTTATTTTGGTAGGGTCCTGATATGAGGCTTCAGTTGATGTTTCTAAAGCCGGTACTGCTTCTCTCTTATTCTCCTCACCTTTTCAATATCCTAGGCTAGTGGTTCTCAAAGTATGGTCCGTGAACCCCTGGGAGTCCCTGAGACACTTTTAGGGGGCCCATCAGGTAAAAATTATTTTCTGTTTAGTGCTAATATGTTGTTTACTTTTTTCAGTGTTGATATGTGCATTGAACATGCAAAAGCAATGATAAATTAAATTGCTGGCAAAATTTAAAATTTACCAAAAGCAATGGTAAATTAAACCTAGCACAAATAGCACTAACTACTAGTAGCTATTGTCTTCTTTACCACCATGCGTTCACAGAAAAGAAAAAACAATTTCACTTAGTAATATCTTTGATCTAGCAGTAAAAATTATTAATTTTATTAAATTTCAACCGCTAATGACACATCTTTTTAATATTCTGTGTGACAAAATGGGAATTATGCATAAACACTTCTGTTGCTCACTGAAGTGTGATGGTTGCCTGGAAGGAAAAGTATTTGTGTGACTGAGCTGGAAACTGAACTAGCAACTCTTTTCATGGAACGTGATATTTACTTTAAAGAACAACTGACTGATAAAATATGGTTATACAAACTCAGATATTTGGCAGACATTTTTGTGAAAATGAACAAAAACACCTGCTACTTCAAGGAAAAAAAACGTTAAATTTGATGCCAATGATAACATTTGAATTTTCAAGCAAGAATTAGAAATTTTTTTTTTTGAAACTTACATCAACCACAGTGAGCTTGACAGCTTGCAAATATATAAAGATATTTTGATGAGATTCTTGGTAATATTAAAATATATGATTTGTTGTTATTTTGTAATGAAGTCTGTCAAGATTTTAGAAAGTCTAAATGGTTCAGTAAACCAGTATTTTCCAGATGAGCAATATGTGATTTTACAAAATCATGCATGGGTAAAAGAACCATGTAAAGTGCAAGACAGACCAATAAGTTTCATTGTAACAAACAATCAGAAGTTCATTGTTAGGGTTGCAAATATTTGTACTTTGAAAATAACCTTTAAGACACTAAAACTTATTGAATACAGTACTGAGTCAAAGAAGACCCATTCCTCAAACCATATCCAAAAGTTAAGTCAAAATCGATTTTAGACCTAACTATAAAACCTAAAACTATAAAACTGCTAGAAGACATAGCTGAAAAGCTTCATGACTTTTGGTTAGGCAAGAATTTCTTAGAGAAGACACCAAAAGTATAATCCATAAAAGAAAACTAAGATAAATTGAACTTTGTCAAAATTTAAACCTCCAAGCATGGGTAAGCAAATTAAAAGAGAAATATTTTCAAATGATATATTTGGTAAAGGACTTAGAGCCAAACAATATCAAGAATTCGTAAAACTAAAAAGTAAAAATATAAATACCCGATTAAAACAATGAGCAACATATTTGGTCAGCCACTTGATCAAAGACATACATGTGGCAAATTATCATGTGAAAGATGTCCAAAATTATTAATTAGAGAAATGCAAATTAAAAGTACAGTGAGCTATCACTACATACTTATGAAAATGGCTAAACTGTTTAAAATAAAGAAGAAAACCAACAATAACAAGTGCTGGCAAATATGCAAAGTGAGTGGAACTCTTACATTGCTGGTCAGACTGCAGATTGACACAGTCACTTTGGAATAGTTTGTCAGTGTCTAATAAAGTCCGATATATAGTTACCATATGAACTAGCAATCCTACTCCTAAATATTGAGCTAAGAGAACTTATGATTACACAAAAATCCATATGTAGATATTGATAGCAGCTTTATTCATCATCATCAAAAACTGGAAAAAGCCAAATTCCTTTTAACTGGTTAATGGATAAGCTGTGATATTCCCATGCAATGGAATATTACTCAACAATAAAATGGGACAAACTACCACATGGATAACTCTCAAATGTACTATGCCAAGTGAAAGAAGGCACACTAACAAGGGTCCAATCCCCTTGATGTGACTCCATTTATATAACATTCCAGAAAAGGCACAACTGCAGAGGCAGAGAACAGATCCGTGGTTTCCAGGGGCTAGCGTGGGAGGAGGAGTTGACTACCTAGGAGCACAGGGGAATGTGGGTGGGGTGGTGGTGATGGAACTCTTCTACCTACTGACTTGTCAAAACCCACAGAATTACACTAAAAAAGGGCAAAGGGCATCGTGGTATATGTAAATTATGCAAAAATAATAGTAACAGAACAAAAAGGTTTTTTTTAAAGGAGGGGGAAAAGGATAAGGTAGAGGGAAGATCTCAATCCCAATCCCTGTTTGATTACTGCTAAGGTTGATAGCAGAGAATGTAGTGTTCATCTGTGGGCACGTTACTGAGGACACAGGCTGTGACCAACAAGACCTGGCCTCATGGCCAGGGCCAGGCCATTGAGCCTAAGCTCACAGAATGGCTGACAACAGTCAGAACACTTGTTCCCTGCAGGTAGACCCCAAACAGAAGGGTGGGCAGAAGCTGAGCTGCAGGTGCCCTTGTCCTTTCCCAAACCTCTAATCAGGCAACTAGCTC
This sequence comes from Phocoena phocoena, assembly GCF_963924675.1. Lineage (NCBI taxonomy): Eukaryota > Metazoa > Chordata > Mammalia > Artiodactyla > Phocoenidae > Phocoena > Phocoena phocoena. The sequence continues at coordinate 37,041,945 of NC_089230.1, read as the reverse complement.
TACCTCCATTGGAGGACTAGGTGGTAGGGAAGGAGCCTGGACTGCTTTAAGAAAAATCTCTCCTTGTAGAAAATAATAATGGGAAAGAAAACTTCTCTTATATTGCCAAACAATTTTTTATGAAAAATTGAATTATATTGGAACCTAACAAAGCGTAACTAGCAGGCCCTTAAAAAGAGGATTTTTTGCAGCAAGTGCCCAATCTTCCTAATAGCACTATCTCTAGAAACCTCCTTTTCCTGCAAGAAATCACTAAATGAGTATGCTCCCTTGCTTATATGTGGCCCAAGGAAATTACATAGGTTCCATTGCAATATCCCCTTGACTTGTCATTTAAGTCTCAGTGATTTCTCATAGGTACAAATTTTATAGCAGCCATGGATCATGTCTGCTTCATTATCAATGAATAGTGCCTAACACAGCATCATGGAGAGATAATTAATTAAAAATTACTTCTATTAAAGTGATGGTGTGTATTATAGCTGTATGAATTTTCTATAATTCAGTTTTCTTCACCCATCACATCCCTCTACTCCCAAGAATTTGCTAAGATTCTTTACTAAGATTCTCATAATTTAAGAAAATCTTTTATTTAAAATTATTCATAGACAATTAGAATTTGGAAAAATTGACTGTAAGAATTTAAAACTCTGAGGCCTGTATTAGCAATTGTTATAGTAATCCTCATACACGTATTCACTGAACATATTAATGTTTTCTTTGGATTCACTATTTTTGAATTTTTGCCACCATTTTAAATGATATCAGGTTCTGAAGTGAACCTGTAGGATGGGTCAGCTCAATAAATGAAATTCACTTTCAATTATGTATACTAATAATTGGGTGAGCCATGGTAAGTTATTTGGGACTTTGGGCCCATATATCCTTCTCAAGAGAGGGAGCCCAGAGATACTCAGAGGTGCTACAAATTTGGGATTGTAATGGAGCTCTTGATTCTATTACATGCATCACAGACTTTCTGGTCTACCCCCAGCTGAAAGCTCCTTTAAAATAAGCCTCGGGGACCATAGAGAGATTGATCATTTATCTGAAAGAATGTTATTTCTGTGGTTTAGTCTGTTTGTGCAACCTCTGGAAAATATTTCCTGCCTTGACTTATATAATAAAAAGTATGTTCACAATCGGGAGACTCTACTTCAATGACCTATTTTGGGTGTTTTCTCATTATGGTAAATAACATATTACACTTCTTTAATGTCTCCTTATAATGATGCTATTATGTTCCTTATTCATCTGTATGTGGAACAGATACGTCTTTCTAGTATATAATCATTTAAAAGCAAAAAGCAAAAGATATACTCGTGAATCAGAGAAATATATATTTATGTAGTTAAATATAGCGTGCTAATCTTATAAATCAAAATGAAAGGAACAGAAATTGTCTGTGAAAAACTGCTTTAACAGAATATAGGTCGTTTTGCAGAGTGTTTTCTTTTCACTTGTTAAAGGAGAACACCAGGTTCTGAAGCACTAGGTTTTATTTAGCATAAGGCATTTTCAGCTGCCGCTGGAGAATTCAATAAGTGAATTTCCAGATAACTAAACTATAATTTTAATAATATTCAAAATTATTTAATTAACCCCCTTTTTCCCTGTGGGATATATTCTAATATTTACTAAATATTATAAGATCTTCCTAAGTAAAAAAAAAAACAAAAATAACTGAAAAAACTTTGAACACAATTTAAACTTTCCTTAATAATTTGGGGTCACTATTAATATCACATTTTCTCAATTGTAAGACTTGTTCATATGAGGAAGTACCATTGCTACAAAAACAAATCTTTCTAGAAAAATAAACTGGTATTAAATATACTCATCGACAAGGTGTATACATGTCAAATTCAAAACATTAAAACATGGGGGAAATTACATCTTCAATTGCAGAAACTGTATGAATTCTTAAAATGTTCCCCAAATGCAGCAAAATGCTCTTGCTTTTGGTCCTCCCCTCACTACTGGCCAGATTCTCAGTTGTCACTTCTTACCTGCATTGCCTCCACCATAAACTCCTGTCTATTCCCTTCTATTTTGCTGCTACCCTGAGCCGTTGACTGTGAGTTGAGAAACCCAAATCACAAACTAATCAAGAATTATGTGCTAAATTGTAGCAGTTTCTTCTCTGAGATTTTTAAGGCCATACTTCAGGGCTGAAGTTTTGTGGCAGCTGCTTCTGTGCTCAGAGGTTTTGTGTCATATCCAGTGTCAGGACTATGTTCCAATGAAC